>NC_072395.2:49897025-50511311 GCF_028885625.2 Pongo pygmaeus
TACTTAGGAGGCTGAGGTGGGAGAATCACTTGAGCCCCGGAGGTCAAGGTTTCAGTGAGCCACGAACACACCACTACACTGCTCTGGATGACAGAGTGAGACCCTGTCTAAAAAAAAAAAAAAAAAATGGTGGCTGGGCACGGTGGCTCATACCTGTAATCCCAGTACTTTGGGAGGCTGAGGTGAGTGGATCACCAGAGTTCAGGAGTTGGAGCCCAGCCTGGCCAACATGGTGAAACCCCATCTCTACTAAAAATACAAAAAATTAGCCAGGCGTGGTGGCACATGCCTGTAGTTTCAGCTACTCGGGAGGCTGAGGCAGGAGAATGTCTTGAACCTTGCGGGGCAGAGGTTGCAGTGAGCCGAGATCGCGACACTGCACTCTAGTCTGGTGACAGAGCAAGACTCCGTCTCAAAAAAAGAAAGAAAGGAAGAAAAAAGCTCATTAGGGTGGGGCCCCTATGATGGAACTGTGGCTTTATAAGAAAAGGAAGCGTCTGGGTACAGTGGCTCACATCCGTAGTCCCAGCACTTTTCAAGGTCGAGGCAGGAGAATTGCTTGAGCCCAGGAGTTCAAGACCAGCCCGGACAATATAGTGAGACTCTGCCTCTACAAATAACTTTCTAAAATTAGCCAGGCGTTGTGGTGTGTGCCTGTAGTCCCAGCTACTTGGGAGGCTGAGGTGGAAGGATTCCTTGAGCCCAGCAGATTGAGGTTGCAGTGAGCCACGATCATGCTACTGCACTCCAGCCTGGGCAACAGAGTGAGACCCTATCTCCAAGAAAGAAAAGGAGGAGAGACCTGAACTGCCATGCTCTTGCTTTCTGACCATGTGATGCTCTCTGCCATGTTATGATGTAGCAAGAAGGCCCTCACCAGAGGCTCTTGGACCTCCCAGCCTCTAAATCTGCTAGAAATAATTTTTTAGGGCCAGGCACGGGGACTCACACCTGTAATCCCAGCATTTTGGGAGTCTGAGGCACGTGATCACTTGAAGTCAAGAGTTCAAGACCAGTCTGGCCAACATGGTAAAACCCAACTTTACTAAAAAAAAAAAAAAAAAAAAAAAGCCAGGCGTGGTGGTGGAAACCTATAATCTCAGTTGCTCAGGAGGCTGAGGCACAAGAATTGCTTGAACCCAAGAGGCAGAGGTTGCAGTGAGCTGAGATCACACTGCTGCACTCCAGCCTGGGAGACAGAGCAAGACTGTCTCAAAAAAAAAAAAAAAAAGAAAGAAAGAAAGATATATTTTTTGAAAAATAAATGACCCAACATTAGATATTCTGTTACAGCCACAGAAAACAGACTAAGACAAGATTAAATGTGTGTTCCCCTGAAATTCATTTGAAGCCTAATCTCAATGTGATGGTGTTAGGATTTGGGGCTTTGGGGAGGTGATTAGGTCTTGAGGATGGAGCCCTCATAAATGGAATTAGTGCCCTTTTGAAAGAGGCCCCAGGGAGCTTGCCTGCCCTTCCACCCTGTGAGGAAACAGTGAGAAGGCACCATCTGTGAACCGGAAAGCAGGCTATGGAATCTGCTGGTGCCTTGATCTCAGACTTCCCAGCCTCCAGAACTGTGAGAAATACATTTCTGTTGTTAATAAGCTACCCGGTTTATGGTATTTTGTTATAGCAGCATGAAGGTTCTAAGACAGAGGAGGGTTGTCATCCCTGTCTCCATCCTGCAACGTGGCACATGGTGACAAGCCACCTGGGATCATGCACATGACGCCAGCACCTGGGGAAGGTGGAGTAACAAGACAGAAGGAGCCTGTGGGCCTGCAGGACCTCACTGAGGGGACCTGCCCTTCCAGCTCCAGACCACCTCCCTCTAGGCTGCTGTGTGAGAAATAAACCTCTATCTTGTGTAAGTCACTGCTATTTGGAATCTAAGTGTAGCCAAACTTATTTTTATTTATTTATTTATTTATTTATTTATTTATTTATTTATTTTTAGAAGGAGTCCCGCTCTATCGCCCAGGCTGGAGTGCAGTGGCATGATCTCGGCTCACTGCAAGCTCCAACTCCCGGGTTCACGCCATTCTCCTGCCTCAGCCTCCCGAGTAGCTGGGACTACAGGTGCCCGCCACCACGCCCAGCTAATTTTTTGTATTTTTAGTAGAGACAGGGTTTCACTGTGTTAGCCAGGATGGTCTCTATCTCCTGACCTCGTGATCCGCCCGCCTGGGGCTCCCAAAGTGCTGGGATTACAGGCGTGAGCCACCGCGCCCAGCCAGGTGTAGCCAAACTTATAGCCACAGTAATATGCAGAGATTGTTCTGGGTTCTAGGAATACAATGTAAAAAATAGATTTCTACTCTACTTGGGAAGTTAGATGAATACTTTTTAAAAATACAATTTTTTCATTTAAAAGGTATTTATTGGCCAGCCAAGGTGGCTCACACCTGTAATCCCAGCACTTTGGGAGGCCACGGCGGGTGGATCTCGAGATCAGGAGTTTGAGACCAGCCTGGGCAATATGGTAAAACCCCGTCTCTACTAAAATTACAAAAATTAGCCAGTGTGGTGATGCACGCCTGTAATCCCAGCTACTCAGGAGGTTGAGGCATGAGAATCACTTGAACCCGGGAGGCGGAGGTTGCAGTGAGCAGAAGTCACGCCACTGCACTCCAGTCTGGGCGACAGAGAAAGACTCTGTCTTGAAAAATAAAATAAAATAAATAAAAAAGATAAAATAACATAAAATAAAGAATATAAAATGCACTTATTGTCTATTATGTACTGGACATTGTTCTATCAGTACACATCCAAGGGTGAAATAGGCCATGGCTGGAAATGGACAAAGTTATTTACTCACAGAAAATGGGCAGTGGGCTAGGCATATTTCCTCATCTTTATTTCAAACGTTAGAAATGAATTCCTGTACATTTCTAGGAGCCATAGATGCCCAGGATACCACTGCTTTTTCTTCCTCACATTCTTCATGCTTCTCTAGCCGCAGAGCAAAATATAGTGTTTTCTATAAGAACACTATAAGAACCCAGAGAGGCAGAGGAAACTGGATGGGTCTGAATTCCAACCATCAGAACAGAAGCTGAGTTTCAGTGTGACCCACAGCCTGAATAGTTTTCATTCAGGACAGGTCTTTCAGTTCCAGGCCGGGAGCATGGTGGCTCATGCCTGTAATCCCAGCACTTTGGGAAGCTGAGGCGGGAGGATCAATTGAGTCCATGAGTTTGAGACCAGCTCAGGCAATATAGTGAGACCCCATCTCTACAGAAAATTTTAAAAAGTAGGCATGGTGGTACATACCTGTAGTTTCAACTACTTGGGAGGCTGAGGTGGGAGGATCGCTTGAGCCAAGGAGGTCGAGGCTGCAGTAAGCCATGATGACACCACTGCACTCTAGCCCGGGTGACAGAGCGAGACCCTGTCTCAAAAAAAAAAAAAGAAAAAAAATGAGTTCCACATCTTGCTCACAGCCCATTCTCTATGAATTGAGAGATGACATAAGATGACTGTTGTGTTTTTGTTTTTTTTTTTTGAGATGGAGTCTCACTCTGTCACCCAGGCTGGAGTAGTGCAGTGGCGCAATCTTGGCTCACTGCAACCTCCGCCTCCTGGGGTCAAGCAATTCTCCTGCCTCAGCCTCCTGAGTAGCTGGGATTACAGGTATGCACCACCACGCCTGGCTAATTTTTGTATTTTTAGTAGAGATGGGGTTTCTCCATGTTGGCCAGGATGGTCTCAATCTCCTGACCGCATGATCCACCCGCCTCGGCCTCCCAAAGTGCTGGGATTACAGGCATGAGCCACCGCACCCAGCCTGGATGACTTTTCAACCATGTGTTTGCCATCTTCTCTGTTGCCTCTGCTGCTCAGCTTATTAATAGGTTGGTTGGCCATCTACAATTTATCTTTCATATCTTTCCCCCAGAAAGCCAGTGTACCTGTGATGCGAGATCAATCCTGACAGCTCACAGAACGAGTCTGGTCTTCTGTGGAGCACACTTGCTAAGTCCCAGCCTCTGCAGCAAGCCTGGCTGGCTTCACATTACACCCCTGATCTTCGGGGTGACTTTGAAGTAATGATTGGGCTTCTCCATGACTTGGTTTCCTCACCTCAAAGTATGGATAACCTACTGTCTCTCTTATATGCTTATTGTCAGGACTGAGTAAATTAAAATCCACAAACCACAGTCCCTGGCACACAGTACATGTTCAATAAATGTTCAAGTTATAGTTACTATAGTAGCTATTATTAGTGCAGTGGACATGTCCCCGCCTGAGCTTCCATTATCTTGTCTGCAAAATGAAAAGATGAATCAGGAATGAGATTGAAGTTCTTTTCTAGCTCTGAGATCTGTAGGTCTGGCTTTCCTGATTTGCTTCATCCATTTTTTTTTTCCCACATGGCACTGTATGTGCCCAGGCAATATATAACGAATAGGAGTTTCTTCTGTTTTCCTATAGAAACAACTAGAAGAGTGAATCTCATTACATTGACAAACTCAGGGACCAGGCCAGGCGCGGTGGCTCACACCTGTAATCCCAGCACTTTGGGAGGCCGAGGTGGGTGGATCACTTGAGGCCAGGAGTTTGAGACCAGTCTGGACAACATGGTGAAACCCCATCTCTACTGAAAAGACAAAAATAGCCAGGTGTGGTGGTGTGCACCTGTAGTCCCAGCTACTCAGGAGGCTGAGGCAGAAGAATAGCTTGAACCAGGCGATGGAGGTTGCAGTGAGCTGAGACTACAGCACTGCACACCAGTCTGGGCAACAGAGTGAAACTCCAGCTCAAAAAAAAAAAGTGACCACACACTGGGCGGTTTACAACAACAGCAGTGTCTTGTCTCACAGCTCTGGGGGCTGAAGTCTGAAACTCAGGTGCCTGCAGCGTTGTTTCCTTGAAGAGGCTCTCGGGGAGAATCAGTCCCATGCTCCTCTCCCTCTCCTTGCATCTGGTGTTGCCAGCAGACCTTGTGTTCCTTGGCTTCTAGAGGCTTCACTCCAGTCTGTGCCTCTGTCTTCTCACGGCTCTCTTCTCCGTGTGTCTCTGTGTTTCGAATCTCCTTCCGCCTTTCTCTTATGAGGACGCCTGTCATTGGATTTAGGTTCCACCCTGTGTTAGTCTGTTTTGTGCTGCTGTAATACAATGCCAGAGACTAGGTAATTGATTAAAAAAAATGGAAATGGATTTCATACAGTTCTGGAGGCTAGGAAGCCGAAGGTCGAGGCACTGGTAGGTTTGGTGTCTGGTGAGGGCCTGGTCTCTGCTTCCAAGATGGTGCCTTGAATACTGTATCCTCCAGAGGGGAGGAACGCTGTTCCTTACAAGGCAAAAGGGCAGAAGAGTGAGAACCCACTCCTGACAGCCTTTTTTTTAAGGGCATTAAACCCATCCATGAGGGCAGAACTCTCATGGCCTAATTACCTCTTAAAGGCCCCACCTCCCAATATCATTACATTGAAAATTAAATTTCAACAACAGTTTGGAAGAGGACAAATATCCAATCCATAGTACACCCTAAATCCAGAATGATCTCCTCTCAAGATCCCTGCTACCACCTCCTTCTCCTCCTTCTCCTCCTCCTCTTCCTTCTCCTCCTTCTGCTTCTTATTGTTGTTATTTTAGAGACAGGGTCTTGCTTTATCTCCCAAGCTAGAGTGCAGTGTGCGATCATAGCTTACTGCAGCCTCCAACCCCTGGGCTCAAGTGATCCTTCCACCTCAGCCTCCCGAGTAGCTGGGACTACAGTTGTGTACCAACATGCCTGGCTAGGAGTCTCTAATTTAATTGCATCTGCCAAGCCTCTTTTTCCAAGTAAGGTCACATTACCAGGTTCTGGGGGGCAGGGCTTAGACATAGATTTTTGGGGGCCACTGCTTAATGCACTGTAGGAGGGCCACATCCTGTGTGCTACAGGGACAGCCTGAGGTGAGATTCTGCTGCTTACCACGTGCCACCTGTGGATAAAACTTTCTGCTTTCCGTGTTTTCTCATGTTGGGTGTTAGCTCAAAGTACATAATTAAATTGGACAACTCCAGAGTACTTCTTCATTTTCTTCTGAAGCTAGCTGAGCAGTGACCAAAACAGAGGAAACCCCTGCCCTCATGGAACTGACACACTCCTAGGAAAGGCAGACAACAAGTAAAATAAATAGGTAAGAGACAGTAGGACAGGCGCAGTGGCTCACGCCTGTGCTCCCAGCACTTTGGGAGGCTTAGGTGGGTGAACTGCTAAAGCTTAGGAATTCCAGGCCAGCCTGGGCAACGTGGCAAAACCCCCTCTCTACAAAAAAATTCAAAAATTAGCCAGGTGTGGTGGTGTGCACCTGTAGTCCCAGTTGCTCGGGAAGCTGAGGCAGGAGGATCACTTGAGCCCAGGAGGTTGAGGCTGCAGTGAGCCCTGATTGCACCACTGCATTCCAGCCTGGGTGACAGAGTGAGACCCTGTCTTAAAAAAAAAAAAAGAAAAAGAGAAAAGAAATAGTAGGTTAAATGAGTTAGGGTGATAGGTATAGATATGAAAAATATAGTTATGTTAAATGTAATGGAGAAAACTGAAGCAGGGAAGGAGGCTAGGGAATGCCAAGGTACACGTGTCTTTGTGAGTGTGAAGGAGAGAAAGGCATTAAACAGGTGTCCAGAGAAGGCGTCATCCCCAGAGGAGATCGGAGTCAGACCTGAAGGAGGTGAGGCAGCAGGCCATGTAGACGTCTGGAAGGACAGTGTTGCAGGCAGAGGCCCTGAGACATGAATGTGCCTGGGAGGCTCCCAGGCCAGAAACAGTCCAGAGGGAAGGGGGTCTGTGGGGAGTGGGGTAGGGAAGGTAAAGCCAGGGCTATAGATGGTTCCAGCTTCCAGACATCAGTCATGGCATGGTTAAGCTAGGGATGTCTGCAGTCATGCAGAAAATCGTCTTCTTCTTCTTTTTTTTTTTTCTTTTTGAGATGGAGTTTTACTCTTGTTGCCCAGGTTAGAGCGCAATGGTGCGATCTTGGCTCATCACAGCCTCCGTCTCCCAGGTTCAAACGATTCTCCTGCCTTAGCCGCCCAAGTAGCTGGGATTACAGGCGTGCTCCACCATGCCCAGCTAATTAACTTTTTTCTTTTCTTTTCTTTTTTTCTTTTTCTTGAAACGGAGTCTTGCTCTTGTTGCTCAGGCTAGAGTGCAATGGCGTGATCTTGGCTCACCGCAACCTCCGCCTCCCGGGTTCAAGTGATTCTCCTGCCTCAGCCTCCCGCGTAGCTGAGATTGCAGGTATGCGCCACCATGCCTGGCTAATTTTGTATTTTTAGTAGAGACAGGGTTTCTCCATGTTGGTCAGGCTGGTCTCAAACTCCCGACCTTAGGTGATCCTCCTGCCTCAGCCTCCCAAAGTGCTGGAATTACAGGCGTGAGACACCGCGCCTGGCCTTTTTTTTTTTTTTTTTCCGAAAGCAAACTTGGGCCTTAACATAAGGATTCAAAAACAGATATATTTCACCTAATAATTCTATTTCTGAGAATATATCCAAAAGAACTGACAGCACGTGCTTGAAGGAATGGTGTTCATAGTACATTATTCACAACAGCCAGAAGGTGGAAGCAACTCAAGTGTCCATCTACTGAGGATGAATGGATAAACAAAATGTGGTCTCTGCACACAAGGGAATATTATTCAGCCTGAAAAAGGAAAGAAATTCTAAGCTATACTACAATATGGATGAACCTTATGGGTATTATGCTGAGTGCAATAAATCAGCCAAGAAAGGCGAATACTCACAGATTCCACTTATATGAGGTACCTATAATAGTCAAACTCATGAGGACAGAAAGAATGGTGGTTGCCAGGGCCTGGCAAAGGGGGAAGTGGGAAGTTGCTGTTGAAGAGTTTCAGCTTTGCAAGATGAAGAGTTCTCTGGGTAGATGGTGGTACACTCATGAGTGTACCTAATGCCGCTAAACTGTGCACCTCAAATGGTAAAGATGCTAGATTCCATGTTACGTGTATTTTACCACAATTGTAAAAAATAAAAATAAATAACTTTTGGCTGGGCATGGTGGTTCACACCTGTAATCCCAGCATTTTGGGAGGCCGAGGCGGGCAGATCTCTTGAGGTCAGGAGTTCGAGACCAGTCTAACCAACATGATGAGACCCCATTTCTACTAAAAATACAAAAATTAGCTGGGTGTGGTGGCACACTCCTGTAATCCCAGCTACTCAGGAGGCTGAGGCAAGAGAATTGCTTGAACCCGGGAGGCAGACGTTGCCATGAGCCAAGATCGCGCCACTGCACTCCAGCTGGCGTGACAGAATGACACTCCATCTCAAACAAAACAAAACAAACAAACAAAAAACTTAAAAAAAAACCACCCAAAACAAATATATCTCTTATTCCCATGGAACAAATATACAAATATCCTTTTTTGGTCTTAAATATTTTAGAAAATAACAACATCAAAAGCAGTAACAACCTCTTGTAGCTTCTAAAACAGCTTTCAGAGTTGCAGAACACTTAGGAGCAGATAACAGGAAATACGGTCTAACTAAACAGAAGAAAAGGAAATTATCATTTCCCTGCTTGTCTTCAGCACTGTTTATGTAAAAATATTCTGACCTCTTAGATGTCCTGAGTTTCGGGATCCTCCTCCTAGGCAGTCCGGAAACCTTCAGGGCTGACATCTTTACTTTTTGTTTCCAGGCAACAGTGGAGAGTCAGCATATGAAAAAGAATTTTTAATTAAGGACAGCAGGAGAAGAAATAGAATCTCCATTTTATTTAACTCCCGGGCAGGAGGGTTTCACACACTTGAAGTTCAGCCATTTTTCCCAGTTTATAAGCCAGGGGCCTAATTAAGTTTCTTAAGATTTCTACCCCTTCCCCAAATTACTTCCTCTATCATAAAGACCTTCAATGGACCCAAACAAAGTTTAAGAAATAGTTTAAAATACTAGGTAACACAAAAGGTCTTTGAATTCCCAACTACCTCAATGGCAATTTATTTTGTTCACTGAATTTTAATTCCTCCACCTGCAAAAGAAAAACTAAAAAACAAACAAACAAAAAAACTCTCATTTTACATTACCAGTACATTTATTTTTCATTAAATACATTTTCAACAAAAACACGCATAGTTATGGATTTTAATTATGGTTTATGTAGCTACATTCCATCCCCCCGAGGACAGATTATCCACATAAATTATTTGGAATTCTTCTACTAAGGAAATTTGTCTATTCTCCCCGTATTTTCATTTATTCAATATTTACTGATATCAATATAAGCTCAAGAATATTTATTTTATACCTTGACTTATAAACAAATACTACTTTATTTTGTTGCTCAAATTGTCCCAGCTTTGGCCGTGGTGGTCTTATATTGTACTTGGCCGAAGGAAAAAAAAAAGAGAAAATAGAGTGTCTACTGCCTGTAGGTGCTGAGTTTGGTCTTTTTGCTCTTTAAATTTATTTTTATTTTATTTTATATATTTTTTTGAGGCAGAGTCTCACTCTGTCATTTGGGCTGATGTATAGTGATGCAATCTCGGCTCACTGCAACTTCCGCCTCCTGGGTTCAAGCGATTCTCCTGCCTCAGCCTCCGGAGTAGCTAGGATTACAGGTGCACACCACCACGCCTGGCTAATTTTTTGTATTTTTTTTTTTTTTTTAGTAGTGACAGGGTTTCACCATGTTGGCCTGGCTGGTCTCAAACTCCTGACCTAATGTGATCCACCTGCCTTGGCCTCGCAAAGTGCTAGGATTACAGATGTGAGCCACCATGCCCAGCCCTTCAAATTTATTTTTAGTGGCACTCACTTTCCTTTTTTTTCTTTTCTTTCTTTCTTTTTTTTTTTTTTTTTTTTGAGACAGAGTCTCATTGTGTCACCCAGGCTAGAGGGCAATGGTGTGGTCTCGGCTCACTGCAACCTCTGCCTCCCGGGTTCGAGCGATCCTCCTGCCTTAGCCCTCTGAGTAGCTGGGACTACAGGCGTGTGCCACTACTCCCGGGTAATTTTTGTATTTTTATTAGAGACGGGGTTTCACTGTTTTGGCCAGGCTGGTCTTGAACTCCTGACCTCATGATCCACCCGCCTTGGCCTTCCAAAGTGCTGGGATTACAGGGGTGAGCCACCGCGCCTGGCCGTGGCATTCACTTTTTACAACCCAGGTATCTGATAGGAACTCGAGTCCTGCCTCTCTGTACCAGTTACTTAACCTCTGGGAAGTCCAGTTTCTTAATCTGAGGATAATGCCTGATTTGCAGGGTTAGAGGGAGGATTATAAATTAATGTATGTTCCAGAAAAGACCAAATGGTTCTACCTCTGTGAGGTGCCTGGAATGGTCAAATGCATAGATACAGAAAGCGGAATGGTGGTTACCAATGGCAGGGGGTGGAGAATGAGGAGTTACTGTTTCACGGGTACAGAGTTTGGTTTGGGATGAGGAAAAAGTTCTGGAGATGGGGGGCCAGTTGCACAACGTGAGTGGATTTATTGTCACTGAATTGTACATTTGAAAATGGTTAAAATGGTAAATTTTATGTTATGTACCTTTTACCACAATAAAAAGTAATATATTCATTGTTGAAAATTTAGAAAACAAGTTTTAAAGCCCCTCCAAATCTTTAGTAATGTCAGCACTCAGCAGGCACTTCTGTTTTATTTGTAGGCTTTGAATGTAGTTCACATCCTATGTATACAGTTTTGTTCTTTTCCCCATGCTGTTCAAAACTCTGTAAACATATTTTTATTAGCTGCATACTATTCTACCATCATTTATTTAATCATTGCCATATTTTTGGACATAGTTTTTCAACAGTGTAAGCAGTTCTCTCTGATTAAATACATCTTCGTTCCCATTTCAGAATACATCTATAGTATAGACACAAATAGAATTACTGGGACAAAAGGTGAACTTTCATTTTTGTTGTGCTTTTTTTGAGACAGGGTCTTAGGATCTTGCTCTGTTGCCCAAGCTGGAGTGCAGTGGCATTATCATGGCTCACTGCAGCCTGCAACTCCTGGGTTCAAACAGTCCTCCCACCTCAGCCTCCTGGGTAGCTGGGACCACAAACATGTGTCACCACACCCGGCCTGGGTGAACATTTTTATGGCACACAATACACCTTATCAAACTTTTTCATTGCATTGCCACCAGCTACCTAGAAGACACTCATTTGAAAACATCCACACCTAGCCAGGCGTGGTGGTGTACACCTGTAGTCCTAGCTACTTGGGAGACCGAGGTGGGAGGATCATTTGATCCTGGAAGGTTGAGGCTGCAGTGAGCCGTGATCATGCCACTGCACTCCAACCTGGGCAACAGGGCAAGACTCTGTCTCAAAAAACAGAAAAATAAACACAACGAAAACACCCCTTCTGCACCCAGTTGCCCAGTGTTCTTTCATTTTCTTCTTTTTTAAAAAAATGATATATATATATATTTGAGAAAAATAACAGCGTCTCACTTTGTGGCCCAGGGTGGGCTGCAGTGGCGTGATCATGTCTTACTGCAGCCTCAACTTCCTCGAGGTCAGGTAATCCTCCCACCTCAGCCTCCTGAGTAGCTGGGACCACAGGCCCACGCCACCACGCCTGGTTAATTTTTGTATTTTTGTAGAGACGAGGTTTCACCACTTCGGCCAGGCTGGTCTGGAACTCTTGACCTCAAGTGATCTGCCTGCCTCCGCTTCCCAAAGTGCGAGGATTACAGGATTGAGCCACCGCTCCCTGCCCAGTGTTCTTGTAAAACCCCATTCTGCATTTAGATTAAATATGGTACCTTATTGTTGCAACATGGTCCACTAATGTTCTTTGCCTCCTTCTAGCCTCCTCCCATTAATTCCCCCCTCTTAAATGTTTGCCTTTATTTAGATTTAATTATTGTTGCTCAAAATCTCAATTTAAAAAATGTGAAAACACTTTAATCTCTGAAGTTCTTCGATTTTTTTTTTTTTTTTTTTTTTTTTTTTTTTTTTTTTTTGAGACAGAGTCTGGCTCTTGGTGCCCAGGCTAGAGTGCACTGGCGCGATCTCGGCTCACTGCAACCTCTGCCTCCCGGGTTCAAGCGATTCTCCTGCCTCAGCCTCCCAAGTAGCTGGGATTACAGGCTCCCGCCACCACGCCCGGCTATTTTTTTCTATTTTTCTTAGTGGATACGGGGTTTCATCATGTTGGCCAGGCTGGTCTCGAACTCCAGACCTCAGGTGATCCACCTGCCTGGGCCTCCCAAAGTGCTGGGATTACAGGCATGAGCCACCGCGCCTTGTGGAAGTTCTTCGATTTTTTTTTTTTTTTTTTTTGGAAAGGGAATCTCACTCTGTCTCCCACGCTGGAGTGCAGTGGCACACTCTTGGCTCACTGCAACCTCCGTCTCCCAGATTCAAGCGGTTCTCCTGCCTCAGCCTCCCAAGTAGCTGGGATTACAGGCGTGTGCCACCATGCCCTGCTAATTTTTGTATTTTTAGTAGAGACGGGTTTCACCGTATTGGCCAGACTGATCTCGAACTCCTGACTTCAAGTGATCCACCTGCCTCAGTCTCCCAAAGTGCTGGGATTACAGGTGTAAGCCACCGCGCCTGGCCTAGTCCTTCGATTTTTTAACATCCATCACAGTAACTTAAATTATATAAAGTAACTACCTCTGAGGAGCCCGGGGGTCCAGGCCCGCGGCTCTCCAGCGCCTTCGGTGTTCTGTCGCAGTGCACTACGCGTGAAATCGCTTTCTCCCACCCTGGCCGTGCGCTGGTGATGGTGGCGGCGGCGCTCCAGCGACGCCCAGGGAAGTGTCCCCAGGGTCGGGCAAGGTCGCTCCTGCTGGTCGGGAGGCCCTTTCTAAGCCTGGCTGGGGCTAACCGAAGGAGAAGCCCGCCGCTCCCGGCTTTATTAAAAATTCGCATTCTTTCTAAGGCCGCCATCGGTGGGAAGGGTGCGCTCGTAGCACCCCTCTTGCTCGGTTCCATTCCTGGCCTTCTGTCTCCTGGAAGGGTCGCCGCGCCCCACCCCACCCGCTTCGCCACGGGTTCGAGCCCTGGCGTCGGGGCGTCCGGGAGCCCACTGTCCGGCACCGAAGCCAAGGCCGGTCCACGCGGACCCGAGGATTCGGCTTGGATTCCCAAGCCCCGCTGCCGCTTTAAGGCGGTGGAAGCGAGATTCTCCGGAAACCCAGGGAACCCGATGCTCTCACAGGACCAAAGCCCGAGGCCGCGGGGACCACAGAGGGACAGAGAAGCCGGGACTCCTCACATCCCATATCCGGCAGGGGAAGCCCAGCGGGTGAGCGCGGGTCCCCCCAGTCCCCGAGGGAGTGCGCCCGACGGAAACGCCCCTCGCCCGCGGGCCTCGCTTTCCTCTCCCGCGTTCCTGGGTCACTTCCCGCTGTCTGCAGCCTGAGCTCGTGGCCCCAATCCCTGGTACCTCCATCCTCTGGTCACCCCTTCCCTGGTGCCCCCTCCCAGGCTTTTCTTTGTCCTGTCTCCACCCCTGCCCAGGCCTGCCGGACTCCCCTCCTTGACACCCGGCGCCACCTCCTTGAGCTTTTCTCGTCCCCTCCCCATCCCCGGCTCCCTGGTCCCCTCCCGGAACTTCTCTGGTCCCCTCCGCTCCTCCGCCCCGGGCTTTACCTCCGTACCCTGCGGCCCACTCCGCACCCCTCACGGAGCTCCTCGGGTCCTGCCCCCTCCTCGCGGTTGCCCGCGCCGCCCCGCCCCCGTTTTTAAACCTGGCGCGCGGGTAGGTGAGCGCTTTAGCCCGAGTGGATCTAGGCGCGCTCGTAGGCCGGCGCGGCAGCAGGGGGCGCGGGCACCGCCGGCACCATGGAGCCCGAGGCGGCGGCCGGAGTCCAGAAGGCGCGGGGGCGCGGCTGTCACTGCCCCGGGGACGCTCCCTGGAGGCCTCCGCCACCGCGCGGGCCGGAGAGGTGAGGGTGGCCCCGCGCCCCTGTGGACGCGCGGAGAGGCGTGCGCGGTGGCGGTGCGGGGAGCGCAGCGAGCGGGAGGCTGGGGCGCTGCTGAACCCCCGATCCCCAGCGGAGCTCCGGAGCTCGACGGCGACGCCAAGCAAGCTCCTGAGCCGGCAGCCGGGTTCCCGGGAGGGGCGCTCAGTTCTCCGGTTCCAACGCACAGCTCTGAAGTGCGGAGGCCCAGGACGTAGCTGGCCAGGAAAGGGGCCGACGCTTCCGTGTAGAGGAAATCTCAATTCGCCGGCCGGGGACACTGAAGTCTCGGGCTCCTAAGCCAGCCTTGCAGAGGCAATCTCTCACTTTGCTACTTTCTCGGTAGCCGTTTCTGTTGTCCCTTGATTGGGGGCTCGGCGTTCGCTGTCCCTGGGCACCAGCCCTTTTAAAGACAGTAACGTTGTAGGAAATCACATTAGCCGGGGAGGTAGGAAGGGACCGGGTAGGCCGGATGGGCCAGGTAGCCAGGCAGGAGAAAGATTCCCTTTTTTTTTTTTTTTTTTTTTTTTTTGAGACAGGGTCTCACTGTGTCGCCCAGGCTGGAGTGCAATGGCCTGATCTTGGCTCACGGGAACCTCCGCCTCCCGGGTTCAAGCGATTCTCCTGCCTCACCTCCTGAGTAGCTGGGATTACAGGCGCCTGCCACCACGCCAGGCTAATTTTTGTATTTTTAGTAGAGACGGGGTTTCGCCATGTTGGCCAGGCTGGTCTCGAACTCCTGACCTCGAGTGATCCACTAACCTCAGCCTCCCAAAGTGCTGGATTACAGGCGTGAGCCACCGCGCCCAGCCCTCTTTTTTTGTTTGTTTGTTTTTCATCCTACAACTCTGTAAAATCATCTCTGTAGAATCAAGCTCCTTCAGTGACCAAGGTGGCGTGATTGAAATTAACCGGGGACAAAGTAGACAGCTATAGTTGGGGAACCCCGAATTGAATAGTTCAGCCAGGATTTGCAGGGATAGAAATCTCTCAACTAATGGGTTCCCGGATAATTGTGTGAGATTCGGGACCTTCCTTCTCAAAGCTTAACTGGAGGCAGAGAACTGGGGATGTAGCAGGAGAGAAAAAACACAAATGACAGTAATTTATCCACAGCCCTGAGAACTCCTGGGAAAGTTCCTGGGGGGTCCGGTGCCTCTTTTTCAGGCAGGCACTGGAACTAAGAATAACTCTCATGGCATAGTTTGAAGGCAGCAGAAGTGCCCAGGGTTCACTCTCTCCTGGCGCTTGCCGTTCCAGCCCCGCGCCGTGGCGACCTTGGATCCAGACACCTGGAGATGCTGAGCTGACCAGAACTGGAAGGCCGGTAAGGTTCAGTGCGGGCGTTGTAGGTAATCCGTCCAGCCAGAAAGTGGCACCGTCTTTTAAAATAAAGGGACCGTAAACGGCCTCCTGCGCAGGGCCGTCCCTTGGGCGTCTAACCCAGGAGCGCCTCGGGGTCTGGGAGTTGGAACCTGAATGAGTAAGGTGTTAATCAGACCTAAGTCGCATTATAGATTGGGCTCCTGGTGGCTTCTCCTTCCTAAAAAAGCAAACCCACTATAAAAGCATAGTCGTAGGCTGGGCGCGGTGGCTCGGGCCTGTAATCTCAGCACTTTGGGAGGCCGAGGGGGGTGGATCACCTGAAGTCAGGAGTTCGTGACCAACCCGGCCAAGATGGCGAAACCCCGTCTCTACTAAAAATACAAAAATTAGCTGGGCATGGTGGCAGGCGCCTGTAATCCCAGCTACTCCGGAGGCCGAGGCAGGAGAATCGCTTGAACCCGGGAGGCGGAGGTTGCAGGGAGCCAAGATCATGCCACTGCACTCCAGTGTGGGTGACAGAGCAAGACTCGTCTCAAAAAACAAAACAAAACAAAACAAAACCCATAGTCGTTTCATGGGAATTATAAGGAATGTCCTCCCTGTTGCGGTTTCTCCTGCAAAGCAACAGGTCGGGAGGGGAGGGGAGAAGGCTGCCACTATCGCTTGCCTTAGAGAAAAGCTGAGAGCACCATTAGGGTTGGGCCGGTGCCACAGAGCAAATAGGACTGAGCCCCATCTGAGGTGCCCAGAGTTGCGGTTAAAAGCCCCCACCCCGCGTCTGGCCCTTTCTGAAGCACTTTCAGCCCCGTCAAGCACTCCTGGGGTGTCTCATGTTGTCTGAGCAAATACACTCAAGCAGAGGGCTTTGTGGGCAAGATTAATGACCTCCACCATTCTTTTGTAACTCTGCATTGGTAACTCAATTGCTTTATACTTACTGATGTAATGACTTGCTTTCATAGAATTTACCTTTCCTTTGTTATATTTTAAAATATAAATTGATGACTTTTACTTAATTTATTTTTTTGATGACTTTTAAAACACTGAAGAATTAGGCTGGGAAAGACCATGGATTGAATTTACATAACACATGTTATATGGCCTAACGTGCAGTTATTTGTAATATGGTAAGAAAACTTGATTGTGGGAAAACAGACCTGCACCGTATTTTGATATTTACACGACTTTATTAAATTAATCTGAATATTGGGAATTTTAATTTACTTCAAAGAAGGAAGCAGATAAAAGATAAATCAATTAACAAGAGATGATTTTTAGTCCCCGATTTTTATACATATATCTAAATAATGTAAAATAATCCCTTCTTTTGCTTTCAAACTTAGTTCTTAAACATAAAATTTAAAGGTGCTTGTGTGAGAACATAGATGTTAACAATTATCCAGTTTTCTTTTAAATGAAATGGATGTGGAGCCTATCAGTTTCTTGCAGGAATAAAAATACGATAGCACGCTCCCTAAGTAAGACAGATAGTTTTGGGTTTTGTTTTCTGTTATGATAAGGCCGTTTGTGAGAAAAAGTTACTTGCAGAGAAATGTTAAACGTTAACTTTCTCGCTGATCAACAGGTAGCCTGTCACGCTGAAGTAGTTCTGTCCACGGATGTGGGTGTGGGAAGAGTGGTTGTTCCCTGGGGGCTGTAGAGCCCGCCAATCCTCACCCCCAGCCCGGAGCCCGCTCTTTGCAGAGCCCAGCTGGTTGCGCAGAGCGGCCAGCGCCAGTCTGTGCTCTGGTACTGTGCACCGCGCTGGGTTCCCTGCAGCCCACCGACGAGAGCTGCCCAGCGCGGAGAAGGAACGCTTCTTGCTCAACAGCGCCCTCGCCCGACAAAGCGGGATAATTCCCCAGCTCTCAAGCCCTCTTCTGTATTTCTCAAAAATGCCATTGGCTGGAGTGGCGGTGAGGAGGGCTAACGCCTGATGACCTGTACCAGGGCTCCCGGCAAGCAAAGCAAAACTAGAATAAAACCTCAAGTAGGCCGGGCGCGTGGCTCACCCTGTAATCTCAGCACTTTGGGAGGCCGAGGCGGTCGGATCATCTGAGGTCCGCAGTTCGAGACTGACCTCACGAACATGGTGAAACCCTGTCTCTACTAAAAATACAAAAGTTAGCCGGGCGGTGGTGGTGTGCGCCTGTATTCCCAACTACTCAGGATGCTGAGGCAGGAGGATCGCTTGAACCTGGGAGGCAGAGGTTGCAGTGAGTTGAGATCGGGACACTGCATTCCAGCGTGGGAGAGAGAATGAGACCCTGTCTCAAAAACAAAAACAAAACCCAAAAAACCCTCAAGCAGAGGGAAGGCCTCAAGGCCCTGTGCTCTGAGCAGCAGGGTCACCCTCACCCACTTCATGCCCCTACAAGCCCTAGGGAGCTATCTCCCTCCCCTACCTGCATCTTTCTTGATCTGTGTTGCGTTTCCTTCCCGGCCACTTGTGGGCACTGCCAGGGAGGCAGTTTCCTGGAAAACATCAGGGACTGGTTGTTCTTCTGGGCCTGCCCTGTCTGCCAGGCTCCTAGTCTGGTCAGAGACTCCAATGGAGAGAAGGCTGACCCCCACTGAAAGCCTCTCTGCACCTGTCAGTCCTCAGGCTCATAGGAAAACACACTCACACATAACTTAAACACAGTGTTTGCCTTGTGCACATTTCTGTTCTCATGTTTCATTATAAAATGTGAATATTTACACATTTCCCTCACCGGACAAAGGATCCTTTTGGAAAACAATCAGGATATTTGTGGCATAATTTTTTGGGGGGGGGTGGAGTTTCGCTCTTGTCGCCCAGGCTGGAGTGCAATGGTGCAATCTCAGCTCACTGCAACCTCCACCTCCCAGGTTCAAGTGATTCACCTGCCTCAGCCTCCAGGTAGCTGCGATTACAAGTGTGCGCCATTACGCCCAGCTAATTTTTGTATTTTTAGTAGGGACGGGGTTTCACTACGTTGGCCAGGCTGGTCTCGAACTCCTGACCTCAGATCATGATCCTCCTGCCTCTGCCTCCCAAAGTGCTGGTAATTACAGGCGTGAGCCACTGCGCCCTGCCTGGCATAAAACTTTTAAAGCTGCATATGTTTGTGGGGTAAAGTTTTTAAAGTGGATAAAGGTGTGCTGAATGTTTTAACAAGGTCCAGTTAGAACTGGACTATTTACAGAAGCTATTCTTTCCTGACACCTGCCACTGCCAAGTTAGGCCCTGTCTGATCGCAGGGTGCCAAATAGCTGTTAGCAGGGCAGGATTGCTTGTGGCCATAAAGTAGGGCCTGAGGAATTAGGAGCGTTTTATAATTACGAACAGAGCTTAACAAAGAAGCAGCTTCCTGTATCCCCCAAAGAGTGAACAACTTTATGGAAAAGATTTTGTTCCAAAGAGCCTCATCACTTTCTTAGCTCATCACAGTGAATTATGAAAATATGGCTGGCGCCGGGCGCGGTGGCTCACGCCTGTAATCCCAGCACTTTGCGAGGCCGAGGCGGGTGGATCACGAGGTCAGGAGATTGAAACACGGGGAAACCCCATCTCTACTAAAAATACAAAAAATTAGCCGGGCGTGGTGGCATGCGCCTGTAGTCCCAGCTACTCGGGAGGCTGAGGCAGGAGAATCTCAGTGAACCGAGATCGTGCCACTGCACTCCAGCCTGGGTGAGCAGAGTAAGACTCCGTCTCAAAAAAAAAAAAGAAAATATGGCAAGGAAAATGTAATATCTGCAGAGGCTCCTTCCAGGCGAATTTGCGCATATATGTCACGTGCACATTGCCCCCGCCACCCATCCCAGCGTCCCTGCAGGATGGAATGGCGTGGAGATTCACGGTGTCAAAGTCCTTCCTTGTCAGGCCATAGTAAGTTTTGTCCTGTTTCTCATCTGGTTCCAATTGAACTCTGGAATCTGAAGATTTGGGGTTTCTGAGGCACCGCCTCAGACCATTTCAGCTCTTTATTTATTTATTATTATTTTTTTGAGATGGAGTCTCGCTCTGTCACCAGGCTGGAGTGCAGTGGTGCGATCTCAGCTCACTGCAACCTCCGCTTCCCGGGTTCAAGCGATTCTCCTGCCTCAGCCTCCCGAGTAGCTGAGACTACAGGCACGCGCCACCACTCCTAGCTAATTTTTTTGGTATTATTAGTAGAGACTGGGTTTCACCATGTTGGCCAGGCTGGTCTTGAACTCCTGACCTCAAGTGATCTGCCGACCTGGGTCTCCCAAAGTGCTGCAATTATAGGAGTGAGCCACCGTGCTCAGCCTGAGTTCATATCCTGCCCTCATCCAGAAGCTCTTTACCATCAGTTGCCAAGATTGGCTCCTCCAAGCCCTTTCTACACCAGCCTCGTCTGTGCACAGCTCCTTGCGGCCACTGCTCTCCTTGAAATACAGATCTGATAGTTGGACTCCCTGACTCAAAAATCCATCTCCAGTTCCTGTATCCAGAGTCAAACCTAAACTCAACAGTGGGTATTCAAGGCAAATGTCACCGTTTGAGCCCTTTGCCCATCACAGTGTCTCACTTGTTCCACACCAGGTTCCTCATGGCTCCCCACGTGCGCCCTCTGTTTTCCTGCCACTCTGATTTTTTTCTTTTTGAGACGGAGTGTCACTCTGTCATCCAGGCTGGAGTGCAGTGGCAGGATCTTGGCTCACTGTAACCTCCACCTCCCAGGTTCAAGTGATTCTTGTGCCTCAGCCTCCCAAGTAGCTGGGATTACAGGCATGCACCACCACGCCCATGCCTAGCTAAATTTTCAGATTCCACCCGCCTCAGCCTCCCAAAGTGCTGGTTTTACAGGCATGAGCTACCGCGCCCGGTACTGCCACTCTGAATTTGATGCTCTCCTCTGCCAAAATAGTCTTAGAATTGCAAACCCACATGCCACAGATGTCTCTGCGAGGCCCTCCATGAACCCATTCCCGACCTTCCTTCATGCTTAGAATTATGGGTATCTCACCGTGTGATGCTTTGTAGCATGGTTATTAGCATACCTGTGCATCTCTGTCCATTAGATTGTAAAATGCTGGACCGAGGCACTGTGTCCAACTCCTTCCATCTGAATTCTTCACAGTGCCTGGGACATTTTGGGCCGCAGTAACAGGAACATGGGCTTATCAAATACTGATAAGGTGTCTAAACTCTCTAAAATTGGTATTGATATGAACAATTGCAGACGACTTACGTTCTGTGGTTTAAAACCTCAGGATGTCACCTTCCGACACTCCTGCATTGTCTCTGTGTTTGTATGTGTCTGTCGTTACAGCTTGAACCTAGGGCTGACCAACACGCTTTTGGATCAAAGGGAGCCTTTGGGTTTCAGCATCCTGTAAGGTAATATATGACTTCACAATAAGTAATCTGTAATTTCCTTTTAATATAGGCATTAATACGCTTTAGTGTCTTCAACCTCATAGATTTTCAACAAAGTAGAAAATAATTCAATGTATTCTTTGGTATTGTTTAGTTTCTTTATACCAAGGAGATTTTGTTGGATTTCTGGAATCCATTCATGTATTCATTCATTCAGTGTTTTCTGCAAAATGCAATTGGCCTCTCTCTTTTCTTTACACCTGTTATTTCTACTTCTCATTACAAATTATGCCTTGTATTATATTTATATAATTGCATATGAATTGTATATGCATATATAAAAACTTAGATATTGAGGTATATTTCTATTGTTCTACCAGGATATAAGCTAGTATATTGTCTAGTGCAAAGTCGACCTTCAACATCTATGTGTTGAGGGTGGACATGGTGGCTTATGCCTGTAATCCCAGCACTTTGGGAGGCTGAGGCAGGTGGATCACCTGAGGTCAGGAGTTCGAGACCAGCCTGACCAACATGGTGAAACCCTGTCTCTACTAGAAATACAAAAAAGTAGCTGGGCATGGTGGGGGGCACCTGTAATCCCAGCTACTTGGGAGGCTGAGGCAAGAGAATCACTTGAACCTGGGAGGTGGAGGTTGCAGTGAGCCAAGATCACGCCATTGTACTCTAGCCTGGGCGACAAGAGCGAAACTCTGTCTCCAAAAAAAATATCTATGTGTTGAGTAAATGGTTGTCTCCAGCACAGTGGGTGCCGAGCACCTTTGAGAGAGCCTTTTCCTCCGGCCTCTCAAGTGTGTGTCATGGTCCTGGTGGTGACCAGGATTCTCACTGCTGTATCCATCTACACTCTGTCCATTTTAGACAAGTGGCTCATGTTCAGGATTTCTGCCTGTCTCTCTCTTATTATCTGTCTATCTCTCTCAATCTCCTTTACCAAAATTAACCTTGCCTGGGCTGCCTCCACTAGGTGCCTTTGCCCTGGTTACCCAAGAAGACTGGAAAGCTTAATACAACCCAAAGACACTCATGTGTAGGCATGAAGCTCAGGCTCCTCAGACTGGTCAGAAGGAAGCTTCCCTTGTATGCCTTACACCAATAGTTTTCTTTTCTCTTCTGACATCTCACTCTGTCACCCAGGTTGGAGTGCAGTGGCACAATCTCAGCTCACTGCAACCCCTGCCTCCTGGGCTTAAATGATCTCCTACTTCACCCTCCTAAGTGGCTGGGACCACAGGTATGTGCCACCATGCTCTGCTAATTTTGTAATTTTTTTGTGGAGACAAGGTCTCACTATATTGCCCAGACTGGTCTTTAACTCCTGGGCTTAAGCTATCCTCTTCCCTCGGCCTCCCAAAGTGTTGGGATTACAGGCATGAGCCACTACTACTGGCCACACCAATGGTTTTCAATCCTCATAGAATTACTAGTGGAGCTTTTAAAAATACAGATGCCTGGGTGGTTCTCCCAGGCGCTCTGATTCACTTGCTCTAGGGAAAGACCCATGCATCTGTTTTGTTTTGTTTTGTTTTGCTTTTTTGAGATGAAGTCTTGCTCTGTCACCCAGGCTGGAGTGCAGTGGCACGATCTCGGCTCAACTGCAACTCCACCTCCCAGATTCAAGCGATTCTCCTGCCTCAGCCTCCCAAGTAGCTGGAATTACAGATGCGTGCCACCATGCCTGGCTAATTTTTGTATTTTTAATAGAGGTGGGGTTTCACCATGTTGGCCAGGCTGGTCTTGAACTCCTGATGTCAGGTAATCCACCCGCCTTGGCCTTCCAAAGTGATGTGATCATAGGTGTGAGCCACCATGCCCGGCCACTCTGTTTTTCATTAGTTGAAAATGCTGTGACTGATAAAGCATGAGCTGCAGCCATGCATTGCACACTGGATATACAATTTCACTTTATATTTTTATTACAGTAAATTTCAGACATACACAAAAGTGGAGTGAATAGTACAGTGAACCCCATGTACCCATCACTGGCCTCAATAGTTATCAACGTTCTGAGCTCAACATATGTATCACCCACAACTATGTTGTTGTTGTTAGCGTATTTTATTTTATTTATTTATTTTATTTTGAGATAGGGTCTTGCTCTTTGCCCAGGCTGGAGTGCAGTGGTGTCATCCCAGCTCACTGCAGCCTCCACCTCCCCAGGCTCCCATCTGCGCCTCTGGAGTAGCTGGGACTACAGGTACACACCACCACACCCAGCTAATTTTTTTTTTTTTTTTTCCAGATACGGGGTTTTGCCATGTTGCTCAAGCTGGTCTCAAACTCCTGGGGTCAAGTGATCCTCTTGCTTTGGCCTCCCAAAGTGCTGAGATTACAGACATGAGCCACTGTGTCCCACCCCAGCATATTTTAAAGCAAATCTCAAACATGCTAGGAATTCACCTGTGAATACTTCAGTATAAATACCTAATTGTAAACATGGCTAAAAATGGAACTATGCTCATATTTCTGTGTTAGATGAACATATACATTCTGTCTGTTGCAGACTTTCTCAACCTCAGCACTATTGGCGCTTTGGGCTGGATAATTCTTCACGGTGGGAGCTATCCTGGGCCTCGTAGGGTGTTTACCAGTATTCCTGGCCTCTACTCACTAAATGTCAGTAGCTTCCCCTCGGTTGTGACAACCAAAAATGTCTCCAGACATTGCCAAATGTCCCCTGGAGGTCGAGAACCACTGGTCTATTGGATATCTTATGAAGTAAAAAACTATCATCGATTATTTATAAAAGGATGTTTTCTCTCTCCCTTTTCTCTTCTATCTGAAAAAAAAGGATATTGAAATCAGCTTTGCAAATAAGCAGTGATCAATTGACAAACTCACTTCTTCAGAAGACCACAGAGAAAAATGCAAATAAATTAATGAATGAAAAGCAGGTCGAGGCATGGTGGCTCACACCTGTAATCTCACACTTTGGGAGGCCGAGGCAGGAGGATCACTTGAGCTCAGGAGTTGCAGACCAGCCTGGGCAATATGGCGAAACCCTGTCTCTATGAAAAATATAAAGAATTAGCTGGACGTGGTGGCATGCACCAGTAGTCTCAGCTACTCAGGAGGCTCAGGTGGGAGATGCTTGAGCCCAGGAGTTCAAGGCTGCAGTGAGCTATGATTGTCCCACTGCACTCCAGCCTGGGTGGCAGAGTGAGACCCTTTCTCAAAAAAAAAAGAAAGAAAGTAAGTGAAGGATAAGAGATTATGGCCGGGAGTGGTGGCTCACGCCTATAATTACAGCCCTGTTGGAGGCCGAGTTGGGCGAATCATTTGAGGTCAGGAGTTCGAGACCAGCCTGACCAACATGGTGAAACTCCATCTCTACTAAATACAAAAATTAGCCAGGCATGGTGGTGGGTGCCTGTAATCTCAGCTATTTGGGAGGCTGAGATAGGAGAATCACTGAACTCAGGAGGCAGAAGTTGCAGTGAGCCGAGATCGCGCCACTGCACTCCAGCCTAGGTGAGAGAGCAAGACTCCCTTTCAAAAAAAAAAAAAGATTATGGGGAGGGGGTATCTTAATACTCGCCATGTATGAGCAAATCCAAAATCCTATAAAACCTGGAATTTAGGGGTTCCAAATTTTACATACTTAAGCACTTTCTTTTTTCTTTCTCTTTCTTTTATTTCCTTTTTTCCTAAGCACATCTTTTTTATTCTGGCAGAGCAAGGGACTTGTGCCTCCAATTTCTTTATGGCGACATCTGGAAAAATTAGCTGCTTCTCTAGACCAGGGTTTCAGAGATGTCAGAGTAAATTTCCTCCAGAACCCAAGGGGTTACAGCATTTCCCATGCTGCAGGGGACAGAGGGTGGGGTGGGAGAGTGGGTTTTCACCTAAATGGGACATCAATTATCTAGGAAGAGTCAAGTCCCCCATTTGATCAGAGTGAGCCTCCTAATCTTGGAACTCAATGTTTTCAGTTGCCTTTTCCCTTCCTTGAAGCACACCCTTTCCCTTGCGACTGTCTAAATTGACTGGCTCTGTCAGATTTATAACTCACTTCTGAACCGGGGTAGATTTATCACCAGGTACCTCCAATAGGTGCCTAGAGTTCCCTGTTCTGATGACTTAAATTCTGTGTGTTGTGAAGGCAAAGACCAGAAAGGAAGACTGTGCAGTTCTCTGCTTCTGGGATAAAGCACCTTCTAGAAGGGATTTAGGACGAGGTTCAGGTCGATTAATGGTGAATTTGTTTCTCAAATATTAGAGTCTATTTACCCATGTCAAAGCGTCAAGAATACCTGCAGAGTTCCGGGGAGCAAGTACTGGCCAGCTTCCCAGTGCAAGCCACGATTGACTTCTACGACGATGAGTCTACTGAGTCTGCTTCAGAAGCTGAAGAGCCAGAGGAAGGAACCCCGCCCCTCCATCCTTTGCTCCAGGAGGTGGGAGGTCTGCAGGAAAACTGCCCAGGGGGAAAGGGCAGAGACCAGGGCAGCAACCGAGGGCAGCGATCCTCAGGAGGGGGTGACCCCTGGGGGGAGGGTCTGCTCCCACACAGCGTCTCCTCAAGGGGTGGCAAGTGCTCCTCATCCAAATGAATCTGTCTCTGTCTCCTGGGCCCTGCTCCGGGACCTGCCCCCAACGTTCTCTTGGGGACACCCAAGCCAGGACACCACTCATCCCTGCTGAGTGTACAGAGGCTGGAGGCTTCTCGGGCAGCCCCTGGCCCACACACTACTCACGGCAGAAAGTCAGCTTTTACTTTTCTTTCCCCTGGCGATTCGGTTTTGGTGCACTCATGCATACCTTTGAGAAAGGATTCTAGGACAAAGAGGTCTATGTCAACAGTTGTTATCTGGTAGAGCCAGTTTTCAAAGCTCCTTCAGCATTGTCACTCGCTGATCAGGTGATGAATTCTTCCTAGATAGTCACCCACTCCACGTCCTACTTAACCTGAGACTCATTGTTTAGCTATTTCTGCTTTTGTAAGAATAATTTAGATATTAAACCCCAATTTTAATCTATCATCCAAGGGCAGATGTAGTTGCTTAGTAGCATTTTGGAAAAAAAAAAAAAGGTTTGGTTTGGTTTTGTTACGGAGTTTTGCTCTTGTCTCCCAGGCTGGAGTGCAGTGGCACAATCTCGGCTCACTGCAACCTCCACCTCTTGGGTTCAAGAGATTCTCCTGTCTCAGCCTCCCAAGTAGCTGGGATTACAGGCAGGAGCTACCACACCTGGCTAATTTTTTGTATTTTTAGTAGAGACTCGGTTTCCCCACGTTGGTCAGGCTGGCTTTGAACTCCTGACCTCAGGTGATCCACCCGCCTCTGTGTCCCAAAGTGCTGGGATTACAGGCGTGAGCCGCTGAGCCCGGCCAAAAAAAAAATGTATTTATTAAAAAAAATTTTTTTTAACCCACCAAATAATTCCCATAAGAGTAACAAAAAGGACCAGCCTGACCAACATGGAGAAACTCCGTCTCTACTAAAAATACAAATTTAGCCGGGCGTGATGGCGCATGCCTGTAATCCCAGCTACTCGGGAGGCTGAGGCAGGAGAATGGCTAGAACCCGGGAGGCGGAGGTTGCCGTGAGTCGAGATCGCGCCATTGCATTCCAGCCTGGGCAACAAGAGCGAAACTCCGTCTCAAAAAAAAAAAAAAAAGAGTAACAAAAAGATAGGGATTTTTAGGAGACAATTAGATAAAAATGTATGTGATGACTGTATAAGGGCTGTGTGTATGAATTTATAGGGAGTAGAACCTTCTCTCTTCTTAGTTGGTGACTGGGGCTTAGTATTTTAATAGATGAACACTATTTTTTAAATTTTTTATTTTTTTAACCCTACCCTTAACCCATGAACACTATTTTTAATTAAAGTATCTGATGTAAAATTATTTTGTTTTTAATATTTTGATGATAAATGTGTATTCCTGAAACTTTTTGACTTACTTATCTTACATGTGGTATCTTCCTGTATATAGTACATTATATCAATTTCTACTTGAAATAAATATTTTGAAAGAATGCTTGATAATCACCTTTTTTGGTTAAGACATTTTTAGAATTAAATAGTTCCTGCTTTAAGGTTTTTTCATTTTTCATGGTTTTTAAAAATAATTCTTTTAAAATTATAACCTATTATTTTATTTCAGTATTCTGTTTTATTTTTAAAAATTTTAGACACAGGGTCTTGCTCTGTTCCTGCCTGGAGTGCGGTGGCTCAATAATAGCTCACTGCAGCCTTGAACTCCTGGGCTCAAGGAATCCTCCCACCTCAGCCTTTGCAGTAGGTAGGACGACAGGCGTGAGCCACCATGCCCAGCAATGTTTTTTGAGATGGAGTTTCGCTCTTGTCACCCAGGCTGGAGTGCAATGGCACAATCTCGGCTCACTGCAACCTCTGCCTCGCAGGTTCAATCGATTCTCCTACCTCGGCCTCCTGAGTAGCTGGGATTACCGGCACGCGCCGCCAAGCCTGGCTCATTTTGTATTTTTAGTAGAGATGGGGTTTTACCATGTTGGCCAGGCTGGTCTCAAACTCCTGACCTCAGGTGATCCACCCCCCTCGGCCTCCCAAGGTGCTGGGATTACAGGCATGAACCACCATGCCCAGCCACCCAGTTAATTAAAAAAAAAATTTTTTTTTTGTAGATACAGGTTCTCAATATGTTGCCAAGGCTGCTCTTGAACTCCTGGCCTCAAGCTATCGTCTTACCTAGGCCTCCTAAAGCACTGGAACTACAGGAATGAGCCACCATACTAGGCCCAATATATTAAAAAGTAGGAGTAATGGATGGAAATACTTTCAGCAATCCAAACACTATAGAAAGTACACATTGCAAAGTAAAATCACATTCTGCTCTTCCCCCTTTCCTTTGTCTAAAGGTAACAAACATCAGTTGTGTTTTATGGCTTCAGTCTGTTGAAAAATTCCTTTTTTGTGTGTTTTTCTTTTCTGGGCCTTTTTTTCTTTTAAAATGTTTACTTTTTTGTGTTTTGAACAATTTGGCTACTTTTTCATTTAAAAATTAAAAATTGTATTTTATTGTTTCTTTTACTTGTTTAAAGTACATCTTTTCAGACTTAAAAACAATTAAACCTGGGTGAATTTCAGAAAGGATTTAAGATGACCCCGAATTTTGCTGGCTTTTCGCAGAAAAATGCTAGAAGTCTTATCCTCACTCCTTCATGTGATGCTTGAGATAAAAACTAAATAATCACATCTGACTTTGTTGAGTTTTTGTGATAAATCAGTTTTATTGACAAATAAAGCCTGGTCCAATAATGAGTTTATCCTAAATAAACCAAACATAGTCCAAATTCTGATGGCATCAACCTCCACAGTTTAAAATATGCTGCGTGTGCCAGGTGAGATGGTTCACCCCTGTAATCCCAGCACTTTGGGAGGCCGAGGCAGGTGGATCACTTGAGTCCAGGAGGTCGAGACCTGCCTGGACATGGTGAAACCCCTTCTCTACTAAAAATACAAAAAATTCACCAGGCGTGGTGACACGTGCCTGTAGTCTCAGCCACTTGGGAGGCTGAGGTGGGAGGATCACCTGAGCCTGGGGAGGTTGAGGCTGCAGTGAGCCGAAATCACACCACTGCACTCCAGCTTGGGAGACAGAAAGAGACCCTGCTCAAAAAAGTTAATTGATATATGCTGTATGATAGTTTTACATTACATTAATTCTAAATTACTTAGAATCTGGCCAGCTTAGTGCAAATACAAAACAAGGCACTTTAGCTATGGCTAGCAATGGAATCACATATACTCTGGGTCAGACATTTTTGATAGCAAGGATATGGTGAGCTTGGGGCCTCCTTAGCTCTCTGATTGTTGCAATTACATGAATTAACTAAAAGTCTCAAACCTAAGAGCTCCAGGGTTTTGATCATGTATCCCTCTCACTTAAAAAATGTAGCTGAGCATGGTAGCTCACGCCTGTAATAACGGCACTTTGGGAGGCTGAGGCAGGAGGATCCCTTGAGCCCAGGAGTTTGAGACCAGCCTGGGCAACAGAGAGAGACCTCCTTCTCAACAAAAAATTAAAAAGCTAGCCAGGTGCAGTGGTGTGTGCCTATAGTCCCAGCAACTCAGAAGCCTGAGGTGGGAGATGCTTGAACCTAGGAGTTCAAGGTTGCAGTGAGCTATGATTGCAGCACTGCACTCCAGCCTGGGCAACAGAGTGAGACTGTCTCAAAAAAATACAAAATTAAAAAATGTGTGCCTGCCCCCTAACATATATTCACTTATGAATTATATGTTATGTTGAGCCATTTGAAATTGCTAATGTTTTACCATTTGTAACCTACAAAAAAGGCAATTTCATATGGTTCAACCAACATGTACTATTGGGATAATATATTGCACATTACAAAATATACACAAGACGTATATTTTAAAGGATCGTCCAATTTGGGCATGGTGGCTTACACCTGTAATCCCAGCACTCTGGGAGGCCAAGGCTGGAGGATCGCTTGTGACCAGCCTGGGCAACATAGCAACACCACATCTCTACAAAAAAAAAAAAAAGCAAATAAGCAATTTCATTACTTCTTAAAACTTGTATTTTAAGTTCAGAGGTACATGTGCAGGTTTGTTACACAGGTAAATGCATGTCATGGGGTCTTTTTATACAGATTATTTCATCACCCAGGTATTAAGCCTAGTACCCATTTGTTATTTTTTCTGATCCTCTACTTCCTTCCACCCACCACCCTCCTATAGGCCCCAAATGTGTGTTGTTCCTCTCTGTGTGTCCATGTGTTCTCATCATTTAGCTCCTACTTGTAAGTGAGAACATGCAGTATTTGGTTTTCTGTTCCTGCATTAGTTTGCTAAGGATAATGGTCTCCAGCTCCATCCACATTCCTGCAAAGGATATGATCTTGTTCCTTTTTATGGCTGCATAATGTTCCATGGTGTATATGTACCACATTTTCTGTGTCCAGTCTACCACTGATGGGCATTTAGGTTGATTCCATGTCTTTGCTACCGTGAACAGTGTTGCAATGAACATACACGTGTTTGTGTCTTTTTAAAATAATTTTTATTTTAGGTTTGGGATACATGTGAAGTTTTGTTATATAGGTAAATTCGTGTCACAGGGGTTTGTTGCACAGATTATTTCATCACCCAGGTATTAAGCCTAGTACTCAATAATTATTTTTTCTGCTCCTCTCCCTCCTCCCTCCATCCTCAAGTAGGCCCTAGCGTCTGTTGTTTCCCTCTTTGTGTGCATGAGTTCTCGTCGTTTAGCTCCCACTTATAAGTGAGGATATACCGTGCTTGCTTCCCTATTCCTGTGTCAGTTTGCTAAGGATAATGGCCTCCAAATCCATCCACGTTCCTGCAAAAGACATGATGTTGTTCTTTTTTTTTTTTTTCTTTTTTGAGACAGAGTCTCGTTCTGTCGCCCAGGTTGGAGTGCAGTGGCTCACTGCAAGCTCCGCCTCCCAGGTTCACGCCATTCTGCCTCAGCCTCCTGAGTAACTGGGACTACAGGTGCCTGCCACCACACCCGGCTAATTTTTTTTGTATTTTTAGTAGAGACGGGGTTTCACTGTGTTAGCCAGGATGGTCTCGATCTCCTGACCTCATGATCCGCCCGCCTCAGCCTCCCAAAGTGCTGGGATTACAGGCGTAAGCCACCGTGCCCAGCCGATCTTGTTCTTTTTTATGGCTGCATAATATTTCACATTTTCTTTATGCAATCTGCCACTGATGGGCATTTAGATTGATTCCAGTGCATGTGTCTTTATGGTAGAATGATTTATATTCCTTTGGGTATATATCCAGTAATGGGATTGCTGGGTCGAATGGTAGTTCTGTTTTGAGATCTTTGAGGATTCTCCACTCTGCTTTCCATAATAGTTGAACTAATTTACATTCCTACCAACAGTGTATAAGCGTTCCCTTTTCTCTGCAACCTCACCAGAATCTGTTTTTTTTTTTTTTTTTTTTTTTTACTTTTTAACAATAGCCATTCTGACTGGTGTGTGATGGTACCTTATGGTTTTGATTTGCATTTCTCTAATGATCAGTGATGTTGAGCTTTTTTTCATGTTGGCCACATTTATATCTTCTTTTGAGAAGTGTCTGTTCAAGCCCTTTTCCCACTTCTTAATGGAGTTGTTTGTTTTTTCTCTTGTAAATTTGTTTAAGTACCTTATAGATGCTGGATATTGGACCTTTGTCCAATGTATAGTTTGCAGAATTTCTCTCCCATTCTCTAGGTTGTCTTCTTACTGTGATGATAGTTTCTTTTGCTGTGCAGAAGCTCTTTAGCTTAATAGATCCCATTTGTCAATTTTTGCTTTTGTTACAATTGCTTTTGGCATCTCTTTTTCTTTTTTTTTTTTTTTTAAGACAGAGTCTTGCTCTGTCACCCAGGCTGGAGTGGAGTGGTGTGATCTAGGCTCACTGCAATCTCTGCCTCCTGGGCTCAAGTGATTCTCTTGCCTCAGCCTCTTGAGTAGCTGGGATTATAGGTGCCCACCACCACACCCAGCTAATTTTTGTATTTTTAGTAGAGACAGGGTTCCACCATGTTAGCCAGGCTGGTCTCAAACTCCTGACCTCAAGTGATCTGCCTGCCTTGGCCTCCCAGAGTGCTGGGATTACAGGCATGAGCCACCACACCTGGCTTTGCTTTTGGCATCTTTTCATGAAACCTTTGCCCATTCCTATGTCCAGAATGATATTGCCTAGGTTGTCTTCCAGGGTTTTTATAGTTCGAGGTTTTACATGTAAGTCTTTAATCCATCTTGAGTTAATTTTTGTATATGGTGTAAGGAAGGGGTCCAGTTTCAATCTTCTACATATGGCTAGCCAGTTATCCCAGCACCATTTATTAAATAAGGAGTCCTTTCCCCATTGCTTTTTTTTTTTTTTGGTCAGCTTTGTTAAAGATCAGATGGTTATAGGTGTGTGGCCTTATTTCTGGGCTCTCTATTCTGTTCCATTGGTCTATGCATCTGTTTTTGTACCAGTTCCATGTTGTTTTGGTTACTGTAATCCTGTAGTATGGTTTGATGTCAGGTAGGGTAATGTCCCCAGCTTTGTTCTTTTTACTTAGGATTGCCTTCACTATTCGGGCTCTTTTTTTTGTTTCATAAGAATTTTTAAAATAGTTTTTTCTAGTTCTATGAAGAATGTCATTGGAAGTTTGATAGAATAACGTTGAATTGGCCGGGCGCGGTGGCTCACTCCTGTAATCCCAGCACTTTGAGAGGCCGAGGCGGGTGGATCACGAGGTCAGGAGATCAAGTCCATCCTGGCTAACATGGTGAAACCCCGTCTCCACTAAACATACAAAAAATTAGCCGGGCGTGGTGGCAGGCTCCTGAAGTCCCAGCTACTTGGGAGGCTGAGGCAGCAGAATGGTGTGAACCCGGGAGGCAAAGCTTGCAGTCAGCCGAGATCGCGCCACTGCACTCCAGCCTGGGCGACAGAACGAGACTCTGTCTCAAAGAAAAAAAAAAAAATAGGGAATAACGTTGAATCTAGAAATTGCTTTGCGCAGTATAGCCATTTTAATGATATTCTTCCTATCCATGAACAGGGAATGTTTTTCCATTTATTTGAGTCATTTCTGATTTCTTTGAGCAGGGTTTTGTAATTCTCATTGCAGAGATCTTTCACTTCCCTGGTTAGCTGTATTCCTAGGTAGTTTATTCTTTTTGTGGCGATTGTGAATGGGATTGAGTTCCTGATTTGACTCTTGCTGGCTGTTGTTGGTGTATAGGAATGCTGGTGATTTTTGTACATTGGTTTTGTATCCTGAGACTTTGCCGAAGTTGTTTATCAGCTGAAGGAGCTTTTTGGCTGAGACTTTACAGTTTTCTAGATACAGGATCATGTCATCTGCAGAGATAGTTTGACTTCCTCTCTTTCCATTTGGATGCTCTTTATTTCTTTATCTTGCCTGATAAGCATTTAAATCATTAATAGTTCTTAAATCCTTTTATTCTCATGAAATAAATATATATACTAAATAAATGTATGTATACTCTGTATATGTATAATATTTAAGCTATCTCACAGAGAAGCATGAATTCAAATAAAAGAAATACAGCATGCACTTACTAAATCATATTTTTCAGTCACATCCACCAATTTTGAAGAAGTTTTTACTGAAATTTGATGAATAAATTTTCTCTTGATGTGAATCCAAGTTTATTTATTTTTCCTTTTTTACTCTTTTTCAGTCTTCTTTTTTTTTTTTTTTTTTTTTTTTTGAGGCAGGGTCTCACTGTTGCCCAGGCTGGAATACAGTGGTGTGACCTCGGCTCACTGCAACCTCTGCTTCACAGGTTCAAGTGATTCTCCTGCCTCAGCCTCCCAAGTAGCTGGGATTACAGGCACCTGCCACCACGCCCAGCTAACTTTTTTTTTTGTATTTTTAATAGAGATGGGGTTTCGCCATGTTGCCCAGGCTGGTCTCTACCTCCTGAGTTCAGGTCAATCCGCTGACTTCAGCCTCCTAAAGTGCTGGGATTACGGGTGTGAGCCACTGCACCCAGCCTATATATATCTCATATATATATATATCATGTATATATCATAGCTCATTGCAACCTCAAATTCCTGAGCTCAAGCAATCCACCCACCTCCGCCTCCTGAGTAGCTGTGATTACAGGTATTCACCACCATGCCCAGCTAATTTTTAAATTTTTGCAGAGATGGGGGTCTCTCTCTGTTACCAGGCTCGTCTTCAACTCCTGGCATCAAGTGATCCTCCCCCTGTGGCCTCCCAAAGTGTTTTAAAATGAACTCCATTGTATAACCTTCCTGAAGAAGTCAGAAGATTACCACTAGCCTATCATTCTACAGCAAAACACGAATGGGGAGAGAGAGAGAAGACTGCTCTTCAAAAGACCAATTTTGGGTTCCTGTCTCTTGGGTTTTAAAAATCAGGTGATTTCTCTTTAAAAATCTGGATCTCTGGCAGTGTTTGCCTGTGTTCCTGCAAGGAATCAATCAGCTGGAGCCGAGGAATGGCTGTTGGCATTAAACAACCCAGCCTCCCCCGCTCTCCAGTCTCCATCTTCCTCCATCCCCTTCCATTTCTTTCCCGCAACAGCTTGCCTAATAACGGTGCAGTACTTGGATTTCACACGTGGTGACATCTCTATACGTTTTCTCTGGAATCATTTTAGCATTCTAATCAAAATGGCTGCTCCAACAATGGTTATACTTAGCTAGGTTTTCTATAAAATATCCATTTTTTAAAAGGTAATTTATGGTTGAGGCTGACTCCTCTGACACATCTTTCTTTCAGTGGCTCACAAAAAGTAGCTCCTAATGAATTTCATTATTGAAACAGAATTTTGCAAATACCACAAGCTGGAACATGCTAGAAATATCTGCAGTTTCACCCAACTGTACTCAAACCTCCCACGCTGCATGATTTGATGTAATAATGGTTTCTTCAAATCTCCAGCCACATCTTCTTTGAGTCTTCCAATAGATTTTCTTACAAAAGAATGCATTTCAATTTCTTGCCATAGTGTTTCCTATTTGCTATTTTAACCAGTTTTACTGTGGTAGGAAGACAGTGTTTTCTAATTTTTTTTTAAACTTCTGTGTTAAACACGGAATTGCAAAACATGCTGTTTAACACACTGTTAAACATTTGTCATTAAGTTGAGTGAAATTTTGTGTGATCTGGTATTGAGGATCACATGATTTTTAAACACAATTGATAGTATCTAACGTATAATGTATGCTTTGCTTGAGGTCCAATGATAAAAGATGTCAATAATTCAATTATTTTTCTTGATAATGTTAATTATTTTTGCTAACTTTTTGCCAGATCTCTGTTAGCTTGTTGTGTGGCTGATGATGAGCTTGCAATAAAGACAGAAATGTTAGCCTTGACATTTGTTTGTGGTTTGCTTGAGCTTGCATTATCTATATTACTTTCAATCCAGTTTCTTGGGAAGAATTTTGTTTGTTTTGTTTTGTTTTGTTTTAGAGAGACAGGGTCTTAATGTGTTGTCCAGGCTGGAGTCCAGTGGTGCGATCACGGGTCACTGCAGGCTTGAACTCCTGGCCTCAAGCAATCCTCCCACGTCAGCTTTCTGAGTAGCTGAGACTACAGGTATGTGCCACCATGCCTGCAAACTGCGTGTGTGTGTGTGTGTGTGTGTGTGTGGAGATAGGACCTCACTATGTTGTACAAGCTGGTCTCAAACTCCTGGCCTCAAGTGATCCTCTTGCCTTGGACTTCCAGAGTGTTGGGATTACAGGTGCAAGCCACCACATTCACCCAGAACAATTTTACATTTTAAATTGTGATGTAATTCACATACCATAAAATTCACTTTTTTGGTTTTTTTTTTTGAGACAGAGTTTCACTCTCATCGCCCAGGCTAGAATGCAATGGCGTGACCTCGGCTCACAGCAACCTATGCCTCCCAGGTTCAAGCGATTCTCCTGCCTCAGCCTCCCAAGTAGTTGGGATTACAGGAGTGCGCCACCACGTCTGGCTAATTTTGTATTTTTAGTAGAGATGGGGCCTCTCCATGTTGGTGAGGCAAGTCTCAAACTCCCCACCTCAGGTGATCCACCCATCTTGGCCTCCCAAAGTGCTGGGATTACAGGCGTGAGCCACCGCACCCGGTCAAAATTCACCCCTTTAAAGTGTACAGTTCAGGCTGGGCACAGTGGCTCATGCCTGTACTCCCAGCACTTCGGGAGCCAGAGGTGGGAGGATCTCTTGAGACCTGGAGCTTGAGACCAGCCTGGGTAACATGGTGAAACCCCATCACTACAAGAAATGCAAAAATTAGCTGCGTGTGGTGGCGTGAGCCTGTGGTCCCAGCTACTCGGGTGGCTGAGGTGGGAGGATTGCTTGAGCCGGGGAGGTTGAAGTTGCAGTGAACTATGATCACACCACTGCACTCCATCCTGGGCAACAGAGTGAGACCGTGTCCAAAAAAAAAAAACAAAAACTGTACAGTTCAGCAGCTTTTTTGTGTATTCACAGAAGTGTACAAGCATCACCACTAATCTCAGATCATTTTCATCATCCCAGAAAGAAATCTCATATCCATTAGTAGACACTCCCATATCCCCCAGGCCCTGGCAGCCACTCACCTACTTTCTGTCTCTCTGGATCTCCCTCTCCTGGACATTTCATAAAAGTGGAATCATACAATATGGTTTTTTTTAAATTTGGCTTCTAAATTATCTTTTAAAACTTAAAAAAAAAAAATTTAGATTTAAAAAAAGCCCAGAAGTCTCAATACTGCACCCTGTCCCCACCAAACCATGGTCCCTTTCCACACTCGCCTGGGCTGTGCACGTCAACTGTGGTTAGAGCACAGCATTGATGCCGTCACCAGAACAGCCTTGATTTCGATACAATCCAATTACCTCGGCTCAGAGAACAATTTGTTCCGAATAAAGAAATAAGCAAATCCTTGTTTTGCAAATTTCTGCTGTTAGCCTAGAGAGTGACAGTGCCCCCAAAGATGGGCCAGCAGGGGCTCAAAGCGTCCCACTCATTATGCTCTGCAGGAATGCTCCACTGCATGGGGCATGTGCGTTTTCAGTAGCATTGTCTTCATGCAGAGAAAATAGAACGTTTGTTATCAAAGAAGACTGCAAAAAAGTAAAATATGTACCACCAACAAGCCAATTCACTCACGAACTGTTCTTTTTAGGACTTAGGAGTAAATTCTGGTGGGCATCACACAAAGGAGTTTTAGACTATTTCAGGTAGATGTTAAAGTAAGGCATAAAAAGTAAGGTATAAAATGCTCCCTGAAATTATATGTTAAAGTAAGGTATAAAACTGCTCCCTGAAATTATATATAAGATTATTCTTTCTCTTTATATTCCAGAGGTCTATTTGAAAGGCACATTTTTTAGAGGGAAATTCATAGCAATTTTGTTACAAATATTAATATCAAGGAAATAAAACCATCCTTCTTTCTAGGCTAGTTTTTCAATGTAAACTTTTAATTATTTTTTATATTTTGTATTTATTTTATTTTATTTTATTTATTTTTTGAGACAGCGTCTCAGCATTAGTCCGTTCTCATGCTGCTATAAAGACATACCCGAGACTGGGTAATTTATAAAGGACAGAGGTTTAATTGACTCACAGTTCAGCATGGCTGGGGAGGCCTCAGGAAACCTACAATCACGGTGGAAGGGGAAGCAAGCACATCCTTCTTCACATGGCAGCAGCAAGGAGAATTGCCGAGCAAATGGGGAAAAACCCATTGTAAAACCATCAGATAGCTGGGCATGGTGGCTTACACCTGTAATCCCAGCACTTTGGGAGGCTGAGGTGGGCAGATCACCTGAGGTCAGGAGTTCCAGACTAGCCTGACCAACATGCAGAAACCCCATCTCTACTAAAAATACGAAATTAGCCAGGCATGGTGGTGCTGCCTGTAATCCCAGCTACTCGGGAGGCTGAGGCAGGAGAATCGCTTGAACTTGGGAGGCAGAGGTTGTGGTGAGCCAAGATCACGCCATTGCACTCCAGCCTGGGCAACAAGAGCAAAACTCTGTCTCAAAACAAAACAAAACAAAACAAAAACCATCAGATCTCGTGAGAACACACTATCACGAGAACAGCATGAGGGTACCTACCCTCATGATTCAATTACCTCCCACTAGGTCCCTCCCATGACACGTGGGGATTATGGGAACTACAATTCAAGATGAGATTTAGGTGGGGACACAGCCAAACCATATCAGACAGGGTCACACCCTGTCACCTCAGCCAGAGTGCAGTGGTGCAATCACAGCTGACTGTGGCCTTGACCTCCCTGGCTCAAGCTATTGCCTTCCTCAGCCTCCCAAAGTGCTGGGATTACAGGCATAAGCCACTGGGCCTGGCCCAATGTAAACTTTCTGTTAAAGAATAATACACCTATAGAAACTACATAAATCATACACTTGATATAATTTGCGAAGTTAATATGCTCATGTAAGCAGTACCCAGATCAAAAACAGAGCACAACCGGTCCCCTAGGATAACCCCTTGTACTCTCTTCCAGTCTCCACGCCTCTAAAACCGTAGATACAATTTGTCTAGTTTTGAACTTGATATCAAAGGGACCAAATGGTGTGTGCTCTTCTGTGTCTGGCTTCCATCCTTAACATTGTGCTTGGGAGAATCAGCCAAACTGTGATGTGAAGCTGTAGGCAGCTCGTTCTCATTGCTGAGTAGAACTCTTTTGTGTCGATGTATTCACTGTCCTATTGATAATTGGTTAGTTTCCGGTTTGTGGTTATCAGAAATAACACTGCCTTGACAATTCCTGTCGATGGCTATTGGTGGGCATATGGACCCATACTGAATGCATTTCTTTTCTTTCTTTCTTCTTTCTTTCTTTCTTTGTCTTTTTCTTTTTCCTTTTTCTTTTCTTTTCCTTTCTTTTTCTTTCTTTCTTTTTCCCTTTTCTCTTTCCTTCTTCCTTTCTTTCTCTTTCTTTTTCTTTCTTTCTTTCCCTTCCTTCCCTCCCTCCCTCCCTCCCTCCCTTCCTTCCTTCCCTTCTTTCTTTTCTTTCTTTTTTTGAGACAGGGTCTCACTGTGTCACCCAGGCTGGAGTGCAGTGGTGCAACCACAACTCATTGCAGCCTCCACCTCCCGGGCTCAAGCAATCATCCTGCCTCAGCCTCCCAAATAGCCGGGACTAAAGGCGTGTGCCACCACATCTGGCTAATTTTTGTATTTCTTGTAGAGATGGGTTTTCACCATGTTGCCCAGGCTGGTCTTGAATTCCTGAGCTCAAGTGATCCACCTGCCTCAGCCTCCCAAAGTACTGGGATTACAGGCATGAGCCATGGCGCCTGGCCATTTGGTGTACTTCTAGAAGTAGCAAGAAGATAGTTTTTATGTCTGCTCCTCATATGTTTGGTGGCCGTCAGCCTGAAAATAATTTAAAAACTGAAGAGTGGAGGGCATGGACCACAAAGTTTTAGAGGAAAAGAAAAAAGTTACCAAACAGGCTGTTCTTTTCTTTGCGATCTTTACTAATGAACCAGAGCTTAGGTGTGCTGTTGTGTCCAGAAAGTGACCACAGTCAGTGGGCTCTTTCTTCTTCCTAAATTGGGATTTTGTAACAAGATTTAGGAGCTTACTTCATTTGGGAATCGGATGTGACTTGGAAAAGTGAAAGGGGACCTGGGAATTCAATCCACCCCCCCCGTTTTTTTTTAAGATGGAGTCTTGCGCTGTCACCCAGACTGGAGTACAGTGGCATGATCTTGGCTCAGTGCAACCTCCATCTCCCGGGTTCAAGCAATTCTCCTGCCTCAGCCTCCCGAATAGCTGGGATTACAGGCATGCAACACCACGCCTGGCTAATTTTTGTATTTTTATTTTTTCTTAGACACCATCTCACTCTGTTGCCCAGGCCAAGGTGCAGTGGTGTGATCTCTGCTCAGTGCAACCTCCACCCTCCCTGGGCTAAAGCAATTCTCCTGCCTCAGCCTCCCAAGTAGCTGGGACTACAGGCATGTACCAACATGCCTGGCTGATTTTTGTATTTTTAGTAGAGACGGGGTTTCACCATGTTATCCAAGCTAGTCTCAAACTCCTGACCTCAAGTGATCCACCCACCTCGGCCTCCCAAAGTGCTGGGATTACAGGCATGAGCCACCATGCCTGGCTTAGGAATTCAATCTCTTATGAAGATCCTGGAGAAGTCTAATAATTCTCTTCTGAAGAATCTATGAACTTACCAAGGCTTCAACTCATCTCATCTCTTTACATACAGAGAAAATTTAATTACAGAAAGCGTCAGATTGGAGAACAGAACCCACATCCTACAAATGCTCCTTCTCAGCAGGGAGCACGGCCCCCCTCCCTGACCTCCCTTCCTCTGGGGTAGCATCCTTCACCAGGTTTTACTTACACTGACCACGGGCCACCTGTCGCTACTCTTTATCTGCTTCTATTGTACATCCCTACCATGCCAATTACAGATTTTACTAAGATTGTTTTCTATTCTTTTATTTTGGACCCTGAACAATCAACTGAACTGAAAGAGGTTTTATGTTTGTTTCCTTGAGCAGTTTATTTAATTTTTAGAGACAGGGTCTTGCTCCATCGCCCAGGCTGGAGTTCAGTGGAGCAATCAGCTCACTGTAGTCTCGAACTCCTAGACTCAAGTGATTCTCCCATCTCAGCTTCCTGAGTATCTGGGACTACAGGTGCAACCATCATGCCCTGCTCATCATTTTATTTTTTGTAGGGACAGAGTCTTGCTGTGTTACCCAGGCTGGTCTCAAAACTCCTTGACTCAAGTGATCCTCCTGCCTTGATCTCCCACAACCCTGGGATTACAGCTGTGAGCCACCATGCCTGGCATGAGCAGTTTATTTTTGTCACTTGTTTACTCTGTGATAGGAGGGTATATATCAAAGAAGAGAAAAACTGTCCTATACAGAAACCACCAGAGGAGGATTTGCTACTTTCCTGCAGAGCATGAATCATGTCTGTGTGACTCATTTTTGCAGAACCGCTGGTGAAAGGCCAATGCATAAATAGGTACTTTGTGATGATGATCATGAAAATGATGGATAATAAGATACAAACAGTTCTGACTGCCTTAGAAGGCAGTTGCTGGACAAATAAAAAATACAGTACTATTTTAATATTCTATTGCATCATTACTTAGTAATCATTACAAACAGATTTTATTTTATAGCTTCAAATATTTCAAAAAGATGTTCAATGCCATTACAGAAATGCAAATTAAAACACAGTGAGATATTGCTACATCACTGTTAGAATGGATACAATTTTATTTATTTATTATAATATTATTATTGTAAATTGACAAACTATAGTTGTATATATTTATGGGGTACAAAGTGATGTTATGATTTACAAATACAACTTGGGATAATTAAATCAAGTGAATTAACTATTCATCACCTCAAATTTTTTTTGTGGAGAGAACATTTGAAATTTTACTCTCTTAGCAATTTTGAAATGTACAATACACTATTATTAACTAAACTTACTATGCTGTGTAATAGATTGCAAAAAAACCCTTATTTCTCCTGCCTAACAGAGGCTTTGCAGTAGCCTCTGACCATCATTTACCCATTCCCTCCAGCCCCCAGCCTCTAGTAATCACCATCTTACACTATGCTTCTATGAGGCCTATTGTTTTAGATTCCACATTGTATCAGTCAGGGTTCTCTAGAGGGACAGAGCTAATAGGAGATATATATATATATATTTTTTTTCTATCTATCTATCTATATTCTATCTATATATTCTATCTATAGATTCTATAGATATATTCTATCTATATCTAGATATAGATAGAATCTATAGATATCTATAGATATCTATAGATTCTATAGATAGAATATATAGAATCTATAGATAGAATATATATATTCTATATACATTATATAGATAGAATATGTATTCTATATACATTATATAGATAGAATATATCTATAGAATATCTATAGAATATCTATATAGAATATCTATAGAGAATATATCTATAGAATATCTATAGAATATATCTATAGAATATCTATAGAATATATAGAACATATATAGAATATACAGAACATATATAGAATATACAGAACATATATAGAATATATAGAATATATATATAGAATATATATAGAATATATAGAATATATATAGAATATATAGAATATATATAGAATATATATATAGAATATATATATAGAATATATATATAGAATATATATGTGTATATATAGAGAATATATATGTGTATATATAGAGAATATATATATAGAATATATATGTGTATATATATATCAGGGAGTTTATTAAGTATTAACTCACACAATCACAAGGTCCCACAATAAGCCTTCTGTAGGCTTAGGAAGAAGAAGAGCCAGTTGGAGTTCCAAAACTGAAGAACTTGGAGTCCAATGTTCGAGGGCAGGAAGCATCCAACATGAGAGAAAGATGTAGGCTGGAAGGCTGGGCCAGTCTAGTCTTTTCATATTTTTCTGCCTACTTTATATTCCAGTCACACTGGCAGCCGATTAGATGGTGGCCACCCAGATTAAGGGTGGGTCTGCCTTTCCCAGCCCACTAACTCAAATGTTAATCTCCTTTGGCAACACCCTCACAGACACACCCAGGATCAGTACTTTGCATCCTTCAATCCAATCAAGTTGACACTCAGTATCAACCACCACACATATATAAGTAAGATCATGTGGTATTTGTCTTTCTGTGTGTGGCTTATTACACTTAACATCATGTCTTCTGATTTCTTTTTTTTTTTTTTCTTTTTTGAGACTTGTTCCCCAGGCTAGAGTGCAATGGCATGATCTCGGCTCACTCCCAGGTTCAAGTGATTATCCTACCTCAGCTTCCTAAGTAGCTGGGATTACAGGCGCCCGCCACCATGGCTAATTTTTTTGTATTTTTAGTAGAGACAGGGTTTCACCATGTTGGCCAGGCTGGTCTCGAACTCCTGAGCTCAGGTGATCCACCCGCCTCTGCCTGCCAAAGTGCTGGGATTACAGGCGTGAGCCACTGTGTCCTGCCCATGTCTTCCGATTTCATCCACGTTGTTGTTAATGAGAGAATTTCTTTCCTTTTGTAAGACTGAAATTCCGTTGTGGATATATGTTACATTTTCTTTATTTGTTCATCTATTGATGGACACTTAGACTGGTTCCATAATTTGGCTAGTGTAAATAGTGCTGCAGTGAAAATGGGAGTGCAGACATCTCTTTGACATACTGATTTCAAATCTTTTGGGTAAATACCCAGAAATGAGAATGCTGGATCACAATTTTATTTTATTTTATTTATTTTTATTTTTTTGAGATGGAGTCTTGCTCTGTCACTCAGGCTGGAGTGCAGTGGTGTGATCTCGGCTCACTGCAACCTCCACCTCCCGGATTCAAGCAATTCTCCTGCCTCAGCCTCCTGAGTAGCTGGAAATACAGGAATGCACCACCACACCCAGCTAATTTTTATTTTATTTTATTTTATTTTTTTAGTAGAGACAGGGTTTCGCCATGTTAATCAGGCTGGTCTCAAACTCCTGACCTCAAGTGATCCGCCTGCCTCGGCCTCCAAAAGTGCTAGGATTACAGGCATAAGCCATCATGCCCAACCTGGATCACAATTTTAAATAAGAAGTGTTGGCAGGGATGTGGAGAAACTAGAATCCTCATATTATATTATTGGCGGAAATGTATAAACAGTACAACCATTTTGGAAAACAATCTGGCAGTTTCAGTAAAAAGTTAAAACTGGCTGGGCACCATGGCTCGCGCCTGTAATCCTAGCACTTTGGGAGGCTGAAGCAGGAGGTTTGCTTGAGCCCAGGAGTTCAGACCAACCTGGGCAACGTATGGAGACCCCATCTCTACCAATTTTTTTTCTTTTTTTTTGAGACGAAGTCTTGCTCTGTCGCCAGGCTGGAGTGCCATGGCATGATCTCGGCTTACTGCAACCTCTGCCTCCTGGGTTCAAGCGATTCTTCTGCCTCAGCCTCCAGAGTAGCTGGGATTACAGGTGCGCGCCACCATGCCCAGCTAATTTTTGTATTTTTAGTAGAGACGGGGTTTCACCATGTTGGCCAGGATGGTCTCGATCTCTTGACCTTGTGATCCACCCGCCTCAGCCTCCCAAAGTGCTGGGATTACAGGCATGCGCCACCACACCTGGCCAAAAAAATTTTTTTTTTAATTAGCCAGGCATGGTGGTGAGTCCTGTAGTCCCAGGTAGGAGGATCACTTGAGCCCGGGAGGTTGAGACTGGAGTAAGCCATGATAGCAACACTGCACTCCAGCCTGAGTGACAAAGCATGGCCCTGTCTGAAAGAAAAAAAAAACGTTAAACATAAATTCACCATAGAACCTAGCTATTCCACTCCTAGGAATCTACCCAAGACAAATAAAAACATCAGTCTACACAAAGACATGTACATGAATGTTCATAGTAGCACTATTCATAATAATCTCACATTGGAAATAATCCAAATATACATTAAGTGGTGAATGGATAAATAAAATGTGGTATATCCATACAATGGGATGTTATTCAGTAATTAGAAGAGATGAAGTATTGATACATGCGGAAACACGAGTGGACCTTGGAAGCAGCGTGCTAAGTGGAAGAAACCAGACATAACAGACTGCATTGTATGAGTCCATTTATTTTTTTAAATTTTTATTTATTTATTTTTTCGAGACGGAATCTCATTCTGTCACCCAGGGTGGAGTGCAGTGGCGTGATCTCAGCTCACTGCAACTTCCACCTCCTGGGTTCAAGCGATTCTCGTGCCTCAGCCTCCCAAGCAGCTGGGATTACAGGAACCCACCACCATTCCTGGCTAATTTTTGTATTTTTAGTAGAGATGGGGTTTCACCATGTTGGCCAGGCTGGTCTCGAACTCCTGACCTCGTGATTCACCCGGCTCGGCCTCTCAAAGTGCTGGGATTACAGGCGTGAGCCACTGGGCCGTCCGTATGAGTCCATTTATATAAAATGTTCACAGAAAGGCAAATTTCTAGTGACAGAAAACAAAACAGTGGTTGCTTAGTGCTGGGAGTGGGAGCAAGGTTTAACTGTAAATCAGCACAAGAAAACTTTTTGGGGTGATGGAATTATTCTGAAACTGGATTATGGTGTTAGTTGCATAATTCTAGAAATGCACTAAAATCTTTGAAATGTACAGTGCCAATGGGTAAATATATAGTATACAAATTGCATCCCAATAAGTTGGTTTTTTTTTAAAGCACAGACTCTGATTATTAAGACAATACTTGTATTTTTTATTTAGCTACAGAGTCGCTACAGGAATAATACATTTCTGGGGGGTGGAGGGCATGACAAAGTTTAAATTTTTAAGAAGTAACCCAAAGGAAAACATTCTAAAGAAATCTTTCCGTTTCTTCCCTGAAACCTCTGAGTTTTTTACTCTCCTGGGTTTATTCATTAAGGCCCTGTCTTCTGAAGGGGTGCAGTGACCTCTGAGTCATCAATCACTTAAAGGTAAAGAGGTCCCAGGTGTACTTTTAGAATAATGGGTTCAATTCCAAAGTAAGACATGAAGGGAGGACCAATTGCCTAGATCCAGGTCATCAGTAGGCTAGACCTTCCTGTCCTGCGTTCAAAGTGAGTATCTGGAATTACTTGAAACTCCAAGATTAGGTTGTTAAACAACATGGTAGGACCAATACCCAAATTTAAGTTAGACGTAAGACTTAGGGCTTCAGATGTCAACAATACCAAACCGTAATAGACACCACTGTCATAAAGTGGGCTCTCTCCAGATATATCAACAGTACACCTGGAAAGTCCATCGTTTTCCAGAATTTTCTACAATAATATACTGGTCCCTAGCAACAGTTACCATATAGATGATTAAAAGACACTAAAATTTTTATTTTAAAATGCAGTTTTTATCAATATACAACTGATACAGAAAAGCAAGCATATCATAAGTGCTCAGTGAATTTTCAAAGGTAACATCCCTTCTATAACACCAACAAGGTTGAGAAATAGAAGATCACCATCACCCTGGAAGACTCTCAAAGCCCCTCCCAGCTACCACCCACACTCTCTTCCTCAAAGATAACCACTATTCTGACTCTTAACACCATACATTTGTTTGCCCAGTTCTGAACTTTATATAAATGGAATCAACCACACTGTATGCACTCATTTTTGTCTGGTTTATTTTACACTGTACATAAGTCAACCATAGTCTCCTGTAGGAATATATCAACTATTTATTTATTCATTCTATTATTGATGTACATTTGTATTGCTTCCAGGGTTTTTGGCTGTTATGAATAATGCTGCTATGAACACTTTTGGGTTTGTTTTTTGTGCATATCTGTGGACATTTCTGTTGAGAATATATCTAGGAGTGGATGTTGGCTGCTAGGGTATGTGTATAATTAGCTTTGGTATACATCATTTTATTTTGCCAAAATCTAGAAAGCCACTTGAAGCGATGTAAGTGTAAACATACCTAAATGGAGAAATTTCCTAAATGTAAACACACGTTCATTCTTCATCAGAACTGACGGAGTAAACACTGTCACAGGCAGGACAACTGAGTATCAGTCACGAAGTTAGTGGAGTGTGATGTCTCACCAACATCACTTCGGAAGCCATCACCTCTGTGGGGTTCGGGCCTTGGGAAATGAGCCCCACATGAACTTCCTGGCACTCCTGCCAGCTCCTTTCAGTGGAGTCTGGATGAACAAGGCTCATAGCCCTGCCTTGGCTTTGATACAAAGGAAAATATTAGGTGTGTTCAATTTCCCTCTAAGGTCTGGAAATCAATTTACCTTTTTTCCTTTTCTTTTTTTTTTTTTTTTAAGACAAGGTCTGTCACCCAGGCTGGAGTGCAGTGGTGCATTCTTGGCTCACTGCAGCCTCAACCTCCTGGGCTCAAGTGATCCACCTCAGCCTCCTGAGTAGCTGGGACTAGAGGCACGTGCCACCACACCTGGCTGATTTTTTTTTTTTTTTTTTTAATAGAGGCAGGGTTACACTATGTTGTCCAGGCTGGTCTCAAACTCCTGGGCTCAAGCGATCCACCTACCTCAGCCTCCCAAAGTGCTGAGATTTACAACTTATTTTTCTTTAAAAAACAAAAAAGCCAGGGGTAATTATTAGCACACAATTGCAGGCTGAGTCTCTCAGTTCCTGGAGGACACTTGTCTGCTGCTTTCTGGAGCTTGGTTGTCCTTTACCTCTGGGCAGGGCTAAAAGCTCTTGCCTGTGACTGGTTCTTCCTGGTGGCTGTGGGCTCATAATCTACCCCTTGTCAGAGTCCATCTCTGACAGGATTTGAAGCCAGGGCACCTGGATTCAGCTCACAATGCTTCTAGTAGGATATTTTCAGGGCCCAGGCTAATCTTAATAATCCAGTGTTTGTCCCCAGTGAAACTTTCCAGGGAGTTTCTACATCAGTTTCACTTCATGGTGTCTGAATTGGGTGTCCACTTGGGTTTGGGGAAGACTTTCTATGAAAACAAGGATCCCTTTGGCTTGCTGCCTATCCGTGGAAGTTGAAGCGTTAGAATTCCGACCTCAGACGCTTTTACACCCTAATGGTCCGGGCTACAGAGAGGGCTCTATCTTGTTTTCTTTTAACTTTTCTTTAAATTTGGATTCCTTCTGTAGCTGCTTGTTCTCTTCCATGTCTCCAGGGTATTTGTTAGTATACAGAAGAAACAGCTTCTTGAATAATGTCCATTATAGCTTTGCATTTAAATGATAAACAATGACTTCCTCCCTCTCCCTCTCCCCTCCCCCTCTTCCTTCCCTTCCCCCTTCCCCCCTTCCCCCTCCCCCCCTTCCCTCTCCCTTCTCTCTCCCTTCCCTCTCCCTTCCCTCTCCTTTCCTTTCCTTTCCTTTCCTGTCTCACAGGGCTTGCTCTGTTGCTCAGGCTGGAGTACACTGGTATGATCATAGCTCACGGCAGCCTAGAACTCCTAGGATCAAGCCATCCTCCTGCCTCAGCCTCCCAAGTAGCTGGAACTATAGGCATGCACCACCATGCCCAGCTATTAAAAAAAAAATTTTTTTTTATAGACAGGATGTCTTGCTATGTTGCCCAGGCTAGTATTGAACTCCTGGCCTCACAATCTTCCTGCCTCTGCCTCCTAAAGTTCTGGGATTACAAGCATGAGCCACTGCACCCGGCCTGTTTTCTTTCTTTTCTACCATACTCTAAGGCTGCAAATAGAGCAGCTGCAATGCCTGCTTTTAGCATTGGAGAACTTACCATATGCTCCTTACTTTCTGTTTTTGCTTGCTTTAAAAGTTGCCACAACTTTTGACATTGTTATTTGTTAGTAGTAGAGAAGAACTTATATTCTCCAAGCTCAGATGGGGTTCCTGAATTTGGCCCTACTTTTTATGTTTTTATAAACCACTGACATGTACTAAAACTACTTGGGACATGACTTGTGAAAAACTTGTCATTGGTCAAATGGCAAATATTCACTACAAACATAGAGAACAACCAATCACCTACTTGCTTAGGTTTAAAATGGAAAGAAATTATTTTGGATTCTATATTTTGGGATAACTTAACATTTTAAAAGTATTATTGATTGCAGGCTGGGCGCAGTGTCTCATGCCTGTAATGCTACCACTTTGGGAGGCCGAGGCAGGCAAATCACTTGAGTTCAGGAGTTCAAGACCAGTCTGGGCAATATGGCAAAACCCCATCTTTACAAAAAATACAAAAATTAGCCAGGTGTGGTGGTGTGTGCCTGTAGTCCCAGCAACTTGGGAGGCTGAGGGAGGATCATTTGAGCCTAGGAGACGAGGGCGACAGTGAGCTGAGATTGTGCCGCTGCACTCCAGCCTGGGCAATAGAACGAGACCTTGTCTCAAAAAGAGAGTATTGTTTATTGATTGCATGAGATGCAATACAATGAATACAAATCACTCAGCATTAGGAGGCTAATTAGGCAATACGAGGGGGAATGGCTTTAACAAGAGACCAACCAGGTCAATTTTCTCAGATTTTAGGTCAGTTTCGGGATATGTTTGGGATGATCCTTATTTGGGTGACTTAGGTAGCTTTTTGATTGTTGTTACCAGTTTTCATTCATTCATTTTTTTTTTTAAATAGCTGTATTGAGATAGAATTCACATACTTTATAATTCACCCATTTAAAATATACAATTCAATGGTTTTTAGTATACTCACTGATACGTGCAATCATCACCACAGTCAATTTTAAAACATGTCATCACTTCAAAAGAGAAACCTCATATCTGTTAGCCCTCAGTCCTCTATTCCCCCACCCTACCCTAAGCAATCACAGGTCTACTTATCTAGGCTGGGGTGCGGTGGCTCACGCCTGTAATCCCAGCACTTTGGGAGGTCGAGGTGGGCAGATCATCTGAGGTCAGGAGTTTGAGACCAGCCTGGCCAACAGGGTTAGTGAAACCCTGTGTCTACTAAAAATACAAAAACTAGCCGATCGTGGTGGTGGACACCTATAATCCCAGCTACTCAGCATCCAGGTCCCCAGGGCTCTGTGGGTGGCATCCGGGAGAGGTGGCCTTGCCAGAGGATGCTCAGGGAGAAGCAGGGACCCCACAGCTGTGTATTAGCCTGAGGGAGGTCCCCAGAGGTGGAACAAGAGCGTGTCTCCAGGTAAATGAGCATTCCCCAAGTAAGTGTTAGTGTCACTGTTCTGTCCTCACTGCCACCCACTGTTCCCCCCATCAGTGGGCTGGAAAGGACAGGTCTGGAGCCAGAGAGGGGGTTTGTGGTTACAGCCTCTCCCCACAGCAGGCCTGGGTGAGGGCCTCCTGGCCTGGGGCCTGGGGGTAGGGTTGCTGTCCCTCCTGCCACAGCCCTTGCAAAGTTGGCCCCTTTCACCTGACAACTCTGGAGGCAGGCCTGAGCAGGTGGAGTGGCAGCTGAGGTGGGGCAGGTGTCAGTTGCTGCAGGCGGCTCTGGGGAACGGTATTGGGCATTCCTTCTTCCATAGAGCTGAGTGTGGTTGATTCCACCTAGGATGGCCAGGCAGCCTCATCACACCAGAAGGGGTGGTTGGATATTTAGTGCTGAGCTGCCCAGGGACATGAGAGTAGGCGTGGACACACATTCAAAAGCTGAGGTGCCCTGGGGAAAAACAAACAAACAACTCACTAATCCACTTAAAATCCTGAGCTAGGCCTGGTGCAGTGGCTCACGGCTGTAATCCCAGCACTTTGGGAGGCTGAGGCAAGCGGATCACTTGAGGTCAGGAGTTTGAGACCAGCCTGGCTAACATGGAGAAACCCTGTCTCTACTAAAAATACAAAAATTAGCCAGGCGTGGTGGTGCACGCCTGTAATACCAGCTACTCTGGAGGCTGAGGCAGGAGAATCACTTGAACTTGGGAGGTGAAAGTTGCAGTGAGCTGAGATTGCACCACTACACTCTAGCCTGGGCAACAGAGTGAGACTATGTCTCAAAAAAAGCAAACCAAGACAAAACCCTGAGCTGAAACCAACACAGACTTACATTTCGAACAGTACGGACATGGCACGGGGCCAGCTTCACCATGCCATATGCACAGTCTGTTTGCCTGGGCCAGCTTTGGCCCTGAGGTTTTCAGGTTGGTGACTATCTTGAGAATTAGCTGAGTACATCCGGAGACTTGCCTGGAAAGACCTGGCTGGGGACACGGACTGCCTGAGAGTCAGCCCCAGGGCCCTCCTCCCCGAGGGAACACCCGGCCCATTTGCTTTTCTGAGTCAGTTTCCCTGTGACCGTCCCTTTTCCCTCTGCTCTGGGGGTGCAGCAGCCGGCCTTCTTTCTTCACAGCTGTCATCAGCCTCTGGTCTCTTGGGGACCACTCTGCTCCACACCCAGAGCTGCCTGAGGAAGAGGTTTGTGGCCCTTGCCCCCACTGCCTTCTGTCCTGGACCCAGATGCATCAGGCAGAACCATGTGCAATGCTGATATGTGACCAGTTTGACCTATAAAAATGACTTTCCCATAGGTCAATTTGGATACAGCCTTTTTTCTTTTCTTTCTTATTTTTATTTATTTATTTATTTATTTTTTATGAGATAGTGTCTTGCTCTGCCGCCCAGGCTGGAGTGCAGTGGTGTGATCCTGGCTCATTGCAATTTCTGCCTCCCACGTTCAAGCAATTCTCCTGCCTCAGCCCCCCAAGTAGCTGAGACTACAGGCGCATACCACCACACCTGACTAATTTTTGTATTTTTGGTAGAGACAGGGTTTTGCCATGTTACCCAGGCTGGTCTCGACTTCCTGAGCTCAAGTGATCCACCTGCCTCAGTCTCCCAAAGTGCTGGGATTATAGGAGTGAGCCGCCATGCCTGGCCTGTATATAGTCTTTTTTATTTGAAATATCTTCCTATTAATTGTGATAGGAAAATAAACAGAAAGAAAAATAAAAAGTGGGCACACAGACTCTCTGGAGATGGTAAAGCATAGTTTTTCCTGTCTGGGCCTGCCTTTCCTGGGGCCTTTTATTAATAGAGAACTTTGTGGCTGGGCACGGTGGCTCATGCCTGTAATCCCAGCACTTTGGGAGGCAGAGGCGGGCAGATCACCTGAGGTCAGGAGTTCAAGACCAGCCTGGCCAACATGGTGAAACCCCATCTCTACTAAAAATACAAAAATTATCTGGGCGTGGTGGCGCACACCTGTAATCTCAGTTGCTTCGGAGGCTGAGGCAGGAAAATCGCTTGAACCCAGGAAACAGAGGTTTCAGTGAGCCAAGATTGCGCCGCTGCACTCCAGCCTGGGTGACACAGCAAGGCTCCATCTCAAAAAAAAAAAAAAAAAAATTAGGGAACTTTGAGGATGTCTCCGAAGGCTGCCACGCTGTCCACCTTGGCTGGACCAGATGGCTTCCCGGGGACAGCAGGCGGGCCAGGCCCAGGCTCGTAGAATCCCCATCCTGGGGCTCAGTCTCCGGTTGCCCTCTTCTGGTCTCTCCTGGCTGTGCTTTCATTCTGCAGCTCTCTCTTGGCCCTGCCCTGCCTCTCTCCGCCTTCCCCATGAACGCCCCCAAGGAGTCCCATGGCTCAGGCTTCCTGTCTGACTTTGTGGTCACTTCCTCCCTGTGTCCTGGAGGCTCCAGGGTCCAGCCCCGACCCCTGGCCCATTGCTCTCTGTCCTGAGTGTTTTGCCAACAACACTTTTCTGGCCAGGCCGATAACTCCAGAAAAGTTCAGTTTCCTTATCTGCACTGTGGCTTTCTCTTGAAGTCAGGTGTCTTACACAGCAGGGGCCAACCTGGGAAGCCTGGCTGACTTGACTTGCTGCCTACTGTCTTTCTCCTGTTCCCGAGCCCCCACAGAGGCCATCTCTATTTTAGGCATGAGTCCTTGCTGGCCTTGCTCTGATACCCAGTCCAGGTTGCACATTGCTTAGGGCCCTGCACTAGCAGAGGACAGAGGACAGCTGGCCACTCCCCCGAAACCTGCCTCCTCAGGGTCTCTCTCCGTCTCTCCTCAGGTGCCTGCCCCCTACCCAGGGAGCCCCATCAATGGGCCTCGTCGGCGTTTCCATCCAGGGCCCTCACAGGGAATCTGGTTAGAGATCAGAGGGGCTGCCAGGCAGAACAGGGGCACAGCCCATGCTGAGCTGTCCTGAGATAAAGGGTGGCTTCTGCCTGGGCAGCGGCCACTGCCCCGGGCCTCTCCTGACTGCCATGAGCCTGGACAGCAGGAGTTTTCCTTGTGCTCCTGTGGGTCTCCAGAATGCTTGCAGACTTCACAGCCTGTACCCTGCCACTGGGCCAACAGTGACCAACCTGGCCAAACATCCCGTGGACCCCTCTTTCCATATGCCCTCCTTTGTCACTGGCTGCTTGTTCATTGAACTACTTGAGTCACTCACTAAGAATGCATCGAATACCTACTATGTGCCAGGTACCATTCTAGGCCTTAGGGACATAGTGGTGAATAGGGCAGGTGACCCTCCCCCCACCCCCAACAGCTCAAAGTCTAGTGGGAACACAAGTAATGAAACCAATGATTCTCTAAGTGGGATCTGCATACTGGGGCCTAGCCACAGCCTGTATTACCAGCCTGGGATGAGGTGGCCAGGAGCTGAAAGAAATGTTGAGAAACTTCTATAGGAATTTGACAGGGAAAGTTTTTGTTTATTGAGTCTATTTAAAAAAAAAAAAAATCAGGTTTCTATTGTTTGTCTTTTTTTTAATTTTCTTTTTCTTTTTTTATTATTATTATTTTATTTTATTATTATTATACTTTAAGTTTTAGGGTACATGTGCACAATGTGCAGGTTAGTTACATATGTATACCTGTGCCATGCTGGTGTGCTGCACCCATTAACTCGTCATTTATTTTATTTTTCTAGCAATTCTTTTTTTTTGTTTTTGAGATGGAGTCTCACGCTGTCGCCCAGACTGGAGTGCAGTGGCATGATCTCGGCTTCCTCTGCTGCTACAAGGCGAAGCCAAGACAGGCCAACAAGCAGGGGCAGGGTCCGATCAGCAGCAGCAGCTGGGGGTAAGTGTCTGAGGGATTCTCGGAGGAAGTGTTCACGTGCAGTAAAAGATGCCCAGATTTGGGGTGAGCCCAGAGCGACATGTGTGGTTCGCACATCCTTCCTTTTTCTGGTTGCAAAGCAAAAGGCAGATGCGTCCTGACTCCATTGGGGTACTCAATTGTCCCATCTAGAAGGACATCATGATAAAGCAACATCTCACCAACAGTCCAAGCCCCTGCTCATTTCAGCTGCATGTATACTACAATTGGAACGATACAGGGAGGATTAGCATGGCTCCTGTGAAAGGATGACACACAAATTCATGAAGCGCTCCACATTAAAAAAAAAAAAAGTCCAATCCCAAGACAGGTTTTTCAGAGCAGCTTTCTTGCAAAGGTTTAGCATGCAAATGACTTTTAAAGAAACTTTTTGTACCTTGGACACTTACTGACTGAGATAAGATGCTGCCAAGATGGAATTCTCTTTATGGAAGGATTTCCTCAAAGATACTATGTTGTGCAACCAGAAAAGAAAAGCTAAAGAATGGAAAAGGGAATTTGAACTCATAATTTTTCTGAGAAATAAGAGTACGGTCTGATTCATAGATACGTTGGTTTATCTGGCCTTCTATCAGTTGATGTTTGCGGGCTGCAAAAAAGTGGCAATGGGTGCCCTTGCCAATGATACGGATGCTCCAGAAGTTTCTAAAGTATCCTGTAAATCTCCAAAAGGAAAAACACATTATTTTACATAATTTAAGAATTGTGGTTCCTGTATTCTTTTTTTAAAAAAATATGCAGTCTGGGAAACATAGCAAGACGCATCTCTACACACACACACACACAAATCAGCTGGGTGTGGTGCCACATGCCTGTAAGTCCCAGCTACCCAGAAGGCTGATGCAGGAGGATCAGTTGAGCCCAGGGGTTCAAGGCTGCAATGAGTTATGATCATGCCACTGAACTCTCTAGTCTGGGTGACAGAGTGAGACCCTGACTCAAAATAGACAAAAAATGTGGTAAGCTGCAATTGAGACCTATTTACAACTTGGTGTATGTCTACAATCAGAGTAATATATTTCTTCTCTTTGCATTCTGCTACCTTGACGTAGAAGAGTTTGCCAGGCCACTTTCATTGCTGCTGAAGGTCTTTACATATTACAGAAAGTTGCTGCAAATCATTTACAAAAGATGATTTAGGCAGGTTTAAATTAGGCAACTCGAGCAGGGATCATTATGGTGGATGGGAGGCAGGACTAGATTGTAGCTCCAACTCGAATGGACAGAGCAGCATGCGGAGGCTCGCCTAGTGAATTTTAGCTCCAAACTGACTTCAAGAACAAACCGGCAATCTCGAGAGAACCCACAGACTCTGTCTCCTGCAGGACCCGGGAGACAACCCAAATACTGTGAGCGCCCCAACTGCAGAAGTGGGAAAGGGAGATCCTTTTCTCCTGAACACACACCCCCAGTGGAGAAACTGAAGGTCTGTTTGCAGAAGTTTCTGACCTTACCTGGAGCTGAGTCAAGTTAGAGAGCCAAGCAAAATACAGGGGTAGAGGAAGCACTGGGAGAGGCCTTGGGAGCTCGCTGGGTCCCCAAGCAGGCCATTGCTGCCTGGCACCACAGGGACCCATTGGGAGGGCAGCTAGAGGAGTGGGGGGATATGCTACAGGGAGAAGGAAATCTCCAGCTGAACTAGGGCGAGAAGCCTCCCCATCAGAACTCAGGGGAGGGCATGAATCCAGGGTGCAGACTCCACAGGCAGGGGAAGAACCATGCCCTTTTCTTTCACAGCTGGGAGGCAGGTAGCCTGGGGCAAGTTCTCAAGCCTGTGTCGCCCACTGCTTGGAAACAGACTCTGTTAGCGGTGCATGGTGGGAATGAGACTGGCCCTTTTTTATTGCATGGGAGCTGGGTGAGGCCTGTAACTGCCTGCTTTCCCCCACTTCCCTGACAACCTGCATGACTCAGCAGCAGCCATAATCCTCCTAGGTACACAACTGCACTGACCTGGGAAACTCACCTCCATCCCCCAAAGCAGCCGCAGCAAGACCAGCCCAAGGAGAGTCTGAGCTCAGACACGCCTAGCCCTGCCCCCACCTGATGGCCCTTCCCTACCCACCCTGGTAGTGAAGACAAAGGGCATATGCTCTTGGGAATTCTAGGGCCCCACCCACTGCTGGTTCCTCTCCACAGTACCACAGCTGATGCTCTCTGGAAAGCACCACCTCCCTGGCAGGAGGCCAACCAGCACAAAAATAGAGCATTAAACCACCAAAGCTAAGAACCCTCACGGAGTCCATTGCACACCCCCTGCCACCTCCACTGGAACAGGTGCTGGTATCCACGACTGAGAGACCCATAGATGGTTCACATCCAGGACTCTGTGCAGACAACCCCAGTGCCAGCCTGGAGCCGGGTAGACTTGCTGGGTGGCTAGACCCAGAAGACAGACAACAATCACTGCAGTTCGGCTCACAGGAAGCCACATCCATAGGAAAAGGGGGAGGGTACTACAACAAAGAACACCCCGTGAAACAGAAGAATCTGAACAACAGCCTTCAGCCCTAGACCTTCCCTCTGACAGAGCCTACCCAAATGAGAAGGAACCAGAAAACCAACTCTGGTAATATGACAGAACAAGTCTCTTTAAACCCCCCACAAAAATCACACTAGTTACCAGCAATGGATCCAAACCAAGAAGAAATCTCTGATTTACCTGAAAAAGAATTCAGGAGGTTAGTTATTAAGCTAATCAGGGAGGCACCAGAGAAAGGTGAAGCCCAGTGCAAGGAAATCCAAAAATCAATACAAGAAGTGAAGGGAGAAATATTCAAGGAAATAGATAGCTTAAAGAAAAAACAATAAAAACTTCAGGAAATATTGGACACACTTATAGAAATGCAAAAACCTCTGGGAAGTCTCAGCAATAGAACTGAACAAGTAGAAAAAGAAATTCAGAGCTTGAAGACAAGGTCTTCGAATTAACCCAATCCAACGAAGACAAAGAAAAAAGAATATGAAAATCTGAACAAAGTCTCCGTGAAGTCTGGGACTGTGTTAAACAACCAAACCTAAGAATAATTGGTGTTCTTGAGGAAGAAGAGAAATCTAAAAGTTTGGAAAACATATTTGGGGGAATAATCAAGGAAAACTTCCCCAGCCTTGCTAGAGACCTAGACATCCAAATACAAGAAGCACAAAGAACACCTGCAAAGTTCATTGTAAAAAGATCATTCCCTAAGCACACAGTCATCAGGTTATCCAAAGTTAAGAAGAATGGAAGAATCTTAAGAGCTGTGAGACACAAGTACCAGGTAACCTATAAAGGAAAACCTATCAGATTAACAGCAGATTTCTCAGCAGAAACCCTACAAGATAGAAGGGATTGGGGCCCTATCTTCAGCCTCCTCAAACAAAGCAATTATCAGCCAAGAATTTTGTATCTAGAGAAACTAAGCATCACATGTGAATGAAAGATACAGTCTTTTTCAGACAAACAAATACTGGGAGAATTTGCCACTACCAAGCCACCACTACAAGAACTGCTAAAAGGAGTTCTAAATCTTGAAACAAATCCTGGAAACACATCAAAACAGAACCTCTTTAAAGCATAAATCACACAGGACCTATAAAACAAAAATACAAATTAAAAAGCAGAAACAAAAAACAACAAAAAAACCCAAAGTACACAGGCTACAAATAGCACGATGAATGCAATGGTACCTCATACCTCAACACTAACATTGAATGTAAATAGCCTAAATGCTCCACTTTAAAGATACAGGACTGGAGAATGGATAAAAACTCACCAACCATCTGCTGCCTTCAGGAGACTCACCTAACGCATGAGGACTCACATAAACTTAAAGGGGTGGAAAAAGGCATTGCATGTAAATGGACACCGAAAGTGAGAAGGGGTAGCTATTCTTATTTCAGACAAAACAAACTTTAAAGCAACAGCAGTTAAAAGAGACAAAGAGGGACATTATATAATGGTAAAAGGCCTTGTCCAACAGGAAAATATCATAATCTTAAACATATACGCACCTAACACTGGAGCCCCCAAATTTATAAACAATTAAGAATAGACCTAAGAAATGAGATAGACATCAACACAATAAGAGTGGGGGACTTCAGTACTCCACTGACAGCACCAGACAGGTCATCAAGACAGAAAGTCAACAAAGAAACAGATGAATTTAAACTATACCTTGGAACAAATGGGCTTAACAGATATATACAGAACATTTCATCCAACAACCACAGAATATACATTCTATTCAACAGCGCATGGAACTTTCTCCAAGATAGACCATATGATAGGCCATAAAATGAGCCTCATATAATTTAAGAAAATTTGAAATTATATCAAGCACTTTCTCAGACCACAGTGGAATAAAACTGGAAATAAACTCCAAAAGGAACTTTCAAAACCATGCAACTACATGGAAATTAAATAACCTGCTCCTGAATGAGCATTGGGTCAAAAACAAAATCAATATGGAAATTAAAAAATTCTTCGAACCGAACAACAATAATGACACAACATATCAAAACCTCTGGGATACAGCAAAGGCAGTGTTAAGAGGAAAGTTCATAGCCCTAAACACCTACATCAAAAAGACTGAAAGAGCACAAACTGACAATCCAAGGTCATGCCTCAAGGACTAGAGAGATAAGAACAACCAAACTCAAACCTAGCAAAAGAAAGGAAATAACCAAGATCAGAGCAGAACTAAATGAAATTGAAACAAACAAACAAACAAACACATACAAAAGATAAATGAAACAAAAAGCTGGTTCTTTGAAAAGATAAATAAAATTGATGACCATTAGCAAGATTAACCAAGGAAAGAGAAAAAATCCAAATAACCTCATTAAGAAATGAAACAGGAGATATTACAACTGACACCATGGAAATACAAAAGATCATTCAAGGCTACTATGAACACCTTTATGTGCATAAACTAGAAAACCTAGAAGAGATGGATAAATTCCTGGAAAAACACAACCCTCCAAGCTTCAATCAGGAAGAATTAGATACCCTGAACAGACCAATAACAAGCAGCAAGATTGAAATGGTAATACAAAAATCTACCAACAAAAAAAGGTCCAGGATCAGATGGATTCACAGGATAATTTTACCAGACATTCAAAGAATTGGTACCAATCTTTTTGACACTATTCCACAAGATAGAGAAAGAAGGAACCCTCCCTAATTCATTCTATGAAGCCAGCATCACCCTAATACCAAAGCCAGGAAAGGACATAACCAAAAAAGAAAACTACAGACCAATATCCCTCATGAACATAGATGCTAAAATCCTTAATAAAATATTAGCTAACCGAATCCAACAGCATATCAAAAAGATAATCCACCACGATCAAGTGGGTTTCATACCAGGGATGCAGGGATGGTCTAACATCCGCAAGTCAATACATGTGATGCACTACATAAACAGAATTAAAAACAAAAATCACAGCCAGGTGCAGTGGCTCATGCCTGTAATCCCAGCACCTTGGGTAGCTGAGGTGGGTGGATCACCTGAGGTCAGGAGTTCAAGACCAGCCTGATCAACATGGTAAACTCTGTCTCTACTAAAAAATATTAAAAAATTAGCCAGGTGTTGTGCTGGGCACCTGTAGTCCCAGCTACATGGGAGGCTGAGGCAGGAGAATCGCTTGAACCCAGGAGGTGGAGGTTGCAGTGAGCCGAGATCATGCCATTGCACTCTGGCCTGGGCGGCAAGAGTGAAACTTCTTCTCAAAAAGAAAAAAAAAAAAAAATCACATGATCATCGTGATAGTTGCAGAAAAAGCATTAGACAAAATCCAGCACCCCTTAATGATTAAAACTCTCAGCAAAATCAGCATACAAAGGACATACCTCAATGTAATAAAGGCCATCTATGACAAACCCACAGTCCACATAGTACTGAATGGGGAAAAGTTGAAAGCATTCCCTCCCCCCGAGAACTGGAACAAGACAAGAATGCCCACTCTCACCACTCCTCTTCAACATTGTAATGGAAGTCCTAGCCAGAGCAATCAGACAAGAGAAAGAAATAAAGAGCAGGCCAGGTGCAGTGGCTCATGACAGTGATCCCAGTACTTTGGGAGGCCAAGGCAGGAGGATCACAAGGTCAGGAATTTGAGACCAGCCTGACCAACATGGTAAAACCCTGTATCTACTAAAAATACAAAAATTAGCCGGGTGTGGTGGTGTGCTAATCCCAGCTACATGGGAGGCTGAGGCAGGAGAATTGCTTAAACCCGGGAGGTGGAAGTTGCAGAGAGCCAAGATTGTGCCACTGCACTCCAGTCTGGGTGACAGAGTGAGACTCTGTCTCAAAAAAAAAAAAAAAAAAAGAAAAAGAAATAACGGGCATCCAGATTGGTAAAGAGGAAGTCAAACTGTCCCTGTTTGCTGATGATATGGTCGTTTACCTTGAAAACCCTAATGACTCCTCCAGAAAGCTCCCAGAACTGATAAAAGAATTCAGCAAAATTTCTGGATACAAGATTAATGTACACAAATTAGTAGCTCTTCTACATAGCAACAGCAACCAAGCAAAGAATCAAATCAAGAACTCAACCCCTTTTACAATAGCTGTGAAAAAACAAAAACAAAAAACGTAGGAATATACCTAATCAATGAATCTAAAGACCTCTACAAGGAGAACTACAAAACACTGCTGAAAGAAATCACAGGCTGGGTGCGGTGGCTCATGCCTGTAATCCCAGCACTTTGGGAGGCTGAGGCGGGCGGATCACCTGAGCTCAGGAGTTTGAGACTAGCTTGGCTAACACGGTGAAATCCCATTTCTACTAAAAATACAAAAAATTAGCTGGGTGTGATGGTGTGCGCTTATAATCCCAGCTCCTCAGGAGGCTGAGGCAGGAGAATCACTTGAACCCGGGAGGCGGATGTTGCAGTGAGCTGAGATTGTGCCACTGCACTCCAGCCTGGGCGACAAAGCTAGACTCCATCTAAAAAAATAATAATAATAATAAAAATAAAATAAAAATAAAATATCCAGAATCTACAACAAATTTAAACAAATCAGTAAGAAAAAAACAATCCCATCAAAAAGTAGGCTAATGACATGAATAGACAATTCTCAAAAGAAGATATACAAATGGCCAACAAACATATGAAAAAGTGTTCAACATCACTAATGATCAGGGAAATGCAAATTAAAACCACAATGCGATACCACTTCACTCCTGCAAGAATGGCCATAATCAAAAAACTGAAAAACGGTAGATGGTGTGGATGCGGTGATCAGGGAACACTTCTACACTGCTGCTGGGAATGTAAACTAGCACAACCACTATGGAAAACAGTGTGGAGATTCCTCAAGGAACTGAAAGTGGAACTACCATTTGATCCAGCAATCCCACTGCCGGGTGTCTACCCAGAGGAAAAGAAGTCATTACACGAAAAAGATACTTGCACATGCATGTTTATAGTAGCACAATTCACAATTGCAAAGTCATAGAACCAATCCAAATGCCCATCAACCAAAGAGTAGATAAAGAAACTATTTTATATATATATATGTGTGTGTGTGTGTATATATATGTGTGTGTATACACACACACACACACTGGACTACTACTCAGCCATAAAAAGGAATGCATTAACAGCATTTTCAGGCCCGACGCAGTGGCTCACACCTGTAATCCCCGCACTTTGGGAGGCCAAGGCGGGTGGGTCATGAGGTCAGGAGTTTGAGACCAGCCTGAACAACATGCTGAAACCCCGTCTCTACTAAAAATACAAAAATTAGCTGGGTGCAGTGGCAGGTGCCTGTAATCCCAGCTACTCAGGAGGCTGAGGCAGGAGAATCACTTGAACCTGGGAGGCGGAGGTTGCAGTGAGCCGAAATTGTGCCACTGCACTCCAGCCTGGGCAACAGTGCGAGACTCTGTCAATAAATAAATAAATAAATAAAGTTAACATAAAAAAAAGAAGAAACACAGACAAAAAATAATAAATTAGGCAACTCCATAGCCATTTTTATTCTTGAAAAAGAATTACTTTGTGTGTAAAGGGAATTTTCTTTTATTTCCTTGTTTTCTTGTTTTGTTAAGATAGGGTCTCATGGCGTCACCCAGGCTGGTGCCCTCATAGCTCACTGCAGCCTTTAACTCCTGGGCTCAAGCAATCCTCCCACCTCGGCTTCCCAAATCACTGGGATTATAGACCTGAGCCATCCACCATACCTGGCCTGTGAAGGGAATTTCCTAAATGAGTTTGAAAGTTTAAGTCATGTCATACAAATAAGTGATTTCAGCCTCCTGGGCTGCCAGGAAGCTCTTAATATAAGTTTGCTAAGTAAATTCCTGTGAAACCATGGCCTGTCAGCTATCCAAACCATACCTTGTAATTTCTCTGAACTCATTTCATTAATTCTCAAAATGATCATGGAAGACCTACTGTCATTTTCTTGAAAAATTAAAGCATAAAATACTTATTAAATAAACTATCAATACATGATGTGGACAAGTGAACAGTCATGCTTTGTTGGCGGGAATGTAAAATTGAGGCGACCTTCCTGGCAATTTGGCAATCCATAAGAGTTTCAGAAATTTTATATCCCATTATCCTTCTAAAACTCTTTCCTAAGGACAAATCAGAGATAAGGACAAAGATTTTTGTTCAAGAATATTTGCTGTTATGACATTTATAAAAATGAAATTTTAGAACCATCTCAAAAGTCCAAGAATAGAGACTTTGTGAAATAAATGTTAGAGCATCCACTTCATGCAATTATAATATAGCTGCTAAATGTTCACAATATCATATTATTTTTAAAATGAGGAACACAAAATTATATTTACAGTGTGATCCCACTTTTTTTGTTAAATATACATCTATAACACACACATACGCTTATAAGGACTTATACAAGACTACTAAGAGTAATTATCTTTGGGTGATGGATTACGGGTGATTTGAATTTTTTGTTATTCTTTATAGTTTTAAAATTCTCTACAATGAATAGACATTACTTCTAAAATAAGTGATACTTATTAAAAAGGAACAATAAAAATATTTAAAAATCAACCATCTGGTAACATTCCATTTTCATTACTTATGTAGACTTAAAAGACTATAATTATGAAATGACCTTAGCTAAAATTTTAGAGACTTTTAATCAAGAGTATTTCTGAAATAGTCTATCGATTCGTAGAGATTGTGGCCGATGGGCTTCATTAGTGCCTATTTTTTTTTTTTTTTTGAGACAGAGTTTCACTCTTGTCACTGAGGCTGGAGTGCAATGGCGTGATCTTGGCTCACTGCAACCTCCGCCTCCCAGGTTCAAGTGATTCTCCTGCCTCAGCCTCCCCAGTAGCTGGGACTACAGGCGCCCGCCATCACGCCCGGCTAATTTTTGTATTTTTAGTAGAGACGGGGTTTTGCCATGTTGGCCAGGCTGGTCATGAGCCATTAGTGCCTTTCAATCACAAAGTTATTTGGTTCATGACATCGTCTTGATTAACACAACAGAAAAAAATCTGATTTAGTCCAACACACGACCTACCACTAATCTTACTGGTGACAAGAAGCTCCTGATAAGGATGGGCTGAAGAGGTGAAAATGAGGGCAAGTTTTGGGATTTAACTTCACTGAAACCATTTTCTTTGAAGGATTGGATATCTGATCTGATGTCGTTTACTTCAGATCTTTGAACAAATCATTACACAGGTATGTTTGGGAAGGAAGGAGTTAAGTCTAAAAAGAGTGCTTGATTCAGGATTTGTTTTGGAATCACTTATCTATTGGGTTGCTGACAGCAATAAACATTTTCTAAATACCTAAAGGAATGAAAGTAGAGTGTCACCCAGTGAGAAGGTGGCAGGTGAAACTTGGTTATTTCTTTACATTAGTTCGGCTGAATGTTAGAGTAAAAAAAAAAAACCCTAAAACAAAACAAAACAGACAAAAGTTACCTTTTAAATTTGTCATGCATCTGTCGCTGGTGTGTGGTCCTTTATAGCGTCCAAGATGGCCTATGGAAGATATTTATTTTGTAAAATAAAGTTCGAAAAGGCAAAGAGATCATCAACTTAGACCAAACATGCCATAACTCCTGTAAATGGATTGTCAGCAGGCATTGACATACATTGTCTATTTTGGCCAGGAAGAGGTGGAGTTATTCTCAAGGTTAAGTAAAGTTCATCTCTCTCTGCCATACTGCCACTCAGCAGTGATGGAAAAGCAAAGCCTGAAGTTGGGTACCGGGAAATTTCACTTGGGAGACGGATGGCCCAGTCTGTCTGTGCACTCAGGTCATCTCGGTTAGTTTTCCCATAATTGTACTAGATCAGCAGTCAAGTGAAATGCCAGATTCATCACTGATAGAATCTCTGTCCTGGGTTGACAGTCTTTTAATTTGTGTGCCTTTGTGGCCAGAGGCCATTATTTCTAATTGCCTTTTTGTCCCGTAGCAGTTCATCTATCTTTCACACACACCAAATTTAATCTTCATGTTAGACAATGATGGGGGATTTGGGCTGAAGTTGTTATCAAATGAGTTTCATAAACTTTAGTACCCTCAGGGAAAAAAAATCTTAAAAGACTTGCCAAAATTTGAAAATAGTAAACAATGATGGCTTTCTAGTAATTTAAGGTTGTTACAGGATCTCCATACTGATAATTCAAAATATCTGGGTCAATGATTTGACTCCTTAACGTATGAAAAAAAGTTTACACTTCTCTTATTGCACCTACAATTTAATTATAACACATCTGATGATTTCTTGATAGGAATGTCTGATTTTTTTTTCTTCTTCACTCAACAACCATATATATATATATATATATATATATATATATATGGTAGCTGCCCTGAGGTAGGCACTGAGACCCAAGATGAATCAATCAAGTCCATGTGAAGACAAATGAAACAGCCAAGTCTGCCTTTGGACCAGAGTGTGTACCATAGGGTACATTCAGAGAGAAATGGAAGCCCGTCTGGGGGTGCGGGTAGGGCCAGGGAACATGGAGGGAGCAGCAGCGACACCATGGGATAGGCTCTGTGAATACCAGGAGTTTCACCCACTCCACATGATTCAGCCCTGGGGATAGTGGAGAGAGGGGTCTCCATCTAACAGGTGACGAAACAGAGCATTAGGGGGTGATATAGTTTGGCTCTGTGTCCCCACCCAAATCTCATCTTGTAGCTCCCATAATTCCCACATGTGGAAAAGATCAGTGGGAAATAATTGAATCATGGAGGCAAGTCTTTTCCATGCTGTTCTCGTGAGAGTGAATGAATCTCATGAGATCTGATGGTTTTAAAAACGGGAGTTTCACTGCACAAGCTCTCTCTCTTTGCCTGCTGCCATCCATGTAAGACCTGACTTGCTCCTCCTTGCTTTCCACCATGATTGTGAAGCTTCCCCAGTCACATGGAACTGTAAGCCCACTAAACCCCTTTTCCTATATAAATAAAGTCTCAGGTATGTCTTTATCAGCAGCATGAAAACTATTACAGGGGGTGAACACTCCCATGGCCTCACATAGCAAGAAGGAAGTGATGGGAGCACTTGAGACCCAGTGTCCAGATTTGTGAGTTGAGTTGGTCCAGCTAAGCTGGGGTGATGGGAAGCAGTTGGGGTCAGGGAGCTGCACAAAGGTCCCAGTTGCCCAGCCGACCAGCACAGAAAATGCTGAACTGTGAAACTATTTGGGGACTTGTCTTTTTTTTTTTTTTAATGGAAAGGACTTCTCTGCACATCTGTTCACTTTCCTGCCCATGCCAGCAGCTCAGCGGCCCCATTTTTTGGGTGAACGTTGCAGGCATCGTATAAAACCCATTCCATTTCCCGCATTAACTTTGCACAGGCCACATGGTCTCTTTTCTCTCAGATTCTTCACACGGCTGTTGTAAAGAGGGGTGGAAGAGAAATTTACATTACAACCTTCAGAGACAAGGCAGCCAAATTATGCCAAGGCCTCTGTCCCTCCATCTGTCCATCCATCCGTCCATCCATTAGAGCCAGGGCAAGCAGCACAGGGCTCTGGGTGGATGGCCCCCAAGATGTGCTTTACCTCCACCACCACTTTCTCTGCCTGGGTTACTCATTCATTGGGCAGGTATTTATCGAGGGCCCTTTTGCATACCAGGCACTGAGCTAGGCCTTGGGGATGAGGTGACCAAACAGGCAGGGTCCCTGGCATGGTGTGGCTTGCACAAAAGAGTACATGGGAAATGACAGTTGTGAGCGCTGTCATGGAAGGTGGGCCTAAGGAAAGAAGCTCGGTGTGAAGGGAGAGGGGAAGGGGTGGAGGAGCAGGACAGGCATTCGAGGCAGAAGAAACAGCAGATGTGGGCCCTGAGTGGGAGGGGCAGGCCCTTCTGATGACCCGAAAGGAGCCGGGTGTGGCAGGTACTGGCACACAGCCCTGTATAAGATGCCCAGACACACCTCCTCTCTTTGAGGTGCTTAGACAAGAGGCCTGTTACAGTCATACTGCTGAGGACAATTACAGAGACTGACATGCGTAGATACAGAACCCAGGTGCGTTTGTGAGTATCACAGATGACAGAGAGAGAAAAGATGAGGCACAGTCATGCATCACTGAATGACGGGGATACAGTCTGAGAAATGTGTCATCAGGTAATTTCGTCACTGTGTGAGCATCACAGAGTGACCTACACAAACCTAGATGGCATAGTCTCCCCGCACCTAGGCTGCATGGTACAGCCTCGGGCTCCGAGGCTACAAACCTGTGCAGCATGTTACCGCATGAATGCTGTAGGTAGTGGTGACACAATGGTGTTTGTGTATCTAAACAAATCTAAAGATAGAAATGGTACAGTAGGGGTGTGGCTCACGCCTGTAATCCCAGCACTTGCAGAGGCTGAGGCAGGCGAATCCTTGAGCTCTGGAGTTTTATAATAGCCTGGGTAACACAGCAAAACCCCATCTCTACTAAAAATTAAAAAACAAAAAACTAGCTGGGCGTGGTGGCACACACTTAAAGTCCCAGCTACTCAAGAGGCTGAGGCAGGAGGATTGCTTGAGCCCAGGAGGTTGAGGCTGCAGTGAGCAGTGATCTACCACTGCACTCATGCCTAGGTGACAGAGTGATACCCTGTCTCAAATTACCCAGTCTTAGGTAGTTTTTTTTGTTTTTTTGTTTTTGTTTCTTTGAGGCGGAATTTTGCTCTGTCACCCAGGCTGGAGTGCCGTGGCTCAATCTTGGCTGACTGCAACCTCCACCTCCCGGGTTCAAGCAGTTCTCCTGCCTCAGCCTCCTGAGTAGCTGGGATTACAGGCGTGCACCACCCTGCCCGGCTAATTTTTGTATTTTCAGTAGACATGGGGTTTCACCATGTTGGTCAGGCTGGTCTCGAACTCCTGACCTTGTGATCTGGTCACCTTGGCCTCCCAAAGTGCTGGGACTACAGGCATGAGCCACCGTGCCTGGCCTTAGGTAGTTCTTTATAGCAATGCGAGAACGTGTCCTTAGAGGACAGAGGCGGTGGGGGGTTTGATGTAGACTGAAGGGGAGCACCCACAGGACCACTGAGGCAGGCAGTGGCGAGATGCAGCCACAAACCAAGGCTGTGTGATGCAGTGTGAGGCTGGACAAGGCCAGGCAGCGTCCCCCTCCCACTTCTGGAGGGAGCTTGGCCCTGCTGAGGCCTTGATGGCCCTGCTGAGGCCTTGATGGCCCTGAAGCTCATCTCAGTCTTGTGACCTCCAGGACTGCGAGATAATCCATTTCTATTGTTTTAAGCCACTTAGTTTGAGGTGATTTGTTACTGCGGCCCCAGGAAACAAATACAATGATGGGCAGGAATCGGTGGAGATGAAGCAGTTTCCAGAGTGGTGAACACAGTGAGGAAAAGTGTGGGGTACAGTAGCGATTACCATTACTCAAGGCCTGACTGTGGCCCAAGCACAGTTTTAAGCATTTTATACACTTCCTGTTTCCCAGTAGCCTATACAATAAGTGATGTTTTACAGATGAAGAAACCGAGGCTCAGAGAGGTAATGTAACCTGCCCAAGGTACACTGGCAGGAAGTAGTGTAGCTGGGACTTCAACTCAGTTCTAATGGATTTCCAAAGCCCATGCTCTTTTTACTTTGCTCCTTGGAGGTTGGCCACTTAAGTGCCATTTATTTATTTATTCACTATTTGTTTATTTGAATAAAAATACTGAGTTTTTATTCACTATTTGAATAAAAATACTGAGTTTTGTTAGTATTCCAATTTGCAAATTAAAACTACATACCATTCCTTAATTTCTTAGCAAAAGTGGGACAAGTGGTAATTACTGAGCCACTTTCTGGCATCTGGCCCACTTTTTGTTGCTCTATTCTGGGCCACCACATGCCTGGTTAAAAATGGGGAACTATTTCAAAGGAAGATGGGGAGAACAAACACAGAGATGTCAGAAGCCTCTGCCACAGGGCGTGTGCCCAAACCCAGCAGTGATGGCTGCGGGTCCTGAGACTGAGACAGGCGGACAGAGACCAATACAGTTGGTGTGCAGCACCCATGGAGGAGGGCCTTGAATAGTGGGTTGGTTGAGACACGGTCCTCTGGACACAGAGCTCCAAGCCCTGTGAGCCTTTGGCAGTTTGTGAGGGAAGGGAGGGAGGAGGTGGAACCGTGAGCCTCGATAAGGCACAATGGCAGTGACAGCAAATACCATAGATTAAAAACCAGTATCCTCTTCCATTTTCTTTGATAGAATAAGCATAAGTAACCCAAAGGAGGGTCAGGAAATCCCACAATAAATGACTCTGAAATGTCTGTTAACAATGAACCGTGGAAAATCAAAGCATATTCAGTTAGATTAGGAAAAATGGGAACACCATGACATTTTGTATACTCCAAATTTGAAGAACAATATATAAGGGTAGATGGGTAATCCCCAGTGTTGGTGAGTTATATGGAGTAAACTGATAGAATCCTTTTGGGGATCACTCTGGTGTTTTATATTAAGTGTCTTGGTCTGTTTTGTACTAGTATTATTTGTATTAGTCCATTCTTACACTGCTACAAAGATACTACCTGAGACTGGGTAATTTACAAACAGGAGGTTTAATTGACTCACAGTTCCACATGGCTGGGGAGGCCTCAGGAAACTTACATTCATGGCAGAAGGTGAAGGGGAAGCAAGGCATGTCTTACATAGTGGAAGGAGAGAGAGATCAAGTGCAGGGGAAACTGCCACTTTTAAACCATCAGATCTCGTGAGGCCCCCCTCACTATCACAAGAACAGCTTCCGGGAAACCACTCCCATGATCCAGTCACCTCCCAGCAGGTCCCTCCCTCAACATGTGGGGATTAAAATTTGAGATGAGATTTGGGTGGGGACACAGAGCTGAACCATATCAACATTCAAGCTCTTTGACCCTGTAGTAATTCCAATATAAGAAGCCTAGCCCAAGGACACAATCTCATAAAGTTTATCCACAAAAGATGTTTGTTGTACTCATTGTTTAAAATAGGGGAAAACAGGAGATAACCCAAGTGGCTAGTGTCTGGCAGCCATCATGTTTTTGCCTCAACAATTGCAACACTTCTGCCTTTTTGGGGTAGTAGTGAGGAAGCCACTTCTGCCACTCTGTCTTCCCTATATTCTTTTTTATTTTTTGAGATGGAGTTTCACTCTTGTTGCCCAGGCTGGAGTGCAATGGAGCAATCTCGGCTCACTGCAACCTCCACCTCCCGGGTTCAAGCGATTCTCCTGCCTCAGCCTCCTGAGTAGCTGGGATTACAGGCGCCCACCTCCATGCCCGGCTAATTTTGTGTTTTTAGTAGAGACAGGGTTTATCCATGTTGGTCAGGCTGGTCTCAAACTTCCGACCTCAGGTGATCCACATGCCTTGGCCTCCCAAATTGCTGAGATTACAGGTGTGAGCCACCGCGCCCAGCCCCCCATATTCTTTATACCCCCGGGAAGAGCTGTGACTTAGCTGATGGGTGAAAATGAGCCACGAGTGACTGCATGGAGTTGTCTGCTATCCACCTGGCCCTGCCACCTCCTGAGCATGCAGCTGGTCAGGCCATGTCTCTAGGTCTGCAGGCCCAGTCCTCCTCACATCAGTCCCCAAGTCTAGATTTAGGGAAGAAAGCATGATTTTGGCTTCAGGCTTATGCAGCACTTGAAAATCTGGCTCCATCAGTAATAAGGTAGACACTGTATTTTAATTCTGGCCAGGTGCGTAAGTCCTTCACAGAATGGTGGTGAGGAGTGAGTGACTGAACTTTCCCCAGGATGTGCCCACCCATGGTGCATTCACTGAGAACATTCAAAAGAGGTTGCCTTAGAAACCAAAGTATCACAGGGAGGGATGGGCCTCTTGGGGCAGCAGCAGCAGCTGACGCAGGCTGACTCACAGCTGCTTCTAATATGCCAGGCTTTGTGTAAACAGGCTTTATGACACAAGTGGGCTGACTACAGTGCGATTGGAGTGTGACATCTGAGTCACTGTGAGGCTCTAGCTGGCTTCTTCCGGCCCTGGCCATAGGGTCCCCTGTGACTGTAACCTATACAAGCAGAGCTTGGGCATGCTGGATTTGCAGAAATAACCTTAGGCAGGTATTGAATAATTATTGGACATTAATTTCCCCTGCATTGTGTGAAAATATAAATCTTGGTCCACAAATGCCCTTGTTCAAGATTGTATTTTCCACAATGCCATCATTTCTCACTCTGTGAGTTCTTTGGTCCCTAATTGAGATTTCCATTGCATTTCTGACCTCTGAGACTTAAGTGGTGATGAGGCACAGAGAGGAAAAGAACATCTGTTCCTCAGTCATAGGTCCAGATAGGTAATCACTGAAACATCCACTGTGCTTGTCCATGTGGCCCTGTTCAGATTTGGTGGCTACCTCAAAGTGCAGTTCTTTGAAAACTAAACTCTGTTATGTTAAGCCATTGACAATTTAGGATAATTATTTATTTATTTATTTTACCATGGAATGACAAACTCTTCTGACTAGAAAAGGTGGGATAAGTACATTTCCTCCCAACCCAAAATAGTGAATAGTGCCACCATGAACCTAATTGTGTTAAACTGAGTGACTGAGACCCATGAAAACTGCCACAGCCCGACCCGCACCCCAGCAAGATGAATCAAGAAGAATCTCTTTTCTCTTCCTTTTTCACAGCCTGACCTGTACCCCAGCAAGATGAATCAAGAAGAATCTCTTTTCTCTTCCTTTTTCACAGCCTGACCTACACCCCAGCAAGATGAATCAAGAAGAATCTCTCTTTCCTCTTCCGTTTTCTGTCTTCCTTTCCCCATGTCCCATCAAGTCTGTTCTAGTTACTGGCTGGTGGGTCTGTACTATACAATGTACTGGGTTCCAGCACTATTGCTGTAGGAGTTGATTTATTTGGGTTTTCAAAGTTCTATGGGCATGGGACTGTTAATATGACATTTTTGTATAGCCTACTGAATCTTTAAAAAAGCGGGAGATGCAATAAATTTTGGGTTGGGTCAATGTGCTTAAGGAATGACTCCCATTCTTATGACAGCCTAGGCAGCAGCTTCTTGAGGAAACCCAAGCATCTGATTGAGATCCTTTTAACTAAAACAGGGCAGTTCAAGACATTAGGGAGAGCAGAATTTTGGATTTAAATTATGTTGGCTTTTCATTAGGTGATTTCATGCTTGGGCTTTTATCTCTCCCTGGGAGTTGAATCACTGGAGAAGGTTTTGTTAATACATGGAAATTTTTGTATTATTGAAACTTTCTATTTGGAGTATTTTAGGCTATTATTTGGGCTCATTGCAAAACAGTGTCTTTCAAACTTTTTTCTTAAATTAGGACATGCATTATACATCATGGCAGAAGCACAATTTTTACAAAACAAAAACATCTCACAGCCTGGGAAACACAGGGAGACCCTGTCACTACAAAAAAAAAATAAAAAGATTAGCTAGGCATAGTGATGCATGCCTGTGGTCATAGCTACTTGGGAGGCTGAGGTGGGAGGATCGCTTGAGCCTGGGAGTTCAAGGCTGCAGTGAGCCATGATGGCACCACTGCATTCCAGCTTGGGCAACAGGGTGAGACCCTGTCTCAAAAAAAACAAAAACAAAAAACATCTCAGCTGGAGTTCTGAAAGCAGAGACGGGGACAAAGGCTTGTGTGCAGGCAGTTTACTGGGAAAGTGACCACAGAGAGCAGGGCCAAGTGGCACAGGGTGCAAAACACATCAGACAGACAAGCACATGGGCTGAGTCCACCACCATCGTGGCAACCGCAGCTCAATCCCATGAGACCTTCTGAGGAGCTCATGGAATGCAGTGCAGAACTGTCTCCTCCGGGCTGAAAGGATGTGTATATCCACTGATACCTGTCCCAGGTTGGGCTCCAGGCTGGTCCTATGGGTGTTAACCCCTCTCCTTCCAGAGTGTACTATAAGGGGCACCTATGTGGATTTGGTTGAATTCGCATGAACTGTTTGGGGCATCAGTGGCTGGAGTAAGAGGTGAACAGAGAGGCTCTGAAGTGGTTCAAAGAGATGTTCAGTCAAAATATTTACCCTTACCGAGTGCAATGCACTGACATATTCTACTCTAGCTCATCACACACACACTAGTGGAGGCCCACTAACCAGTGGTTCTCAAAGTCCGGGGGTCCCAAGACCATATTTCAGGGGTCCTATGAGGTCAAAACTATTTTCCTAATACTGCTGAGATGTTTCGTTTTTTTCATCCTCGTTCTCTCATGACTATGCAGCGGAGCTTTCCAGAGGCTTCGTGAAAGGCGCTAATGTCACAGACTGAATGCACAAGCAGATATGAAAACCGGCTGTGTTCCATGAAGCCAGACATTAAAGAGACTTGCAGAAATGTAAAACAATTCTACTTGTCTCACTGAATTTTTTTATTTTAGAAAATACAGTTATTTCTCACAAAATATGTTAAATTTGTTCTTTTAGAATCAGCTTAGTATTACAACAATGATTTGGGTGAAATGTTTCTGTAACAGAAATTTTGTTTCTCATTATGTGATAAGAGTTAATTTTATAACTAAAAGGTAATGCATTTATTATCTATAAACAAATATTTAAAAATTGTCTATTTTAATTTTTAAATATATCTACATACACAAAAGGTCTTCGGGGCTCTCATTCTTTACAAGAATAAAGGGGTCCTAAGATTTTAAGAAAAGGCAGAGAATTGCTGCACTAAACTGATCATGACCCTCAAAAACACTGCTGCCCATAGTTTGCAAAACATTGGTGTTCCTTTCATGACCTGTAAGGACAGAGTGGTTGGAAACCAGAACGAAAAGTTAATCTGAGGCTTAATGTGCAATAGAACACTAGAGTCCACGAAGGTTCTATTCTGACCCATTTCAACCCCATTTCAGGCCCATCACCGGTCTGAGGGGAAGACAAGGGAATACCGCTGACATGAGCAGGAGTCTCACAAAGATGGGAGGGAACTGCTCGGATAACTGCTGGCTTTCTCTTCCAAAGCTTACAGCTACTGCCCTGCTTGACCAAAACTCAGTTAAGTCTAATCATGTAAGGGAGTCCAATCATGTAACGGAGTCATTCTCGACCATGGCTGCATATTGGAAGCATCTGGAAGATGTTAAAAAATTACCCCTGCCTGTGCTCTACTCCAGACCAATGAGTCAACATTTTCTGGACGTAGGCATAGGTACTGTTTTTTTTTTCCCTTTTTATTGAGGTGTAACTTGCATCAGAAGCAGAAATCTTAATAACTTAATGATTTTTTAAAAACATGTATTACCTCCATGTAACCATAACCACCACCCAGATCAAGATGTAGGGCATTTTCAATTCACCAGCAGGCTCCTTCATGCCTCCTCCTAGTTAATACTCTTCTCCAAAGGTAACCATTATTCTAATATTTGCCACCATAGATTAGTTTTTCCTGATTTTGAACTTCAAATAAAGGGAACCACGCAGTAGTTTACTCTTTTGTGTCTGGCTTTTTTTGCCCAATGTTATGGCCATATTAATTCATATTATTAGGTAGAGAAGTAATGCATTCTTGTTTGCATGGCTGTGTAGTGTTCAATTGTAGAAACAGTCCATGATTTATTTATCATTCTATACTTGGTGGAGTTCGCTGGTTCCCTTAACACTGCTTTTTTTTTTTTTCTTTTTTTTTGAGACGGTTGCCAAGGTAACCGTCTCGCTCTGTTGCCAAGGCTGGAGTGCAGTGGCACGATCTCGGCTCACTGCAATCTCTGCCTCCCAGGCTCAAGCAATTCTCCTGCCTCAGCCTTCCGAGTAGCTGGGATTACAGACGCCTGTCACCACGCCTGACTAATTTTTGTATTTTTAGTAGATACGGGGTTTTGCCACGTTGGCCAGGCTGGTCTCCAACTCCTGACCTCAGGTGATCCAGCCGCCTCAACCTCGCAAAATGCTGGGATTACAGGCGTGAACCACCACGTCCAGTCCCCTTATACTGCTCTTAAGTGTGGTGACATGCTATCACCATAAAATAACAGGAACTGGGACAAACTAGGGAACAGGAAAAGCAGATTCATGTTATCCATCTCATGCTTACTGGGTAAGGATATGGTTATTGTCCCCTTCCCAGCTCCTCCTCTGAATCTATTCTCCATTCACCAATCAGAATCACTTTTAAAAAACAGAAATCAGGCCATGTCACTCCTTTCCTTCAAGACTCCCAACAGCTTGATCCTAAAGTGCCTCAAACTCATCACACTTACACTTAAATCCACACTTCCTACACCAGCCTACAAAGCCCTTCACAATCTGGGCCCGGTCTCTCCAGGCTCACCTGGGACCACATTCTCTCTCGTTTGGAATGCTCTATGCCCAATGCCAGTCTTCTCTCTGTTCTTACGACACACCAAGTTCCTTCCCACCTTATGGTTTTTGCCTCACCTGCTTTATGCTTAGATCCCAACAGCCTCTCTCTGAGAGGCCTTCCTTGACCACCCAGTGTGAACCAGTCATCCGTTTGCATTCTAGAATACATTATCTTAATTCTTTGCATAGCACTCATCAAATTACGTTTCCTTGTTTATTTGCTTAGTTGCTTCACCCTGCTTCTAAAAATATAAGCTCTTTGAGAGAATCTTACCATTACTTCATCCTCAGTGCCTAGAAAAATACCTGGTAACACAGTGAGTACTCAACAAATATTTGCATCTTAGACATGAATCTGATGGCACAAGTACTAACTATACCCTTCCCTAAAACTAAGGGTTTGAATTCTGGGCCCCTCAGGACAAACAGGAGGAAGGACATCATTGCCCTTTGCAAATTACAATATAAATGCCTCTCTGGAGGAACTTCTTGATTATACTGACACTGATTTTTTTTTTAAGTCTGCTATATGGTAATGCAATATTGTATTTATTCTGTTCATTAACAACTAATACTTGAGAACATTTACAATATTCATTGAACATAATCTAAGAGAAGGTCAACTTACATTTTTTACTTCTCCTCTATTAATAAGACAGATGGTCAAATTAATTTATGATCAAAATTATAACGGCAAAAACATAAATAAATACGTGCTTGGTGTTAGTATGGTTACATACAATTCAGTTTTCGGTGTAAAGTTCTTTGGCTGCAAGAAAGAACATTTGGTTTACTTCACTAATAGAAATATCTCTTAATGCTGGAATGGCCTCCTCTTGGTATTTCTTCTGCTGTTGATTTCTAGCATAGTTATCTGTAAGAAAAGACCAAAAAGCTCTGTTTACCCAAGCAATTTCTTCTACAGTCTCTGTGTCTGATGGAGACCCACCACATAGTTTACTAGGCTGACATTTGGATAGTGACAAACATCATGTTTAACATAATTAAATGATTACTTAAATCCTCTCTTCAGAATAAATGTCCCAATTAAAATAAAAACATCCCCACCTCTACTAAAAACACACACACAAAAAATTAGCCGGGCGAGGTGGTGGGCGCCTGTAGTCCCACCTACTCAAGAGGCTGAGGCAGGAGAATGGCGTGAACCCGGGGGGGGCGGAGCCTGCAGTGAGTCGAGATCGCGCCACTGCATTCCAGCCTGGGTGACAGAGCGAGACTCCATCTCAAAAAAAAAAAATAAATAAAATAAATAAATAAATAAAAATAAAAAAATAAAAACACAATCAGTAAAGTACTTTTTTCATCTCTAACTTGGAAAGAAATTAATATTTTAATCAACCGTACAATGATGATTGAAGTCTCATTTGCACATTTCTCATGGGAACAGAATTATATCCAGGCCTTGAAAATGTATTTAAATCAACACTGCAAAACTATTAAATCATTTGGTATAAATATTCATGCAAACTTAACAATTTCCCCTCTTTGCACAAATTACCTATTTGCTGCCAATTCCAATCAAGAATGCATGGAATGCAGTGTATTAGAAAGACATTTAAAAATAACAGAATTGATTTTCAAAATACATTGTAGAGGCTAATAAAGGTTTTGAAAAGTTGAAAAATCATACCAGGGAACTTAAAAAATACTTTACTTTCTAGAATTTAAGCAAGCTCAGGAGTCTGATTTATTTTCATCTTTAGACTTGAAAGAACTTTAAAAAAATAAAACCAGATGAATGTGTTGTGGCTCTTTTATCCACTTAATCGGAATAAAGAGTACACAGTGATCCTGAGGAGGATACACACCCCCAAAGTCCTTTTTCTGAACAAGGTCTGCGTGTACTATTTGCTATCCCTTGATCAACGGTGTCTGTTTCCCTCAGGCAAAGTTAATGGGAACATATTATAAACACATATAGCATATACTTGTGGTTTTTATGGGAACATACACCTGCTAACCAGTGCTATAATTCATTATAATTTATTTCCTCCATGAATATAGCTAGTGCATATTCATCAGAACTTAATTCCTTCATGCAAATATTTCCTTTTGTATAAGTTTGTATTCATTTCTCTTAGTAGCTTCTTTTTACTGTCCCAGTGTGTGTGTGTGTGTGTGTGTGTGTGTGTGTGTTTGTGTGTGTTTTCTTTTAGGATGGAGTTTCACTCTTGTCACCCAAGCTGGAGTGCAGTGGCGGGATCTTGGCTCACTGCAACCTCTGCCTCCTGGGTTCAAGTGATTCTCCCGCCTCAGCCTCCCAAGTAGCTGGGATTACAGACGCGCACCACCAACGTGGGTTTTGCAGCCCGTTCTTTGTTGCTTTTCTGGGTAAAAAACTCCACTCTTTCATTGCCCCAGAACTTTCCTTTTATATAAAGTTACCTGTGATTGTATGAATGGAGTCGAGTGGAGAGGTACTCATCATGTTAATCCCAAACAAGAGCACGTAGCCAATTACTATAGCAATAAGGAGGTAGACAGGTAACGCAACTGCCCAATATCTGCCAAAGAGAATATTAAAGTACATAATAGACACTTTAAAAAAGTTGTAATTCTCAAGAGTCGGTCACAAAGTCAACACTTTTTTAAATTTAAATTTTATAAAGTAATATGTGTACATAAGAGACAAAGTTCCACGAGGCTTATAATGAAAAACTGCAGTCCTCTATCCCACCATCCCAACCCTGGGGTCTCACTCTCCAAAAAGAAATGCTTTGAGCACTTGAGCTGTCTTCTGGTACTTACCTCCTCATTGCTACAAAACATGCTCATATTACTATTTCCTCATTTTTTTCCATTACAGACATTTTCTCTAGGCTTCCTAATATGGAGATGAGGAATCAACCTCCTCCTATCCTCTTCTATACTTACATCACAATTTCTCATTATAGCAGCAGGTTTTAGAAATAATTGTACCTACACAAACAATTTTGCAACTGAGGATCTTAGTACATTATTATTATATATTTTCTTGTACAACTTTTTTTTTCTGGAATAATTACATCTTTTTGTCTGTTCACTTGGTTTCCCGGGTATCCACCAATATCAGAGCCCTCAAATTCTCTGATAGGACTCTATTATGCCTCTCAGTATCATTATGTACATGGAGTGCTATTTTTGAGTGGTTTTTTTTTTTTTTTCTTTTTTTTGAGAAAGCATTTCCCTCTGTCACCCAGGCTGGAGTGCAATGGCATGATCATGGATCACTAGCCTCAACCTGCTAAGCTCACTTCAGCCCTGCAAGTAGCTGGGACTATAGGCACACACCACTACACCTGGCTAATTTTTAATTTTTTTTGTAGAAATGGGGTCTTGAAATGTTGGCCAGAGGTTTTTTTTTTTTTTAAATGATTTGTTCTCTATTATTTTCTCTTTCTGGAACTTCTAATAGTTTGATTTTTAACCATTATACTTTCTTCTATTTTCATTTTTTTTGTTCTAACTTCTAGAGATTAACTTTGTTTTATTTTCCAATCTTTCAATTAAAATTTTAATTTTTGTTATCATGTTTACAATTTCCAAATACAATAATTTCCTGTTTGCATAGCATTCTGTTCTTGTTTCATAGTTATAATTGTTTCTTACCGCTGAGAATTTTATGTTATTTAAAATTTTTTTCTGTTTCCTGCATTATCGCTATTTCCTTCAAATTCCCTTTACTTTTCTGCTTTTTCATTTCATGCTAGAGGCTTTCTTTTAATGTCTGGTAACTTAGAGTAGTCCATTCATATTTAAAAATGAAGTGCTAACAAGTGAGTTGGAAGCACTATGTGTATGTGGGCAGGGATGGTCAATTGGTCAGCCTTACTCTAAGAGACTTGGCCACTTCACTAGGGTCCTCTAAATGTCAGAAATTATAGATCCTTTCTCTCGGGCTGGTCAGCTTCCTCAGGAAAGAACTATCTATCTTTTTCTGTGAGGAGTAGGGTGGTATAAGCCTGGAAGCCCCAAGAGGGAAGATGGAAGATGGAGCAGCAGGTAAACCTTCTCATTAAGCCATGTAGATTTTCACTTACTTCCCTGTTTTCAGTAAGATGCCTCATTCCCACACTCAGACTTAGTGGCCCCCATGCTAGAGACTCTTACTTAACCTTGCCAGAGAGTAAAACTCCTGTTTTCTGCAGGGGAGGGCAAGGCGGGCCTCCCAGCTTTGAGGGCTGAGGGAGATTTGAAGGCTGAAGCCTTCATATGTTCTTTAAACATGTTTTCAGTCCAACCCAGAATTAAAGAGCTACCTGGTACCCCAATGTCTCAGCTATTCTGGAGTTCTAGGGCACAAATATTCTTGCTGGCTTCCCTACTTCAGCAACGTGAAAATCACAGAAACAAAGGCAGTTACCTCTCACCTATCGCAATCCACTTTCCAAAATGTGGTTGATATCTCTTTTCTGCTATAGTATTGTTTCTGTGGTTTGTATCTTCAGTTTTTTTTTTTTTCCTGTAGGGTCATTTTAACAAGATTTTTGGAGGAAATGGATGGAGATAAACGTGTGTTCATGCTACCATCTTTAATTAGAGATGTATCAATAGCGATCTTTAAAAAGCTTTCAATTTCTATATGGCTATTCATGAATTTTAAGGGAACAAATATTTAAGATTTGGGTAGGTTTAAGAAATGATATGACTCCTCAAAACAGCATTAATTATATCCTCATTTAAGAAATATATTAAACTTACTTTTGAGGCCAATAGGTTAAACCTAAAGAGTTTAGCCAAGATTCAGGAATAAAGGCCCACACGAGGTAAAGTACTGTAGAAAAGAAAAAGAAAAAAAAGAGGAAGAGAAGTCAGTAAGACATACATCTAATCTATCAACCTATTAAGATTCAGATACAACAGAAAAGCTCTTTTGAAGTGTCCCTGATTCACTCAGAAATGATTTTTGCCTCCTTTCAGTTCTTCTAGCTCCTTGTTTGCACAATTCTTATAATACTTATAATTACTGTATTAGTCTTTTTTTTTTAACATCTTAACTCTCACATTATATTTTAAGCAATTCAAGGATACAAATCATGGCTTAGCAATTGTTGTAATCCTTATTACCTAGCAATTTGCTTTATGTACAGTAAGTGTTCAATACTTCATCCCCACAAGGTTGAAGTAATTATAGATATTTAATTGCTCAAAGGGAAATTTACCTATCCTAGTTCTCATCCACCACATACTGAGCTTCTGCCCTATCTCCCAGAGTACAATGTTATTTCCCTCAATCCCAAATCTCGGCACTCTTTACTGTTATCCTACCATAACAACAATGGCTAAGTTCTGAGCACTCACTGTGGGTTAAGCACAGTTCCAAGCATTCTGTACGCATTAAGATAATCCTCCAAGACAATCCTCCAAGGCAAGTACGCAATTTTAAATGATGAGGAAATGGAAGCTTAGAAAGGATACATCACCTACCCAAGGTAAGCGGCAGAGACAAATTTTAACTACCTACTACATCAGTGATGATGCATTCTTTTCTTAACAAATATGTATTACAGAATTCTGTATGTCAGGAGTGTGAGACACAATATTGAATCCAAAAGAGATGGCTTCTGCCCTCCCTAAACTAAAAATCTAGTGGTGAACAGAGAAGACTAAATTGGTATTTTCACTACATTGTGGTAAGTGCTCATGAATGAGTAATAAAAGATGACATAGAAGCACATTAGAAGGCCCTCCTTCCACTCCGTATCCTCCTTCCCCTTGCTTAATTTCTCCCCATAGTACGTTATCACCTGATACTATACACGTTTTTCTTATTTAATTTGCCCATTGACTATCTCCCCCTAGCATGAGAATAAAGACTCAAAGCAGGGCATTTTTGGCTGTTTTGGTCCTTCCTGGCCTATAACAGTGCCTGGCACATGGTAAGCACCAATAAATACTTGAATTACTTTTTGGTTGTGGGTATCATGGAATTTAATTTTGTTTTGAGACAGTTTCGCTCTTGTTGCCCAGGCTGGAGTGCAATAGTGCAATCTCAGCTCACGGCAACCTCCACCTCCCGGGTTCAAGCGATTCTCCTGCCTCAGCCTCCCGAGTAGCTGGGGTTACAGGCATGCATCACCATCCTGGCTAATTTTGTATTTTTAGTAGAGGCGGGGTTTTTCCATGTTGGTCTGGCTGGTCTCAAACTCCCGACCTCTGGTGATCTGCCTGCCTTGGCCACCCAAAGTGCCGGGATTACAGGCGTGAGCCACCACGCCGGCCAGAATTTAAGCCTTAAAGTGATTGCTTTTATTTATTCACATAGCTTCTAATCCTTGACACACTCTTTGAACAAGGATTTACAAAAGTGCTAACAATAACATCAATAGCTAACACTTATTAAGTCCTTAACTGTTCCTAGGCGTTATTTTACGTGCTTTACATAAATTACCACAGTTAATCCTCACAACAGTCAGAAGAGGCAGCAGAGTGAAGTCAGCCAGTGTATTTGGGTTCAAATTTAGAAGGCTTTTATTTAGTAGCTTTGCAATCTTGAGCAAGTTACTGAAACCAGAGGATGCTCATCTTTAAAGGACAGTAATAACAGAACCTACCCCATAGAACTCTTTCATGCATCATAAGCATTTAATAACCATCATTATCACTACCCTTTTACAGATAAGGAACCGGAGGCTCAAAAAATTTGCTGAGGGTCCCAGCTCACATGGCTAATCTGTGGAGGAGTCAGAATTTGAACTCAGTTGTAACTTCTTCACTTCACTTCAGTTGTAATAGCCTGGCCATTACATTCATCTGCAAGCTGTACTGATGGTGCAGGCTGATATATTTTAGTTAGGGTTCAGAAGTACTACCACTCGTCCACTTTCCTGGTTTCCAAAGAGTTGCAGAACGTTGGATCAGGGACATTCAATTTTCTCCCTCTTGTGTGCCTCAAAATTCCCAAATCATTTTGGGGAGAGACTTGGGACTCGCTGTGTGACTGGGCACATTAGTGTCTCAGTGAGCGTCAGTCTCCTTATCTGTAAAATGGAATGTTATGGGGTTAAATTAACGGAGATCCAGGACGCAAAGGACACACCTTTCAACCCGACTTCTCTGGCCTACTTCTTTTGTTCCCCAGATCCCGCAGGGCACACTGGTGCCATCACAAGCTCCTCGGGTCCAAACCCTCTCACGCCCTCATTCAAGGCCTTTCCACTTCTTCCCTCCCTCCACTCTTTTCTAATCAGCATCAGTGCCAGGGGGAAAGGCCTCAGTAGAAAGCCTTGACTTTCCAGTCTGGTTTCAATGTCTCTCCACCATGCTCCCTGACACTCATCACACTGAGCATTAACTGTAGATTTACCCATCTGTCTCCTCCACAAGACCACGACCTCCTTAAGGGCAGGGACCAGGCTTTATTTACTTTGCCATCGCGTCTGGTGCTGTATAAATATTTGTAGAGACTAAAACCTCCTAGGCTACTGCTGGCACACGGAACACTCAACAAACACGAGATCCCTTCAGATTTTCTTAAAAAGAGACATAGGGAGAAAGAATAAACAGTTCATGTGTGCAGTCTAACCAATGTATTCTTCCCTTGTCACTGAACGCCAGAAAAAGCCCCTGGCCATCCATCAGGAAAGTACTTACTGAAGCCAAATTGGGAGCTTAAGAAAAGAACAAAGCCATAAATCGCTCTTTCTGGCAATGGCGACGGTGAATTTTCCACCATTTTTCCTGGGGCTTTAGACAATCTGTGGAAAAGGAACACAATCAGCCGTCAGCGATGTGCTCCCTGGCACCATTGGTCCATTCTCGCCTCCTCGCTCCGCCGGGCGTATACGGCCTCCGCCGCGCAGAACCGCCTCCCGCGCCTCCGTCCGCAACCCGCGCCCCCGCCTCGCGCGCACACAGGCACTCAGCCTGGCGCGCGACCCGCAACAGAAGGGGTGGCGGAGGATAGGGCAGGGAGGGGGGTTCTTGGGGGGACAGACGCGCGCTCCAGCTCTGCAAGCGTGGCCTCCCTATGGGAGGGGAGGGCAGGGAACAAGGCTCGCGCGGCGCCCAACAGCATGCGGGCCTACTAGGTCGCGGCGCCCAGGCCCCGGGCCCCGCCCATTCGTGGAGACTTCTATTTCTCATTCGAGGCGGGGTATTGGGGGCACTCGACCTCGGGTCCTTCATACGCCCACCCAGGCCCCTCCTGACACCTCGGCCACCTCAGCACTGAGTTCTCTGCGCAAGCGCCGACGGGGGAGCCGCAGTGGGGGAGAAAAGCGGAAAACCTGAGGGAAAAGCCTAGGCGCGACGGCAACCCCCACTGTGGCGCAGGCGCACGACGACCCTCCCCGGATGGGAGCCAGCGAGCGCGGGGGCGGGCGTGATCCCGCGTGATCCCGCGGCTTGCTAAGGCGAAGGAGGGGGCGGTGGGGTGCGACTGCGCACGCGCGCTGCCAGCCCACGTGACGCACCTCCCTTTAGCGCCGCCACCCGCTCCCTCCCGCCGTCGGCTGACGTGGAGGGCCGGAGGTGGCGGTGGCGGCGGCGGCGGCGGCGGCTGCTGCTGCTGCTGCTGCTGCCCGCGTCCGAGGCTCGCGGGCGGCGGGCCCGGGTGAGTGCACACCCGGCGCGCTGCCGGGCTCCCGGATGTGTCACCTAGTCCCGCTGCAGCCGAGATGCCGGGGGAGCGGGGCCTTCCACACCCCCTCCGTGGGTGTGTGGTGAGTGTGGGTGTGTGCGCGTCGCCTCGCGTCCCTCGCTGCGGTGCCTGCTGTGTCTGCATGGGTTGGGGGCCCGCGCGATGAGGGGGTGTGGCCGCCATTGCCTGCCCCAGTGGGTTTGCCCCCTTGGTCTGGTGCCCCTTCGGGAGCGAGGCCCTGGGATGCCGGTGCGAGAGTGGCAGTAGTCTCTTTGTGCGCATCCCCCCGCTGCCAGTGCCTCGGCCGGTGCGTGGCTGACACCCCCGCTGGGTGGAGGCGCCCGCGCTCGCGTGTCGCCTCGTGGCCCCCTTTGTGTCGGTGTCCGCGCTCCCTGGCGGCTGCGTGGGCGCTCTCGGCCTCGCAGGTGGCCCCCCTTTGTGTTACTGCCCTGTCTGTGGGCTGCGCGTCCCCTAGCGCGCGTGGCCGCGCCTTCTGCAATCGCGACCCCCGCCTAGAGCCTTGCTCGCGCAAGTGTGCGCCCTTGCGTGTCTCCGAGTGACCCAGAGTGTCTGCGCATGGGTCCTGTTGAGTGCGTGATCTCTTGTGTGCCGGTTTAGTTCTGTCGAGTGGGTCTCTCTTGTGTGCAGGTTTCGTTGGTGAGTGTTCGTGAACGTTCGTGCACACCCCTTGCTGTGTGTGCGTGTGTTCACGACTCTGTTGCCACCTGTTTTCGTGTGAACTGGCAGTCCAGTCCAGGGCCTGTCCCCACGGACCGGACCCAGGAGGGGGGTAACCTCGCCGCTCCCCTCGCCCCCGCGCCTCTTTCTGAGCATTCTCTCCCACAGACGCTAATGGGAAGAGGGGTGGACAGGATCGGATCTGGCCAGCTGTTCCGCAGTGTTGACGCTGCCAGTGTGGCCTCCAGCCAGCCTGTTCAGGGGACAGAATAGTGGGAGCAAAGATTAAAAATGAAGCCGAGACGTAGGTGAATTTGGGCTGGTACCAGTGCGCCGTGCCTTTTCCAGAGGTGCCCTGGACGCCAAAACCCCCTCAGTTGCAGAGACCTTTCAAAATACATGCACACTCCTACTGGGCGATGCTGTCCTTAGGCGTTCTTGATGATATTTAATGGTTTATAGAGTATTTTATGGCATTCACCTAAATCTCTATTTTGCCCAACATCCTGGCGAGGGAAACAAGGTAGAAATCTTACAGATTTTACTCCTCCGGAGGGAGTCTTTTCCTTATAACTAGGACCCTAGTTAGGACATTTTTTTGTTGCAAGAAATTTGCGATTTATCCTAAGGAAAATGGGATATAGTATAAGGACACCTAGGGTAAGAAACTTCAAACCCATTAGGGACCCAGCTACTGCTCCGTTTGCTCAAGGTTTCGTGCTTGAGCAAACGGCTGCGTTTTGTTGTCTTTGTTCTGCCCAATTTTTTATTGTCTAATTTTCCTTTTTTTCTTTTAATTTCTGGAATATTTCAAATATCAAATACAGAGGGGGAGCTAACCAACCCATGATTCAGATTTTACAGACGTGGTTATTTAATCTTTTGCCAAATTTACTTCAGATGTTCTTTTTTTTTTTTAAAGAAATAAAATTGCTCTCAGTTCCTTCCCCTCCTTTTCTAGAGATAGCCACTGCGTTGAGGTTTGTGTATATCTTTACTTGGCATATTTTATACTTTGATCATGGTGAATCCATATACAATATAATTGTTTGTTTTTAAACTTTAATGGTATTAAAATATACATGCTTTTTTGCAACTTGCTGGTTTTTTTTTTTTTGCTCAGCATCGTATTTTGAGGTTTATATATGAACAGATTGAATAATTGTGTTATCTTTGGTTCATTCATTTTAATTGCTGGTATAGAATTGCGTTGTATGAATATACCATATTTATTTATACATTCACCTGTTGATAGACTTTGAACTTGTTTCAGTTTTTGACTCTTAAAAACAGTCCTGCAATAAATATCTTTGTACTTGTCTGCTTGTGCACACATTTGGAAGTTTCTGTAGGAAATACACCTAAGTAGTAGATTTGCTGGATTGTAGGCTATGTGCATCTTCAACTTAACCAAGTATCACAGAAGCTCTCGAAGTGGTTGTACCAATTTTCACTGTCACTGGTGTTGAGTGAGAACACCATTTCCTCACAACCCTGCTAACACTTTATGTTATTAGACTTTACATTTTTGCCGTCTCTTTACTGACCAGCTTCCTTATGACTTTTGGTTGCTGCTAAATTTGCTTGTAGCCACCTTGGCTTCTCTTATAGCTCTGTGTCAGCCTATGGATTTATCTCTTACAGCTAATTGGCTTAGTCTTTATCTCCTTTGGTTCTCATAAGATTAATTCCAATGAGCATTTATTGTATACCTAATGTATGTCAGTTCCTATGGTTGATGTATAGATAGAATTTCCATGATATGTTAAATATGTACCTCTTTAGTGGCAGGTTAGGTGATTTAATTAAAAGTATTTTTTTCATATGATGAATGTTTAAAAAAATTTTTCTTTTCCTCTCCATTTTATTGTAGTATTTAATAAATTCAAAATATATGTAAAACATATGCAAGCTGTATAGCAGAACAATAAAATGAACACCTATGAATTCACCACTCAATCCAATAATCAGAATGACCAGTATTGAATGTGCTTACTTCCAGAGGTGACTACCATCCTGAATTGTGTATATTATGCCTTGTTTTTAAAAATAATTTTATCAGATATGTATACATCCCTCAAAAATGTATTGTATGGTTTCTGTTGTTTTTGAGTAGAAAAAAATCATATTGGGTATAGTTTTCTGGGACTTGCTTATTTCACTTGATGTTTCTGAGTTAGTAATATTCGGTATAGATGTAAGTCATTAATTTTCACTGCTGTGTAGTATTCCATGTGTGAATATAACACAGTGTATGCATTCTTCTGTTGATGGGCATTTTGGTTGTTTCTAGGTTTTGCTGTTATGAAGTTATATACTTTTTGGTTCACAGTTGTAAGAATTTTTCTAATTTTCACACTGGGGTATATGAGCCCCAGAGGAATAATGAAGATTTGCTAAGGAGTGTGTGGGTACAAATGATGTTAATGAATCAGTTTCTAGATCATTACATTCCGTAGGTACTCTTTCCTAAAAATGGTAATGCCTGAGGCCTCCTGCTAGTGCTACTTTCTCACTTTATGTTTCTAACATTGCACTTTACATAAGAAAGGCAAACCACAGGTTCTTGTGGAATCTTACTATGGCATTGCCCTAAGTGGGAAAACTCACTTGGGGAAAAAAAAGGGATTTTTTTTTTTTTTTTGAGTGGAGTTTTGCTCTTTTTGCCCAGGCTGGAGGGCAGTGGCATGATCTCGGCTCACTGCAACCTCTGCCTCCCAAGTTCAAGTGATTCTCTTGCCTCAGCCTCCCGAGTAGCTGGGATTACAGGTGCGCACCACCACACCCGGCTAATTTTGTATTTTTAGTAGAGACGGGGTTTCACCATGTTGGCTAGTCACGTCTTGAACTCCTGACCTCAGGTGATCTGCCCGGCTCGGCCTCCCAAACTGCTGGGATTACAGGCTTAAGCCATCACGCCTGGCCTACAAAGGGATAATTTAAAATACCGCTATAGTGTTAGGGAAAGCCTCTTTTAATCCTGGCACTTCCCCATCCATTTCCTTAAGAGATATATTTCCAATACAGTTTCTTTTTTTTTTTTTTTTTTAATGTTATCAGGGTATGTTTTTTGGCCAACCATATGCTGGTAATAATTATACATTTAAAAGAATGAGATATCAGTTTTACTTTAAAATGTCACTGTGATATTCTAGAAATTCACCCTTTGCAATTATTTAATCTCGTGGTGATATTTTTTAAATCTCATCTTAATGGGTAAGGGGTATCCAATTTTAAAAAGCACTTTTGGTGGTTTGCGAGCAAAAAAAAAGGTTAAAATACCACCATGTTAATTTGTTCAGCAGCAAAAGAAAAAGAAAAGAGAAAGAAATACTGCCATATCACTATAGTAAGCTGTTTGCTAGAAATGGGATTGCTAGATCAAGGGGTATGAATGATCAGCTTTGCAAAATAATGTCAGATTACTTTCTGAAGGGGTTGTATCAGTTTGTACTTTGGCCAGCAGTTTTGTCTGTTTATATACTTTGATCAACAATGTGTAAGAGTTACAGTTGATCTACAACCTCTCCAACACTTGTTATTGTCAGGCTTAATATTTGCCAATGGAATGGGTATGAAATGATGCATCATTGTGGTTTTAATTTGCATTTTTTGTTATTAATGAGATTGAGCATCTTTTGTATGTTTATGAACTGTCTTTGTTTCCTTTTTATGAAATATCTAGTCATATATTTTACCCTTTGTTCTGATGAGTTGTCTTTTAAAACTGATAAACTGGTAACATTGATTATGTGCATTGTAAATATCTTTTTCTGGTTTGTGGCCTTTCTACTCTTTATGGTGTGTTTTGGTGAACAGCAGTTCTTAATTTTAACATAATCTAATTGGAACCTTTCTTGCCCTGGGCTTATAAAGACATTCCTCTGTTTCTTTTTAGAGGTTTTAAAATGATGTCTTCCACATTTAAGTTCATAATTTATCTGGAATTGATTTTTGTGTATGTTCTGAGATAGTGATCCACATTCTTTTTGTTTTTCTCCTGTGTGGTTCTAATTATCCCTGTACCATGTATTGAATTGGCCCTCTGTTCACCAGTGGTCTGCTATGCCATCTCTTTTACATGTTTAGTTACTACCTGCATGGGTCTGTTTTTGGCTTGCCTTTCTGTGTCACTTGTCACCTTGTCTGTCTCTGTGTTCATACCACACTGTCTTAATCATTAATACTATAGTTTTACTTGAAATCTTGGTATCTGGGGAGGACTTGAATCTCACCTATTTTTGGTCATTTGTTCTTAAGAATTAGCTTGTTACATGACATGAAAAACCCTTTGGGTATTAATTAGAATTAATTGAATCAGTTTGGGGGAGAATCGAAATCTTTAAGATTTTGATCCTTTTTATCTAAGAATATGGTATGTATCTCTATTTATTTAAGGTTTTAGTGTAGTTTTATAATATTCTCCATAGAGGTCTTCCACTTTTTATATGTTAATTCCGATGTTATTGTTTTTGTTGCTATTATAAATGGTGGTGTTCTTAAAGATTCTATTTTAACTTTATTGTTAGTAAATATTTTAACTTATTTATTGTTAAATAGAAATTTAATGAATTTTTAAAAATATTGACCCTTTAGTCATCCACTTGATAAACTTACTACTTCTAATATTTTTTCTGAAATTCCTTTGTGTTTTCTGTGTGGATAATTATATCATTTGCAAATAGTGACAGTTTTGGTTCTTTCATTCTAGTTATTTTTGCTTTAAATTTATTCTTTTTTTGGTCTTAAATGTGCTGGCATACTTTATACTTATGTTCAATGGAAGTGATTAGGGTTGTTCATTAGAAGCGATTATAGTGGGCATAGAGGTCTTGTTCTCAATTTTAAAGAGAATATTTCTCAGCTGAGAATAACATTTGCTATGAATTTTTGTAGATACCTTTGATTAAGTTAGGGAAGTCTTTGCAGTTGTCACATGCTTTTGTGCATTTGTTGAGAATATCTTGTGTCTTTTCTCCTTTAATCTGTTAAATGTAATGAATTCTGTTTTATAGATTTAAAACTGTTCATTTTCTTTTATATTCTTTCTTGAGATAAACCCAAATTGGTCTTTATAGATCATATTTTTATGAACTACTAGATTGAGTTTGCTCATATTTTATTTAGAGTTTTGTGTCTGTTTATGGCTAGAATCACTTCTCATTTTTTATTGGCTGTCTTATCTGACTTGGGTATTAAAGTTACACTGACTTTATACCATGAGTTAGAGAGTAGTTCCTCTTTTTCTGTTCCCTGGGAGAATTTGGATTGGAGTGATTTGTTTCTTAAAAGCTTGGTGGAACTTAACTATAAGGTCATTTGGATCTAATGTTTTCTTCTTGGAGGTTTAGTAGTAATTAGCAGTTGAATAGTCATAGGACTGTTCAGGTATTCTATTTCTTTTAGTCAGTTTTGGTAAGTTTTAGAAATTTGTCCTTTCATCATAATTTTTAAGTTCTTCACATCAAGTTTATGGTATGGTTTTTTGTTTGTTTGTTTTTGTTTTTTTTTTTTTTTTTTTGAGGTGGAGTCTTCCTCTGTTGCCCAGGCTGGAGTAGTGCAGTGGTGCCATCTCATTGCAACCTCCGTCTCCCGGGTTCAAGCGATTCTCCTGCCTCAGCCTCCCAAGTAGCTGGGATTACAGGTGTGCGCCACCATGCTTGGCTAACTTTTTTGTATTTTTAATAGAGACGGAGTTTCACCATGTTGGCCAGGCTCCTCACAAACTCCTGACCTCAAGTGGTCCGCCCACCTCGGCCTCCCAAAGTGCTAGGATTACAGGCATGAGCCACTGCTCATGGTATGGCATTAATTCTCTTTTTAGTCTGTTTTATTTGTGTATGTGTTCCCCTTTTCTCACGTTGAATATTATTTATGTCTGACTTCTCTTTCTTGATCAGTCTTAGTAAAAGTTTGTCCATTTTTTAAATCTTGGCAAAGGATTAACTTTTGGCCTAATTTGTTCTATTATTTGTTTTTTATTTCATTGATCTTTTTTCCCTTTTATTCATTTTACTTTCAGTTTATTATTTACTATTTTTCTCACTTAAATTACACACTTAACATTAATTTTCAACCATTCTTATTTCCTAGTATGAGCATGCAAGGCTGTAAACTTCCTCAAAGTTCATTTTTGCTTATCTAACATAGTTTAATTTATAGTGTTTTCAGTAACTTTCAAATCTAAGTATTTTTAAAATTTCTATTTTGATTTTTTCTTTGACTTATGAGTTACTTAGACATTTTTAAATTTTCAAATGTGTCTGTATTAAGTTATTTTCCTTTAATTATTGATTTCTTAATTGTGTTGCCAAAGAATATTTTATCTTTTTAACATCTTTGTTTTTGCCCTTGCTTTATGGCCTTGTACATAGTGAATTATTAGAACTGTTTTGTGTATACTTGTGAAGAGTATATATTGTGTAATTGTTAAGTGTCTTTTAGGTAAAACTTGTTATTTGTGTTGTTCTGATAGTCTTTATCCTTATTAATTTTTGTTTATCCTATCATTAACCGAGAGAAGTGTGTGGCAATATTCCACCATTACTAGTTTCTAACAGATTTCCTGTAGTTCTAACAATTTTTGTTCTTCTGTATTTTGAGACTTTTATTAGCTACATGCAAGCTTAACATTATTTTCCTAGTGGCTCGAACCTTTACTATATTGCGATCTTCTCTAAGTTTGCTTCTTTGTCTTAGAGGCTTTCTGTCTGATCCCATCTTTCTTTTGGTGCTAATTTACCTGGAATATTCTTTTCCTTCATTTTACTTTGATTTTTGTAGTGTCCTCACATTTTAAGTGTCTCTTATAAGGGACATATTACTGGATTTTTCTTTTAATCTCACCAGACAACTTCTGTCTTTTAATTGGTATGTTCCAAGTGTCTTGGTTGGTGGTTGACTCGGTTTTAGATATTAAAAAAAATCTAAAAGTATTTTTATTTTACCTTTGTTCTTGACAGATCATTTTGATGGATGTACAATTGTAGGTTGGTGTTTCATTTCTGTCAGTAGGATAGGAATACTATTCTGCTGTTGCTTATACAAAGTGTGCTGCTAGTTTTATTTATGCTTTTTTTTTTTTTTTTTGAGGTGGAGTCTTGCTCTGTTGCTAGGCTGGAGTGCAATGGCGCGATCTTGGCTCACTGCAACCTCCGCCTCCCAGATTCAAGTGATTCTCCTGCCTCAGACTCCCGAGTAGCTGGGACTACAGGCGCCTGCCACCATGCCTGGCCAATTTTTGTATTTTTAGTAGAGACGGGGTTTCACCATGTTGGCCAGGATGGTCTTGATCTCTTGACCTCGTGATCTGCCCACCTCAGCCTCCCAAAGTGCTGGGATTACAGGCGTGAGCCACTGTGCCCAGCCTATTTATGCATTTTTGAAGAAAATATCCTTTTTCTTTTAGTTACATTGGATTTTCTGTCTTTGGTGTTACATCATTTCACTTCTAAGTCTAGATCGAGATTATATTTATCCTATTTTGGATGCATGTGTTTCATGATTCTGCATTTTGTCTTTCATGAGATCTAGAAGTTTCTGAGCCCTGTATTCTTTAAATATTATGTCTCATTAGTCTCTTCTCTCCTGCTGGAACTTTAACTGGATATATATATACACTAAACTGTTTCCAGATCACTTATTCTTTATCTTTCATATTTTTTATCTCTGTTTCTCTTTACCAGAATTTAAGTGCTGGGTAATTTCATAAGGCATATATTTTAGTTCACCGATTTTCTCTTCAACTGTGCCTAATATCCTCTGTAACCCATCCCATCTCTTTTTTTTTCTTTTAACAATTGCATTTTTAATTACTTTTTTTTTTTTTTTTTTAAGATGGAGTCTTCGCTGTGTCGTCCAGGCTGGAGTGCGGTGGCGTGATCTCAGCTCACTGCAAGCTCCGCCTCCCGGGTTCACGCCATTCTCCTGCCTCAGCCTCCCGAGTAGCTGGGACTACAGGTGCCTGCTACCACGCCCGGCTAATTTTTTTGTATTTTTAGTAGAGACGGGGTTTCACCGTGTTAGCCAGGATGGTCTCGATCTCCTGACCTCGTCATCTGCTCGCCTCGGCCTTCCAGAGTGCTGGGATTACAGGCGTGAGCCACCGCACCCGGCCGCATTTTTAATTTCTAAAAGTTCTGCCTGGTTCTTTTTTGATATGCCCAGTCATTCTTCATGTTCTCATGTTATATGCTGATTTTTGTGACTCTATAGCTATTCTGTAGACTATATCAGACATTCTCAATGTCTGATATCCTTGAGGAGGGGGATGTCTAAATTTATTGCTTTTTTTTTTTTTTTTTCCTGTTGTCTCTCCCTCAATGTAGCTGTCACCTCATGTGTTTGGTGATCATTGATTATGAACTTCTGTTTGATCTTTGTGGGAATCTTGAGAGTCTAATTTGAGGATGCTTTCTTTCTGAAAGCATTTCTATCAGCTTTGTCTGGGAGCCAGGAAGTTTAGCTGGCATCACTTTTGAATTCCTACATTTTGCTTCTGGCCCAGGGCTCAGTGTCGTGATCCTATTACTGCTCTTGGCACCACTGCTTGTAGCACTAAACTGTAGCCAAGTTTAATTTCTAGCTCAAGGTTTGTTGCTTTTGCATGGAGAGGGTGCCTTCAAATGTTTCCCTATTTCTATGATCTCAGCAAAAACATCCAAAAAGTGTTTTTTTTTTTTTTAATCTAGGATCTACCTTTTTCCTCCCAACAGTACATTCCCCCAGAGTGTCTAGTTCACCATAACTGATGGGATCAGAAGCTCTTTATTTTAATATTTAATTTTAGTAGTATATTTTTGTTTGTTTGTATTATAAAAAATTTTATGGTACCAAACAAGCTTTCTTGGTGATATCAACATTTCTATTAAAACTAGTTTACATCTAAGTTAAGATTTGAGTTATCCTAAAGAAAACTATTAAGTAAATAGCAGTATAGATGACAAGTGGATTGCACAATATATCCTCTGGATCCATAGTGACCCTACAGAGATAAACCTGTGATGGTCAAACAGTGTGAAAACTGCTGTCAGAGACATGGGCAGGGTGCTCTTGTTTACAGAGAAGAGGTGCAAAAATCAACTTGATGGTAGTGGGAAGATCAGGAAATGCTTCCCGAAATTGGGTATTAAGAACTAATAGACATTAGGTGGTTGCGGAATAAGTTTTGCTTAGGAAGGACAAGCAGTTGGGTATGACTGGCTTCTAGGTTGTGTGTCGTGGAGTGACTGGGGTTAAAAGCAGGAGCAAGATCACAAAAGGTCTTCTATGCTTATATTAGGGAAGTTGGACTTTATTCTCAAGCTGAAGGGAAGCTGTTGCATGGTTTTAAGCAGTAAAGTGATATGATCAGAGTTTTAGAGGATGCCAAGATTGAAGGCAAGCCTGACTAGTTAGGAGACTTCTTGTTAAATTAGTTCAGAGGAAAAACAGTGAAGGCAGTGGCACTGGGCATAAAGAAGTATATGTGTGCTAATTTTAGATTTCTTAGGGAAGCAGAAATGACAAGAGTTAGTGGTCCGTTGGACAGAAATATTGAAGGAGACTGGGGAGTCTAGGTTGACTCCCAGGGTTTAGGTATGGGCAGTAAAATGGCATGTAGAACAATTAACTGATAAACAGCATACAGAAAGAGGAAAGAACTTGGTTTCAAATGTTTATTTTTGAGGAAAAGATGTTTGTTTTTGAACTTCCTGATTCAGAGGGGCTTGTGGGACATCTTGGTTAAGATCCTGTAGTAGTTCTAGTAGGGTCTAGAAGTCAAAAGATACAACCCCGCCTGGAAGGATTTGGGAGTCTTCAGCATTTGGAAGTTTGGAAGCCATTGTTTACTGCAGTGCATATGAGATAATTTAAACTGGTACATAGATAAACACTTGAAAAAATTTTAATAGATAGGAATTTAATGTGTATGAGAAACATAACTTGCACATCTAACCTTTGATAATTATGGACATTATCACTTAGGCCAAGTGAGCTCAATAAAAGGGAAATATTAATTAAAAATATATGTGATACATGGAAATGGCAAAAATCACGGTGAATCTATGCAAACGATGCAAGTTCAGAAAGTGCTGTGTTAAGTCATGGGTGTGGTGGATAAATTCACCCAAGGAGAGAGTAAGAGTGAGAAGAAAAGAGAGTTGACATTGGGTGGCAGGGAATGGAGAAGAAGAACCCATGAAGGAAACTGAGGAAGAGCAGCCAGACGAATAGGAGGAAAACCAGGAGAAGATGGTCTTTGGAGTCCAAATGAAGAGTTCTGAGGAGGAAGTGGTCCACAGCGTCAAGTAAGTTGTAAGCTGAAAAGTGCTCTTTGGATTTAGCAATTAAGGTAGACTATTTAGCTGGAAGCATCCAAACAGTGGATTTTAAAAATACTCCTCTAACATTAATGTTAATGATAACTGGTATTTATAGCATTTCCAATATACCTGGTACTCTTCTAAGCTCTTTTCATGTATTAACTGATTGATCAGGTAGGTAGTATCGTTAACCCCATTTGATATGCAAGGAAACACAGAGGAAGCACAGAGAGGTTAAGTAACTTGCCCAAGATCACACACCCAAGGAAACAAGAGGGCCAGGATTCAAGCCCAGAGTCTTGGCTGCAGAGTCCATGTTCTTAACCACTTTGTCACATTGCCTCTCTAGTTAAAAACAAAATACAAGGCCGGGTGCGGTGGCTCACGCCTGTAATCCCAGCACTTTGGGAGGCCGAGGCGGGCAGATCACAAGGTCAGGAGTTCAAGACCAGCCTGGCCAATATGGTGAAATCCCGTCTCTACTAAAAATACAAAAATTAGCTGGGCGTGGTGGTAGGCGCCTGTAGTCCTGGCTACTTGGGAGGCCGAGGCAGGAGAATCGCTCGAACCCGGGAAGTGGAGGTTACAGTGAGCTGAGATTGTGCCAATGCACTCCAGCCTGGGCGACAGAGTGAGACTGTCTCAAAAAAAAAAAAAAAAAACCAAAACAAAATAGAAAATAAAATTTACCCCCAGTGTCGTAATTACAGTACAATTGGTGCTGTGTGTGTTATCAGTGAGATTTGCTAGGCTTGAGTGACCAGTATCAGTCTGCCAGGTATGAGCGCATTAATTGTATTGTAATTGACGCCATGATGTGCGGGCTGTGACAGTTCTTGGCTCTTTCTGTATTTTATGCCAAAAAAATTTGTAAGACAAGTGAGTTTAGCATATACCTCATATTATGTGCTATAGTTTGGGTGCTCCAGTATCTTATGTTTTCTGGTCATTGTTCACTTTTAGAGTTAAATTTTTTAAACTCTAGAAATATTCATGCAGAATAGGTCAGGTTCTAGACATTATAGATAACCAGTCTTTTGTGGAAGGTCATTAATGATCCTAATGAAAGCAGTTTCTCTTGAATGGTCGAAGTGGAAACCAAATCGTAGGAAACTGAAAGTGAATGAGAATGGAGGATTCAGATGGGTGAAAAACGAAGAGTTCTTGATGAAGTTGAAGAATGGCTGTGGTAGGAAATCAGGAAGACATGAGCCGTAATGACTCTTGGCTATGGTCAGAGAGGAGCTAATAAAAGATTTAACAACTGGTTTCGACCTAGGCAGTAATCTGAGGTGTCACCCTGGGGTGGGAGAGCCTACTGAGGTAGGCAGTGAAGTTCATGTTAGTTGAGGAGGTTGTTAAACTACAAGGCTAGGGTATTGTGTGCATGGACCTCGATGTGTCTGGGATGATGATAGAATTTGGAAGAAAGAGAAAAACACTGTGAACTAGTTGCCAGTGATCTTGAAATGTGACAGTAACTAAGAGATAAATAGGTGACAATGACAGGAAAATTAGATGTAGTAAAAGAGAGTGTTTGAGAGCAGAAGCTATGGCAACTAAAGACTGGATTTGAATCCTTCCTAGCTTGGTGACATGAGCAAATTACTTTATTTAAGTGAGCATTTTCCCATTTGTACAGTGGAGATGACGATAATTGTGCCTGCTAAGAAGAATTGCTGTGAGGATTAGTGAAATAATGCATGTAAAACATTTGGTACGGTATGTGACACATAGTACAAATAGTTTGCTAGGAAGATTGTTATTATTCTTCACTTGTGATATTGTGAAGTTTTCGTACAGCAAATTGGACATCATGAGATGGATTGATTAAATAAATAGATTTGAATTTCAAGGACTGGTAGTGGTCTTGCTTTGGAAAGAAGAAACTTGGTTTATCCTGATAATAGTAGGATAATAATGGTGAAGTGATAGGTACAAGGAATAGTGTTAATGATGTGCTGGTGATGATAGGAAAAGAAAGCCATTATATGGGCAAGAGCTAGAAGTAATAAAATGGTGCATTTTTCAGTGATGTTTGGCCTATGTAGCTATTCTCTGATCACTATAAAAATCCTTATTATTGAAGTTTCTTCAGGAAGAAAAACCCTTAGTCTGAAACTTTAGCACTAATCCCCCTTGCCCCCCATTGAAATACGTATTTTTAAAACATGGATTTTGATAATGTGAGGGTTTTTTCCTTTTTGCGATTTAGTAGTGCTGATTGTGTATTGCAGTAGTTGTGAGAGCATTAGAAGCAGCAGTCGATAGGAGGATGGAAGGTCTGGATGCCGCCTTGGGGAGTTAGGAGATTGGCAGACTTACCCTGTACCACTCTAGCCCTACTCCTTTGCCCAAGACAGAAACACACTGAGAGATGGATAGGAGAATATGAGCAGTTGATAGGAAAGTTCTCAGTGGAGTCAGAATTTAGGTCAGGCCAGGAGATTGAGAATATAACAGTTTGTGTATGATGAAATGGCATATTTCACAGAATGCAGTAAAAGCAGGTAGGGTACAAATGCAGCAATGGGAAGATGTCTTTTCTTCATTCAGCAAACACTTATTTGAGAGCTTACCATGTGCTAGGCACATACGAAGATAAATAATGCCCTTAATGATCCTCCATTTAAAGGAGACATGTAAACAGGTTAACTTAAGAGTAGAGATGGTGAATATGTGAACCTAAGGAAAAGAAGAAATAGATTAAATTATCTGGAGAGAGGGGAAAAGTCAGCAGAATGGGGACGAGAATCTTTCGGAGCTCAGTGTTCTGATAGGAGTTATTTCCTTGGGGCATAGGTTCCAAGTATTTTTCTAATATACCATAGAAGCCAGGAAAACTTTCTTCTGTTATTTCAAATGATTTAATTACTGACTTGAATTTGTGTTGTCTCCTTAGACTTGTGCATCATGGACAATTTTGCTGAGGGAGATTTCACTGTGGCGGATTATGCCTTGTTAGAAGATTGCCCTTACGTGGATGATTGTGTCTTTGCTGCTGAATTTATGACCAATGATTATGTTCGTGTGACTCAGCTTTACTGTGATGGGGTGGTAAGTAGGTTTGCTAATTTTTCGTTTTTGATATTGTATATTGAAGGTTTTCTGGTTTAGGGCGATCTGAGTAAAGATGTTTTTGTGGTATGTGCGTTTTGACAGGGAGGTACACATGCTGTTGAAAAGTTGATTTGAGAAGGGAAAGTAAGCACTGGCTTAAAAATAAGATTGGAATGCCAGAGAATGAGTGGTGGCAAAAGGTGGTTTTCTGACAGGGGATAAGAAAAGCTCTTGAGGAGAGCCATAGACGCAAACTCAGGTAATACTGTAAAAAGGGTCTCAAATTAAGACTCATTGGCTGAAGATGTGTTTGAAGCATATAAATAAATGCCCACTGAAATTTCTTTGGTTCGTTCTGATAATCCTTAGATTAAAAATCAAGAACATTTTACTAGACACAAATCAAAATTATTTTCTTCTTTTTAGGGTATGCAATATAAAGATTATATCCAAAGTGAGAGGAATTTAGGTGAGTACATTGGTATTTTTAATGTTAATTTATGGAAAGACTGTAAAGGGAGGTCCATCCATCCTGTTATAGCAATACAACAGATTTATATGCCTTTTAAAAATGTATTCTTACTAGTTTTTCACTAGAAATCAGAACTTTTCTTTGTTAAAATAGAGTTTTAGTCAGCATTTAAATATTCTTAACATTTAACAGGCTAAAATACTTCATTCATTCATTTCTTCCATCTCCATATCCAGTTTTGCCTTTTTACTGTTAAGTGTTGATTCATTAAAAAATGAGGCATGAACATTAATTTTAAACTTTTTTTTTTTTAATTAAGAATTTGACATCTGCAGTATATGGTGTAGTAAACCAGTTTCTGTCCTGCAAGATTATTGTGATGCCATTAAAATAAACATCTTCTGGCCACTTCTGTTTCAACATCAAAACAGTTCTGTAATATCACGATTGCATCCCTGTGTGGACGCCAAGTAAGTTACTATATGTTACTCATTTTGTATGGACAGTGATAAACATGTTACCCAATACCAAGAAATGCAAGTTCAATGGAAGGCTTATGTCTTATTCTTGTATGCTGCTCAACTTTTGTCTAATAGGGTGGAAAAAACAAATACTTGAGATTTGGATATGAATGAATAATTGTAACATAATCAGTGAAATTATGAATAGTACTAGATGGTAGACTGGAAGCTGAGTCAGGAAGAATTAACATGTTTGTTTATAAGTATCAGTGTTATAGTGCAGAAGAGAGGAAAAAGATAAAGTATTTTGTTCATTTAATAAATAGCTTAGTTATTGTTACCTAGAGTGAAGAAAAAGAGAACTTATTTTTTAATGGTTTGAGATATATAGCTAAGCATAAAGTTCAATGAATTTGTATATATGAGAATCTAATATTTTAAAAAATAAATTTGTCTTTAAGCAATTCACGTGCTTCTGAGATAAATTTGAAGAAATTACAACATCTTGAGTTGATGGAAGATATTGTGGATTTGGCAAAGAAAGTTGCTGTAAGTGGTAGAATGTAGGTTCCCCCGAGCCCTTGGTTTAAATAATATAAGCATTTATATGGTGTTAGGCTCAAATGACTAATTTATAGCAGTTAACAGGTAATGGTTTTAGTTTTGGTTAACCTGAGATGAATCTGCTGTCCATCAGTGCGTGCTCAGTATTTGAGAGGTCAGGGAGATGGCTGCTGTCATGGTTCTACGCTGGGGACCAGGACTGCATCTTGTCATTAAAGGATAGAAATTGGAACTTGTCGTGGGAAGTGGGATATGGGTTCATGGAAACATTTGCCACAAGTTCTCAAAGTGATGTGCTCTATCTGTTGATATAAAATCACATGACCATCAACAAATATTTTGTCTTTGGGTAGGTAGACTTTATCAGGGCAGATTTGAGGAGGTGTCCTTCCTTATATTATTGAGATAAGTTGAGAGTTTTTGTGGTTTTTAATTTTTTTTTGAAAGCTGTTGGATAGCTTTTTAAATTTCAGTTGGTTATGGAGTCAAGTGTTGTTCTTGGTACTATTAAATTTAGAAAGGGCATTCTGATGTTTATTTTCTGCAGTAGTTATTTGCAGTAACATACAAGCCAGTGTACCTTTATAAAAAAATTTAAGTGCAATGAACTTTATTATTATTATTATTATTTTTGAGATGGAGTCACCCTCTGTCACCCATGCCGGAGTGCAGTGACGAGATCTTGGCTCACTGCCATCTTCGCCTCCCGGATTCAAGCGATTCTCCTGCCTCAGCCTCCCGAGTAGCTGGGACTGTAGGTGCCTGCCACCATGCCCAGTTAACTTTTGTATTTTTAGTAGAGATGGGGTTTCACCATGTTGGTCAGGTTGGTCTCGAACTCCTGACCTCAGATGATCCACCTGCCTTGGTCTCTCAAAGTGCTGGGATTACTGGTGTGAGCCTGTAGAAACCTCGCCTCTACTAAAAATACAAAAATTAGCTGGGTGGTAGTGGCACGTGCCTGTAATCCCAGCTAGTTGGGAGGCTGAGGCAGGAGAATCGCTTGAGCCTGGGACATGGAGGTTGTGGTGAGCTGAGTTTGCGCCACTGCACTCCAGCCTGGGTGACAGAGTGAGACCCTGTTTAAAAAAAAAAAAAAAAAATTCACATGTCTAAAGATTACACTAAGTTATTTTACTACTAGAACCCTATGGGAGACTATTTTGGAAATCTTGTCTTAGGGTCTTAAGGGGTAACTTGGTCATGTAAATGCTTGTCGGAAGTGTACTACTGTGTACATATAGTAGTGTTCCTAAAATGTAGGCCATTTTTCTGTTAGAAAATTCAAGTAGAATTGACTGAATAAGGAAAAAATATGTCCTTTTTTATTTTTCAGAATGATTCATTCCTTATTGGAGGCTTATTGAGAATTGGTTGTAAAATAGAAAATGTAAGTGTTAAACACTGAACCTGGCACAGCCACTGTGGATGAATGGGAGGCATCTCACTGCTCATTTCCCCTTGTATTGAGTCCATACACTCAATGTTCTATATGTGGTATTTGGTAGTATTGACTTCCATATTTTCCTTAAGGAGACTCCTCATTTTGGGGGTTTGGATCATTTTCTTTTTTTTTTTTTAACCCATGTACATAGTGTAATTTTGAGCCTATTTTACAAGTTGATTCTTTTTCTCTTTTAGATTATTTACCTGGCTTATGTTTCCCCAAATGAAATTATTAGGCCTCTGGTATGAATATTTTTTGATATGTAATTGCTAGGTAATCTCCAGATTTAATGTTAAACCAATTTTTAATGATACTGATGCCATAAACTTCTATGTTTACCTTAAACCCATTGTTAACTTTAATTTTTGAAGTTACTTTAGACATTAGAAGTACAAATAACATTTCTGTGAATTCTTCATCCTTCATGGAGATCACTGCACTGAGTGCCCATTTGCCCAGCCACATCTTCCTCTTGTTCTTTATCTCCTTATTCTTCTGTTTGCCACAGACCACGTAAAATATGTAGTTCCTTTGGAGAACTTTAATTTATAAATTTAACCTTGGGGTAAGGATGGAAGTCTTTGTGTAGATGAGATCTGAGACCCCGCATCCACTTTGTTATATTGCACTTGCCTTCTACCCTAGGCAGTCTGGCCAGGTTGTAGACCTCAAATTCCAGGTCTGTAGTAATTGCAGAAGCATCTTGAGCTCTGAGGGTGGCCTGAGGTCACCTGAAGAGGTAACATATATGAGTCCATGGTATCTGTTAATTTATATGTCAGAGTTTGTCTACTCTAGGTTACATGCCAGAGTAGCAAAAAATAAGTGGTTGTACCAGTTTTGTATTAAGGATCTGAAATACTTGCTTAAGATGAATTTATAATGCCACATGCAAATTTAGAATTAATAACCAAAGCCCCATTCTTCATTTCTCTTTTGAAACAGAAAATCTTGGCAATGGAAGAAGCTCTGAATTGGATAAAATATGCAGGCGATGTAACAATTCTAACTAAATTAGGATCAATTGAAAATTGTTGGCCTATGTTAAGTATTTTCTTTACTGAATGTAAGTATAAATGCTTTAAATTGTTACTTGACTCAGTTTTTAAAGGTATTTGGAAAAATGAGATGTGTAGTTACGTGATTTCTGATTTATCTTAGAATTTAAAAAAATGTTTTTATTTTGTTTTATATGCCTGAAAAAGATAATTTCTTTTTTATTATTTTTTATTTTTTATATTTATTTATTTATTTATTTATTTATTTATTTTGAGGCAGAGTCTTGCTTTGTTGCCCATGCTGGAGTGCAGTGGTGCAGTCTCTGCTCACTGCAAGCTCTGCCTCTCAGGTTCACGCCATTCTCCTGCCTCAGCCTCCCAAGTAGTTGGGACTACAGGTGCCTGCCACCACGCCTGGCTAATTTATTGTATTTTTAGTAGAGACGGGGTTTCACCGTGTTCACCAGGATGGTCTCAATCTCTTGACCTCGTGATCTGCCCGCCTCGGCCTCCCAAAGTGCTGGGATTACAGGCGTGGGCCACCGCGCCTGGCCGAAAAAGAGAATTTCAAACTGGTAGTTTTATTCTATATTTTCTGTCTTAATTATTCTATATTTTATTTTTTATAATAATAATAATAAAATAATATAATAATAAAATTCTATATTATTTTATTCTATATTTTCTGTCTTAATTATTTTTAGTTTATTGTACTTTAAAAATTTTCACTGAGTGGATATTGTAAGTTATATGTAATACTCAGAGAAACCACAACTGGGTAGTCTCCTTTGTGAGAAAAAGTCACTGAAGCTAAGCTTATGATTTTTATTTTCTTCATGAACCTGTTATTCTTTTATGTATGAGGTAACTGCCTTATATATTTCTTTTACTTTGTGAAATATTTTTCTTTAAAGCATTTGAATATTAGCAGTGTTTTTATAGTATAGTTATAGGAATCTTGAAACAGGAAAGGTTTGGCTTTTCAGTAGATGATGACCAATAATTTACCATCTCTGCTGAGATAAAGGCAAATTTTGCACTATTGACTTAAGTGCTAGAAAGGAATTAAATGAAGACACATCTTTCTCATAGGTTTATTAGACACTGGGGTGTATTACACTGATAGAGGTTGTTCTCTTCATTGTTTTGGAGGCCCTTAATTATAAGGTAGATTTTATGGTGGAAGTAGAGAAGCAGTATCTTGTATTGGGTACACCTCTTTAGGCTTATAGCTGATTTTTTATATTCTCTTTTCTTTATAATAGCTCTGCAAGGTGGCTGTTACTATCTTTATTTTAGCAGTGAGCACACTGACTTTGAGAGGTTAAGTGTTGTTTCTGCAGTCTAGTAAGTAGTAGGTAAGACTAGATAAGTCAGATCTCTCTGATCTCAAAGCCCAGGTTTTATTCCATGTAATCTTACTCTATCCCTTAGAATTTCTTTATTTGGTGACTTTCCTAGGTCCTTTATTGAATCTTAAATTTTAGGTGCTCTTTTCACTTTAGAAATGAATATGTTTGGCTAGAGGCTTAACTATAGTTTTGTTGCAATAAATTTTTTTTTGCCACTTTAAAATATCCTTTTTATACAATAGCTTACAATGTAAAAAATGAGGCCTGATAAACTACTTACTGCATCTTAATTAGTTTATTAAATTTTTATAATAAGTGTTTCAAGTAACTTCTCATTGTAACATTTTACTCATGAGAGTCAAAAATACTGAATAAAAACATTTGAAAGTATTTATTTAAAATACATTGAGCATCAAAGATCCAAAATCTGAAATGCTCCAAAATTTGAAACTTTTTGAGCTTCGCTATGACACTCAAAGGAAATGCTCACTGGGCGCGGTGGCTCACACCTGCAATCCTAGCACTTTGGGAGGCCGAGGCGGGTGGATCACGAGGTCAGGAGATCAAGACTGGTGGGTGGATCGTGAGGTCAGGAGATCAAGACCATCCTGGCTAACATGGTGAAACCCCGTCTCTACTAAAAATACAAAAAAATTAGCCAGGTTTGGTGGCACATGCCTGTAATCCCAGCTACTCGGGAGGCTGAGGCAGGAGAATCGCTTGAGCCCGGGAGGCGGAGGTTGCGGTGAGCCAAGATCATGCCATTGCACTCCAGCCTGGGCAACAAGAGTGAAACTGCATCTCAAAAAAAAAAAAAAAGGAAATGCTCATTGGAGCATTTTGAATTTTTGGATTTGGGATACTCACCCAGTATAATGCAAATATTCCAAAATCCAAAATTATCCAAAATCCAAAACACTTCTGATCCCAAGCATTTTGAATAAGAGATACTCAATCTTTATATTAAATAGATTGTAGAAAGTAGTTTTCCAGGTTTTTGTTTTCATGCGTTTTTATTGAATATTGTGCATGGTACACCATACATGCTTGACAGTGTTTATTGAATTGACTTAAGTAATTATGTGGCCTATTTGGAATATGTTATGACAGAGCATTTATTGTAAATACAATTACAACTAATATAATTATAAATAAAGGTTTTTTATTGCTAGAAATAAAAAGTGAGATTAGATTCACAGCAAGCAATAACTGATGTTTTCTGCAACATTTTATCAGTTTATTTTTTTACTAAGTTATTTAATAGACATAAAAGGTTACAAGAAACGTGCTATTTAGAAAGAATAATAATATAGGACCTTTGTGGATTCACCTAACTTAAGAATTAGAATATTATCAATACCAATTTTTTTTTTTTTAACAAATGTTCTCTCTTGCTCTCTCCTAAAAATAAAATTTAGACAAGTACCACATAACTAAAATTGTAATGGAAGACTGCAATTTGCTTGAAGAACTTAAAACTCAAAGTTGTATGGATTGTATAGAGGTGAGAATGAATATTATAAATATATTTTAAGATTTGCCCATTAGAACTTTTAACATTCAGAGGAAGTTAATAAAACTGCTGACAATATACAATTCATAAAATTGGATGACATATTTGAGAGAAAGAACTAATATCTTGATCAGAGTTTTCTAATGATTTAAAAACCATTAATTGAAAGTGAAAATTTGGTTTTTAAAAACTTTAGTCTTTAATGAGTTGAAGAAATATGATTTTCTTTGGTAACAGCTGAGATGTAATTCACGTGCTACACTGTTCACACATAGGAAATAGGACTTTAACTCAATTTTAAAAAAGGAATTTGGTAAAATATTTAATGTTGTATTGAATTCCCTAATGCTGTTGATATGATGTGATTTAGTTTATTTTTAAAAAATTGAGTGTTCAAAATGAAAAGTTTTAGTTTTTTCTCTAGCACCTTTCATATATATTCTTGTTAACCTACCAACTCATGCTTTGCAATTAATCTAATCAGCATTGCCTCTATGTTATTGATTTATGTATGTTTTTTGGCACTAAGGCTTCTTGAATAATATCACATTTGCTAACTTAAAGTTAAAATTCTACTTTGCATCTATTTTTTAGTCTTATTACCTTATTTGCCTTATTGATAAGGTATATTTAAAAGTGGGTCTGCCAAATACTGCACAAAAATTTTAGTAATTATTCATAATGTGATGGTTTTGTTTACTTTTTAATACTCTCTAACAAAGTTAGTGTTGAGTCATTCAAGACAGGCTTGTTTAAATATATATACCGAGGCTGTGCACGATGGCTTATGCCTGTAGTCCCAGCACTTTGGGAGGTCGAGGTGGGAGGATTGCTTGAGGTCAGAAGTTCAAGACCAGCTGGGGCAACATAGCAAGACCTGGTCTCTACAAAAAATTTTAAAAAATTAGCTTGGCATGGTGGGGTGCACTTGTAGTCCTAGCTACTTGGGAGACTGAGATGGGAAGATCCCTTGGGCCTGGGAGATGGAGGCTGCAGTGAGCTGTGATTGCGCCACTGCCCTCCAACCTGGGTGACAGAGTGAGACCCTGTCTCTAAAAATATATATGTGTGTGTGTGTGTGTGTATATATATATAGTGTGTGTGTGTATATATATATGTAACAAAATATTGGGTATTGTAATCTCATTTTCTACATAAATAATCCCCTACGTTATTTCTGATATCGAAGATAGAAATCCAGATCCATTTTTACTAGGTATTGGGTTCTTGATTATTTTTGGAGCTAATTGATGGGTCTTCTTTCACCTTGGTTTCTCAGCAAGGAGAACTAATGAAAATGAAAGGAAATGAAGAGTTTTCCAAAGAAAGATTTGATATAGCTATTATCTATTACACCAGAGCCATCGAATATAGGTAAGAGCAAATAGAACAAAAGAGATCCATTTTCCCTGGCAGATCAAGTTAGAATGGTAGTCAGAAGAAATAAAAACAAGACAGAGAATTGGAGAGTATCTTCCAACTTGTTATGCAGAATAGATTTTCTCATCCTTGGGCATTAGAAGCATTGGAGATGGCCTGGGTATATGCAGCTAACGTAGTAGCATAACTCAAGCAAGTCGGGCAAAATTGTGAATTTTCTCTTCCATTTTCTTTAAAACTTTCCAGTACAGAGTTACCTCTTTTGTCTTCTTCTCATTTTGCTATCAACCAAGTCCTCCCAAGTTATTAACTGGTCAAAAAGGATTAAAGGATTAGTCCTTAATAGTTAAGATGCCACCCATTCAGGGTTTTTTGCTAAGAGGGAACTTTTACTGGGTAATTGAGAGAATGCATACACGCTCTCTACCTTGTCTTCTCTTTGCTCAGCTGCTAGAATTTTGTAGCTTTCCTCCAGATGTGCCTCATAACTGTGCCCCTGTTGTCTCAGTCGGGCCACCTAATATTGTAGCAGCCTTTGAAGGGTGCTCTGTAGCCACTGCTCTTTTTCCTCCCTTGTGCATCTCCACAGGGAATGAGGGAATCCAGTTAGTGTACCACCTCTGAAAGGCTACTGCCCTATTCTTTTGAGGAAGAAGTGGAGGAAAGGGAGATACGTTTCACCACACAGTCAGATAAAACTAAAAAACAAAAGTTCAAATGAAGCTATTTTAATTTGCAATTACTGTAGGCTTCCTTTCTCAGTTCTTTGTCAAAACGACATAGTCTTGACTTATTATATAAGTAATCCTGTCCTCTAGAGTTACTCTGTAGTTTGCTAGCTCTTTAATATGTCTCGTTTGATCCCCCAACAGCCCTTTGAGTTAGAGCAACTAGAGTTATCTTCATTTTGAATATAGGGAAGTTTAGGTTGGTTCAAACAAAGTTACTTATGTAAGAAGTGAAGGAATGGGGACTTCGCCAGTTAAGACTCCAGGTCCTATATTCTTTTTGCTCTGCCACACATCTGTAAAGTTTAAAGAAGGTTTTCTCATGCCTTATGTTTTCTGCGTGATTTTTATTTGTTTCATGTGTAATGTGCTTTACTGACTAAACATTGTGTCTTTTTAAGACCTGAAAACTACCTTCTTTATGGTAACCGAGCTCTTTGTTTTCTTCGTACTGGACAGTTTAGGTAAGTTGGTTAAAGTATCTCAACCACTGAATAATTATGCTAAATACCCATTTTTGGGAAACTTTTCTGTTTTGCAGGTATACAAGAAAATCCTTGACTAGTTCTTTGGCAGAAATACTTAAGTGGTTAAAAGAGTATGCTTAGGCTTTATATATAATAACAACAGTGACAGCAGCAGCTATTCTGATTGAGTGCAGACATATGTTAAGCATTATTTTAAGTGCTTTGCATACGTTATTTAGTTCTCACAGCACTCGTAATAGGTAGGTAATGTTATAGTCCACATTTTACATGACCAAAGTGTACCGCTAGTAAATAGTGATACCAAGATTTGAACACAGATTTTATCTGATGATGTCAGAGTCTGTGTTTATGACACCTATATTACCTCTTTATGCTCTGTTAATTAATCCATATAGTATAAAAGAAGCGTTTTCATCTTTTCTCTGTTTATCCTGGTATAAAAAAAATTAAGTAAATATCCTTCATAAGTGAAAGATGGCAAATAAATTTAATATTATGAGAGTGGAGTCATAATTAATTCCAGTTCCTTATATTGAATTTGAGCTGAGTTTTTATTAGCTAAGAAAGATTGAGAAAGATACTGCACCATGATTTTATTGTTCCCCAGTATAAAATTTTTAGAACATAAATTATATATATTAAGCATTAATATTGAGCAGGTAGACTATTATATTTAATTTTGTCCTGACTTACTGTAAGAAGGGTGTAGGGTGGATTCAAGAACACATCCACACAGTAGAAGAATATTCAAAAGAAAACAAACCAGAAAACGAAGTTGGAATCTGGGATTCTCAGAACCAAGCTACACAGGCATAAGGTCCTGCATAGGTATTAGTTATCATTCATATTTGCCTCTGACCTTCAGCTGCCCAAAATGAAATGGGAAAACTTGACAAGTTACTTAATTCTCATTGTCCATAAAGAAACAGGACACCAATTGGTCAGGTGAAACAGTTTTCCTAGTATTTAGTTTTGAAAGAAGTTGGGCTGTAATATTAATTGAGTGATGGAGGAGAGAATAATCTCAGCAGTATCTTATGCATAGCAAAAACTCCCTGAAAGCACAGTTTTGGGTTTCACAAATACATTTTTTTGTGAAGTTTCCTCATGAAAGCTGAGAGTCTGCTATCAGTTGTTTTTCAGTGAAAGCACTTGTATGGGAGGGTGGGAGTGGGGAAGGTAGTATACTCTAAGCATGTAGCTTTAAAAATAACATTTATTGTGTTTTTCTTTTATTGTAAACAGAACACATTCTCATGGTAGAAAATTTGGAAAATACAAGAGTTTAAAAAGAAGAAAATAAAAATCACCAGTAATCCAACCACCTTGGAGAATACCGCTGTATTAACGTTATGCAGCTTTTAGATGGCTTAAGCCGTGGATAAACCGAGGCTATCTAGACTAGAGGAATGGATGGGCTTGACAGTCTTCCATCAATACCACTGTCCTCAACGGGTTCTGACAAGAAATGAGCTGCAAATGTCTTTAGGTTATTGCTTCTGGCTAGGTTCAGAATTGCATTTATTTTGTGCTGTTTGAAGGTGAATTTATATGCTTTCAAGATCAGATGAATAGGTTGGCAACTTGTCTAGCCTCTTGTGAAAATTGAGTGCCTGTCTGAAATATTGCCTGGCAGAAGGTTATCCACTTTCCACCTCTGAGAGCTGAGAGGCAAACCAGGGTGTTTCTGCTCTCTTTCATGAGTGTTGAATGCTAGACACACAAGGAAGATCCTTCTAATACCTTGCTGCAACAGGAGGTGAATCAGAGTAGAAGTACAGAAGCTAGGTAGCTTGGTGAGGTAAAGGCCAAGAGCAGCTTGTGGATCTATCCTTGTACCTCCTTGCTGATGGTCTAGCTTGTGGTTTAATACTATCTACATTTCACTAAAGCCAGGTCAGCAGCATTGTTCCTTTGTTTCTTACTAGGCAATCACCAATATATATTGGATGCCTATTTTATGCATGAAGTGTTTTACCACACTGGTTTTTCTGGTGTTTCCTGCCTCCTCACACATTGTCTGTATGATTTGCTCAATAATGTAGGGATAATGTTTTCAGAGTCCATAGTATATATAACTCCTGATCAGGTGACTAGATGGTGTGACTTAAGGAAAGAACACGTTGCCAGTAATTCAGATGTGCCATTGACACAGGAGGACCCATGCCTGAGAAAGACTTTTATCTGAGTTACTGAGATTGAGATGTTTTGAAGCTCCCAAGCAGAGGGATGCTGGATCTGCTGTGGAAATCTGGCTGAGCAGCTGCAGGGACAGCTGGGGGTAAAACATCCACCCTCCCCCAGTTTGGCGAGGATGCACTCCTCAGCTGTTCTGGAAGGCCAGACTTCTTATCTGCTGTCATTGAAGCAAGAATTGAGATGTCCAAAGAGAACAGAAATGGGACAATTTAATACTAGAAAGGAATAAAAGGGTTAAAGTCTTGAATGCTAAAACTTCTGAAATAATTTATCCTAAAAGATTAGAAAATATAAGTTGAAACTTTAAATGAAAAAGAGATTCAATTTAAAAAAGAACTTTGGCAAGACTGATATCTAAAAGGGTAAAAATAATAATACTGTATCTTACAACACGGTTATCACTGTTTTGAGCACTTAATGTGTATTAACTCGTAAAACCCTCACAACTGTGTGAGGTAGGTGCTACTGCCTCTTTACAGATGATGAAACTGAGGTATAGGGAGGCCAAGCAAAGTGTCTGAGGACACTAGGTGGATGTGATGGAGCCAGAATTTGAACCCAGGCAGCCTGGATGTAGAGTCTCTGCTATTAATCACTATGGGAAGGTGGTGATAGAATAAAAGAGAATGTGAAAGTCAAAAAAATTAAAAAATAAATGGTCTAAATAGTCAATAAACGTTTATGAGGAAATGATTATCCTTCCAGGACATGTAGATTAAAAACTACGAGTTTCTCATTTATACCCATCAGATGGACAAAAGCTTAAAAATCTCATAATACCAAGTGTTTGAGAGGATGTGGAACAAAGGAGACTCTCATATTCAGCTGGAGAAAGTGTAAATTGGTACAATCACTTTGGAGAGCAATTTGACGAGGTGAAGATGTGCATACTCTGCAACCCGCTTCTAGGCTCATATCCTCTGAATTCTCGAATGTGTACCCAAGAAGATATGTACACGCCTTCATGATAGCATTGTTTGTAAGAGTAAAGAAATGGAAACGACCTAAATGGCCATCAATAGGGGAATGGATAAATATGGTATATTCATACAATGGAATTCTATATGGCAGTTAAAATGAACGCAATGTTGAGTGAAAAAGCAAGTTGCAGAATGATTTGTACACTGTGATGCCATTTATTAATGTTTAAAAACATGCAAAACAATATGCATATATACAGACTGTGTATTAACAATGTTTAAAAATGCATGGGCATGTTAAACACCCGGAGAGTGGCTGGGGAGAGAAGGAGGGAAAAGGGATTGGAGTTGGGAGGGATGGTACACAGTGGATGTCAACTGTAACAAACTACTACAAAAAGAGCTGAAGTATATGGCAAAATGTTAATTTCTTGCTAAGGTGGTATGCCATTGGTACATGGATGTTCATTTTGTTAATGTTGTTCTCTGTACTTTTATGTATACTTGAAATATTTGATAAAAAGTAAAACAGAATGTAATTAAAATGCACATGATAAAAGGAACAGAAAAAGAACAGAAACAGTGACCACTAAACATCAAGGATAAAATAGTGAACAATGATCTTGAAAAGAGAAATATAAGTACTGTAAGGCCAGTTGCAGAAGCTTGAAGTGTAAGTGGGGAAGCCTGAGGTGAGGTATATATGGGGAAACAGATGCTTCATTCAAACATGGTGGCAGTGGCAGTGATGATTTTAATGCCAAAATAGTCATGCAGTTTGTAAATCCAACCACTTTTGGGTGAATATAAGTTAGGCCAAGAGCCTTTCAAAACCCCCCCAGGCCTGCGAATGTTGCGCTTGGAAAACGCAGGAGATGGGGTTGGAGTGAGGCAGGGGTTGGGGAACTGCACTGCCTCCTGCGCCCCCACTCCTGCCGCAGCCTCTCCCCTTCAAATCTTCATATTGAGGATTGTGTTTATCCCAGGACACCTGGCTTAGAAGATGAGATGTCCATTTTATTCTGCTCCTTCTCAAAGTGTACTTTTCAAATATGAGTTGGTAACTATAGGGCATTTGAGAGTGATCGTTGTAATTATAGTAATCAGAACTTTTCAATTTAGTCAAGAATCTAGAAAAAGGAATCAGTCATATCTGTACCTTCTGCAGTTCCAACAGCTTATGTAATGTACATGATTAGGCTTTGCTCACTTACTGTTCAATTCATTCTTGTGGGACTCATGGAAAATTCAGATTCTTCGGTGGGATGTGATGAACTGTGTAAGGGCAAATGTTAATTGGAGAAAGGGAATGCTTAGCTTGAATCGTTTTTGAATTGCTTTGGAAACTCATGTATTTTTAAACTTGGTGTTTACTTGAACTGTTGGTATTCATTTAAGTATTTACCCATCACATGATAACTGCGTTCCATCAGATCCCAGCTGTGATTGGTAGCAGACAGATAGACTTTAACTAACTCCTCTCTTGTTGCTTTTATTGCCCCCTAAATTTCTCGAAGACTAGAGATATAAAGCACCGTATGTTTCTGTGAGAATTTCACAAATTCCTGTGTGTGTGTGTTGGTTTGGTGAGTTATTCCTCACTCTGCCTTCTGGTGTGGTCTCTTTATTTTTACTTAGAAGTCACTGAATTTGCTTTTGAAGAAAACATTTACTTTTTTCAGTTTTCTTTGGGGTATACCCCCTTTTTAAAGAAACAGTAACAAATGCACATGGTAAGCAACAGAGTAGGAAAAGGTACACTTGCCCAGCTCTGACCCATCCTCTGATTCATCTTTTCAGATCCTTGTGTATTCCCATAATATTTTATGCCTATACAAGCACTTATGTTGAACCAAATGAAATTGCCATTTTTGTAAGTCAGAATGTAGGCAGTTTTATTTGGTTTAATGTAATGTATATGTCTTTTTCTTTAAATGGGTAGGAACATACTACATACACTGTTGTACATCTTGCTTTTTTTGTATTTAAGTCTTGGAGCTTGTTTTGGAGACCTACCTTTGTTCTTCATGGCTGCGCAGTGTTTTACTGAATGAATTGCCCATGTAATCCATTAGTTTCTATTATATTAGTATATGGTATATATATATATACACTTTATATTAGTATATAATTTTATTTACAATGTTAAATTATAGATTTATTAGTATGTAGATTATTTCCATTTTAAAGATTATATATACCTATGCAATGATTATCTTTTTACTTATGTTTTACACTCAAGTTCAAATATATCTGTAGGACACATTTCTGATAAATTTATTTTACTCAGTTGAATGAAAGAACATATATCATTTTAATTACACTAACTTTTTATTTAAAATGTATATTTATTCAGTCCATGGTTATTACTCACTGCATATTTGTCAGTGACTGACCATTATACCTGAATCTTGCTTTAGTTCCTTAGTTGGAAGATCTAGAAATTTGGGGAATACTTGTTATTTCTTTATTGATCTGGTCACATCCTGAAAATAATTATAATTGAGGAAAAAAGCAATATCCCTTATATGGCTTGCAAAATTCTTGCATACTTTTTATGGTATGGTTTGAGAGAGTCAATAAATAGCATCTCCTTTCCCTTCCAAGTCCAGAATCAGTTAAAAGATGGATGGAAAAGACAGGCAAATGGTGATCAAATATTGCCTTTATTACTGATGCAATTGGAGAACAGGCCTTAAGTCTGTTAGTCAAGGGGCTGGTTACTATTAGGTTGGTGCAAAAGTAAATGTGGTTTTTAGAAGTAATGGCAAAATCCCTAGTTACTTTTGCACCAACCTAATAATTCACCTAGAGTCAGACAGAACTGGGCTCTTGGGAACTTTAAGCCTGGGAGAAAAGAGAATCTGGTGTTTTAGATTCCAAAGAGTAAGACTGAGTGCAGTGGCTCACGCCTGTAATCCCAGCACTTTGAGAGGCTGAGGCGGATGGATCACTTGAGGTCAGGAGTTTGAGACCATCCTGGCCAACATGGTGAAACCCTGTCTGTACTAAAAATACAAAAATTAGGTGGGCATGGTGGTGCATGCCTGTAATCCCAGCTACTCAGGAGGCTGAGGCAAGAGAATCGCTTGAACCCAGGAGGCAGAGGTTTCAGTGAGCTGAGACTGCGCCACTGCACTCCAGCCTGGGCGATAGAGCGAGACTGTGTCTAAAAAAATAAAAGGATTCCAAAGAGTGAGAAAAAGAAGAGGTGAAGCCACATATGATTAGTGTCCCTCCCTCACCATTAGATAAATTATTATTCATCATCTGGGGATGTTAGCCAAGGGTGGGGAGAGGAAAGAGTTCAGGAATAATTAGCAAATCCGCATGGAAACTAGGGGAGAGGGAATAAGTGTTCTTTACAAACATCATCTTTTAGGGCAGAATGTAGCATATTTTATATGCAGTAATGGGGAGGGGCTGGAGAAATAAATCACTTCCCCATGTAAGAGCAATAAGTTGGAGCACCTGGACTAGAACTCTGTTTCTTACTCTGTTTAATACTCTCACCGTGTCACACAATCTTCAAGAGTAAATAACCATTTGCATCTCGAGTCTTGTCCCATTTTCATACGTCTCTTGCGCAGGGAATTGCTGCTACCAAAAGTCAAACCTGATTATTTAGACCCTGGGCTGCAGTGGTCTGGATAAGCAATAGCATCATGTAATTGACTATGCCCACTTTGCCTTAGTTGTAGGATGTGGTCATGTGCCAGTAAATGTGAAATTTTATTAGTATTAATTGCATTCATATACTAATATTGTGATATTTATAATATATGCTGTTATAACAATGCTGTTTGTAGTGCTATATATTATAATAAGTAACGTTCAGCATTGATTCAACAAATATTGGGGTTCTGTTGATGGATAATGTCAGAAATGAGCAAAGATAGCCTCTGTGTTTCAGACAGTGGGCTGGCATTGTGAGGGCCTGTAGTGGCAAGGAATTTGTTGCACTTGTGGAACTGATAGTTGCTAGATGGCCTGAATACAGAGGAGAGGGTGGTATGGTCATAGGCTAAGCCAAGGAGGGCCTTGTAGGCTGCGTTAAGGCTTTTGGCCTTTAAGAGCAATAAGAAAGTAAAGGATTTTAAACTGAGGAGAGAGAGCATGATTAGTACTTAAAAAAAAATTTGAGCATAGTGAAAATGGATCTGAAGGGGATGTAGTGTGGATGTAGGTTAGGAGGCTGTTGCAGTAGCCCAGGCCAGAGATGATGGCTTCCAGCAGAATATTGACAGTGGAAATGGAAAAGTGGAAGGATTCAAGAGTTTAGAGGTGAAGTTGACAGAAGTTGCTCGTGGTTGGTGTTGGAACGTGAGAGTGAAGGTGGTTGGAACTGTTCTGACGTTTCTGCCTTACGCAGCATCATGGATTATGGGCCTACTCACTCACATTGGGATTGCTGGAAGAGGAATAAATTTCTAGGAGGTAGAACTGGACTTCACTCTCGGACACTGAATCGAAGTGCCTTTGAAGGCCAGGCATGGTGACTCGCGCCTGTAATCCCAGCACTTTGGGAGGCCGAGGTGGGAGGATCACCAGAGGTCAGGAGTTCGAGACCAGCCTGGCTAACATGGTGAAACCCTGTCTCTACTACAACTACAAAAATTAGCTGGGTGTGGTGGGGGGTGCCTCTAATCTCAGTTACTCGAGAGGCTGAGGCAGGAGAATAGCTTGAACCTGAGAGGCGGAGGTTGCAGTGAGCCAAAATTGCGCCATTGCACTCCACCCTGGGCGACAAGAGCAAAACTCCGTCTCAAAAAAAAAAAGAAAAAAAGAAAAAAACAAGAAGTGCCTTTGAAGCATCCAAATTGCAATGTTGTATAGGTAGTGAGTTATATGGGTCTGGAACTCAAGGGAGGGTTTGGACGGGAAACACGTTTGGAATAGTTAGCCTCCATGATTTGAAGTTGTAGATGTGGGTGAGATTGCTTACAGAAGTTTTTCTCAACCTGGACTGCACTTTGGAATCACTGAACTTTGACAAATACCACCCACCCCAGAGATTCTGATTCAATTAATCTAGAGTAAAGCCTGGGCATTGGGCTTCTAGGAGCTCCCCAGATGGTACTAATGTGCAGTCAAGGTTGAGACCCACTGGCCTAGAGAGAACCTCGGCGGCGACTAGGAGAGGAATCAGGATTGAGCCTTGAACACATATGGCCAATTGGAGAAGGATGAGCCTGCCCAGGAGAGTATTAAAAGGTGACCAGAGAGGTTCAATGAAGACTAAGTGTGGTGTCATAGAAGTAAGTAAAAGAATGGTCAGCAGTGTCTGTTGGCTACTGAGAAGCCAGTTACAGTGGAACTTAGATTTGGCAACATGGACATCATTCAGTAACCATAGGGAAAGCTGTCAGTTGGGAAGCTTGGAACAGATGCCAATTAGATGGGGTTGAGAAATTCAAGGTAATGGAGACAGCTAGCATAGGCAGCTTTTAAAGGTATTTGGGGAGAGAGACCCAGTGTGAGTCTCTTTAAATGGTAAAGAAAACTTACCTTATTCAAGAGTTCCAGAAGAAGGTGGCGCTAGGGTTGTATATTCAGTGGCTCAACAATGTCATCAGAGACTTAGATTTTTCCAGCCTCAGTGTGTGTGACTTTGTCCTCAGGCTGTCCCCTCAGAATGTAGGATGGCTGCTGTAATTCAGACATCTTCAGCAGAAGAAGGACAACTTTGTCTTATGTCCTTTAAAAAAATCTTAATACACATGCTGAAAAGTACACAAGTGTTAAGTGTAGATGGAATTTTCAGAAGTCAAACAACTGTAACCAGCACGCAGATCACAACCCCAGTACCCCGGAAGTTCCTCTTAGTCATGACCTTCCCCCTAGTCATGACCCATCTCCTCTCCCAGGATAACTACCATTCTGGCTTCCAGTGGTTAATTTTGCCTGTTTTACTGCAATGTAATGAAATAATATACCATGTGTTCTTTTATGTTTGGTTTTCGGCATCATTTTTGAGATCCATATTGTTGCATGTAGTTGTAAAGTGTTCATCTATCGCGTGAATATACCACATTTTATCCATTCTATTGTTGATGGGCATTTGGGTAGCTTCTCGTATTTGACTTTTACAGGTAGTATTGTTGTGAACATATGTATTCATTTCTGTTGAGTGTATAATCAAGGAGTGGAATTGTTGGTCCAGAGGGTATGCTTATATGCATTTAGCTTTCCTGTGTGAGTGTATCATTTTGTACTCTTACAGCAGCATATGAGAGTTTCAGTTCTGTGCCCTCACCAACACTTACTATTTTTCATCTTTTATTTTAGACATTCTGGTGGGTGAATAGTGGTATACCACTGTGATTATAATTTGCATTTTCATAAATTGATTAAGGATGTTTCAGATTTTCATAAGGTTATTGACCATTTGGATATTCTCTTTTGTGAAGTGCCTGTTTAAGTCTTTTGCTATTTTTTTCTCTTGAGTAGAATGCCTTATTCATTTTTAGGAGTTTTTCCTTTTGTATTCTGAATATGAGTCATTGGTCAGATATATGTATTGCAAATATCTTCTCACACTCAGTGGCTTGCCTTTTCACTGTTGATGTTTTCTTTTCACAAACAAGTTACTAATTTTAATGTAGTACAGTTTATCAGTTTTTTCCTCTATGATAAGCTCTTTTTGTGTTCCGTTTATCGTCTTTACCCATTCAAAGGTCACCAGATTTTCTATGTTTCGTCTAAAGGTTTGATTGTTCAACTTTGATATACAGATCTGTAGTCCATCTGGACCTGATGTTTGTATTTAGTGTGAGGTAGTGTTCAAGATTCATATGGGCCAGGTGCGGTGGCTCACGCCTGTATTCCCAGCACTTTGGGAGGACAAGGCAGGAGAATTGCTTAAGCCCAGGAGTTTGAGACCATCCTGGGCAACATAGTGGGACCGTGTCTCTACAAAAAATTCAAAAATTAGCCAGAAATTAGCTAGGCATGATGGCACATGCCTATATTCACAGCTACTCAGGAGGCTGAGGTGGGAGGAGTGCTTGAGCCTGTGATGTCAAGGCTGTAGTGAGAGGGACTGGCACTGCACTCCAGTCTGGGTGACAGAGTGAGAGCTTGTTTCAAAAAAAAGAAAAGAGAAAAGATTCATATGGATGTCCAATGGCCCAGCACCATTTATTAAAAGAGCATATTTTCTCCATGTACTGCAGTATCACCTTTGTCATGAATCAGGTGATTATGTGTAAGAATCCATTTCTAGTTTCTTTATTTTGTTGGTCAGGTTGTCTATCCTTATCTAGTTGGTTTTTTTGTGTTTTTTTTTGGTACGTAACCTTTTAGTGGGTATAGATATTTGGTAGTATAAGTTATTTAGTTTTGTTCTTCCTTGTAATCTCTTTAAGAGTGATGAATTAGCATAAATATGAACGTGAAATGATGAACCAGCAAATATTAATTTATGTTGAAAAAAGAAGGTGGATAAGTCAGTGAGTTGGGTACCCTGAGGAGATAGGAACAGTTGAACAAATTAAATGGGATAAGCAAGGTTATAGTGAGAGTTGGATACCTGAATTAGTGATTGAACAGTTTGAAGTTTGAACAGTTTTGAGTTTGAACACCCTGAGTTCCAGGGGTGCAGTGATGGGTGGCTGAGTTGGGCTAGAAGTGGAAGTCATTGAAGATAAGGAAGCCAGGAAGCTGATAGACTGTGGTATGGATCTGTTAGTACTTGATAGGTTATGAAAGTACATTTAATAATGTAGTATCTAATTTAATATTTACCTCAGAACAGATAGAACAGAATTATTCACATTTTACAGATGAGAAAAATGGGCCCAGAGATGTTAGTAACTCCCTAATAGCCCCAAGAAAATTAGTGATTAAATTAGACCTAACCCGGGTCTTATGGTCTAGCTTCCATGCTGTGTTCAGTGTAGCTTAACTGATGTTGTGTGAAAGACCTGGTAGTGATACATTTGGAAAGTCTTACTGACATGCAGAAATAGTACAGAAAAACATACAAATGAGAATGTTATAGGCTGGGCGTGGTGGCTCACACCTGTAATCCCAGCACTTTGGGAGGCCAAGGCGGGTGGATCACAAGGTCAGGAGATCGAGACCATCGTGGCTAACACAGTGAAACCCCATCCCTACTAAAAATTCAAAAAATTAGCCGGGTGTGCTGGCATGCGCCTGTAATCCCAGCTACTCAGGATGCTGAGGCAGGAAAATCACTTGAACCCGGGAGGCAGAGGTTGCAATGAGCCAAGATCACGCCACTGCACTCCAGCCTGGGTGACAGAGACACCGTCTCAAAAAAAAAAAAAAAAAAAAAGAATGCAAGAATGCTGTGCATAGGTACGATGTCGATATGCGCAAGAAATACTTCAGAAATATTAAAAGTAGTTATTCCTGGGTAGTTGTGATTGTAACTCTGGGTGACTTTTTCCCTTTGTTTTATTTTTCTGTATTTTCCAAATTTCCTATAATGGACATATATTATATGGATTTTTTTTTAATTAAAATTATCTTTTGACTAGATAATATACATGGAAAATTCACAAAGTACACATGTTCAAGATATAATACTTTTACTATAAAAGAGTGAAAATTTTTAAATACTTGTTTTTCTTTTTAGAAATGCACTCGGTGATGGAAAGAGAGCCACTATTCTGAAGAACACTTGGCCAAAGGTAGGTTTCTTGTATATTTTACATTGAGCAAATAATGCCATACAACATTGTGAAAAATCTGTTTATAGGGTGTGTTTGTTCATAAAAATGCTATATGAAATTACGTAGAGCTCCAGAATGTGAAAGGAGAGTCATCAGATCCATGATCAGCGTGGGGACCCAGCCACAGCACTGACAGGCTGTGTGTGAGGACAGGCGGCCTATGGGCATCTTGAGTCTTCAGGATGCCTTAGTGATTGAGAGGTCATCTCTGCGTATTCTGGGTGGGTGTGCCTGAATGTGAAGAATGACTTAAAACTGAGGAGGAACTATAGAAGGCTGTCTTTATAGGAGGCAGGAAAAGATTTCCTAACACACAGTGCACAATTCAGCAGTGAAGACAACCATCTTGATATATTTGGCTATATCAAACTTAAAAACTTGTGTATGTCAAAAGACATCATAGATGAAATAGTAGTTTGAGAGGAGATAATTTGCCACATACATAACTGGTAGGATTTATAGCTGGAATATGCACATAATTCCTAAAGTAAATAAGAAACCCCGTAGAAAATGGGCCAGTAGAACAAGTAAGCATTTCACAGAAGAGTAATCCTGAATGGCCAATAGAAATAAGAAAGTATTTCCATTTCCTAGTAATTAAAATTGTAGGGATTTGGTACACAGATAAAAAAATGAAACCAATAGTGCAGACTAGAGGGCCTCCACACAGAATCCACTATGTGAGTAAATATTACAGTGTCATATTGTTTGAGTCCTTCAGATTGGCAGAAATTAAAGAGGCTGATAGTCCTGCGTTGGTGGGTATGTGTAGTAACAGGAAGCCCCAGTAAACTAGTAGGAGTGTGATTGCTTACAACCAACTCAGGGAGCACTATGATAGACAGACTCCACAGTTACTTGATTCTGAGTGTGTGTACTCTAGAAAATTTCTTGCAAATGTGCACATGGTTTGATATACAAGGTTGGTCATTGCAGCATTGTTTTAATGGCATACAACTGCAAATACCTACATGTCTATTGATAAAGCAGCAGATAAATGTGGTATTTTCACTTGATCAAAGTTGTTACTCTGACCTGTGTGATCTGTCCCCATCTTGAACACTTGTTGTTTCTCCAACCTCACTCCTCCTGCTCTGTCTCTGGTTCACTTTATGTTGGCCTCTTGGCATCCTCACTGTTCCTCACACATGCCAGGCCCACTTCCACTTTGTACTTGCCCTTCCCTCTGCCTAGAATGCTTTTCCCCGGAGCGTTGTCCAGCCCCCTTGTTTCCTTTCAGTCGATATTGAAAGGACTCTTGTCAGTGAAAATTCCTTGGCCACGTTACTAAAATGCCAAACACCTCACTTCCTACGCATTTCTTATCTTCTTTCCCTGCTTTACTTTTTTCTTCTTAGGACTTACCATTATTGAATATATTATATCTACTGTTTGAGTTATAGTGGCTATTGTGTGTCTTCCAGTATAATATGAGCTCCACAAGGAAAGATTTTACTGGTGTTTGGTTCACTTCACTCTTGAATCCAGACTGTCTGACAAGCTGCCTGACACTTAGCAGGCACTCATTAGTAAATAATTGTTGACTCAGTGATTGAATGAATCAAATAGTAGATTGCAGTTGAATTAGCTGGCTTATCAACATTTATGGATTTTAAAAAGTGTTAAATGAAAAAGTCAGTAAAACGTAGGCTGGAAAAATATCTATCGAGTTCCTGATAGTGTTTGCTTCTGGGCAGTAAGAGAGGGAAAGGAGATTGGAGAGGGTACAAAGGAGATTTCAGCCGTATCTGTATCATCAGAAATAGTTTTATTTATTTCATTTAAAAATCGGAAGCAAATATAACAAAATGTTAACAGTTAATTCTGAGTATCTGTGTATTAGTCTCTGTATTTTCCTAAATTATAAAAATCTCCATTTTTTTTTTAAGTGAAGCTTTAGATGCCAGGCATGATGGCTCACACCTGTAATCCTAGCACTTCAGGAGGCCGAGGTGGGTGGATCACTTGAGGTCAGGAGTTCTGAGACCAGCCTGGCCAACATGTGAAACCCCGTCTCTACAAAAAAATACAAAAAAATTAACTGGATGTTGTGGTGAATTCCTGTATTTCTAGCTACTCAGGAGGCTGAGGCAGGAGAATCACTTGAACCCAGGAGGTGGAGGTTACAGTGAGCTGAGATCACATCACTGCATTCCAGCCTGGGTGACAGAGCAAAACTCCATCTAAAAAAAAATAAAAAATAAAAGTAAATAAATTGTTTTTTTAAGTGGAACTTTAAATAAGATATAGAAAAGCACATGTATTTCATACTTCATTCCTGGTTTTACATAATTTAAAAAAAGCTAGTGCAAGTAGAATCAGAATTTTAAGGCCTTAGAGAATTTAATCTAATTTGATACTTCCATTACTGCTCTGCGGATAGCCTTCATTAGATTAATTGTAGGAGTTTATTTTGTTTAATTTTTTAAAATGAACTTTCCTTTATATTATAAATATCACATGATTAAAAAGAAAAATAGAATATAGCAAGGTATAAAGTAAAAGGGAAAAGTCAGCCTGGAGACCTTGTTTAAAAGACAGATTTCTTCGCTTTTCCCCCAAATTGTGATTCAGGTGGCCTAGGAATGTATTTAGGAGTGTTGAGATTGTAAAATTCCCCAGGTGGACTTCTGCATCCAGATTTTAGAATCATTTTTAAATGCCTTATCTTACACATGAAGAAATTGAGTCCCAGAGAGGTAGAGTGATTTTTGCAAGGTGTTGTTGCAAATAAAAGACAAAACTGGATTTCGAATCCAGCACTGGATAGTGGTTCTGTTTAAGGGTGACCAGTTTGTTGGTATTTTCATTATGAGTCATTCTTTTGCTTGAAACAAAATCTTTGCTGATCCTTGAACCTGGCATTTGACACGTGCTATATCAATATTTGTAGAATGAATGAATGGTACAATTCCAAATACTGAAACCCAAACCGTGATACTGGTTTTCCAGAAATACTTCCTGCTATTTTGATATATTATCAATTAAGAAAAACAGTTATTAAAACTTTTTGAAGACCTGGCGCTCACTCCTGTAATCCCAGCACTTTGGGAGGGCAGGACGGGCAGATCCCTTGAGTTCAAGACCAGCCTGGGAAACATGGCAAAACCACATCTTTACAAAAAATACAAAAAATTAGTTGGGCATAGTGGCATATGCCTATAGTCTCAGCTACTTGGGAGGCTAAGGTGGGATAATCACCTGAGTCCAGGAAGTTGAGGCTGCAGTGAGCTATGATTGAGCCACTTCAAAAAAAAAAAAAGAAAAAAGAAAAAAACTTTAGCAATTATTTTGAGAACTTTGTGGAGAATACTCGTTCCTGGCTTAGTTTCATAAACAAAATATTCACTTTTTTTTTTTTTTAATTGGAAAGTTTGGTGATGTCCAAACATCCCCTCTCAGGGGATACTCTCTTTTGTTGCCTTGTATTGGTGATGTGTCATATGATTGCAGAAATATTTGTATAGATAAAAACATATAACCACTAGTAAGTATTTTAAAAATTTGATAACTACATGACTAGGTTATTTTTCTTTTTTTTTTAATACCAGAAAAGAATGCTTATTGAAGGATAAACTTCAGAAGCAAAAGTAGATCATACAGGGTATATTTACTTGTATAAGATTGCCTTACTTTAGAATTAATTATGAGCCTGAGTCTATGGAGTCATGCCTCTAAGATGTAAGTGTGTTAGAGGAATGTATTCTGTAGATTTCTATGTGAGGGTGGGACATTTTTTCCCTTCTTCTTAATGGGGAAGATTAGTACAGTGCCACCTGTCTCTAGACTTACTTTCAGGGTTTACAAAGAATGAGTCATTTGTCCTGAAGAGTGAGAATTTTTATTAGCCTCAACAGATATGTTTGTGCATGTCTGTGAGCATTGTGTTTTGATCTATATCATATAAGATACAAACTAATAACCTCAGAAATGTCCTCAAGAACATTTAAATTTTGAGGGGCACATTAGGACTTTTGTTGTGAATGACAGAAACTGAACTCAGATTTGACTTAAGTAGAAAAGGGAATTAATTGGCTCATGTAACTGAAAAGTCTAGGGGTTAGCTTCAGGAATCGTTGGATCCAGATTTGTACACATTTTTCTTTCATTTTCTCAACTTTGCCTCCCTGTTTGTCAGCTTCATGTTTAGTCTTTTTTCTAGCTTCCCTCTCTCTCTGTTTGATTTTTACATGGATTCTCTTGTTATGTCTTCAAGCTCACCCATCTTTTCTTCTGCAGTGTTTTATCTGCCTTTATTTCCATCCAATGTACTTTTCATCTTAAATGCTATAGTTTTCATCTCTAGAGGTTAAATTTGGGTCTTTCTTGCATATTTCATGTCTTTAACATATTCCATCTTTCCTTTAACCTCTTGAACACATAGGGGATAGTTATAATAAGTATTTCAATGTCCTTGTTTACTAATCTGTGTCATTTGTGGGTTGTTTTCAGTTGGTTTATTTTGCTGTTCATTATAGGTAATATTTTCCTTCTTTGCATACCTGGTAATTGTAGATGGATGCCAGATATTGTGAATTTTACCGTGTTTGGTGCTGGATATTCTTCTTTTTCTTTAAATATTCTTGATCTTTGTTTTGGGATGTGGTAAAGTTACTTAGAAACAATTTTAATTCTTCAAGGTTTTAAGATTTTTTTAGGTGGAACTATAGTGGCATTTAATCTAGGGCTAATTTTTCCGCTGCTACTGAAGCAAAACTTTTCTGAGTACTCTACTTGAAGTAGAGAATTCACCCCATGAATTATGGTGTTTTTCACTCTTGTTGATAGGAACAGGAATTATTACTGATTTGTTTCAGTTACGGCTCTTGTTCCCTGTCAGCCTTTCAGGTTGTTTTTTCCCTGGCTGTGGACCGTTTTCCCCCAGGGATGTGCTGATCAGTACTTAGCTGAAGACTCAAGCGGTCCCTCTGGAGTTCTCCCTGTGTGCAGCTTTCTCTTCTCTGGTCCTCTGCTCTGTGAACTCAGCTGCCTTGGTCCCCTGTACTCCCGCCTCTGTCTGCTTAACTGAGAGAGGCTGCCAGTCTCTGCCTAGGTTTTCTCTTCCCATGCTCTGGCTTAGAGACATTCTTATCAGTAAGCAGGAGCAATCACAGGGCTTACTGTATATGTTTTTCATACTCTCTTTTGTTGCCTTGTTTTCAGTGTCTTGCAAGCTGTGGTTTCATCTCTTTTGTCTTTGTTTTAGGTAGGAGGGAAAAATCAAGTCCTTATTACTCCATTTTGGTCAGAAGTGGAAGTTAGAGTGTAGGCTCTCTTGGCTTTATTTTTAAAAAGACTTTTACCATGTAGTGGATCTGCAAACTGATGTCATGAGTAGCTGTTAATTCTAGGGAAAGGAGAACCTCTCTCAGTGTGTGTACAGTAGACCTTAGGGATGCCTCAGACTGATTCCGATTGGGTCATGTGCCCACCTGTGGATTTATTGCTTTGACCTAGAAAGTAGTGCATTTCAATTGGCCAGTCTCCTGTGTCACAGCCACACTTCCACCCTGCCCTCCATTGTTGGGGTGGAGCACTAGAACTGACAATCCTGCTGTTACTGTGAGAAGTGGGAACATGGTGGCCTCCTAAGTGAGGGGAGACTAGAGAGATGAGCAATAGGGAATTTCCACATATGTGATAGAGAATGAGATGGTGAAAAGACCTTTTTATTGTAATTGGGTTTCAGAAACTCTGAGATACCTTTAATTTAAGCTTCATTGAAACAACTTCAGCAGGGAGGTCTGAATTAACTCTTTTCTCAACTAACAGGAGTTACATTATGTTTTATAGGGTTCAGGGAAAAGGATCCAATAAAAGGTGAGAAAAGTATGGAGAAAAGAGAAAGAAATAAAAGTTCTCTGCAAATTTAGTAGGTTTGGCTTATGATCTAGCATTATTTCTTATGCCAGCTGTGGGTTTTTTAATGCAGTTATTTAAACTTTGAAGTCCGTAAATGCTTAGGGGATAGGATTTGACCTTGTAGCCTATCTGAGAGATCCCTTTGTCTTCTTACACCTTAGGTGTCAGGAAGCATGGCCTATACCCTTTCAGCAAGACAGAGGTTAATGAAATGCCATATGAATTGGAGTCTGAGCTAAGCCCAAATAGTCTGTCTAAAAAAACTCCAGAACCTTTAGAGCCACACGGTACCCCAGAGCAGGATTACTTATGGTAAACCTGCATAAACATATACCCACGTAATTGTTTCTGGCTTCTTGTAGTGAAAAGCTGATCCTTCTTAAAAGGGTTGTTTAATTTTTATAATTTCCCTGAGATTTTCACTGAATCACAGTGTTCTTTGCAAAATGTGTAGTGAAGAGGAAAGAGCTTTGGACCAGGTGTCATAAAAATCAGGGTTCTTTGGTTTGCCTCTTACGTAAGTGTGATATTAGGCCAGTTTCTAGCCTCTAGCCTCTTTCACTAGTAAATCACCTTGCCAGTAGTAGTGTGCCTAAAATGGGAATTTGGTTTGGGAGGAGCTAGAAGCAGGGTTGGTTCAGTTAGCTTCAGGTTTTGGTACTGTTAGCTTTGTAGATTAAAAAGTTTATACTTAATATAGAAGATTTCCAGAATATGTAAATGGGCCAGCAAAGATTTTGGTTCTGTAGCAAAAAACCCTTATCATTGGAATTAAATGTAAATCCCTGGTTTTTGGTTTCTTAAAGCCAGGAGCTGCACTTAGAGATAACAATGAAAAGCTGAGTGAAGGGGAGACGGCTGGATGGACGATCTAGCCTGAGCACATCCCCCATCTGTCTGCACTCTTCGGAGGTATAGGAAAACCACGGCACAGGCCAATGGTTCCATCCAGCTCTAAAAACTTCTCCATTTCCAGGTGTAGGAAAGACGATGAGTTAGAGATTGTTACTGCCTTCAAATATTTTTAAAACATGAAGTTATTTATAATGAATGACATTTTTTACTTTATCTGGCACAAAATTATTATATTCTCTGTTAGCAAAATATAACAAAAGTTGAACTCTTTGCTGGGGGTACAGAAATTTCTTAAGCAAAAATATTGATCCTTAGTTATTGTGATTATTTGTGTATTTATAACTTTTCACTTAGCTCATTAGGTAATTTTATTTCCTGAGGTATTAACATTTTACATTTATTTTTCATTGGTAGGGACCTAATCTAATATTTTAAGTAATGAATCAGTTTTCAAGCAAAATATTTTTCCTTACCTGTTTTCTTTAACTTAAGCATATTTTTGAGAAAAAATTAAATTTATTTTTTTGGAACAGGGTCATTATCGTTACTGTGATGCTCTTTCTATGCTGGGGGAATATGACTGGGCCCTGCAAGCAAACATAAAAGCTCAAAAACTCTGTAAAAATGACCCTGAGGGAATCAAGGATCTAATTCAGCAGCATGTAAAGTTACAAAAACAAATAGAAGACCTACAAGGTATTTCACCTAAGATTCTTTTGGTTACAGTCTTAATTCCCTTTCAAACTTTGGAGGGTGGGTTTCTTGGATTAACAGAGGACCACAAATCAATCCTCAGATTACTTATCCTTATTTTATCATGTTGTCTTGGTCATGGCACTTGAGTTTTTCATTTCTATCTGTGTAGAGTTACATGTTATCCATTAAGTAATTATAAATGATTTGTACTTTTTATTTGAAACAAACAGCAACGAAATTGTTATTATTTATTCCTCTGTAGAAAAAAAAATCCCTTTCAGAAATTTTGAATAAAATAAAAGCTTTTTGAAACAAAATTATTTAAAAATATTTCCTTCATTACTAAAGTTATTTCCTAAAGAAAAGACCCTTCAGTAGAGCTGCTTGATGTTTCTGCACCATTTGTGCTAATTCTATAGTGTGCTGAACATATATATATATATAATGTTTTTTATATATAGCAGAAATTGGCTGTGCAGGCTAGGAGTTGTAGATTTTCATTCTGTCCTTGTTTTCTCCCCTAAGTCTTTTTGCTTTCTCCAATGCCTGAAAGTCCCTTAGTCTACATTTTTAGTGTATGAGTCTTTCCTGCTTTTTCTTCTTCGGGTTGTACAAAGCTGAGCTGAACAGCTCTGTTTGACCGGCAGATGTTGTTATCCATCATAACATGATTATGTAGTAAGATTGTGAGCTCCTTGAAGACAGGTACCACCTCTGATTCAGATTTACATATTGCTGTCATCTTGTCAATGATCACATGTGATGGAATGTCAAAGTTTGTGTAACATTCTGTTGACACCATCCTAAAACTAAAGACATCTAGAAATGTAAAATTGCTTAGATTTACTTTTCAGTTTTCTAAATTTGAGGTTCCTTACTATCAGCTTAAAGTAAATTTGAAAATCTTTTAAAGTCTGTGTTGCCAATCCATTGATTACTATGTGTATGTGTGTGTGATTGACTTTTATAGGTCGAACAGCAAATAAGGATCCAATTAAAGCCTTTTATGAAAACAGGTAAGTTAATAGGTCAGTAGCTGCTACTAGGAATGGCTTTGCTGCATGAATTTAAGAATCACTTAGTTTGACGCTTTAGGAGCTAATAGCAACCACAGTAAAGTTGGAGATGGAAGGAAGAGAGGTAGTTTTTTAAGTGTCTGTGTTATCAGGTGACCTGTAAGTTGTCAGATTTATTTCGCTGTTTTAGTGAACCATATAGATATAAGCTCAGTAGCCTAATCCTGTGGGGAAAGAGGTGAAATGTTAATTGGACATTACTGTGCTTGAATGGGACCAGTTTGGCCATGAAACTCCTGGCAGCACAGAGCTAGGACATAGCCTGTGCCCTGTGCCCTGCACCTCTGTCTTGGAAACATCTATGGCAAAAACCACAATTACTTTTGCACCAACCTAATACTTCCAGCTTCCTGATGTCTTTCAAAGGCTAAGATACTTCCTATTAGAAATAGGCAACAGATAGACTTGAGTATGCTTACAAGAAAACAATAGCAGCCAGGGTTCTACCTTTGCTTATTTGGCAATTAAAACAGATTAAATGTTTTTCTGCATGCTTGTTCAGATGTCTGGAATACTGAAGCTGCTAATTCTGTAGCATGCTGAACATGTAGACATAAAGAAATTGGCTGTGGAGGCTTTAAATTTAATTTTAGTATCCTAATTTAACTTAAATTAGGATATTTAAATTTAACACAAGGACATAGGCATTTTTTTTTTTTTTTTAATTTTTTTGAAATGGAGTCTCACTCTGTCACCCAGGCTGGAGTGCAGTGTTGTGATCTCGGCTCACTGCAACCTCTGCCTCCCGGGTTCAAGCGATTCTCCTGCCTCAGCCTCTTGAGTAGCTGAGACCACAGGTGGCTGCCACCACGCCCTGCTAATTTTTGTATTTTTGGTAGAGATGAAGTTTCAACATGTTGGCCAGACTGGTCTCGAACTCCTGACCTCAAGTGATCCGCCCGCCTTGGCCTCCCAAAGTGCTGAGATTACAGGAGTGAGCCACTGTGCCCAGCCTGAGCCACCGTGCCCGGCTGATATTTAAATGTTAGAACCCAGAATGCTTTTTTTTGAACTGTTCTTTTTTTTGAGACAGAGTCTCCCTCTGTCACCTAGGCTGGAGTGCAGTGGCACGATCTTGGGTCACTGCAGCTTCTGCCTACTGGGTTCAAGCAGGTCTCCTGCCTCAGCCTCCCCAGTCGCTAGGATTACAGGCACATGCCACCACACCTGGCTAATTTTTGTATTTTTAGTAGAGACAGGGTCTCACCATGTTGGCCAGGCTGGTCTTGAACTCCTGACCTTGGCCGATCCACCTGCCCTGGGCTCCCAAAGTGCTGGAATTACAGGCATGAGCCACTGCACCCAGCCCTTGAACTGTTCTTTATTTATTTTGAGTTTAATACCAAATATAAAATAATGTTTATCTATAAAGCCCCATCTCACAGGTAGGAAATCTTTTTAAAACAATAATACCTTGCTGTCAAGGAAAAAAGGCTGTGATTGCTGCAACCTGTTCATTCAAAGGATAACTTTTAAAAAATGTATAATAAGTCCTTTTTTCCTCCCACTTAGGGCCTATACACCTAGGAGTTTATCAGCACCTATATTTACTACTTCACTTAACTTTGTGGAGAAGGAAAGAGATTTCAGAAAAATTAATCACGAAATGGCCAACGGTGGTAATCAGAATCTAAAGGTAAGCTCCATTGAAAACTACAGTTTTTTTCAAGTATAGATAGTCTCATATTTTTACAATAATATTTTGGTGGTAATAGAAACCAAATTTTTGGTGATTTGAACCCTTTTTGCCTATTGTTACTGAAAGAATGATTCTCTTTTTAACAAATAATCTGAGTATCTCATACAACTACATAAATAATATTTCAAAGTCACAGAATTTCTTTTGAATTCACATTTATGTGTTTTCAACATATTTTTAAAAATAACCATTTGCCACTTCTCTTTGTATCTTCTCCCTTCGGTTGTTGGAAAAGTCCTCCTGTTGATAATATTGAAAATTTCTAAAAGACTGTGTTCAGTTAGGGAGAGGAGTTTACACCGAGCATTTCCAGCTGGATCTGGAATTGTATTGAGCATTTCCAGCTGGATCTGAAGCGAAGGGTCTGTAAACACTCACCCTAACCTGCCTTAGCAGCCCTTTTCCAGCCTTCCACCCTTTTTGAGGTCTTGAAATCACAGAGGTTTACTTAGTGCTTCCGAAATGAACGCTACTCTTGGGTTCAGGCTATTCTATCCAAATCGTACTTCTTCCTCAAAACCAAACACAAATGCTATATCCTCACTAACATGTTTCTTAACCATTCCAGCTTAAGTGATTTTTCTGTTTTGTGAGTTGTGAGAGGTATTACTGACTATGCAATTTATATGTCAATAACAACACAGTATTTTCTTTTCTTCATAAGGATGATTGTTGTTTAACTACTGAAGTGATGTGTCTTTTCACCCCATCTGATTGTAAACTATCTGAGAACAGGAGTTATCTCCTGTATCTCTCTGTATCTATGGTAGACCTAAATCATAATAATGATCACTATTATAATTGATCTTTAATAATTGATTATATTTAATAATTTATTATATATAGAAAAATATCATCAGTAGCTTCTTTTTTGGCTTCCCCTTTTGTAGTTACACTCACCACATTGCTGCTTCTGTTTTCTTACTCCAATTTATATTTTAAAAATAGTTTTACTCTCAGGCTTGTAGATTTTTATGTGCAGATGTGATAGTGTTAATTCAGACGTTATTGAACAATTGTCATGTCAGGCATTATGCTAGGCAACAGAAATAGAATTGTCATTCAAGATTTTGTCATTGCATATCATGATCCTTATCATTAGTTAACATTTTGTTTGCTTGTTTATACATTTAGGCTTAATAACCAGCTACATATTTTAGCTGCTTGGTTGAATTCTATCCTATTCTATTCTAAATTCTTTTATATAGCTATTGAATTCTTCATGGCTGGGTTTTTGTTTTTTTTTTTAAAGTCTCACTAATTTCATTGGCAGGTGGCGGATGAGGCGTTGAAGGTAGATGATTGTGACTGTCATCCTGAATTTTCACCACCATCAAGTGAGTATTGTTTTTATATCAATTGTCGCCAAGTTAATATAATGTCTCCTAAATTTGGATCCCCTACAATTTGCACAAGCCTTGCTTATATCCACTCTTGTTCTCCTTTACTTTATAATGCTTCTGTGTTAAGAAAATATTGAATATTTATTTGAAATCAATGCTCAGTCTTTTCGTATTATTTAGTGAATGTAATTTTGGAAATTCAAATAAAAGGAAAGGAAAAGATGAAGTACATAGCTCTTTTTGGTCTGCTTCTTAATTTTTTTTAGGCTGTTGTTTCTCATTATTGAAAGTTCATTATTGCCTCCCTTCCTCCCACCTGCTAGGAGCCTGTTTAGACCTTTTTAAATCTAATTGTTCTCCCCCATAAAATTTTAATAGCTGTTTATGTACCATATGTGCATCTGCGCTTTATGTATAAAAGGAATTTATTTTGTCTCCCAATAACTAATTTTCACCCTATTAGGGGTGATATCACCCATATTGAGAACAGATGCTGCTATAACAAAAATACCATAAACTGGATAGCTTATAAGCAACAAGCATTTATTTCTCACATTTCCAGAAGCTGGGAAATTCATCATCATGATGTCAACAGATTCGATGTCTGCTGAGGGTCCTCTTCCCGGTTCATAGGTGGCCATCTTTTTGCCGTGTTCTCATGTAGTAGAAGGAGCAAGACAGCCATCTGGGGTCTCTTTTCTCTTTTTTTTTTTTTGAGACAGAGTCTTGCTCTGTTGCCCAAGCTGGAGTGCAGTGGCATGATCTGGGCTCACTGCAGCCTCTGCCTCCTGGGTTCAAGCAATTCTCCTGCCTCAGCCTCCCGAGTAGATGGGATTACAGTCATGCACTACCACACCAGGCTAATTTTTGTATTTTTAGTAGAGACAAGGTTTTGCCATGCTGGCCAGGCTGGTCTCGAAATCTTGGCTTCGAGCAATCCTCTCGCCTTGGCCTCCCAAAGTGCTGGGATTGCAGGCGTGTGCCACCACGCCTAGCCTGGGGTCTCTTCTTAAAAGGGCACTAATCCCATTCATGAGGGGACAGCCTCATGACCTAATTCCTCCCAAAGGTTCCACTTCCTATTACCATCGCCTTGAGGATTTGGTTTTCAACATGTGAATCTTGTCGGGGACACACATGTCCAGACCATAACAGTGCTGTAGGCTAAGTCTCATTTGTTTTAAGTTGTGTGTGCTCAGTGCGTGTATTTATTTACATATCTAGTAAACACAGACACCGCAGAGCCTCATTACTTGGCATCATTTGGAGATGAAGTTTCTGGAGAAGTGAATATTTTTGTGCTTCATTTATTTCTGAATCTTAATACCACCAGAGTTTGATGAAAATCTTTCTAAAGTATATTACATGCTTCCCTGCCTTTTAACATGGAATTTAGGAAAATACAGGTTTTCTTGATGGCTTAAGGTTGTGGTCACACATAACAGTTACTGACCTCAAGCCGGGTAGTGTTCCTCCCAGGATTCTTCAGGTGAGATTGTTGGTTTTTTAGTTAGTGATCCTCTCTTTTTCCTTCTCTTGTTTGTTGGGTGGTTGGTTTTTCTTTCCACGGTTTTGCTTCTAGCAGCCATTTCTATTTTTTGTGACCTGCAGCTCCATGTTCACTCAGGCTTAGTTACTTCCATAGATACAGCTACTTAGTATTGAGCATTTCCATTTGGTTAGCACATTAGCGTAATGATAAGGAGGAGAAACTCAGGCAGTTGTCCTACCTGATGCAGTTCCAACAGCATATAAAACATCTCTGAGGATAAAACTTTTTTTTGGAAGATAGCTTTTAATTTCTTGATATTTCTCAGGCCATTATTATCATTTAATTAAATAAACTCTGTCCACCCTTCAGCATTTACATACAGGGGAAGAAATTGAGGTTCCAGGATTAAGGTTAAGTAGTTTTGTCCAACGTCACAGAATGGAAATCAAACTAGAATTCTTCTACCTTTCCAAAAGCTGCTTTTGTTTTCTGAGGCCACCAAAGCCCAGGCTCTCATTCCCTCCTTATTACATTGGCTCTGACTTGTCTCTGTGCCCTCCCCTTAAACCTTCATCAGATGCACCCTGCTTCTCCTGCCATACCAGTTCTTCTACACAGCTCTGAGCATGGCTCTCCCTCCCCAAAAATATGTAATGGTTTCCTACTCCTGCCAGCAGAATAAACCTGGGCTCACAGAACTGGATCTGAAGCTAAGGGTCTGTAAACACTCACCTCAGCCTGCCTTAGCAGTCCTTTTCCAGCCTTCCACCCTTTTTGAGGTCTTGAAATCACACAGATTTACTTAGTGCTTCTGAAATGAACTCTCTACTCTTGGGTTCAGGCCATTCTATCCAAATCGTGCTTCTTCCTCAAAACCGAACACAAATGCCATATCCTCACTAACATTTTTCTCAACCACTCCAGCTTAAGTGATTTTTCCGTTTTGTGAGTTGTGAGAGATATTACTGACTATGGAATTAATATGTCAATAACAACACAGTATTTTCTTTTCTTCATAAGGATGATTGTTGTTTAACTACTGAGGTGATGTGTCTTTTCACCCCACCTGATTATAAACTATCTGAGAACAGGAGTTATCTCCTGTATCTCTCTGTATCTATGGTAGACCTAAATCATAATAATCACTAATAATTGATCTTTAATAATTGATTATATTTAATAATTTATTATATATAGAAAAATATCATCAGTAGCTTCTTTTTTGGCTTCCCCTTTTGTAGTTACACTCACATACCACATTGCTGCTTCTGTTTTCTTACTCCAATTTATATTTTAAAAATAGTTTTACTCTCAGGCTTGTAGATTTTTATGTACAGATTTTAGGAACAAATACTTTTGTGTTCACAGGTCAGCCTCCAAAACATAAAGGAAAACAAAAATCTCGAAACAATGAATCAGAGAAGTTCAGGTATGTTTTTTCTCTAAGGTATGTTTTTTTCCCCCTAGCATACTCTACCCAAGAAAAAGGAAAAAAAAAATTGTTTTTCGTGTATTAGCTACTTTAATGTATGTATTATGATGAGTACCAAAATCCCTTTCAAATATCAAAAGCATATCTTTAGCAAAGGATAATTTTTGGCTAAAGGATTATTAATCCTGGATATTAATATATTGACTTCTGAAAGTCATATAATATGAAATATTTCCATATTAATTTCTTAAATTCCAGAATATGTACTCTAAAAGGAAAAAGCATTGAGAGAGATACAAGGTGCACATGAAGCCTCCTTCCCTGCTCACCTCATTTGACCCCTCCTGCAGTCCCTTCTCTAAGGCCTCCTCCAGGAATACACTGTTAACAGTTTCATGACTATTGGGAAACTTACTCTGCATACACAGACATGGGTATGCATATTTCAGATGCCCTTCTGAGTAATTATTGTTAGAGGAAAATCTTTCCTAATGAATTCTGACTACTTCTAAAATGAATTCTATCAAACATCTCCATGAAAATTAACAGTAATTAATTGCCTCCTATCTTTTTTTTTGTTTTTTTGAGATAGGATCTTGCTCTATCACTTAGGCTGCGGTGCAGTGGTGTGACCCCAGCTCACTGCAGCCTTGAACTCCTGGACTCAAGTGATTCTTTCTGCCTCAGCTCCCAAGTAGCCAGGACTACTACTGCTACTATGGTGCATGTCACCATGACTCAATAACTAAAACTAAATTTTTTTTAGAGACAGGGTCTTACTCTGTTGCCCAGGCTGGTCTTGAACTCTTGGCCTCAAGTGATCCTTCTGCCTTGGCCTCCCAGAGTGCTGGGATTGCAGGCGTGTGCCTGGCCTTGCCTCCTATCTTTATTGTTAACACCCCATTGACAACAAGATATAAATTGATTACAATGTGAAATTGTAAATCTTTTAATACAGAAGTTTATGAAGTGAATTAAAGTGATGTTGGAGAAACAGCAAAGCCATGTCTGCCACAATACACTGGTTTTCAATTTCTTCTCCATTTCTTAATCTGAATCCATGATAGATGCTTCAGGGGGAATGATTTGAATATCAAAACACTAAAAAAATCAGTGAAGTCTCATTTCTTTTCAAAAATGACCATTTTTGGATGCTGCTACAAAAATTAAATACAAAGCAAGGATATAGCATATTATTATGTTTTTCTATTAGTTGATGGAAAAATCATGAGTCTTCTTCCCTGCCCTCCCCTGTACCCCTAAAGAAACCAGATCTTAATATATGGTAATTTTTTAAATGCAGAGTTGTAATTTTAACCTGTTTTATTTTTAAAAATTTATTTTTCTGATATTTTGTTTCACTTTTCAAACTGAACACTCCTTATTAGGTAATATCTACCATATGGGACTGTTTCTTCATTAAATGGGATAACCACATAAAACACTTAGAGCCCTGGAACATAGTAAATCTTCAGTGTACTTCAGTTGTCATTACTGTTATCACCATCATTTTCCTTATTATTAGAATGACTCTGGCCTACGGCTTGCTTTTTGTCTTTTACAAAATATCTTGTGTTTCTTCCCATGTTCAGAACACAGAGCTCTTCCGTTCTTCATTTGCTGCACAGTATTTTGTAATATGGCTGTATCCCCCATTTTTGTGCATTTAGGCTCTTCGTTTCTCTTTTCCTCCCTCACTTTCTATCCCTCTATCCATCTGTCTCTTTTTCTTCTTTCTTTCCTTTGAGAGGGATAAATCAGACGGTACTTCAGACATCCTTGCACATACACCTTTGTGCACCTGTTCATGTATATTTACAATAAATACTTTGTAAATAATGTATAGAAGTTGTTTCTGTAGTGGGATTGCTGTATCAAAGGGGATATGTAATTTTAACTTTGATAGATATTGCCAAATTGTTCTCTCAGAAAATGGGCACTGTTCACACTCCGACTAATCTACAGGAGGGTGTGGTATAATAAAAATATATATATATTTGGTATTTGTCCCAGTTCCTGGTACAGAGCTCCCAAAACCTATGGCATTTCCTGAATGATAGGAGTGTATTTTGTTACTCATCGTGAGCCCCTTTCCATGTACTTGAGTTTATGCTAATGAGGTGACTCAAGGGAGTGCCTCAGATAGTTCAGGAGGAGGTCTCGTCACTGGAAAGACCAAGCACCTGATTAGAGGGTTAAGACTTTCAGCCTCATACCTGACCTCCAAGGAGAGGAGGGGGGCTGGAAATTGAGGTTAGGCACCAATGGCCAGTGGTTGATTTAATTGTACCTACATACCTACATAATGAAACCTTAGTAAAGTCCTTAAAAGAGAGCATGGGGAGCTTCTGGGTTGGCGAACACATTGATGTGCTGGGAAAGTGGCATGCCCAAGGGGAGCATGAAGCTCCTCGCACCCCCCAACCTTCCTATGCATCTCTTCCTCTTGGCTATTTGTGAGTTGTATCCTTTATAATAAATTGGTAACAGTAATCACTTCCTTGAGTTCCGTTGTTTTTCTAGTGAGCCTGAAGAGGGACTCATGGGAACCCTCTTGTAGTCAGCAGGGCAGGAGTGTGGGTAACCTGTGCATCCCACTTGCAGCTGAAGTGAGGGCAGTCTGGTGGGACTGATTCTTTACCCTGTGAGGTCTGTGCTAACTCTGGGAGTCAGTATCAGAACTGAATTGCATTATTGCACACTCATTTTGTGTTGGACAGTTGAATTGATATGGAAAAATGACAATATTTGGTATTGGAAAAAATCTACACATTGGATGTCAGAAGTGCTTTCAGAAAACTCCACATCGAGTGCCTCAGATTTTCTTACTCTCACCAACTTTCTGAAATGCTTCTATCTTATTATTAGATTTTCCCATCACATTGAACATCTTTGCACTGTTTATTGGGCACATTTATTGTTTTAGGACCATGTTGTTACTAGTGACTGCAGATCAAGGCAATACCCCTTAATTTTTCTCTTTTTTCAGAAGCTGTTTTTCCATATCATCTTTATAATCAATTCATCTGGTTTCCCTCCACCTCTGATTTTATAGGAATATTTATTGAGATTGCATTGGATTTAGAGATTTCTATTAGAAATATTGCCAAAATGCCAATTCCCCGCAAAGAACGGCCAACTTGTATGGCTCACCATTTACTCAGTATTTTACATGGCCTTCAGTAAATATATTTTTTTCTTCTATCTGTCACATTGGAGGGATGAGAGTGAACTAATATTCAGATTCTATATCTTTTTCTTTTTCTTTTTTTTTTTAGATGGAGTCTTGCTCTGTCGCCCAGGCTAGAGTGCAGTGGTAAGATCTCGGTCCTGGGCTCAAGCAATTCTCCTGCCTCAGCCTCCCAAGTAGCTGGGATTATGGGCGTGCACCACTACGCCAGGCTAATTTTTGTATTTTTAGTAGAGACAGAGTTTCACCATGTTGGTCAGGCTGGTCTCTAACACCTAACCTCAGGTGATCCACCCACCTTGGCCTCCCAAAGTGCTGGGTTTACAGGTATGAGCCACTGTGCCTGGCCCTATTTTTTCTTTATATGAGTAGAACTTTTATTTTAAAATGATTTTAAAAAATGCTTTTTTTCTTTTAGTTCTAGTTCACCATTGACTTTACCAGCAGATTTGAAGAACATCTTGGAGAAACAGTTTTCTAAATCTTCCAGAGCTGCACACCAGGTAATGGAGAAGCTTTTCCAATGGAAAAAACAAAACATTGTTCACATGAATCAAGTTCTAATCATGTACATCTCTAAGATTTTTTAAATATAATTATTGTATTATGTTGTAGTTTTGTAGAGATGGGGTCTCACTGTGTTGTCCAGGTTGGTTTCAAACTCCTGGCCTCAAGCAATCCTCTTAAAGTGTTGGGATTACAGGTGTGAGCTGTTGCACCCAGCTGTAATAGACAAATCATTTAATATATATGACTGCTAAGAATCCAATCTATCACTAATTTAAATATTAACTTGATAATTATGTTAGCTAATGATTAGCACTGTGGAATTATTTGCTTCTCAAAGAGTTAACAGTAATATTAACTTTAAATATTTTTAAAAGATTTAAACACAGTTTCATTATACTTACTCTAAAATCATTAGAGGGCAAACTTTTATTCTTTAAATGATTTAACTTAATCAGATAATGTTGTATATAAAATTCTTTTTATGTTACTTCATGATGGAAAATATGCATTAACATGGAATAGAATACTCATTTCAAAACATGTGGATCTTTTTTTAGGTATACATAACAGATATTTTCCAAAGAACTAAAATAGATTCCTAATCATTTGCTTAAAAACATTTTTGAGAATTTCTTAAAGTTGGAGATTTTAAATTATATCTTTTTACATTGATTTTTACTGACTCTAAAAACCATGAAATACTAAAATAGATGACAGCCTGTGAAGATGAAAAGACTATTTAAATAAATATGATGGCTGTTTTTGAGCCTCTGTTTGTTCATTCAACACAGTTTGATTGAGGCTCTCTCCATATGCTGAGGAGTGAGAGAGATTGGGTGTGCAGTGATGTGATTTGGCCTGCTCTGCTGGAGCTTTCAGACAGATCATTTATGTCGTATTGAGGGAAGTCACTTCCAATGAAAGCATGAGGCTGTATGGATCTGATTTCTAGACTGATAAAGAAAGCTGGGCATGGTGGCATGTGTCTGTAATCCCAGCTCCTCAGGAGGCTGAGGTGAGAGGATTAACCACCACTGCACTCCAGCCTGGGCAACATAGGAAGGCCCTGTCTTATTTATTTATTATTTTCTTTTGTTTTCTTTTTTAAGCCTCTCACTAGTTTGGGAGCCCTGTCTCTTTTAAAGAAGAAAGAAAAAGAATGAGAACAAGATTAAAATTGAATGAGTTTATGCAAGGCTAATAACTAGGATTTGTAGGGCTAGTACGTCATCATTTATAACTTCAAGTTCATATCTTAAAACAAGTATGGCTGTCATCGAGCTTTTAAGTTTTTGTGAGAGCTGCTCTTTTCCATGCATATTCTGGTGAGCATTCTGCCAAACTTTGATTCATTGGTTCAAAAGCCAGCAGAGGCCGGGTGCAGGGGCTCACGCCTGTAATCCCAGCACTTTGGGAGGCCAAGGTGGGCGGATCATGAGGTCAAGAGATTAAAACCATCCTGGCCAACATGGCGAAACCCCATCTCTACTAAAAATACAAAAAATTAGATGGGTGTGGTGGCACGCACCTGTAGTCCTAGCTACCCAGGAGGCTGAGGCAGGAGATCACTTGAACCCCGAGGCGGAGGTTGCAGTGAGCTGAGATCTGCCACTGCACTCCAGCCTGGCAACAGAGCAAGACTCCATCTCAAAAAAAAAAAAAAAGGCCAGCAGAAGGCTTTTGTTAATGGGTAACCAAACTGCTTTTTCCTCTGTGATTTGTGCAGTGGGGCCTCCTTTTGGATCTTCATTGTTAGGAACGGTGAGGAATACAACATACATATTTGCATTTGCTGCCCCTTTGAATGGCACACATGTGTATAGCAAGGAGTGAGGAGATTTTAGGCTTAATGTCTAGCCTTGCCTCTCCAATCTTTGTGGAACTTTGGTGACTTACAGCTATTCCCATGTCACTAAAATATGAATTCAAATTATAATGTGTATTCAAATTATAAAGTTTTTCTCACTTTAAGGGCACATGATAGCAATTTTGTTTTTATTTTTTATTCCTTATGTTATTCCTTTTGCATTTAACCTATTGTTATCTCTCCCAGTAATTTTATCTAGTTATATTCAAATATATGTTAGGCAGGAGTACAGTTAACAATTACAATATTTATTTCTTGCTTAGAATTAAGGTTTGTTTCAGAGCAGGATGGCAGTTGTTAAAATCTGGTAGTGATCAGAATATTGATTGTATGTTCTTAAGTGTCTAATTGTTCTACTCCCAAACAATTTACTTATTTAAGTGATGCCTGGTGTTTTTCATATATATTGTTAAAACTCGAGGATACTGTCTGCTTAGTCTGGAGAGCAAGTGAGGCTTAGTACCATGTAGCGTAAAATGAGTCACCTTTGTCACAGGCAACAGAAGAGGTGTTGCAGTTAGGACGGTAAAGCAGTACCTTTTCATTTTCACTTGAAAAGTGTGGTGCTGAGAAAGGAATATGATGAATAAGGGTAGTTTGGGTATTGATTTAAACATTTTATCATTAGTTATAAAATATTACTCTGAACTTGGCATCTTAAGTTTTAAATTAAAAATGTGTAGATTCAGGTTACTGAAATAGAATTCCTTTTTTCCAGGATTTTGCTAATATAATGAAAATGCTGAGAAGCTTAATTCAAGATGGCTATATGGCCTTATTGGAGCAGCGTTGCCGCAGCGCTGCACAGGCCTTTACAGAGTTGCTGAACGGTTTAGATCCTCAAAAAATAAAGGTAAATTTGCCATATCATAACTTGTTTATCAATGCTAATACACCTCAGATGAATGCAGAAGAGAACCAAGGCCTTAACTCATTGTAAATATACCTAAGACCTTGCTGAGATTGGCTGAATCTACTTCAGGTTATGGGAAGCAGGTACTGCTCCAATTCAGACTTCATGAGTATGTTCAATATGTGATCCATGTTTATATTCTGTCCTTGACTATAGTTTAGGGTCATTAGAACTGGCTTTTTCTCTAAATCAAGGATTTCAGCTAACTTTAGTCACACCTTTTCACCCAGGAAGAAAGTACAGGCACACCTCGTTTCATTATGCTTTGCTTTATTGTACTTTGCAGACAATGCATTTTTTACAAATTGAAGATTTGTGGCAACCCTTGTCAAGCAAGTCTGTTGGTGCCATTTTTCTGAAAGCATGTGTCACATTTTGGTAATTCTCACAATATGTCAGACTTTTTCATTATCATTATCACTGTATCTGTGATCAGTGATCTTTGATGTTACTATTGTAATTATTTTGGGGCACTACAACCTGTGCCTGTGTAAGAAAGGGAACTTAATAAATTGTGTGTGTGTGTTCTGAGTGCTCTGCCACCCCCTTCTTTAAGTCTCCCTGTTCCCTGAGACACGATATTGAAATTAGGCCAATTAATGACCCTACAGTGGCCTCTAAGTATTCAAGTGAAAGGAAGAGTTGCACGTCTCTCACTTTAAATAAAAAACTAGAATGATTAAGTTTCGTGAGGAAGGTATGTCGAAAGCCAAGATAGGCAGAAAGCTAGTCCTCTTGTGCCAAATAGCCAAATTGTGAATGCAAAGAAAAAGTTTTTGAAGGAAATTAAAAGTGCTACTTCAGTGAACACATGAATGACAAGAAGGTGAAACAGCTTTCTTGCCGACGTGGAGAGTCTTAGTGATCTGGGTAGAAGATCAAACCAGCCACAACATTCTCTTAAGCCAGAGCCTAATCCAGAGCAAGACTCTAACTCTTCTATTCTGTGAAGGCTGAGAGAGGTGAGGAAGCTGCCAAAGAATAGTTTGAAACTAGCAGAAGTTGGTTCATGAGATTGAAGGAAAGAAGTTACTTCCATAACATAAAAGTGCAAGGTGAAGCAGCAAGTGCTGATGGAGAAGCTGCAGCAAGTTATCGAGATCTAGTGAAGATCATTGATGAAGGTGGCTACGCTAAACAACAGATTGTCAATGGAGACTAAACAACCTTCTGTTGGAAGAAGATGCCATCTAGGACTTTCATAACTAGAGAGAAGTCAATGTCTGGTTTCAAAGCTTCAGAAAGGACGGGCTCATTACTCATTAGGGACTGATGCAGCTGGTGACTTCAGTTGAAGCCAGTGCTCATTTATGTTCCAAAAATCCTCAGGCCCTTAAGAATTATGCTAATTCACTCTGCCTGGAGCCCCAGAAATGGAACAACAAAGCGTGAATGGCAGCACGTCTGTTTACAGCATGGTTTACTAAGTACTTTAAGCCCACTGTTGAGACCTACTGCTAGAATAAAAGATTCTTTGCAAAATACTACTGCTCATTGACAATGCACCTGATTGCCCAGGAGATCTGGTGTACATGTACAAGGAGATGAATGTTGTTTTCATGCCTGGTAACACAATATCCATTCTGTAGCCTATGGATCAAGGAGTCATTTTGACTTTCAAGTCTTAATATTTAAGAAACATATTTTATAAGGCTATAGCTGCCATAGTGATTCCTTTGTTGGATCTGGACAAAGTAAATTGAAAACCTTCTGGAAAGGATCACCACTCTAGATCCCATAAAGAACATTCATGATGCATGTGAGAGATCAAAATATCAACATTTACAGGAGTTTGGAAGAAGTAAATTCCAGCCCTCATGGATGACTTTGAGGGGTTCAGGACGTTAGTGGAGGAAGTCACTGCAGATGTGGTGGAACAAGCAAGAGTATTAGAAGTGGAGCCTGAAGATGTGACTGAATTGCTGCAACCTCAGGGTAAAACTTGAAGGGATAAGGAGTTGCTTTTTACACATGAACAAAAAAAGTCATTTCTTGAAATAGAATCTATTCCTTGTGAAGATGCTGTGAATATTGTTGAAATGAGAATCTTAGTTGATCAAGCAGTGGCAGGATTTGAGAGGATTCACTCCAATTTTGAAAGAAGTTCTAGTGTGGGTAAAATACTGTCAAACAGCATCACACATTACAGAGAAACCTTTTCTGAAAGTAAGAGTCAATCAGTACGACAGACTTCATTGTCTTATTTTAAGAAATTGCCACAGCGCCTTAATTTTCAGGAACTACCACCCTGAACAGTTAGCAGTCGTCAATATCAAGGCAAGACCATCCACCAACAAAAAGATTGTGACTCACTAGAAATACCCAATGTAGATGACGGTTGATGGGTGCAGCAAACCACCGTGGCACGTGTTACACCTGTGTAACAAACCTGCACGTTCTTCTGCACATGTATCCCAGAACTTAAAGTATAATTTTTAAAAAAGTTTAAAAAAAGATTATGACTCAGTAAACCCTCAGATGATCATTAGCATTTGTAGCAATAAAGTCTTAAATTAAGGTGTGTACATTGTTTAATAGACATAATGCTACTACACACTTAATAAACTACAGTATCACTTAAACATAACTTTTATATGCACTGGGAAACCCACAAGTTTGTGAGACTCACTTGATTGTGATATTTGCTTTGTTGTGATGCTCCAGAGCCGAACCCACAGTATCTCTGAGGTATGCTTATAATAGCTAAGTAAATGTCTTAATCTGTCACTAGTACCCCTTATATGCAAAATAATATGACTTCAATTATAAATTAATCTATTATGAACCATGCCTCAAGGAACTCAGACAGAGATTCTGTGTTTTAAATAGCAGAATAACTGCTTTATTGGAACAAAAATCTCTTTTCTACTTTGATTTGGCCAATCATATTGATGAGTGAGATTTTATGACAATCATTGATTAGTAAGATTGATTAGTGAGATTCTATTACACTTCTTTTTCTGTTGTGACTAGATGCAAATTGGGCAGAATTATGTTCAGATTTTTAACTGAGGCATTTTTATTGACAGCAATTGAACCTGGCCATGATTAACTATGTTTTGGTTGTCTATGGACTTGCCATTTCTCTCCTTGGAATAGGACAGCCTGAGGTAAGATTTATAACAGTGGTAATAAACAATTAAAATGATATTGACATATCTTATAAAAATTATTTTCTCATTTTTACCCATTTTCTTCTCTGTACCTTCTGATAATTTTGTCTGAAATATCTCAGTTTAATTTAGTTTGTGTTTTTAAAGAATATTTAGTTGGTTTCCTATTAGAAAAAGGCTTTGCCAGGCAATCAGTGGGCATCTACTTTTCATTTGTGTAAAAATTAGGATGTAATGTATCATGATAGATAGATTTCAGAAACATAATCTTGAGGGAAAGGCAAGTTGGAGGACATAAACATTGTGATCCAACTTATATACTATTTGGAAAACATACATAACAGTACTATATACTGTTTATGAATTCTGTGCATCTTGTAAAAAAGTGAAAAAAATATGGATTATGTTTATATAAAATTTAAGATAATGGCTGCCTTTAGTGATGGCAGGAGGGAATGGACCTGGGGAGGTATCGTGTTATGCTATTTTCCTAGAAAAACAAAGGTAACAATGATAGTGTTAGTATCTCTTATTTCTAGGTAGAAAGTACTTGGGTATTGTATTATTTCTGGATTGCAGGCTTCCTATAACTGCATGTAGTCAGTGTATAGACATGAGCTCCCAGGATTTCCGTTAGTCATGCTCCTGCCTGGCTCTCCTGGAATGTTTACCTACCTATACTGTTTGGCATTATAACTTTGCTTTCTGAGGTTTTGAGTTTGCTATAAATGTTGAAATGCTCTAGAATTACCTCAAGTATAATATATAATTTGGGCTCTATTTTTCCCTGTCTAGATGAAGGTTTAACTCTTAACTTGCCACCTAGTGAGGATCTAAGTAGTCTTTTACGTTCTGTTCTCTCCCAGAAGTTGACAGTGCCCAAGATTCATTTTCCTTGATCTCAGTGTCACAGATTAATAATATTTCCCATGAATGCTCTCTAATTCTATTTTCCAAGGACAGTTGGAGACAGAACTTCATGATTTTCATTTTATTCCTGACAGAATAATAATAAATATCATATTTTACCTTATTAGAATTGAATAAATCATTTATTACATTTGTGATTTAATGTAAAATAGTGAGACTGATTTGGAAAAAAAAAAAACAAGTGTTATAGTAGAACTTACATGTTTAGAAGAATTTCATCAGAGGACAGCCCTTGCTTCAAACCTTTTTAGAATGCCTCCTTTGGAACTGGCCTCAAAGCTCCATTTTGTAGTGACATTTCTTTTTTTCACTCACAGTAGGGTTACCAGTATTTCTTAGAACTAAGTATCTTTTGGATATTTTCCAAAAACAAAATTCATTCAACTTAGTGGTTTTTCACTGTTGAGAATATTCAAAAAAGAATGTACTCTAAGCTCTGTTAAGTTTTTACTAAAGGGCTGTTTTTAAGACAGAGCTTTCATCCGTCTTGTGCCACAAAAGACTGTGACAACGTCGTTGGAATGGCATTCCTTCCAAGAGATTAGCACTTAATCGGATCTGTGTTATGGTGTGTTTACACCATAATTAGCCTTTTTTAAAAAACAAAAACAAAAACGCGATTTGACTCTTTTTAGTATTAGCCAGCACACGCCAGGCCCTTAGTGCGTACTAGTAAATGCTTATAGGTTGATTGTCTGATGTGTTCAGCAGGATTGGTTTGGTTGTGTCTCTGACTATCTATATGATCAGAAATTTATATAATTCCTAAGAAAGTGAAACACAGAGGTATAATTTTGCCACAGGAATTTGGGGATATGCAGTTGTTATTTTAATATTATTAAAAAATCAACCTTTAGATAAAATTTATTTCAGTATTTCTCTTTGTATGTAAGTGATCATTGTTTTCACTGATATTGAAGGAATTATCTGAAGCCGAAAACCAGTTTAAGAGGATTATTGAACACTACCCCAATGAGGGACTTGATTGCTTGGCCTACTGTGGAATTGGAAAAGTATATTTGAAAAAAAACAGGTTAGTAGAAATGACACTACTTTAAGCTCTAGGCTGGTAACTCATTTAAAATCCAATGTGATAATGATCCATTTTCTGGAATTATTTTGATATCTCCTCTGTAGCACACTATCATAATTGTGATTTACTTTGAGGACCTGAAATTTCACTATCAATATTAATTGTTAAAGCAAGGCCAGTCATTGCAGTTCTTGGTACTTCCTGATTTTAAATTTAATAAGTCAACAATAGAGTAATTTGACATTAAAGATTTAATAGTCTAGTGTATAATCATCATCTATAGATAGTGAGTGAATTGATATAAACTAATGTTTTTAAAATCTGATTGTTTAATTTTTTTGGTTTAATTATTTTTTAAAAATCTGTATGAAGATGGTTTTAAATAAGAGGTATATTTGTGTTCAAAGACATCATAAGTTAGGAATAAAAATCTCTCCTCTGAACTCTATTGTCGTTGTAATCCTTACTCGCAGTTTAATATTGAAGCTGTTCTCTAAATGCCTCATGTCTCTTAGTCTTGTCTCCCTGAATGTCAGTATGTCCCTGAGGGGACAGGTTTATGTCTTGAGCTTTAAAAAAAGAAAATCTGTTTCTGCCACTTGTACCTAATATGGAGGTAGGTATGTTAGATTACTTTGTAAAGAAATAATTGTTGACTGATTGAATATTATTTATAAGTTCTGTCTTTCAATTTTCATTTAACTTGTTAGGGGAAATTTTATGAGATTTTGGGGAATCCCCCCCCACCCCAGTCTTAGAATGTGCCTAGAACCTCCTTTATAGATTTTTTTAAATTAAAGAAAGTTTTTTTTTTCAGCCAGGCACAGTGGCCCACACCTGGAATCCCAGCACTTTGGGAGGCCAGTGGGTGAATCACCTGAGGTCAGGAGTTTGAGATCAGCCTGACCAATATGTTGAAACCCTGTCTCTACTAAAAATACAAAAATTAGCCAGGTGTGGTGGTGTGTGCCTGTACTCCCAGCTACTTGGGATGCTGAGGCAAGAGAATTGCTTGAACCCAGGAGGCGGAGGTTGCAGTGAGTCAAGACTGCGCCACTGCACTCTAGCCTGGGTGACAGAGTGACACTCCGTCTCAAAAAAAAAAAAAAGAAAGTTTTTTTTTACTTCATGAAATTACTGTCTGTCTTAGCTGAGCTATATTAAGGATCAAGTAGATGCAGGGAAAGTGAGGACTTAGCAATCACCTTTACAGGATTAGCAAATGAAACTAGTTTAAAAGTTTAGTATAAATTGTTTAGGATATACCCATTTGATGCATTAGTCACATGCAAATTCACAAGGTCTAGAAAAATTACTTAAATGTTTAGAATCATGGAGATTATGCAAAACTAGAAAGTCTTTGCCATGTTGAAAAGCATTTACATTTTAATTTCTGAATATTATTGTGTGGGACTAAATAGCAAATATGCTGTTTTTTGGTGTTGTAATGTGCAGTTTCTGCTTTGAAATCCTATGATTTATGACTGTCTTTTAGTGTATGGTGGTCTAGCTTTTCTGCACATGAATCTTACTATAGCTATAGGCAAAAATAAGTTTTTAAATTGGGAAGTAATTTCAGGATTAGAGAAGGCAGGAAACTTCTCTAGTGTGAAGAGAATAATAAAGACTTGTTTAACTCTTTTTTTTTTTTTTTTTTGGAGACAGAGTTTTGCTCTTGTTGCCCAGGCTGGGGTGCAGTGGCACAATCTTGGCTCACTGCAACCTCCGCCTCCTGGAGGCAATTCTCCTGCCTCAGCCTCCCAAGTAGCTGGGATTACAGGCATGTGCCACCACACCCAGCTAATCTTGTATTTTTAGTAGAGATGAGGTTTCACTATGTTGGTCAGGCTGGTTTCGAACTTCTGACCTCAGGTGATCCACCTGCCTTGGCCTCCCAAAATGTTGAGATTACAGGCATGAGCCACTGTGCCAGCCTTGGTTAACTTTATAATTAAGTACTTTATATTCTTCCATTGAATGGACTGTGGGAATCTATTGACATTATTTCTTCAAATCATGAATCAAATCGGAACTAAAACATTTCATATTTATAGTTAAAGCAATTTAAATACCCATTTAAATATTTGTTTTGTTAAAATAATTCACTGTTCTGTGGTTGAGAGAAAACATCCAGAATACATGATGCCTTAAAAATTTTTTTAGCAGAGAAATTTTTACTACCGTTGTCGTAATAGAGTCCAATAAAAAAAATTCCCCTATTTATGAATTATTAGTTGAAGTGGAGGTTTGCTATTTCTCTGTAAGAATCTACTTTAATTAGTTTAGTTAATGAAACAAAGATTGAACAGATTATTCAGTTTTCTGTTTCAATTGTTGGAAACTTTAAAAAGTAAGTACCGACTTTAAAAGAACTAGTGTACATTGGTCCGGGCATGGTGGCTCACGCCTGTAATCCCAGCACTTTGGGAGGCCTAGGCAGGCAGATCACGAGGTTAGGAGTTTGACATCAGCCTGGCCAGTATGGTGAAACCCCGTCTCTACTAAAAAAATACAAAAATTAGCTGGGTGTGGTGGTGTGCGCCTGTAGTTCCAGCTACTCAGGTGGCTGAGGCAGAAAGAATCACTTGAACCCAGGAGGCGGAGGTTGCAGTGAGCCGAGATTGCACCACTGAACTCCAGCCTGGGCGACAGAGTGAGACTCCATCTCAAAAACAACAATAACACAGAGACACAACAAAAAAAGAGAATTTTAGACCAATATCCCTGATGAACATCGATGCAAAAATCCTTAATAAAATACTGGCAAACTGAATCCAGCAGCACATCAAAAAGCTTATCCACCAGGATCAAGTGGGCTTCATCCCTGGGATGCAAGGCTGGTTCAACATACACAAATCAATAAACGTAATCCAGCATATAAACAGAACCAAAGACAAAAACCACATGATTATCTCAATAGATGCAGAGAAGGCCTTTGACAAAATTCAACAGCCCTTCATGCTAAAAACTCTCAATAAATTAGGTATTGATGGGACGTATCTCAAAATAATAAAAGCTATTTATGACAAACCCACAGCCAATATCATACTGAATGGGCAAAAACTGGAAGCATTCCCTTTGAAAACTGGCACAAGACAGGGATGCCCTCTCTCACCACTCCTATTCAACTAGTGTTGGAAGTTCTGGCCAGGGCAATCAGACAGGAGAAAGAAAGAAAGGGTATTCAATTAGGAAAAGAGGAAGTCAAATTGTCCCTGTTTGCAGATGACATGATTTTATATCTAGAAAACCCCATCGTCTCAGCCCAAAATCCCCTTAAGCTGATAAGCAACTTCAGCAAAGTCTCAGGATACAAAATCAATGTGCAAAAATCACAAGCATTCTTATACACCAACATTAGACAGAGAGCCAAATCATGAGTGAACTCCCATTCACAATTGCTTCAAAGAGAATAAAATACCTAAGACTCCAACTTAACAAGGGATGTGAAGGACCTCTTCAAGAACTACAAACCACTGCTCAATGAAATAAAAGAGGACACAAACAAATGGAAGAACATTCCATGCTCATGGGTAGGAAGAATCAATATCGTGAAAATGGCCATATTGCCCAAGATAATTTATAGATTTAGTGCCATCCCCATCAAGCTACCAATGACTTTCTTCACAGAATTGGAAAAAACTACTGTAAAGTTCATATGGAACTAAAAAAGAGCCCCCATTGCTAAGTCAATCCTAAGCCAAAAGAATAAAGCCGGAGGCATCACACTACCTGATTTCAAACTATACTACAAGGCTACAGTAACCAAAACAGCATGGTACTGGTACCAAAGCAGAGATATAGACCAATGGAACACAACAGAGCCCTCAGAAATAGTACCACACATCTACAACTATCTGATCTTTGACAAACCTGACAAAAACAAGAAATGTGCAAAGGATTCCCTATTCAACAAATGGTGCTGGGAAAACTGGCTAGCCATATGTAGAAAGCTGAAACTGGATCCCTTCCTTACACCTTATACAAAAATTAATTCAAGATAGATTAAAGACTTAAATGTTAGACCTAAAACCATAAAAACCCTAGAAGAAAATCTAAGCAATACCATTCAGGACATAGGCATGGGCAAGGACTTCATGTCTAAAACACCAAAAGCAATGGTAACAAAAGCCAAAATTGACAAATGGGATCTAATTAAACTAAAGAGCTTCTGCACAGCAAAAGAAACTACCATCAGAGTGAACAGGCAACCTACAGAATGGGAGAAAATTTTTGCAATCTACTCATCTGACAAAGAGCTAATATCCAGAATCTACAAAGAACTCAAACAAATTTACAAGAAATAAACAACCCCATCAACAAGTGGGTGAAGGATATGAACAGACACTTCTCAAAAGAAGACATTTATGCAGCCAACAGACACATGAAAAAATGCTCGTCATCACTGGCCATCAGAGAAATGCAAATCAAAACCACAATGAGATACCATCTCACACCAGTTAGAATGGCGATCATTAAAAAGTCAGGAAACAACAGGTGCTGGAGAGGATGTGGAGAAATAGGAACACTTTTACACTGTTGGTGGGACTGTAAACTAGTTCAACCATTGTGGAAGAAAGTGTGGTGATTCCTCAGGGATCTAGAACTAGAAATACCATTTGACCCAGCCATCCCATTACTGGGTATATACCCAAAGGATTATAAATCATGCTGCTATAAAGACACATGCACACATATGTTTATTGCGGTACTATTCACAATAGCAAAGACTTGGAACCAAGCCAAATGTCCAACAATGATAGACTGGATTAAGAAAATGTGGCACATATACACCGTGGAATACTATGCAGGCATAAAAAATGATGAGTTCATGTCCTTTGTAGGGACATGGATGAAGCTGGAAACCATCATTCTCAGCAAACTATCACAAGGACAAAAAACCAAACACCGCATGTTCTCACTCATAGGTGGGAATTGAACAGTGAGAACACTTGGACACAAGAAGGGGAACATCACACCGCGGGGACTGTTGTGGGGTGGGGGGAGGGGAGAGGGATAGCATTAGGAGATATACCTAATGTAAATGACGAGTTAATGGGTGCAGCACACCAACATGGCACATGTATACCTGTGTAACAAACCTGCACATTGTGCACATGTACCCTAGAACTTAAAGTATAATAAAAAAAAATATATAAACAAAAAAAACAAAAAAAAAACTAGTGTACACCTGCCACAATAAAGCCAGTGTCCAAGACGAGTTGTGTTTAATGTATATTACTTTTATAGCAAACAGCAATAGTGACTTTGTTATTTTAAAGAAAATTTAGGTTACATTGAATATTGCTGTTCAGTGATTCATCAAATGCATTCGTCCCAGTAAGCTTGAGATCTCTGGTGACTTTTGAGGGGAATGAAAATACCATTTTATATCTTTAATGCCTTTTTCATAATTATGACTTTAGATTTCTAGAAGCTCTTAATCACTTTGAGAAAGCAAGAACCTTGATTTATCGTCTTCCTGGAGTGTTAACTTGGCCCACAAGTAATGTGATTATTGAAGAGTCTCAGCCACAAAAAATAAAGGTAACCATTGATTTTTGCAGTGTTTCTTACTGTGAGTGCTTATCTGCATTGACTGACTCAGGTATCAGGAGGCGGTGAGGTAGGAGCATTCCATCCCCACCTCCCTTACATGCATTTCCCCTCTACTGTCTAATGAGAATCTCTGACATTTATTGAATGTTTTCTGTGTGCCAGTCGTGTACTTTCATTTATCATTATGCTTAATCCTTATGGCAGCCCTGTGCAGAGGGGGCACTGTGATCATTCCCATTTCACAGATGAGGAAGGTTAAGTTTAGAGAGGGGAAATGATGCACTCAAGGTGAAACAGCAAGCAAATCGTGGTCCTGGAAGTTGAGTCCAGACATTCTGACTTCTGGGTATGCGTGATCATGCACTATGCTGGACTTGGTTGCACTTAGAGGAAGGTATAGTATTGTTGTTTCATCATAAAGTTACCACAGTTACTGAGATGGTACTTGAAGATTCAGAAAAATATGAATTTAGTCTCATATCCAGAAGCATAAAGATGCTTTGCTTGTTCTAGAAAGACTTATGTGTGAAATGACTGAGATAGGCTTTTACTTGTAGTGAACTCTCACATGTACTCAGAACTTGATTTTGGCTGAAGCTTTTAAAATCACACAAGTCGACTTTTACAACTCAATAATAAAAAGACAAATAATCTAATTTAAGAAGTAGTCAAAGGATCTGAATAGACATTTCTGCAAAGAAGATATACAAATGGCCAAAATTAGCACATGAAAAGACATTCAGCATCATTAGCTATCAGAGAAACACAAATCAAAACCACAGTGAGATACCACTTCACACTCACTAGGATGTGGGTAGACAATAAATATTGGCAAGGGTGTAGAAAAATGGGAAGATTCAGACACTGCTGGTGGTAATGTATAATGACGCAGCTGCTTTGGAAAATAGTCTGGCAGTTCCTCAGACAGTTAAACACAGAGTTACCATGTCTCAGTCCATTTGTGTTGCTATAAAGGAGTACCTGAGACTGGTGATTTATGAAGAAAAGTTGGCTTATGGTTTTGCAGGCTGTATAAAAAGCATGGTGTCACCATCTGCTGGTGAGGGCCTTCAATAGCTCCTACTCGTGTCAGAAGGCATAGGAGAGCCTGTCTGTAGAGATCATATGGTGGGAGACAGGGAAGTGCCAGGCTCTTTTTAACAACCAACTCTTTAGGGAACTAATGGAGTGAGAACTCACTCACCCCAGGGAGGGAATTAATCTGTTCATGAGTTCCCCAGGGAGGGAATTAATCTATGTTTAAGTCACCATGACTCAAACACCTCCCACTGTGCCTCACCTCCAACACCGGGGATCAGATTTCAACATGTGGTTTGGAGGGTCAAACATTCAAATTATAGCATACTATATGATCCAGCAGTTTCACTCCTAGGTGTGTACAGAGAAAGGAAAACATGTTCTCACAAAAACCTGTACATGAATGTTCATAGCAGCATTAGTCATAATAGCCCAAAATGGGAAATAGCCCAAGTATTTGTCAACTGATAAATGGGTACATAAGTATTGGAACCTGGGAGGTTGAGGCTGCAGTGAGCCTTGATTGTGCCACTGCAGTGCTGCCTGGGCAACAGTGAGAGTCTGCCTCAAAAACAAATGGCCAGTCATGGTGGCTTACGCCTGTAATCCTACCACTTTGGGAGGCCAAGGCAGGAGGATTGCTTGAGCTCAGGAGTTCAAGACCAGCCTGGGCAACATGGCGAAACCCATCAATACAAAAATTAGCCAAACATAGTGGCACACGCCTGTAGTCCCAGCTACTCAGGAGGCTGAGGCGGAAGGATCAGTTGAGCCCAGGAGGCAGAGGTTGCAGTGAGCTGAGATCGTGCCACTGCACTCCAGCCTGAGTAACAGAGTGAGAGGCTGTCTCAAAAAAAAAAAAAGGAGTATTGATAACATGCTGCAGCATGGATGAACCTTGGAAACATTATGCTAAGTAAAAGAAGCCAAACACAAAGGGCTTGTGTGAGTCCATTCGTATGAAATCTCCAGAATAGGCAAATCAGTATATAGTGACAGAAAGTAGACTAGTGATTGCTGGGCCTGGGGGGTTAGGGGAAAATGAGGAGGGACTGCTAATGCGTATGGAGTTTCTTTTTGAAAATGTTCTAAATTTAGATTGTGGTGATGTTGGTACATCCTGTGAATATGCTAAAAACACTGAACTGTGCACTTTATTTGAGTTATATAGTGTGTTAATTATGTCTCAATAAAGCTATTATAAAAAATAAAACGTAGGGATTCTTGGATTTTCCTCTCTTCATACAAGATTGGGATAGAGGCATAGGAGCTATTGATAACAAAAAGCCAGCACTGGAAGCATGGCATGAGTCTCTTGGGGGCTTCATTAGCAGTGGAATAATTCTCCAGGCAGTCCACAAACAACAGTGGCAGAGCTGCAAGGAGGAAGATAATGGGAGTGTTAGGATCCTGGATGAGGTGATGTTGGGCAAGAGGAGCCTGGTAAAGTCCTCAGGATTACCCAAAGGGTTATTCTGCCTTGTTTGACTTCCTCTTAATGCTTATGGGAGATTTCTGAGAGCTATAAATTATAAAATGCGATTTGATGTACATTGTAACAGGACAAAATTTTGATTCTTTCGAAATTCTGAAAAAAAATTTTGTTCAGTCCTCTTTTTAAATCTCTCATGTCTCTTATCAGCCTTCCTTTTAATAGGAAAAACTTTAAAAGTTGTATGTAGTTTGTTGTTGGTGAAAAAATTTAGTCATTCTTATGCTGAAAATATTTTGATGGCAAGAGGTTATTGAAATCACAAGCATTTTTGTTGACAGATTAGTATTGTATTGTAATGGTATCATTTTTGTTTATTTCTTTTAGATGCTGTTAGAGAAATTTGTTGAAGAATGCAAGTTCCCTCCAGTGCCAGACGCCATTTGTTGCTATCAGAAGTGCCATGGATATTCTAAGATCCAGATATACATAACTGATCCAGACTTTAAGGTAAATAATGAGTGTCCAGTGGGACATTAACTTGCAAAATCATTCCTTAAAATGGGCTCAAAACAATCTGTAATTGGAGGCACCCAAGTTTTCTGGCTAGTTAGCAGTTGTCCACCCCTTTCCCTGGACTTCTTTTTTTTTTTTTTTTTTTTTGAGATGAGTCTCACTCTTTCACCCAGGCTGGAGTGCAGTGGCACGATCTTGCCTCACTGCAACCTCCGCCTCCTGGGTTCAAGCAATTCTCCTGCCTCAGCCTCCCAAGTAGCTGGGATTACAGGCATGTCCCAGCACGCCCAGCTAATTTTTGCATTTTTAGTAGAGACAGAGTTTCACCATATTGGCCAGGATGGTCTCGATCTCTTGACTTCGTGATCCCCCCCCTCAGCCTCCCAAAGTGCTGGGATTACAGGTATGAACCACCGTGCCCAGCCTTCCTGGACTTTTTTAGGTCTACATCATCTCACATGGGAACCAGAGCCACTGACGTATAAACACTGTGGGCTGGGATAGTGACCTGAGAAGGCAGGCTGGCTCGTTCCTTTTCCTCTTCCATCTACCGTAGGAGGATAGGAAACAAAGTGAGATTGTTACCTCTGATTTGTTGCAATTCTGACCTCTCATAAAATTTGGGTCCCAAATCTAAAGGTCATTGTGATCATTGAATTAGCTGTTAGAGACCTAAATTCGAGATAAGTCTGGCACTTAATTGAGTTATACTGGTTTATTCAAGAAGCTAGTAGCTGCCCTTGTCCTACTGTTCCAATGTCCCTGGTTAGTAAATCAGATGAAATAATGTTTATAAAATATTTGATATATTATAAAGAATAATGCAACTTTATGCTGTGGAAATAAATATGTTAGTCAAGCTCTCTCTGTTTGTCTTTATGTATGTTGTAGTGAGTGAATGTGCAGAGACATCTTTAAAATGTTAATTGAAAAATTTTTTTGTAACCCTAGGGTTTTATACGCATCAGCTGTTGCCAGTACTGTAAAATAGAATTTCACATGAATTGCTGGAAGAAGTTAAAAACTACAACCTTTAATGATAAAATTGACAAGGTAAAGCATAACAGGATTGTCTGAATTTTTCAGTATACTTATTGTATGTCAATTTTTTCCCCCAAGAATTCCTTCCTGAACATTCTGCACATAATTAGAAAGTTTTAAATTATAACTTTAATAATAAAGTGGAAAATCAAGTTGTTTTTTTATTTGGACAATCATAAAGGCATTAACCATAGAGGCTTTGTTTTTTTAAAGAGACGGATCTCACTGTGTTGCCCAGGCTAGAGTGCAGTGGTGCAGTCGTAGCTCACTGCAGCCTCAGACTCCTTGACCCAAGTGATCCTACTTCAGCCTCCCAAAGTGCTGGGATTATAGGCATGAGCCACTGCGCCAGGCCCCACTTGAAAGTTTTGATGTAGAATTAGAGATTTCAAAACCAAAATTTGATGAGGTAATTTGTACTAAGAAGTCAACTCAAAACAATTTTTTTTTATGTTGGGAAGAAGGATCAAATTCAATTTTAAGCTGCCATTTCTCACCAGGGATTTTCTTATTACCAGGATAATGATGTTAATTACCATTAAGTAGACATATTTTGAGGGAAGTCACAGTATTACAATCTTATTTGTATTCATAGAATTTGTTTCTGATCTATAGAAACTATGGACCTTTTCCTACACTTCTTAGGCTTATGCAGATCACTGTTCTTATTGGGGAAAGAATGAGGCAGTTGTACTAGGCATCCGTTAACAATAGCAATTATTAAAGTTTGGTAGAAATAAATTCTCACATTTTGTACATTTTCACATAATTAATTAACAGTATAATGATATGAGTAAATAACTGTCACCTTTGAGTCACTTCTGCTATGTCTTTGTCTTACCTAAATTGAGTTTCTCTAGTGATATACCCTCTTTTAGTGGTCTTAACAATTCCCATCATTTTAAATACGCTCTGTAAATTAGTCAGCTTTCACTAGGATATGCTGAAGTAATACAACCCAAATATCTTGTGGCATACATCAGAGAAGTTTGTTTTTTGCTTACATGACTTGTCCTGCAGTTCTGCAGTTGTTGGCTGGGACTGGGCTGTAGCAGCTTTATTTTGTGTGGCTCTATTCCTCGTTTCTCAATCTAAGTTGAAGAGTGACCCTTTTCTGGAACATCTTCCTGTGTCAGAGGAAAAAGAACAATGTCCAGTCTATGAAGTGTTTGTTAAACCTTTAGACATGTGTATGTCATGTCTGGTCACTTTGCATTGATGAAAACAAGTCACATGGTCAGACCCACACCTGAAAGTATATTTTTCCTACACGGAAGCCTTAAAATTCACATGGCAATGAGTAAGGATTTTCACCACTTCCCTGAAGATGGTTTTAGTCCGTATTTTGACTGTTCCTAGTGGTAAAAATAGTATACATGTATAGATTTATCCCCCCTAGACATAACATTTTTCTTGTTAATTTTTTTATTTTTTATTTTTTTTAATCAAATAGGATTTTCTACAAGGAATATGTCTTACCCCTGACTGTGAAGGTGTCATTTCTAAGATTATCATCTTCAGCAGTGGTGGTGAAGTTAAATGTGAAGTAAGTAATAAAGGGGAAGCTGTGTTAGATAGATAACCAAAATGTTTACACCTTTTGAAACATGATTTGAATTTGTAGATATCATGTAATTTGGATCTTTTCCAGGAAAGAAACAATTACTTCATTTAAGAAAATATAGGAAATACTTGGATGTGAGAATGCTTCATTGTAATGAAAGCATTCTTATATTCTTTTATTTCTTAATAGGAAAAGGAGGCTTTTTATATCTTAGTTTTACTGTTTTTACTGTTTTTGATAACTTCATTTTCTTACTCTCAGTAAACTTTTGGGCAGTAGTGGGTGTGCAGGTTTTTAGGGAGGGGGAAGAGCGTCTTGAGGGATTACCTTTAACTTCATGACATGGGAGTGGCAGGAGTGGGTAGTTGTAATAATATTTACACTTTATTAGATCGTCTGCTTACTCTTAATTTTTTAAAAACTTTTTCCTCAAGTGTGTCTACCCTCTTGTTCCTCTTCAGTAAATTATTTTGCTAAAGCTTTCTGGGCTTTTGTCTGGGTCAGAACATCATCACTGTTCTCTATCAAACTGAACATTACGTGTGCTTCTGAAATACTTGTTACTTGTGGTTTTGTGTTTTATGTCATGGGAGTATGAGACAAATTTTGGATGTCTTTGTTTTATTTAAAGTTTGAACACAAGGTCATAAAAGAAAAGGTTCCTCCAAGACCTATTCTGAAACAGAAATGTTCTAGGTAAGATTTTTAACAATCAATCAGTGGTTTGATGATGTCTCTTAGCATGTAATTCTATTAAATGCAGATTTCTAAATTATGCCTTTTAAAAAATTGGCTGTGTATACATATATCCAAATAAGTGTTTTTTAAAATGATTTTTGCGGAAAATTAAAACTTAAAGAGAACTAGCCTAGAATGATTAAATACTAAAAACTTGATTCAGAATTATTTATCTAGTGGTTGAATTTACAAGTAAAATTATAACATTTGATGCTGTGAAATTACATGTTTGATTAATAGATTTGGCATTTATATAAAAACTATACAGTTTGCTCTCAGTTGTTGAAACTTTAATTCCAAAAGCATATTTTTCTTTTTATCTCTCTTCAATAAACATTTTGAACCTATGACTATTTTTTACCCTGAAATACTCAATGTACTGTCTAAATTATTACTTCTCTATAGCTTTTTGTTTAGATCAAATAATTCAGATTCTTTTTTCTTTTCTTTTTGGTCCTGCTTCTTGTTTTTCTTTCTAAGAAGTGATTTTTTTTTTTTTATCATTTGTGACCAAGAAAAAGCAAAAGAAAAGATGAACAGAATTATTTGTTGGAGAGAATTCATTGTAACCAGATCAACCAAATTATAGTGTTGTGGGTTATTATTGAGATGTGAAAACTATATTTTACTATGGGACCTTTCTTAGAAATGAGAGTTTACATGAATTATTTTGCAGAGTAATTTGTACTATTTCTGTTTACCCTATGAAGTAACTTACATACATGGAAGTGACATCTATACAATCTGTAGACTGCATCCTTAGACATCACCTAATCATTGAGGTTTTTGTTTTCATGAAACAAGTACCCTTATTTTGACAATACTGACAGTTTCTTATATTGAATGGAAGATGTAGGCCGGGCTCTGATTAAAAAGGAAAACTTCTAATGTATTGCTTGGAAGATGGTTTCTACGATAGTCAAAGGAAAACAGTTCACTGAGTTATTACTGATTGTAAATGTTTATCAGCCTAGAGAAACTAAGACTGAAAGAAGATAAAAAATTGAAGAGAAAGATCCAAAAAAAAGAAGCAAAAAAATTAGCACAAGAAAGAATGGAGGAGGACTTAAGAGAAAGTAATCCACCCAAAAAAGAAGAGCAGAAAGGTATGCAGAAGCCAAAGGCATGATAGGAATAATACACTCTCATTTAAAAGTATAAATATAAGCATCTTTTGGTCCTTATATTCATCATTATTGAATTGAAATAAAGATTTCAGTTAATAATTTAATACTATCACTGTCTTCTGTTACTCGAAGACAGAATTGGGTTGGTGTAAAGAGCACTGAAAAACCTTTCAGAGATTGTATTCCCACTGAAAAACCTTTCAGAGATTGTATTTTAACTTTCTATGCTTGATGACTAAATATATTTATTGTATATAAATTTAAGGTAGTTGATGAAGCTGGGTTAAGATTGTTGAAGGAAGTGGCCGTATTTTAGAGGAACTAAGTTTTTTTTTTTTGAGATGGAGTCTTGCTCTGTTGCCCAGGCTGGAGTGCAGTGACGCAATCTCGGCTCACTGCAAGCTCTGCCTCCCGGGTTCACGCCATTCTCCTGCCTCAGTCTCCCAAGTAGCTGGGACTACAGGCACCCGCCACCACGCCTGGCTAATTTTTTGTATTTTTAGTAGAGACGGGGTTTCGCCGTGTTAGCCAGGATGATCTCGGTCTCCTGACCTCGTGATCCACCCGCCTCAGCCTCCCAAAGTGCTGGGATTACAGGCGTGAGCCACCACGCCCAGCCTAGAGGAACTGTTTTAAATGCTGCTACATGAATGGTTCAGAATGAAGGGTATAAAATGCTTACTTTTGATATGTTTATTTTAGTGTGCACTTTCATGTCTTTTCAAAAGTATTGTTAAATGTTTATGTTTCTAATTAAAGTTTCTTGAGTTGTTTAGTAAAACAGTATAATCAATCTGAATCATATTTTATATTATGTAATTTTACATTATTTCTAAGTTTATATAATTGTGAATTAGTCCTATTTATCACTTTAACCATTGTTATTTATCCTTAGAAACTGTAGACAATGTTCAGCATTGTCAGTTCCTTGATGACAGAATTCTACAGTGTATAAAGCAGTATGCTGACAAGATTAAATCCGGCATACAGAATACAGCCACGCTTCTCAAAGAATTGCTTTCTTGGAAAGTTTTGAGCACAGAAGACTATACAACCTGTTTTTCTAGCAGAAATTTTCTAAATGAAGCAGTGGACTATGTTATTCATCACTTGATTCAAGAAAAGAACAGAGTAAAGACAAGAATATTTCTGCATGTTTTGAGTGAGCTTAAAGAAGTGGAGCCCAAATTAGCTGCCTGGATCCAAAAACTTAATAGCTTTGGTGTGTCCCTTTATATTCCAGAGCAATATACTTTAATAGGAAAGAAAAGTGTAGGTCTCTGAGTCATTTTCATTTTCCTGTCATATAATTTATAACTTTAAATTCAGGACTATAAATTTGTATGGTTAAGAATACTTTTCCAGGCCCAGCTACTTGGGAGGCTGAGGCAGGATGATTGCTTAATCTCAGGAATTTGAGACCAACCTGGCAATGTTGCAAGACCTGTCTCTAAAAGAATTTTTTAAAAAAAGAACTAAATATATGAAGGCCTTTAAAAAACAGAAAAACTATTACACACACACACACACACACACACCCCACAATTTTTAGGTTATTTTAAAGGTAGGTTACAATATACTTCTTCAAAAGGTGCAATCTAAGGAAAGACCAGTCAGTAAAGAAATCCAGACCTATATTAGACTAAACTATTTGTAAATGTGTAGATGTGTGAATACTAGGCACAACCATGGTAAGTACCACATCCTGGAGTCTGCCCCCTGCTCAGGAGCTGTGTTGAGAAGACAAATCTATAATTCAGATTATTTGAAGAAAAATTTAGAGGGAAGAGTTGATGAGACTAATTGCTCAGGGTCACCTAAGGCAAATCTGTATCTAGAGATTAAGAGAAACATATCCTAGGGTTGGACTGAGCTGTGGTAAATCACAGGATTATGTAACTCTGTACTGTGTTCTGACTTTAGTATCTTGGCTGGGAGAAGGGAAGAGTGAGCAAGCCCCCTGCCCTCCCCCAAAGCAGGCGCTTTGCCTAAAGCCATGCAGGACTGCAGAAGGCAGCTGCAGATACAGTTGTTGTGTAACACGAGGTAGGGATGCTTTGGGCACCTACCAGGGCACTATTTATCTTAGTGACTGGATAGCAACTGGCCTAGCACAATAGTTTATTCAGTCAGCAGCTATTAGATAAGAGGCTAAAGAAAGCCACAGGAAAAAGGCAGGGCCTTTAGCAGCAGACCACAGAGTAGGGCCTGCCAAGTCTCTGCCAGCCGTCCCCACCTGTTTGAATGTTTAGAAACATGGGGCTATTAGAATTCTAGGGTTTCAGAGAAGATATTGGTCAGTTTCTGCCAGAAGAGACAATGTAAGATGGCAGTAAGCCTGGCATAGTTAGACAGCTGAGCATGCCTGCTTTAAGCATAGATCCTCATGGATTTGTGATCCCGGAAAGTTATTTTTAAGTGACAAGATTGTCACTAGTGAGTATCCAGTAAGCAAATTATAAAGTTATTGCTTGCTTTAACATGCTTTAGGAGATACTCAGGACTGGAGAAGTAGGTTTGCCTGGGTTATGCTACACGGTCAAGATTGCCAGCCACTGTTCATTTAGGTAAATGCAGCACTTGAGCCCTCCAGCTCACTGGCAGGAAAGGGTGAACATGTCTTTTGATATAAACCATGGTTTTTTTTTGTTTTGTTTTGTTTTGTTTTTGAGACGGAGTCTCGTTCTGTTGCCCAGGCTGGAGTGCAGTGGTGCGATCTCGGCTCACTGCAAGATCCGCCTCCTGGGTTCACGCCATTCTCCTGCCTCAGCCTCCCGAGCAGCTAGGACTACAGGTGCCCACCACCACGCCCGGCTAATTTTTTGTATTTTTAGTAGAGACGGGGTTTCACCATGTTAGCCAGGATGGTCTCGATCTCCTGACCTCATGATCCGCCCGCCTCGGCCTCCCAAAGTGCTGGGATTACAGGCATGAGCCACCGCGCCCGGCCAATATAAACCATGTTTATTCTGAAGATTAAAGGTATTGTTTTAATAAGGATATATGTATACTATTTAAAGTAGCAATTTTTATTTAAAGTTGTGAAATGAGTTCAAGCATGTTAATTAATAAGGCTGTTACTACAGTCCTGAAGTAAAATGTACACTTACTTAACAAGTAAAGCAGTTTTCATTTCCTGGAATTTTACTTCTCATGAAACGGCTATTGGGTGGACTTACATCATGCACATATTTAACATAAAGAGAGGTCAATTTTTATGTTCAGCAAAAGATGGAGGAAAAGAGAGAGGAAAGGAAGGAGGGAGAGAGAGAAATAATAGAGCACTAGTGAGATAAATTTAACATTTCAATAGTGAACACTGCCTGCCTGCATTCCCCTCACTGAGCACAAGCTCTGACGTGGATAGGGAACGGGAATGTGCTATTTCTTCATTGGGCTCTCATAAATCTTTTATTGTGTGAGTATTCTACATGGTCCCTTATTCTGGTGTTTAAAGATCCTAATTTTCCTGCAACATGATCTCTGAAAGCTAACTCTTTAATCTAGAAGCAAGCAGTCTAGGGTAATTTTGACTCTGAGCAATCTCTGCTTCATTTGTTGACCTCGTTTGTTGACTAAGGCCCTCGGAAGAAGTGACCGTTTTGTATTAGAGGCATGATGGAGAAATTGGACAGAGCTCCTTTTTGCTGGCTGTTCATCAGGAGTGGGGCTTCACCGTCGTTTCAGTAGGAGTGTGTATGAGATTGCAGTCACCCTGTTTTCTAATTTGGAGAGTGGAGAATAAAAGTAGGCATACTGACCACCTTGATTTTTGTAGAGGGGGGTGAGGACCCACATTTTGGGGACTAAGGAATGTTATTTTAGGTGTTGGGGAATGGGTTTACCTGTTTCCTCTTTTAGACACATTTGGGAAGATTTCGCATGTTGTTGATGTTTAATTACTATGGAATCCATATAAAGAAACATAAAATCTTGCTAGTTTATACTAATTGGAATGAAAGTCATTATGAATTAGTGAAAACATTGTTTGGGTTTTTTTTTTTTTTAAGAGATAGGGTCTTGCCCCATCACCCAGGCTGGAGTGCAGTGGCGCCATCATAGCTCATTGTAGCCTTGAAGCAATCCCCCCACCTCAGCCTCCCAAGTAGCTGGACTACAGGCATTTGCCACCATGCCTGGCTAATTTTTTTTTTTTTTTTTTTTTTTTTTTTTTTGGTAAAGACGGGTCTTGCTATGTTGCCAGGGCTGGTATTGAACTCCTGGCCTCAAGTGATCTTCCAGCCTTGTCCTCCCAAAGTGCTGGAGTTACAGGCCTAAGCCACCATACCTGGCCTCATTGTTATATTTTTAAAGGAATTTAATGCCATGCTTTCATCTCCTAGGTCTAATAAAGGTAACTATGATAGTAGAAGGCTTTGGCCCACATTATTCAAATCTAATAGACAAGAATTATTACAATTAGCCTAACAATGTTAAATGGTCTTTCTAAAATGCCTAATAGCTTGAACGAATCTGTTCTCAACTATTTAAATGGTTTTGCTGAGAATATAAGCAAACTATAGTCAGCTGCTTTCAGAGATGTGAAACTGAATGTGATTTTACAGTAAATAATTTCCCTCCTTTTCTGATTTGGGTTTTGTTTTTATTACAGGCTTAGATGCCACAGGAACTTTCTTTTCTCGTTATGGAGCATCTCTTAAACAGCTTGATTTTAGTATCATGACTTTCCTCTGGAATGAGAAATATGGTCACAAACTAGACTCTATAGAAGGAAAGCAACTTGATTATTTCTCTGAGCTAGCATCACTGAAGGAAGCCCGTTGTTTAATATGGCTGCTAGAAGAACACAGAGACAAGTTCCCAGCATTGCATAGTGCTTTAGACGAATTCTTTGATATAATGGGTATGTGGACTGAGTTTAGATTTATATTACATTTAATCTTAAGGGGAAAAAAATCTGTGAAGGACCTAGCTTGTTTAAATATATAACAAAGAAAATAGTGAAAATTATTATGGTACAACCAGTTTATGTGGGGAAGTTAGTGATTAACAGTAGCAATTTTTTTATATCATGAAGCTTTTTTACTTTATCAGTCAAAGAGGTACTGAAATGTGGGTATGTTATGCTAACAATACACAATGTTCTTCCTGTCTTAGATATTTTCACAGCACCATGGGAAAGATTGCATGTTACATTGACAGAATCTATTAGCAAGTGGTTTGATTTATAGCATTTTAGAAAACATTGGCCTGCAGAAGTAGGTGATGTTTGCAGAACCTGGAATGGATAGCATTCTAGGATGTTTTAATGGGAAGAGCCTAGAACTGGGGGTCAGGAAAAGTAGGTTGTGGCACAGCTTCTTCCTTAGTTTAGTTCATTAAAAACCTTGTGGGTCCAGTGATGGGTGTTGAGAAGGAATTCAAAAATGCTTACACTTGTCTCTACCCTTGAGGACCTTGTGTTCTAGAAAAGAGAATAAGAAGCATGCACTAATAACAGTAACATGGTAGTAAGCTCAATACGGGAGGGCCAGAGAAAGTGCCAAGGGCATCAAAGGAAGGACCCAACACTTTCTTTCTCCCTGGGAGAGAGGAAAGCTGTGGTGCAGGGGTAGAGTCTCAGATGGGCTATGAACGTGAAAATGGAATTAGAAAGCTGGGTGTCAGGGCTTATTTGGAATTGGGGGCCCTATTTGGGTAATGGCATGGAGTCCAGCTTGAACTAACTAGCTAGCTAGCAGCTATTCCTTCTTTTCTCTTAGATCTTCATTTCCTCACATTAAAATGAGATGATTTGGAGGCAGTGACTTGTGTGGTCCTGTTTTACTTAAAAATTATAATATTCCTAGATTCTAAATAATAATTTCTTACCTTTCATACTATATGAACATATTATGATAATCCCCAAGTCCCTCAGAATCAGAAGCCTCCTTTATGTGTTGTTAGGAGTTAGACTTTTAAATGTCATGCTGTTTGTTTTAAAGGGTGCATTAAAAGGTCTGGCCTTGTACAATGGTGTCACAGATGATAAAGTTCCAATGCATATAAGGAAGCGGAAAGCTTACTTTTGACAACAAAAGTTCTTAGAAAAGAGCACACTCAAATACAGATGGCTTTATCTTTTCAGGATACTGCTTCATGACTGAAGGTGACATGCTACTTGATAGCCTGAATTTATTGCCATCAGTTTGCTGCTGCTGGTAATAAAATGCTGTCCCGGGACTGAGCTTACAAAACCTGATGCATGTTTGGATCACAAAACAAGACAACTAAAAAGGACACAATTCCCTCTCAGCGGACACTTGTCCTTTAACTTGTGTTCTCTACATATAATACACAGCACTTCCAGCTGCCACTGTTTCTCTGTTTCTAGTCATGAGGTCAGAAGCCACTAACCAAATTATTGGCAATCTCAATGGATTCTCAAGTCCAGTAGCTCTGCCTTCCACCTTCACCCCAAACATTTTCAGTTTTATCTCTTCATTTAAAAGAGTGGTTATATTTCTTAAAACTTTTCAAAATCCACTGATCTTGTAGATCAGAGTGTTTGACAATGTCACGAGTGCTGTGGTAATTGAGAGCCCCGACTTTTTCCCTGACCTCTTCATGCATGATCCCCTAGGGTATTTCTATGAGACAGCCAAAGACCCCCTTAAAGCAGTATGACTGAACCCACCTATCACATCTTCAGAGATCTGTTTTTCCTCAATTTATCTCAGTCAGTAACATTGTATATCTAGTATTTAAACAGGAAATTCTGTAATTAGTCTCAATTCTTTCTTTTTGGTATTAAGAGTATAACTTGTTTGTCATCAATCCAAATGAGCTTTGTCCTTGATCTGTCCTTTGCTGTCCACCCCACTTCCCGAGGCCAGGACCTTAGTTGTCTTTCCATAGTTAGACTACTATAGTAGCCTCCAAACTGGACTCCATGCCTCTAGAATCTCCCACTCTTCCATCTTCCTCTTATATTGCAGCTAGTGACTCTTCTAGAACATCTGTCTGATTCTGTTAACTATTCAATTTGGGAAACATTTGTTTAGTTTTACTTACAAATTAAGTTCACATCATCTGGGGTCTGGGTTCATCATCATCCTCTGTCTCTGAGCACACACCCCACTTCTGACTGTGCCCAAACCTGCCTTGTGCTTTCCTGCCTCCTGTCTTTGCTCACGTAGTTCCCCCAGCCATGCCCCACCCCTTTGCTTGTTCATTTTGAGAGTAACTTAAATGTCCCCTCTTCCTCAGAGTCCTCCTTGCCCCTCCTGTGGGCCTCTCCCATGCAGACTTCAGACTTGAATCCGTCATGAGCTTTGTTGCCTTGTGTTTCACGTGGTACTTAGCACGCTGGGTTACAGGAGTTTGTGTGTTTGTCTTTCTGGCGGTAGAACAGGAGTTCATCAATGGTAGGGACTGTCTTGTGCATCTCTATTCCCAGCACTAGCATAGATGGTACCTAGAAGGCACTCAACATTATGCTGAATCAGATTGAAGTTTTATGGTTCTTTGTAGTTGGTTTCCTGTTTAGTCAGCCATTTTGCCCTTGGTTTCTAAACCACAGTTGTGTCAAAGCCAAATAAGGAATAGAACATGGCCTCTGCCAGTAGTATGAGGAGTTGTTTTAAGGCTTTAGTGTATTATATGGAAATGTAAATATTTAGTTTCCTCACAAAACCATCTGTATATTCCTACAGACAGCCGCTGTACTGTGTTAAGGAAACAAGATAGTGGTGAAGCACCGGTAAGTTACTTGATCACTTGAAATCTTACGTTCTAATCTATGTTAAACCAAGGACTAGAGGGGGCCCCAGGCCAGTGTTTATTGACATCACAGCCAGCATTCAAGAACCACATTAAAAGGATGTCTGGGTAGTACGTACTATTTCATTAGAAAGTCACTGCCAGTTTTCCTCTCGGAATTGGAGCAATAATCAGCAAACTATGAGGCTTAAATTAGACAATTTCTATAAAGTTTCAGAGCTGATAAATATTAATATTCTAATTAAGAAAGGAAGAGTTCTTCATCTCCTGGCATAAAAATGAAAAGTTGTCTTTAATAACTGAACTTTTAATGTTTTGTCCTAGAAGGAAAACAAAGGGACTTTGTTTTGAGTGGCTCTAAATTGAGTTTAAGTTAAAACAGTTCCAGAGTTGTCTTCCTAAGTAGTTTGCAGTTGCCTTTTATTCATTCTTCAGAAATTCTTCAGTTTAGGAAAGTGAGTACACAGAGAAAAGCACAGCATTGTGGCAGTTTTCAGAGAAAGTTGCCCGTTTACTGATTTTCAGGAGCAAATCATCTATCTATATGAAATTTTGTCTTAATCTGCTCCATCAAATTTTGCCCGGCTAAGCAGGGAAACACAGCTGAAATACTCCATAAGGAGCTGAAGGCTTCTTTATTCACTATTTGTGCCCCAGTGTCTGGTCAGGTGCAGAATGTCTAGTTTGGCTTAGTAAAAGAAATATATTAATAATAAAAATACTATTATGGCATATAACTGGAATTACTTAAAAGTCTGATTAATTACTTGAAATAACATTCCAACCCTGTGGAAAATAAGATACAAATGTTGGAACAATTTAATTTTAGTTATAACATTAGGTATTATTAAATTTTGTTTGTTTTCTATTATAAATCATAGCACTTGGGCTGATACAGTGCAGTGTTATTTTTGTTAAACATTTTATGTACATTTAACTTATGGCTAGTCTGTGAAAACCAATATGGTTTCTTTATGTTGAGCTTGATAATGCTGTTATTTGAGTGTTCACTGATTTTTTTCACTCCATTTTTTAGTTTAGTTCAACCAAGGTGAAAAACAAAGGCAAGAAAAGGAAGCCAAAGGATTCAAAGGTATGGAGTATTTTCTGTATTAATTCTTGTCTAAACTCTCCAAAATACTTAGTTAGACATATACATTAGAATTGAGCAATTCTTGGGATATTTTGAAACATTTGTAGAGAAAGACTTTCTAGGACTTAAAGATGTTTTGGCAGTCTTCTACATTTTGAAGAAATTCCAGGTTCATATTATATAATAGCAAGTCTTGACACTCGTATTCTTTATTGTCCTTTTTATTTTTTTAGATATTTCTGAGTAAAAAAAAAATTGTCGTAATGTCCCAAAAAATAAATAAGTCTCAAAAAATAGATAACATATTTAAACTAAAAATGATGAATACTAATCATTATGACAGTCCCAGGATTGATAGAATCCCTTCCTTCCTCTCACCAAAGGCTCTCCTCCAAGCCCATGAGATAAGTAGGGCATTTTTATTTTTATTTTTGAGACAGAGTTTCCTTCTTTTGCCCAGGCTGGAGAGCAGTGGTACAATGACGGCTCACTGCAGCCTCCACCTCCCAGGCTCAAGTGATCCTCCCACCTCAGTCTCCTGAGTAGCCGGAATGACAGGCTTATGCCACCATGCCCAGCTAATTTTTTGTATTTTTTGGAGACATGGGGTTTTGCTATATTGCCTAGGCTGTTCTAGAACTCCTGGGTTCAAGCGATCTGCCCACCTTGGCCTTACAGGCGTGAGCCACTGTGCCAGAGTAGGGCACAATTTTTAATCTTTTGTGGGTTCTTCATGGCTCTTGTGTGTATGTGGGGAGCAGAAAGGGGGATGGAGTGAGAGAGTAGCAGATCTTCAAAGGATGAGAACAGCTAAGGAGTTCCAATACAACTTTTATTTTTATCTTTGACTATATGTATTTAGTTTAGATAAAATGGAAGTTTAAACTGAGTAACATTTAAATTTTTTTGGAGCATTGGAAACTATCCTAAATGTTAATTTGAGCTTATTTTTGGCTGTTGAAACTTTTATTACTATGTGTTCCTGTTTATAAGAAAATTTGGATAGATCTTGTATATTAGCAATTTGTATGTGTGTTTATATAAGCATTCATCAATTTTAATGATTTTTTTTCTTTAATGGAATTTTAAGGTAGAAAATCATTGTCATTTTTCTGTCTGTTAAACCAGCCTATGTTAGTTGGGTCTGGAACAACTTCAGTAACTCCTAATAATGAGATCATCACTTCAAGTGAAGACCATAGGTAAGTATAATTTTTAAATTTTTGCTTCATTTTAACTCAAATGTCTTTACTTAATAAGTTGTGTTAATTTAATATATATAAACTTGTGTGTTATTTCCCTAACTTTCCTTTCTAAAGCTGTGCATATGACAACCTGATGTAATTCCATCTTGATTACATTTATATGGCATGGCTAGAAGGCATTAAGAATTCATTCAAACTGTGTTAAAGTCACAACACTGGTGACATTCATTCACTAAGTACATATTGAGAACATACCATGTGCAAGGCTCTGTGGGAAAATCATAGAAAAATGTCTAGAAATTATTCTTTAAAATAGTCAATAAAGAGAATGTCCTGTTAATACTTACTAGCATTTTTGATGTAAGAGAGGAAGCTGTTTTGGGAGCTGTATATGATGTTATGTTTTCACCTTATATATTAGTGATTTTCAATGCCATCTGGTTGTCGAAAGTGAGTTTTCAATAAACAAATATTTAAGAAATAAAACTAGTGAGTAGCAGTAACCTTTTTATATCATATTCCTTTATGAACCAAAAATGTACAACATGGTTTTTTTTTCCACATTTCTTAAAGGAGCTATCAGAACAGTTAAAAATTTACGTGGTCATTTTCATGGATTCCTTCAGTAGGGTAATTGTTTTAAGTTAAAATAATAGCCTGTCTTAGTTTGGGCTGCTATAACAATATTCCATAAACTGGGACGCTTACAGACAGAAATTTATTTCTCACAGTTCTGGAGGCTGGGAAGTCCAAGATCAAGGTACTGGCAGATTCAGTGTGTGGTGAGGGCCTGCTTTCTGATTCATAGATGGTGCCTCCTCATGGTGGAAGGGACAAGGCAACTCTCTGGGGCCTCTTTTATAAGGGCACTAAGTCCATTCATGGGGCAGAGCCTAATTACCTCCCAAAGAATCCACATCCTAACACCATCACATTGGTGATTAGGTTTCAACATATGAGTTTTGCAGGAACACAAACATTCAGACCATAGCATAGCCTTTACTGAGATTGATTCTTATGTATCAGACATTGTTTTGGGGGTTTACATACATAAACTCTTTCAATCCACTTATCCCGCCTAGGAGGTAAGTGCTATTATATTCTGTCCAATGTACAGATAAGGAAACTCTGAGGCACAGTGCAGAGCGACTTGCCCAAGAACACAAAGCTTATAAGTAGCAGAGCTGGGATTTAAGTCATGCAGCCTGGTTTTAGAGTCCACACTCAAACTACTACATCTTTTTAGAGTGCTAACATCTTACATTTAAAAGAAACTTTTGTTTAGATGGAGTTACGCTCTTGTTGCCCAGGCTGGAGCACAATGGCGTGATCTCAGCTCACCGCAACCTCCGCTTCCTGGGTTCAAGCAATTCTCCTGCCTTAGCCTCCTGAGTAGCTAGGATTACAGCCATGCGCCATAACACCTGGCTAATTTTGTATTTTTATTAGGGATGGGGTTTCTCCATGTTGGTCAGGCTGATCTCGAACTCCTGACCTCAAGTGATCCGCCCGCCTCAGCCTCCCAAAGTGCTGAGATTACAGGCGTGAGCCACCACACCTGGCTTAAAAAAACCTTCGATTAATACCATTTACCAGTCTCAGTCTCACTTTCACTTAATTTATAGCAGTTATAATACAATCTTCATTTGTCTTTCAGTCATTTAACAAGTTATAATTAATGCAACTTTCTTTTAAAATATGGAGTTTTAAGAATTTTGCTCTTTGGAGCAAGACTAAATAATTGAAAGTGCTTACTTAGATTGTCAGATATGATATTTCTTGCCTATAACTGTGGAAGGGTAACTTTTCTACACTAGGTTCCCTGGTGCTATTTTTTTGCAACATAGTGCTGAGCAATATATTGCCATTATTGTGTTTATTTCAATTAGACATTCTTCTGGTTAAATAATAAACCAAAGGTCTGTCATCCACAAAATTGGGTGTTTTTTGTTGTTATTTACCAGCAATCGAAATTCAGATTCTGCAGGCCCATTTGCAGTGCCTGACCATCTTCGGCAAGACGTAGAAGAATTCGAAGCTCTCTATGACCAACACAGTAATGAATATGTTGTCCGCAATAAGAAGCTATGGGACATGAACCCAAAACAAAAATGTTCAACTCTATATGAGTAAGTGGGTTGAAATTTTTACAACCATTATTTTATACTGAGGCTGCCAATTAAAGATCAGAAGTTGTTTAATTTGTGCCTGTTTTTAGAGATTTTGCCACATTTTACACAAAGTTAATTTAGGATTTTTTTTTTTTTTTTTGAGACAGAGTCTTGCCATGTCACACAGGCTGGAGTGCAGTGGTGCAATCTCTGCTCACTACAACCTCTGCCTCCCAGGTTCAGGTGATTCTCATGCCTCAGCCTCCTGAGTAGCTGGGATTACAGGCTTGCACCACCATGCCTGGCTAATTTTTGTATTTTTAGTAGAGAAGGGGTTTCACCATGTTGGCCAGGCAGGTCTCCAACTCCTGGCCTCAAGTGATCTGCCCGCCTCAGCCTTCCAAAGTGGTGAGATTACAGGCATGAGCCACCTCGCCCCACCCTGAGGATTTTTAATTATTAAATTCAGAGTCCTAATGATTATTGATTTTGTCAGTTTGAGCTACTAAGTCAATATTGAGTGGGGTGGATAAAACAAGTAAAAAATTCAGGAAAATCTCAGAAATAGCTTACCATTTTGAGCTTTGTGTTATTAAATAGTGCATGAGGCCTTCCTTTTAAGAAAATAAATCAAGGGCTGAGGTCTGTAATAGAGTATTAATTTAAAAGCCAACTCTTCTCCTGGAAGTCCTGTCAGTAGCATATCCACCATATGGCCCTTTCTTCTGTTCCCCTGTATTGCATCATTCCTATTTAGTTCTGTGCTCTTAGATCCTTCTTCATGGTTTTTCTTTAGAGTTGAAATGCTGAGCAAATCATATTTCCAGAGAACTCCTGGATGACAGTGTGGAAACAACTGTAAAATTATACTGTTATTTCTTAAAATATGCTAGAATTTGCTTCAGGCATCCAAAAGTAAAGCTAAAGTATGTAGTTTTCAGTATTTACTGTACACAAATTCAAATAGGATTTGTTTTTGAGATTTGATTTTCTCTTTTTATTTAAAATTCTTATTGGCATTATTGTTATCTTTCCTGAATAAATTTTGTGTTGTTGTTTTTAGAATAAATTATATAATCACATAGTTGAAAGTTATAAAATAACTTTGATTTCCTTTTGCTTTCCCCTGCTCCCAGAAAAGTTTTAAATGATCATTTTCTAGGAGGTAGACAAAATTTTCTTTATAGTATCATTGATTGCAGTTAACCTTATGTTTGTTATATTTGTTGCTGGGGAAAGGTTGAGATCAGTGAAAAGTGAAACAGTGTTTTCCTTTGGGAGAGTAAAAGTATTTTTCAAATAGACTATTCAAGTACTTCCTTATAGTAACTCACGTAAATGTAAATTTTTTCCAAGTTACTTCTCTCAGTTTTTGGAGGAACATGGTCCCTTGGACATGAGTAACAAGATGTTCTCTGCAGAATATGAGTTTTTCCCAGAAGAAACTCGACAGATACTAGAAAAAGCAGGAGGTTTAAAACCTTTTCTCTTGGGATGCCCTCGTTTTGTTGTTATTGACAACTGTATTGCATTGAAGAAAGTTGCATCACGGCTCAAGAAAAAAAGGAAGAAGAAAAACATTAAAACAAAAGTAGAAGAAATTTCAAAAGCAGGAGAGTATGTACGAGTTAAATTACCACTGAATCCAGCTGCTAGGGAATTTAAACCAGATGTAAAGTCTAAACCAGTGTCAGATTCATCTTCAGCACCAGCTTCTGAAGATGTGAAACCCACACCTGTATCTGCAAATTCTCCCAAGCCAGCTTGTGAAGATGTGAAGGCCAAATCAGTATCCGACAATTCTTGTAGACAAGTTTCTGAGGATGGGCAACCCAAAGGGGTCTCTTCTAATTCTCCCAAACCAGGCTCTGAGGATGCAAATTACAAGCGAGTCTCCTGTAATTCCCCCAAACCGGTTCCTGAGGATGTGAAACCAACTTATTGGGCTCAATCCCATTTGGTCACAGGATACTGTACGTATCTTCCTTTCCAGAGATTTGATATCACCCAGACACCACCAGCATACATAAACATGTTACCAAGTTTGCCCCAGTACACCAGCATATATACACCCTTGGCCAGCCTTTCTCCTGAATATCAGCTACCAAGATCAATACCAGTGGTGCCATCTTTTGTAACCAATGACAGAGCAGATAAAAATGCTGCTGCCTATTTTGAGGGTCATCATTTGAATGCTGAGAATGCTGCTGGTCACCAGATTGCCTCCGAAACACAGATCCTTGAGGACTCTTTGGGAATATCTGTAAAGTCACACTGCAGCACAGGTGATGCTCATACAGTCCTGAGTGAGTCTAACAGAAATGATGAGCACTGTGGAAATTCTAACAACAAATGTGAAGTAATTCCAGAAAACACCAGTGCAGTAACAAACATTCCACATGTGCAGATGGTTGCCATTCAGGTAAGAGTTAAATAGAAAAGTCTTCTTAATACTGAAGTTAAATTTTCCTTTTTATTTTTCATTGCCGTTATATTTACAAGAATCCTTAAAGTTGATTGACTTTATAATGATTAATGAAGCTTTTGCCTGAAAATATTTTTAAAATATGAACTATTTTGTGAGGCATGACAGGTAATCTTCTCAGAAAGAAGCTTGGGTCCAGTAAATAATACCCATCTTTGCTACCGAAATTCTACACACATTGAGAAATAAGACAGCAGGTGGAGCCAAAATGTCATCCTAAGAATTAATAAAGGTGCTGGAGGAGAAGGTAGCTGTTTGTAGGAAAGTTCAAGTGCTGGCTGGCAGTGTAGCCTGCATCACAGTGCCTTACCTGCCAGTTACAGGAGGGCCCACCTGGAGGCCTTCCAGCATGGGGTGCCTGCCCCATAGGACTTACTGCATGGAGGAGGAAGGGAAAATGTGCTGGCAGCTCCTCAGAAAGAGAAGGAAAAAGGAAGACCCTGACCTACACAGGCCCAGCTTCTCCTGTCAAACCAGGGGAGGAATGAGAATGTTAAAAAGAGACAGCCAGGTAGAAACAAGAGGGATGTGTATGAGTTCCTTCCTAACAAGCATGAGATGAAATCAAGATTCTCCTATGGTTGCCTTTATAGGGTATGAATTCATTAAATCCTTATTGAATTGCCCCACTCCTCATTATGTTTTCTAGGAAGCTTTGAAAAAAATAGGTTAAGAGCAATGGATCATAATCATTTTCAGTTATACTAATTCCAAATAACTTTCCTAATATACATGTTTATAGAAAGCATGGAACATAATCTAAATGGGAAAAAAACTTGAAAAAATTGTGGGTGTGTTTTAAAGTGTTATTACTTGATGGGCTTATTTTACTAGAGCAATTGAGATAGAGTGAATTTTAATTTTTTGTTTTGCCCACAGGTATCTTGGAACATAATACACCAAGAAGTCAATACTGAGCCATATAATCCTTTTGAGGAACAACAAGTGAGTCAAAATTACGTTAAACTGTTTAAAGGTTTAGTTTTCATTAATTTATCTAGATGGAATGATGAACTAGAACTATTTTGGAGTCAGCTTATTCCACACAAAGTTATCATGGAATAAGCTTGAGAACATAACAAAAAAATGATTTTGTTTTTATTGTTGAAATTTCAGAAGGAAAGGAAAAGGTAATTTTTTTCCAGCATATTTATTTCAAATTAAAAGTGTTATTGTTTTATTTTATTATTTTTTAAATTTTATTTTATTTATTTTTATTTTTATTTTTTTTGAGACAGGGTCTCACTGTCACCCAGGCTGGCCAGCTTTATTGTTTTAACTGGTATAATGAGCATGTAATAATTTATAAGTAAGCTTATTCATGTGAGTAATACAGAAAGATATTATAAAGACCTTCTCTACTATAATAATGATTCAATTAGAAAACCTACTAATATAATTTACTTCGTTAATATGCATCATAAGAGAAAAGTTGTCTTATCAACTCAAAGTTGCTGAGAAGGTATTGGATAAAATTCAGGTCACTGTCTTGACCAAAACTAGTAAGAAAATGGGAATTGATGAATATTTCTTAACGTGCTAATATTTTAAGCCAAAAGCCATCATCTTGCTTAGTGGTAAAACATCACCATTAATATTTATTATTATCCTGGGTATATTAACTGAGAAAGCAGATATGAGAAAGAAAGAAGATAGAAAAGAGGAGATGTTTGTATCATTATTTACAGAGGCTAAGGCTGTGTACCAGGAAAATCCAAAATGATCAACTGAAAACATATACTAACCTGTATAAACCTATACTTGTATATAAAAATATATACAAACAGTTACCTGTTAGAAAGTATGTTGAAAGAAAATATTTTCATACCAAAAAAGAGATAAAATACTTAAATGTATACAAAGAAAATTTTTAAAATGCTATGGAGAGACACATAGAAGCCTTAAATGAAAAGATATTTCATGTACTTTGATAAGAATACCTATTATGATAATGAGATTGGTTCTCCCTAAAGCTTTTTAAAATTTAACACAATCCCAGTATATACATGAACAGGGCAAATTAGTTATGTATATTGCTGTATATACAGCAAACAACTTCAAAGCTAGTGGCTTAAAACAGTAAATATTTCACAATTGTGAAATCTCACAATTTCGCTAAGTCAGGAATTCAGGAGCAGTTTAGCTGGATGCTTCTGGAGATTCTCATGTAGCTAGCCAAGATGTTGACCAGGGCTTGGTCATCTGCGGGAGTAACTGCGGCCAGAGGCTCTACTTCCAAGATAGCTCACTCACATGGCTAGCAAGTGGGTGTTGGCAGTTGTCAGGAAGCTTCAGTTCCTTGCCTTGTGGACCTCCACCTAGCCCTGATGACCTCATGGGGCTGGCTTTTCCCAGAGTGTGTGATCCCAGGCAGAAGCTGCAATGCTTTAGGAAGTCACAAATTATCACTTCTGGTGCATTCTCTTGGTCACATAGATCAATCCACCAACCCTGATACATGGTAGGAGAGGTCTATACAAGGCTGTGACTACCAAGAGGCTTGGTTACTGCACAGGATTAATTTAAAACTAGACAAATTGATTTTAAACTTCATATGTAAAAATGAACATCAAGAATGGGTATGGAAGAGAAACTGTAAGAAAAGGAGTTGTGCAACTAAATATCAAAACACAATATAAATCTATCTATATTACCACATACATAGACCATTAATATGAGAGTGCCTGGCCAACATGTTGAAACCCCGTCTCTACTAAAAATACAAAAATTGGCCAGGTGTGATAGCTCACCTGTAATCCCAGCTACTTGGGAGGCTGAGGTAGGAGAACTGCTTGAACCTGGGAGGCGGAGGTTGCAGTGAGCCAAGATCACGCCACTGCACTCCAGCCTGGGCGACAGAGTGAGACTCCATCTCAATCCATCAGTCAATCAAGATGGTAAATTGGCTGGGCATGGTGGCTCATGCCTGTAATCCCAGCACTTTGGGAGGCTGAGGTGGGTGGATCACGAGGTTAGGAGTTTGAGACCAGCCTGGCCAACATAGTAAAACCCCATCTCTACTAAAAATAAAAAAAAAATTAGCTGGGCGTGGTGGTGGACACCTGTAACCCCAGCTACTTGGGAGGCTGAGGCAGGAGAATCGCTTGAACCCAGGAGGCACAGGTTGCAGTGAGCCAAGACTGCGCCACTGCACTGTAGCCCGGGCGACAGTGCAAGACTCTGTCTCGAAAAAAAAAACAAAAACAAAGATGGCAAAGTATCAGTGAGCAAAAATTGGATTATTAAATACATAGTTAGGAGAAATGGATTGCCATCTAGAAAAAATCAATCTTCGTCCCTACCTCATTCCTTATACCAAAATAAGTTCCAGGCAGATTAAAGATTTTAGCATAAAAAATGGACCTATAAAAGTATCCAGGAAAAAAACGGGAAAAATTTTTTATAAGATCAGTAAATAGCATGGGAAAAAAGTATGTTTATATACATATACACATGCATGTAATGTGTATATCCTATATGCATAGCATATGTATAACAACAAATATATACACATATATACACATACACATGTCAAAACACAGAAGACAAACAAGGAAAATTATGTGCAGTGTGAAACAGAGAACTAATTTTCTTAACATACAAAGTTTCTATCAATCAGTAAGGAAAAGATTAACAACCTGTCACAAAGATGAGAATGGATGTGAATAGACAATTCACAATGAAAGAAATACAGATGATTTTTAAACATATAAACAGATGCCCACCCCACTTGAAATAGGAAAAGCAATCATTCACATTTTGAAAGATAGTGAAACTGAAATTTCTGGGAAGGCAGTTAGGAATCGATCTCCACTGATATATGTATAGAGAGACCAGTGAGTCAAGGGGATTTGTATGTTTGTTTTGTCTGTATTTGAATCAGCAGAAAATTGAATACAATCTAAACCTCCAACAATAATGGACTAGTTAAATTATGATATGCCTATAAAATGAAATATCATGCTGTCATTTAAAAAGCAGTTCTATAGTTAGATATGGAATGTTTGACAAGATCAATGTCTAGTTAAGTAGGAAGAAGGTCAGAACTTGTGTTTCCTGCTGCTATTTATACAAATAGTGTTTAGTTTTTGCTAATGATAAAAATAATATATAGAGTTCTTAAATTTTTTAAATGAATAATACCAAAAATTATGAAAGAAAAATTGAAAATCATCTACCTTCCCATCACTCATGTTAATATTTTGATGTGTAGCCTTCCAGGATGTTTGAACATTTACATATAATTAAACAATAGTTTTTAAAAGATGGGATCACAGCATATATATTGTATTTGAAATTTGCCAGCTTCAATTAATATATTGTAGACTTGTTTCCATATCAGTAAATACGATTTATAGCATCATTTTAAATGGATACTTGGTTTTCCATTTTATTAATGTGTGATCATTTATTTGACCAATTTCTCGTTGTTGAATATTTAGATTGTATCAGCTTTTTATGCTTACAAGCAGTCTTATAGTGAACATTTTGGCCTGTTTACTGTTGTTGAAGTCTTATGCTTTGCTTAGCTTTAAACCAGGTAGGCTCTGTTGTTTAATGAGTCAGTGCTTTTGACCATCAAATGAATGTTTTTATCAGTGATGGGAATGTTCACAAATGCTTTCTTAAATTAGCTCTTAGTTTTAGGACCTTGATGCTAGTATAGTTGATTGCTGGCTTCTCAACCAGTGAGAATTGCATTTGAATCCCAGCATTGCTACTTTCTTCTGGGACTTTGAGAAGTTGCCTCACTTGGTTTTCTGATCTATTAAAGGCAAACATAATGTATTTCTCACAGAAGTATCGTGAAGTTTAAATGTAATAACATAGAGGTGGCATTTAGCTTCCTGCCTGTCTCTGTTGGTAATTTGGGGCATGTAAATTCATTCATGATAGCAAGTTACTATTCACCGTGATCCTTTTGCTGAATTAAAAATTAAAATGGAGGTAAAGTCTTAAACCATAAAATTTTGCTCCTGGGTGATAGTAAGGTTGACTGTTTAATTAATTTAGTTAAGCATGGACTCTATTTATAGTACTAAATTTTCAGTCTGGGCAGACATAGTGGCATGCTCCAAGGCAAAAGGGCATGGATGGTCAATCTGACCATAATTCACAGTTCTCTAACTGACCATTCACAGAGTTTCAAATACTTAATTCCCTGCTTTTTTACACTTGAAAGATACTAAGGTATTGGGGGAAGGTACAGGAAATGTCAGAACTGGACCAGGTTTGTGCCTGGGATAGATTTCTAAAGCCTAGCTGCCATAGGGAGGACAGTTACCTGCAGCTGGAGAAGCTGCCAGCGTCAAACAGATGCTCTTTCAGAGTTATATGCAGTTTGAAAAGTTTTAAAAAATAATTACATAAATGACATTTATTGTTTGCCAACAGAATGGTTTCTGGGTTTCGGGTTTTTTTTGTTGTTAAGCTGGTGCAAGAAATATAACTGACAGTAATTCATAGATAATATTTTAATTTGTCATTTTGAAATAACCAGCAACTATTTATTTGAAACACCTAAAAGTAAAGCCAAAGTTAAAATGTTCTGTTTATATCTAAAATATGTATAATATGTGCAGCTTTTTAAACCTAATAAATAATCGTTGGTGTTAATTGTGGAGAGTGACATTTAAATCAAACTGTTGATCTGATATTGAACCCTTCTAAAGCAAACATTCAGAACTAATTATAGTATAGATTGAAGAATTTATGAATTCCAATAATATGAATGATTGTATTTATAAAAGAGCTGGTTTTGCTAAACAGTGTTTAGGGGTTTTTAATTCCTGAATGATTGTGACATTTCCCTTGTAAATTTTCATCTGCCTTTTACTCTCCTTTGTTTATTTTAAGAAACAGTAAAGAACAAGAGCATAAGTAGGCATTTTAAATGATTTTTAATAGATTGTTTTGTAATTCACTTTTAGGGGGAAATTTCACGGATTGAAAAGGAGCACCAAGTATTACAAGACCAACTTCAAGAAGCGTATGAAAATTATGAGCAGATAAAACTTAAAGGCTTAGAAGAGACCAGGGACCTGGAAGAGAAGTTGAGAAGGCACTTAGAAGAAAACAAGGTAATCCTATCTGAAACCTGTCTTTAATTGCATATAGCATAGTTAGGAGAATGTGAGTGTAACTGTGCTTGTGCAGCCTCAGCTGAACTTCTGCATTGTTGGCTAAACAAAAGATTCTTTCTCAGAATTGCCTGCTTCAGATTTTTTCATGACATATTAAAGTGGCTGTTGCCATGCTTTAGAACTTCTACAAACTGCCTTATGAGAAAGGAGCTGTAAGTCTGGGTTTTCATTTAGCTATAGTTCAGTTTCCTTGGTTAACTAAAACTCTATTTTATGGTGACTGAGCTCTGAGGTAAATTCTTGTTTATATTGAGAGGCAGCATAGCAATAGAGGTTCAGAATGAGAGCCCTGGAGACAGACTGGCTGGGTTCAGATGTAGGCATGGTTCTATACTAGTTCTAATCTTGGGCAATTTACCTAACTTCTCTGTGCTTTAGTTCCTTACCTGGAAAATGTGAGTAATAATAACTCACATTTTGTATGGTTAGATTAATACTTATAAAGTACTTAAAACTGCCTCGTTAGTAAGGACTCAGTAAGTATTGGCTGCTACTGTTGTTATCATCATCTTCATCTTACTCCTAAGGAAGTATAAGAATAACACAAGGAGCCTTAGACATACTAGAACTGTAAAGTCACCCAGAGTATTTTGTTGAGATCTGCTGACCTTGAATTCTGTTAGTCAAGACTGATCATCAGATACATGGCTAGTGGAGGGATAGCAATTAGTGGCAAAGCCAGATTGAATTAGTGAGAAAATGGAATCACAGATGTGAGGAAATCATGGTGCATTTGTTTTTAAAAGCTACCATCATCTGTTTAGAAAGGTAACAAAAGAATATTAATTCATTTAAGAAAGGAGGAATTTGTTCCAGAAGTCTGGATCGATAGCTGGGGTAACATATTAAATAGAAGAAAACTAGCTTAGTGGGACCTTAATCAGGAAACCTGTTTACTAAGATTTTAGTAGAAATCTTAGGGTCAGTTTGTAAAGGTAACTGTCATAACATTCCCCAGGAGCTGTTTATACTCAAGATGAGACTGGGGAGATTCTAAGGACAAGAAGAATTAGATAGATCCTGAGACTTTACTCAGTTTCTTGGCTGAGAGAAGTAAAAAAGAACAAAAGCAAAATCCTACATAGCATAGTGACACATGGAACACAAGTTTCTATAAGCTACTTGGGGGTTTAACAAAACAAAATAGTTTTATAAACTTTATATTGCCTCAGGAAACTTCAGTTTTATAAATCCATGTGGAAATGCCTGTAGCTGCCTGTTTGAGTGATGAGGCAGATTGGAGACATAGTCTTAAAGGTAGCATTCAGCCGGTGAGGTTATCTTTCTTTCTGGCAGAGGCTTTCCCGGCTTTATAAATTGCTGGTCTGACTGTGTGTTCTGTGTGCACAGTTCATCAAGGCTCTTTCTTTGTACAGCCAGTCCAGAAGAGTCTGGGAAATAAAGCACCCAGGGAGGGCTCCAGCTCTCCGGCTTTTTTTAACTTGTTAAGGCTTTGAGTCTGCTGTTGTGTGGCCCTACTCAAGAGTGCCTTAAAAGGGCAATTACTAAGCCCCCCAAATTATAGGCCTGATAAGTTATTAGACTTACCACATAAAATGTATACCGATTCCCTACCAGGATAAGTTGCTAATCTGAGTTCCTTGGGTTGGTGTCCACACAAGAGTAGATGAGATTTAGCCACAGTCATTCCTTTATTAATGGTGGTTATGCTCAGAGCTCATGGAGAAATTTCTTATAAACATAGAAGGAAATGAGTGGCTTTTCCTGATATTTCCCGTTGGCCTTTGACTGCAGATTGCTGAGGTTATGAGCTAACCAACTTTTCCTTTTACTCCAGTTACTTGATGCCACTTTTAGATGTAGCAAATGCATACCCAGCTCCTTATAGAGAACAGAAAAACAGGGAAGCTATAGAAATCTGAGTGCATTAGTGTCCTACTGCCCACATCACACCCCAGCACCTCCACATAATAGCTTTGTGTTGTTAGACAATTTCTTCAACCTTTTTGACCCTCAGTCTTCTCATTAATAATGTATTGTCTACTTCACAGCTTTGTGAGGCCTCACCTGGGGTGGTTGAAAAAGAACAGGGGCTAGCCAGAGATAGTAAGTACAGTACTCAAGGAGGAACTGTCCCACCCAAAATTCTACTTGTGCCTCTGCTAAGAAAATTGTTTTTTTACAAACCACTTTAAGAATACTTAGCATATGGCCAGGCGCGGTGGCTCAAGCCTGTAATCCCAGCACTTTGGGAGGCCGAGGCGGATGGATCACGAGGTCAAGAGGTCGAGACCATCCTGGCTAACATGGTGAAACCCCGTCTCTACTAAAAATACAAAAAAAAAATTAGCCAGGTATGGTGGCGGGTGCCTGTAGTCCCAGCTATTCAGAAGGCTGAGGCAGGAGAATGGCGTGAACCCGGGAGGTGGAGCTTGCAGTGAGCTGAGATCACGCCACTGCACTCCCGCCTGGGCGACAGAGAGAGACTCTGTCTCAAAAAGAAAGAATGCTTAGCATATACAGGCCAGGCACGGTGGCTTACACCTGTAATCCCAGCACTTTGGGAGGCCAAGGCGGGCATATCACCTGATGTCAGGAGTTTGAGACCAGCCTGGCCAACATGGTGAAACCCCATCTCTACCAAAATTACAAAAATTAGCCGGATGTGGTGGTGGGCGCCTGTAATCCCAGCTACTAGGGAGGCTGAGATGGGAGAATCACTCGAACCCAGGAGGCAGAGGTTGCAGTGAGCCAAGATCGCAACACTGCACTCCAGTCTGGGTGATAAGAGCTAGACTCCATCTCAAAAAAAAAAAAAAGAATGCTTAGCATATACTAAGCATCAGTAGAAATCTGAGCGAGGTATTATATATAGCTGATGGGGTTCTATTATTATTCATGAGCTAGGAATGGCCTCTATAGGTAATTAAGCCAGTTATCTATTCTCTGCCGGTGGAAAAGTGGCTTTTTAAATATTTTTTTTATTTTTTAGATGGAGTCTTGCTCTATCGCCCAGGCTGGAGTGCAGTGGCGTGATCTCAGCTCACTGCAGCCTCTGCTTCCTGGGTTCCAGCGATTCTCCTGCCTCAGCCTCCCGGGTAGCTGGGATTACAAGCACACACCACCAAGCCTGGCTAATTTTTGTATTTTTAGTAGAGATGGGGTTTTGCCATGTTGGCCAGGCTAGTCTTGAACTTCTGACCTCCTGTGATCCTCCCACCTCGGCCTCCCAAAGTGCTGGGATTACAGGCGTCAGACACTGTGCCTGGCCAAAAGTAGCTTTTTTAAAGCCAGAATCTCTTGTTGTTTTTATTGTACCCTAACCTATGACTGGCAGGTTATAACTGGTTGCAGTATTGCTGAAGGACATAGGTTCATTTTTGTTTGAGAATAAAATTCGCATAACTTTTTTGCTGTTTTAACCATTACAAAGTGTACAATATAGTGGTTTTTTAAATATTCACATTATTGTGTAACCATTACCACTGTCTAATTCCAGAAAACTTTTATCACCCCCAAAAAGAAACCCCATATTTATTAATCAGTCACTCCATATCTGCCCAGGACATATGGTCTTAAGGTGCTTTAATGAGATGCTAAAATGGGCAATGAGTCAACATTAGCTCTTAAAACACTGTCAAATTACTTGGCCCAGAATAATTTACGGGGTAGAATTTTGGACCTTTGTCTGTATTAGAACAGAATCTTGGCCCTGCCTGCCAAAACTTCCTAAGCCCACACTGGTGCGGAGGTGGGATTCTCCTCTTCAGTCATGGGTCCTTGTCAAGTTCAGCCTTTTTTAAATCTAACATTCATGAAGCTCCTACTATGTGCTATACTCAATTGTTTTTACGTGTATTTAATCTCAAAACAGTCCTTATACAATAGTGTTATACTCTAGTACATAAATCTCCATGTTACTGGTGAGGAAATGGAGGTGGGAGCAGCTGATGCAGCTTGCCCCAAGCCACACCAGTACGAAGTGGCAGAACAGGCCATGTCAGGCTTCAGAGCCTGTGCATTTGTTCTCCCTTAAGAGAAGGTCAGCTCCACGGCCCAGTTCAACTAACTGTTAGGAACTTTTCTCACCACTTTACAGCAGTGTAGGCATATCAGTTAATCACTGTCATAATAATGCTGAGTAACTCCCAGCCACAAAACCCCAGTGACATGTGACTGTAATCGTTAAGCGTAGGAGTCTGGATCAGCTGGTCCTGCTTGGGCTTGGCTGGGTCATTTCACCTTTGGGCTAGCAAGAGCTCTGCAGCATCTTTGCTGTTCTTACCTACATATCTAGAGTCAGCTGGCTGTAGATTGATCTAGAATGGCCTCAGCTGGGATGACTGGGACAACTAGCTCTGCTCCACATGTCTTGCATCTTCCACCCTGAAAATCCTATTCTGAAGGCAGTAGGAAGGTGCAACGGCAAGCAAGGATGGCCACACGACACCTTTCAAGCCTCTACTGACTTCAGGTCTGCTCAGACCCCACTGGCAAAAGCAGTCACATAGCCAGCCAGAGTCAGGGCTGGGGAAAATAGACTTTGCCTCATTAGTGAAGGGAACTGCAAGGTCACATGACAAATGGAGTGGCTACAGAGTGTGAAGGATAGAGCTATGAATGCCATCCCTCCACTACAGTAGGTCAGCGCCAGTAATTTACTAACACTCAGTAATTACCAAGAGCCTTCTGTGATTGATGCCTGCTTCATCTTCCACCTTCTCCCTTGCCAGTTCTCTACATTGTTCTCTAATTTAATGGATAATGTTTGTCATTCGATTTCTCCCTTCCAAACCTTTTCCCAGTACCATCCCTTCTGCCTGGAGTGGTTTTCCTTCTCCCTGAGCCTGACTCCCTCCTGCTTCTCCTTTGGGCATCACTTTCTTGAGGAAACAGTTGTTGATGCAACCTCAGGCTTGCTTGCAGGCCTTTGTTAATGCAGTGGTGGTAATGATGACTATGTGAGATGGTAATCATCATTTTGTAACATCTTTATTGAGATATAATTAACCATAGCATAACATTTACCTATTAAAAATAGACAATTTAATGGTTTTGGTATATGCCCAGGTCTGTGTGTAGCACAATCTAAGTTTCAACCATTTTCATCAACCTAAAAAGAAATCTTATACCCACTAGCTGTCACTCCCCATTCTCTCCTGTATCCTAGCCCTTGGCAACCACTGATTGACTCTCTAGATTTGTCTTTTCTGAGCATTTTGTATAAATGGATCATGTTACATGTAGTCTTTTATAAGTGTCTTCTTTCACTTATAGTGTTTTCAAGGTTCATCCTTGTACATCCATCTATGTTAATATGTATCAGTGTGTCATTTCTTTTTACTGTGGAATAATGTTCTATTGTGTGACTATATCATATTTTATTCATTCACTAGTTGATTGACATTTGCATTCTTTCTACCTTTTCACTATTCTGTATGATGATGCTGTGAACATTCATGGACAGGTTTTCTGTGGACATATGTTTTCATTTCTTTTGGATATATGCATAAGAGTGAAATTGCTGATCATATGGCAATTCCATATTTAAGCGTATGAGGAACTGCGAGCCTGTTCCAAAACCATCCTACCAGCAGTATATGAGGATTCCAGTTTCTCCATTCTCACTTACACTTATCATCATTTGTCTTTTTATTTATGCCTTCTAATGGGTATGGAGTTGTATCTCATTGTGGTTTTATTTCCCTAAAGGCTAATAATATTGAGCATCTTTTCATATGCTTATTAGCCATTTGTGTATCTTCTTTGGAGGAATGTCTACTCAGATCCTTTATTCATTTTTTAATTGAGTTTGTCTTTCTATTATTGACTTATAAGAGTTTTTGGGCCAGGTGTGGTGGCTTACAACTATAAAACCAGCACTTTGAGAGACCAAGGCAGGAAGATCGCTTGAGCCCAGGAGTTTGAAACCAGCCTGGGCAACATGGCAAGATCCCATCTCTACAAAAAGTTAAAAATTAACCAGGCATGGTGGTGCGCACCTGTGGTCCCAGCTACTTGGGAGGCTGAGCTGAGAGGGTCACTTGAGCCCAGGGGTTTTGAGGCTACAGTGAGCCAGGATCATGCCATTGCACCCCAGCCTGGGCAACAACAGAGTGAGACCCTGTCTCAAAAGGAAAAAAAAGAAACAAAACAGGTCTGGGCATGGTGGCTCACACCTATAATCCCAGCACTTTGGGAGGCTGAGGCAGGAGGATTGTTTGAGCCCAGGAGTTCAAGACCAGCCAGGGTGATGTGATGAGACCCTCATTCGCTACAAAAAATTAAAAAATTAAATAAATAATTAGGTAGGTATGGTGATACATGCCTGTAGTTCCAGCTACTCAGGAGGCTGAGGTGGGAGGATCACTTGAGACCAGGAAGTTGAGGCTGCAGTGAGCTATGATCTTTCCACTGCACTACAGTTTAGGCAACAGAGCAAGACCCTGTCTCAAAAAAACAAAAACAAAGAGTTTTTCTATATTCTGGATACAAGTTGCTTATCAAATACGTGATTTGCAGATATTTACTTCCATCTTCCATATTTGTAAATGTATCTCCCATCTCCATTTTGTGGGTTGCCTTTTCACTTTCCTAATGGTATCATTTGCAGCACAAAAGTTTTTACTTTGAGTACACTAAGTCCAATTTCTCTTATTCTTTTGTTACTTGTGCCTTTGGTGTCATAGCTAAGAAACCCCTGTCTACTTCAAGGGCACTGCTTACCCATTTAGGTCTGTGATCCATTTCACGTTAATTTTTCGGATAGTACGGTATAGTAATTATCTTTTACGCATATTTTCTCTACCAAACTGTGATCTTGAAAGTAAGGACTGTTTTTTGTTTTGTTTGTTTTTTGAATAGGAGTCTCATTGTATTGCCAAGGTTGAACTCCTGGGCTCAAGGGATCCTCCTGCCTCAGACTCCTGAGTAGTCGAGACTACAAACCCATGCTACCACGCCCAGAAGGGTCGTTTTTAAAGTTATCTTTGGTTGACAGCAGCTAGCTGAGTGTACAAACTAGGAGCTTTGCAAATGTTTATCAAACAATGTGTGCTTGGCCCCTGAAAAGCTGCATTTAATGAATTGTGTTTTCATATTCTCTGTCAGCTTACATCAGAGGACATCAGGCTCACATTCTGTGAAGTTTGCTGCTTTGTTTACTGCTAGTATGGAGTTGGGGATATTATCCATTCTTTCATGTGACAGATATTTCTTGAATGTTCTCTTAAGTGTCAGGCTCTGTGCTGGTCTTGTGGGGCATTTCTGCAGCATCCTCTTCGTGAGGCCCTTCTGTCTGCCATCACTTCCAGGGCCTCTCTTGTGCAACTGGTTTGTTTTTATGTTTTATATTGAATTGTACAGCTCATTATATTTTCTCTTTGACCTTGTCTGCCAGAAAGTTTTAATGTTATTTCTAAAGAATGGTTAGGACCGCATGCCATTCATTTTTACATTACTCTCACTCATGGTTTTGTATTGTCATTCCTCTCTCTTTATTCTGTTTTCTTTACCTGCTTAGCATTCTTTTTATTTTGTCTTTTAAAAACTTATGTATATATTATCAAAGGTACCTCAGATATTTATTTTAGAACAACACTGAGGTTTAATAAAAAAGATAAGAAAACAAGTTTTTTTCTAATTGAGAAAAAGAAATTGTTTATAGTTATGCCAATAAACTGTAATATAGCAGATACAGTTGTGTATAGCCTATTTGTTTTATGCTAAGCTTGAAAGAAAAAAGTTCAGGAGATCATTCTGTCTTCCATGCAGTCAGAAACAAGCTCGTGATAGCTGACCTGTTTAGCATTGTGAGGCAGCTATGGTCAGTACAAACAGAGGATGAACTCATGTAGTATTTTCACTGCCTGAGCTATATGTATATGTATGTGCACATGTGTTTATAATACTTTGTGCTTCTTGATACTTGAACTCCCTTAGGTACTTGTTGCCAACTAGGTTCTTATGCCTAAGCATAACCTTGTGGTTGCATATAATCTCCCAGGTGAGATCATTGGCTCAGAATAGGAGCACAGGATATGTGAGAAACAAGATTGGCAAGGCATGCCAATTCACATTGGTCCTAGTAGAACCGAACCAGGTGGAACACAGGATTCTTAAGTAGAATAGGCATGGTGGTCACCTCAGTCGCAGTAGTGACTCAAGAAATTCAGGATCAACAAGGTTGCAGCTAAGAAGATGTAGGAAGAACTGGTTCCCGTGTTAAAGGGAACGTTACTGAGCTGTTCCATTTCTGCCACCTAAGAACAGTTGTCCTGTGCCAAAATCGACCTTATCCCTGTTGTAGGATTCAGAAATCTTAAAGGACCTTGACTGGTTAGCAAATCTGCCTTTAAAAAACATGAAAACCTTGGTGTCTAAGGCTGAAAAGGGAGTAGTGGTCTCTTAAATTGATAGAGCTTTTGACCCGATGGCCATGATTTCCTATGGAATCCATGTAGGTTGACTTTAGTGTCCTTTCTTACAGAAAGGACCTCGAGTTTCTATAGCTGAACTGTATTCCTCAGTGACCTATGTGTGCTCTAAGCCTAAGCAGGAAGTTCAGGCTGTAGGGAACCTGATAGGAAGTGAAAAATTAAAAGTTTCCCTAAAGCAAATGTGAAGTTAGGATTTCATTAAGCTGTCATTGATAATGGTGAGATTTTAAACTAGAAAATATTTGTTTCCTTTAAATATTGCTTTGATTCACGTTTAAATTAATTATTAGAAATATTAACATGGGGAATGTTTTACTTATAAATGACTGGTATTTATAAGCATGTGCCCCACCCAAACCCCTTGCTACCATTGAATAGATGATACTTCAAAAAAGACATCAAACCTTTAGAGAATGTGTAGATTCAGAAGTTTCAAACCAGCAACTACATAGGAAGTTGACAAAGAGGGTTGGGTGTCAAGTGGTGCTGTACCAAACCCTCCAGGGGAACGGTAACTAGCATTGTCTCCAAAGAGGTTTTCATTTCTCTTTGTCACACTGCCTGAAATTCTGGCAGGTATCTCAACCTAAATGCCTTTAATGACCAGCAAGAGCATTACATTTACATTTATAAAAGCAAACAAAAACTATTGGCCTTGCCAACTGAAATGTGTGTATGTAGATTAGAGAATCATTTAGGCTGGAGAGTGAAGTGTGAATACCTCTGGGCACGTCGAAGTGGTTCTTCGGGGTGTCGTACTGTAATCAGATGCACGTAGCGGGTAGGATGTGGCTGTCTGGTGTGACTTGGTGTCCCAGGCTTGGCTGGGGGGCATAGTCTGCCACAGGGCGCCAGCTTGGGAGTGTGTTCCACTGAACTTGAGTCATTGTTTAAGCTATGACGCCATCACAATTCTAGCCTTTCAGTCTCTTTTGTTAGAAAGTATATTTTGCCACTTATTTAAGTACTTTCTAAATGTTTTTAGATCTCAAAGACGGAATTAGATTGGTTCCTTCAAGATTTGGAAAGAGAAATTAAAAAATGGCAACAGGAAAAAAAAGAAATCCAAGAAAGACTAAAATCACTGAAGAAGAAAATTAAAAAGGTTTCAAATGCCATTGAAACGTAAGTAATGATTGAAAGGCAGTAATTTTTATTTAAAAAAAATATTGTGGCTTTTGGTTATTTTTGCATTTTTGATATTTAATTTCAAACTATATCAAGTAAAGTAAAAATGAATAGATACTGTTTTCATTGTTTTGTCTCATTTAAAAAAGTATTCATTGAGTAATTATCTCACCTGAATTTTTTTCTAAACTTAACATTTTTTCAGATAAATTATATAAAAGTGAGAGTAGCATGGAACTGAGAATCCTCAAGGAACTGACTTCCTTCCAGTTTGAACACCATCCCTTTCTCTGGCCCTCTTTTTTCTTATCAGCAAAACATGGGGGCTGGTCTAAAATCTAAGGTTCTTTTCAAAAGTAAGATTCTGTGATGATTATTTTATTTATAATTACTTTTATCCTGAATCTATAAATTATTAAAATTTGTCTTGTAGTGTGAACGATTTGATAACATACACAGATCCTAGGAATGATTGTCAGGTGGGCCAAGAGTGTGTTTTAAGATTCTCTGTGATCCATCCCTAACCTCCCTCTGCTCTAAACAGTGATAGGTCAAATTCTTCAGCTTGTTTTCTACCACTGTGTAAGAAAACACCCAAAAGTCAGTGTCTTGGTTAGCAGCCATTGTATTTGCTCATGGTCCTGCAATCTGGGCTGAGTTCAGCTGGGCCATTCTTCTGCTGGTCTTGCCAGGAGTCCTCGTGTGGCTGAATTTAGCTGGGTGATGACTGGGGCTGGCCTCAGCTGGGATGCTGGGGTGGCTTGGCCTCACTTTCTGTCTGTGTAGCCTCTCTGTGATTTTTATTTATGTGGTCTTTCCGTGTGATCTCTATTATGATAGCCAGACTTCTTACGTGGTGGCTAGGGACTTCAGATGGTGCAGAAGTGGAAGCCACTAGGCCTCCTGAAGGTTCAGGCCCAGAACTGTCACAGTATCATCTCTGCTACCTTTTATTCCTTAAAACAAGTCATAGGCTTGGTCCAGATTCAAGGGCATGAATAATGGAAGGCTGGATTCACTGGGGGGCCACGCTACACACTCACCTTTCAAGGGCTTTTGTGTTTTTCCATGCCGCATGCCATATGATCAGATGAATTTCATTATGAGTCTTGCTAGCATTACATTTAGGCAGTCCTCAAACAATGAGGAAAAGTAAAACACTGCCTCAGAATTTTCACTCCCTGTGTCATGTCATTTTGATGATCAAAGTAGCTTCACTAGTAGAACACACTTATGGAAATGATAATGTCTATAAAGCTTTTTACCTCTAATATTTGAGCATGACCAGTCTTGGTCATTTTGTTACTAAAAAATGTGGAAATACTTATATTTAACATACTTTTTTTGTTCAGTTCAGATATACTGTCAAACTAGACAAGGTAACTAGAGGCTGTTAATGATAAGAAATTTTTTTTCTGTACTAGCATAAAAGTTAATTTCTGCTGGAGAATAAACTTTTTATTGTTGACTTTTTTCCATTTTATTAATAGATTTCTTTACCTTTCCTGTCACAATTTAAAGATAAGCCATACGCTTCTAAGTTTTTTGTTGTTTTTTTTTTTTTTTTTTGAGACCGAGTTTTGCTTTTGTCACCCAGCCTGGAGTGCAATGGTGCAATCTCATCTCACTGCAACCTCTGCCTCTGATGTTCAAGCAATTCTCCTGTCTCAGCCTCCCGAGTAACTGGGATTACAGGTGCCTACCACCACGACTGACTAATTTTTCTTTTTTCTTTTTTTTTTTTTAGTAGAGATGGGGTTTCACCATGTTGGCCAGGCTGGTCTCGAACTCCTGACCTCAGATGATCCACCCATCTTGGCCTCCCAAAGTGCTGGGATTACAGGCATGAGCCACCGCACCTGGCCTGCTTTTTACATTTTCCGAATAAATGCTTTAAAGCTCAATTTTTCTATTTAGATTTTTAAGTAAAATCTTTAAACTTTTTGGATCTCTTTCTCAGAGATGCACAAAGGACATGAAAAATGATTTCTTGGATGTTTCTGTGCTCTCAATCACACTTAGTATTCATTAAGAAATGACTAGAACATAGAGCTCATGATTGGTACAGTGACACAAACCACAGACGGCTATGAAAGAAGGCAGGGCTTCCATGAGAGTGTCAGAGTGTCACCCAGTATTTGTCTATTTAGAGGAGGGAGGAAGTGTTTTACAAAAGAAGTAAAATAATAGTTAAACTGGCTTGTATTAGAAACAAGCGGCTTTAGTAAACAGAGATGACTGCAAAGGTATCTCAGGGTAGCATGAAACAAGAGGCAGAACCCGCCTTGTGCAGGGCATGGCTCAAGAATCGGAGATTCACACACTTGTTTTGAAGGATTATCAGAGAGTGTGTGTGTGTGTGCGTGCGCACCCGTGTGTGTGCATGAATGCTTGTTTTGACTTTAAGTTCTGTTTTAAAGAGTAGAAGGCTGTTTTCATTTTGAATGAGAATCCACATCTTCTCATTTGAATAAGAATCACTGGTTACACTGATGATGATGCCACAGTACCTGTGTTCCCTGTCTCCTGTTGAAACCATCTTGAGCTGCACATCTTAGACTGAGATAGGGTGATTTACCTGTAAGCATATGACTTAAGAGTGAAGAAAAAGGTGATCTGGAAGGAAAATTTCCCAAAAGGGAAATGACCTCAAATTATTTTCCTATTTAGAAGATACTAAAAATGAAACAAGATGTAAAAATATATATATTAAAAAATCAAGAAATGTTTTTAAGGATATGGGTACAATTTACTGTGTGGGGGTCCTGTTAAAAGAATTTTCAAAATTAATTAATATTTGGTGATTATGCTTTTATAGATATACCCAGAAAAATGATGGAAAGGAAAAAGAACATGAATTACATCTGGATCAGTCCCTTGAAATCAGGCAAATTAAGCTTAAATTTATTTTTAATATCTTTTAATACTTTTAATGCCAGGAGTACAAGCACAGTAGACTTTGAAATATATTGTTGCTTGTCTATTTCTTTTAAATAATTATGTTTCTGTTTTCTTTATTTCTGTTGCATTTAAAAAATTAATTTATAAATATATTGTTTGAATATTTAAATATTTTTATTTTACAAGATTTCTGCATTTATTTCCCATTGTCAATATAAAAATACTGAATTTATTGTTGTCAACTTTTTTTGGATTGACTTGAAACTAAAAACATGTTTTAAAAACTTTTCTTTTGTGTTACTTAGAATATTCATCTCCACTGTAGGCTGGTAGTTTGTTGCTGTTATTGCTTTATAATTATAGGTTCATTAAATTTTTACTATGAATCTATGCAAAATTTCCTTTTAACCCTTGCTTGCTAATGGAAATAATATGTTTTCACATACTGGTAACCAGTACATTCAGTGATAAGCAGTTGCATTCTGCTTTTCTCACTGAGTATTGTTTCATATGCACATTCCCATCCTGTTTTTTGAATAATTTTGTACAGATTTCTTTTTCCCTTCGGGTTCTGTCCTCGTAATATGCGTCAAAACAGAATTTCTGGCTCAAAGGATAGGGAATGTTTTATAAAGCTTACTTTTTAAAATTTTTATTTATTTATTTTTTGAGATAGGGTCTTGCTCTGTCACCCAGGCTGGAATGCAGTAGTGCAGTCATGGCTCACTGCAGACTCCATCTCCCAGCTCAAGCAATTCTCTCGCCTGAGCCTCTCGAGTAGCTGGGACTACAGGCATGCACCACCATTGTATTTTTTGTAGATATAGGGTTTTGCCATGCTGTCTAGGCTGGTCTTGAACTTCTGGGCCCAAGAGATCCGCCTGCCTCGGCCTCCCAAAGTATTGGGATTACAGGCCTAAGCCACTGTGCCCGGCCTATACAGTTTATTAATGTCACCAGATTGTACTCCACCTGCCCTCATAAAAATGGTGAACTGGAACAGTGCCCTCACTTTGATTCTCAGCATGCCCACCTAATGTGCACTTCCATTTCACATCTGCCTTTGATCACTTGTAAAGCACAAAGAGCACACTTGAGTCTGTGTATTGTGTAGTAAAATATGAGATGAGAAACTGCTCTGGAAGATGTAGCTGAGGCTATGGTGGTGCGGTTTCAAAGCTCATCCAGCCTGAAACCTTTGTTATCTCACTGTGAAATTTTGTTCGAGAAGATTTTTTTTTCCTTCAGTATTTGTAGCAGCACACTTACAAATGAGAAAATGAAAATAGAAGAGTGTATAAAGAAAGGGAAAGAGGATTATGAAGAGAGTCATCAGAGAGCTGTGGCTGCAGAGGTGAGTCCATGACACTTACTGACCGCTATGGCATTTGTCATTTGTTTTTGTGTTTCTTTAATGACATATGAGGCATAACAGACATTACTGAAAAGTGTGGTGCATAAAGGATATCCTGTCACCCATAATACATCCTCCCTAAAACGACCACTCTTTTTCCTTGCCTATAGCCTTGTAATGTTTTACCGGTATGCTTGTGTTGTTACTTAAACGCACTCATAGTATACACCAAATTTGGTAACCTGCTTTCCTTATTTACCATTGTAATTCAGTCATTTCCTATATTATACACTTTGAATGCTTTCATCATATTTAATCCAGTGATGTACCATGAAGTAGCCAACCATATTTGCCAATACTTGGAAAGGAACTTGAAAATAATCCACGTATTAAGAATACGCTCCTCCCGCCCCTAGAAGAATATATAGCAATGTCAGTACACTGTTTGAGAAACTACTGAGACAAGAATCAAAATTATGACATCTGGCTGTATTTTATTTAGTTCCCGAAACATCATTCTCTATGTTTCTCTAGCTGAGAAACAAATGATATTTATTGGCATATGTGTCTGTGATTATTCTGGTAAAGTAAGAAAAGGCTTAGTTTATACAGTCTGCAAACATTAGGCTTTTCAATTAGGAATTGACTATGCACCTTTTTCTAAGGACAGGAAAGGAAAAAGAGCGAAAGTATGAATACTTTGTGGGTCCTACACCAGCATCGGTATTCTTGAGCTTGTTTAATTCACACCACCGTTTGGTAAGCAGGTTTGCCTGGTGGGCCCTGTCAAGTTTACAGACACCTGGATTAAAAGGCTATTTAATGAATCATTTGGACCACAAGGCCATTCTACATTTCCTGCAGTGATTCTCACAAAAATGGCCAGTTGGCTTGTGGGGAAGCCACAGAGAGTCTAAAATCTTAAAAGCATACCCCAAAGGCTTTTGATGTCCTTGCTGAGAACAGCTTCTCTGAGGCTTTTCTAAAATTGCAGAGGATGCAGCCTTTATTTAGGGTTATTCTGCTGCAGGACCATAGGTAATGCACACTGGTGTACACATGCAGTTAACCTGGCTCTGTGTTTATATATAGCTTAAGCAGAAAGCCATGTACAGTTATTCATATCTGCAAAAAGGATCATGGAAGGTATGCATTTGTAATGTCATTTTGTTCTGTGTTCAAATCTCAAAGTCTAATTCATGTTCAACTGTGATCAAGTTCTGGTGATTCTGTCATCATGCTTCATTTAAGGAGAAATGGGAAAGTGGTTTAAATGTTTAAGTTTTAACCTTTAAAACAGTTTCAGGCTGTCATTTGTAAAATACTCATATGTCCTCTAATCTACTGGCAGGTATCTGTACTTGAAAACTGGAAGGAGAGTGAAGTGTATAAGCTACAGATCATGGAGTCACAAGCAGAAGCCTATCTGAAGAAGCTGGAGCTGATTAGCCGGTAATGCAGTTTCATGGGTGTTCTCAGCACGTCATTTAGAAGATAAAGCTAGGACCATCTGAGAAAAACATTATTTTGTATTAGGACCATTTTATTTTTAATAGTTATATAATTGATACGTGTTCAATTGTAGAAAAGTTAAGACATACAAACAAAAATGATAAAAATCATTCCTAATTCTAAATGGAGATATAACATTTGTATTTTGGAATAAATTCATGAAGTGTTTGAAAAAATGAAAATTTGTGAATTATTTTTACTAAATAGTATATAGGAAATTTATTTTCATATTGGTAATTACATTTCTCCAACCTAATTTTGAAAAGTTGGATAGTAATCGAGCATAGAAACATGTCATGATTTACCAAACACTGCTGTGCTGAGACAGTGGAGCTGTTTGTGAATTTGTGTTAATATAAGCCACCGTGCAGTGAGCATCCTTATAGTTAAATTTTTGTGCACATTATTAGTCATTTCCATGCAGTAAAATTTTGGAATGAAGATGACATTTTCAAGGCTTTTAAAATTTTTTACCAAGTTGCTTTCCATAATAGCTATTATTTAACAGTCTGCATGACAGCATGCGAGAATGTTTACAAAGTATATTCACACATGTTAATTTTTTTTCAACTCTCCACATAATCTCTGCCTGTTTTTGTTTGTTTTTTTGAGACGGAGTCTCGCTCTGTCACCCAGGCTGGAGTGCAATGGCCCGATCTTGGCTCACTGCAACCTCTGCCTCCTGGGTTCAAGCGATTCTCTTGCCTCAGCCTCCCGAATAGCTGGGATTACAGCTGTGTGCCATCAGGCCCAGCTAATTTTTTGTATTTGTAGTAGATATGGGGTTTCACCATGTTAGCCAGGATGGTCTCTATCTCCTGACCTCGTGATCCACCTGCCTTGGCCTCCCAAAGTGCTGGGATTACAGGCATGAGCCACCGCGCCTGGCCTTGTTCTTGTTTGTTTGTTTTTGAGACGGAGTCTCGCTCTGTCGCCCATGCTGGAGTGTAGTGGCGTGATCTCGGCTCACTGCAAGCTCCGCCTCCTGAGTTCACGCCATTCTCCTGCCTCAGCCTCCCGAGTAGCTGAGACTGCAGGTGCCCGCCACTACTCCTGGCTAATTTTTTGTATTTTTAGTAGAGATGGGTTTCACCATATTAGCCAGGATGGTCTCAATCTCCTGATCTCATGATCCACCCACCTTGGCCTCCCAAAGTGCTGGGATCACAGGAGTGAGCCACCGCGCTGGCCGGCCTTGTTTGTTTTTAAGATAAGGCTTGCCTGGGATTCCTAGAGGATCTTCTTCACCCTAGTACTTAGCACTTCTCTATGTGGGATTACTTTTCATTGAGTCCTTTTATCATGTTCTATACACAGATTTTGTGTTTTTAATCCCAGGGTTTGATCCTTCCTGGTGCTTGCCTTTTGATTCAAATTTCAAACCCTCAGCATTGAACCAGAGATTGTGTGAATCATGGACAGTTTCAGTGTATAGTTCTTTTTCTTTCTTTCTTTCTTTCTTTCTTTTTTTGAGATGAAGTCTTGCTCTGTTGCACAGGCTGGAGTGCAGTGGTGTGATCTCGGCTCACTGCAACCTCTGCCTCCTGGGTTCAAGTGATTCTCCTGCCTCCCGAGTAGCTGGGATTATAGGCGCCCACCACCATGCCAGGCTGATTTTTGTATTTTTAGTAGAGACAGCGTTTCACCATGTTGGCCAGGCTGGTCTCTAACTCCTGACCTGGTGATCCACCTGCCTAGGCCTCCCAAAGTGCTGGGATTACAGGTGTGAGCCACCATGCCCGGCCCCTTCTTCATTTTCAAGATTTAATTTTTTTAATGAGAAAACTTTTCTGATTAAAAGTAAAATAATATGCTGATTTAGAGTACAGGACTAGTACAGCTGAGGTTGAGACCAAGTGGTAGTCAACCGCCTGTACTAAGCACCCACCATAGGCTGCATTGCGGCTCATCTGGGAAACAAAGATAATCTCAGACTCATTTCATCTAATAGTATCAACTCTTCCAATAAACGGTAGAGTATACAAAGATTCTTTCTTCAGGATGCCATGCTAACTCTGCCTCCTCCACCAAAGTATAGAACATAGAAAAGGGGTAAAAAGAATGCTCTGTTTTTTCTTCAATATGTATAATGAGGTCTTACTGTACCCACAGATTGGTAGTGTTTTTGATCTTCTCAATTAGGAGTAGTCAGTTTATCTGTCACTTTCAATAGACCAGATTCATGAGGTGCTGAGATTGTAAATTTATCTTAGACTCATCCTTTATTTTTATATTCAGGTAATGATTAGGGTTTGATTGCAATCTTTTGAATGTTTCAGACTACCTTTTAAAAAAATCTTTAAATGCAGACGCTGGCTTTAATATTAAACATAAAGATGTCAAATGAAGAATGGTCAAACTTTCAAATTTGGGAAAAGAACTTAAAGTTCAGGAGACTTATTTTCTCTCTGCCCTTTGGTTTTAGAGTTTTTGTTATATTAATAATTAAAATTTTCTAAAGTGTTTCTAGTGGCAAGTTTACAAGATAAGCAATTCCTTAAAAATAGTTGGGGTTTTGTGTGTATATGATCATGTTAAATGTCTCGCTCATGTTTAGATGTTTATTTGACTGTAAGTGCTTTTAATTTTTAAAATTTCTAAAGCAGTTTTATATTATACTTTTTCAGTGATCCTGCAGCATATCCTGACATGGAGTCTGATATATGTTCATGGGAATTGTTTCTTTCTAATGTTACAAAAGAAATTGAGAAAGCAAGGGTAAGTTGTAAAAAACATCTTTTAATCCCATCAAAATCTTTATGATAGTTATAATTCTCGGGAGGCTGGTGTCATATTGAATCTATTTCTTTTTTATCTATTATTATCAATAATTTTTTTTGTTGAAAGTATTATGAGCTTTTCATGGATCTAATCGTTTTGTTGTGTTTTTTTTTGGTTTTTTTTTTGAGACGAAGTTTCACTCTTGTTGCCCAGGCTGGAGTGCAATGGTGCAATCTTGGCTCACTGCAACCTCCGCTTCCCAGGTTCAAGCGATTCTCCTGCCTCAGCCCCCCAAGTAGCTGGGATTACAGGCATGTGCCACCATGCCCGGCTAATTTTGTTTTTGTTTTTGTTTTTTAGTAGAGATGGGGGTCTCTCCATGTTGGTCAGGCTGGTCTCGATCTCCTGACCTCAGGTGATCTGGCCGCCTCGGCCTCCCAAAGTGCTGGGATTACAGGCATGAGCCACCGTGCCCAGCCGGAAGTAGTGGTATTTTCTTAATTAACCAGCTTGACCTCTCCCTTGATTGGTAAGATTAGAGGAGTTATGTTTGAAAAGGCTTTGGAGCATTCGGTTTAGTGAGGTCTTATTTTGAATTTCCTTACAAGACAGTTATGTTTCATTTATAATGCGTAGGAAGAAACAAAGTATTAATTGACAATTGTGGTTTTCCCACACTTTACTTTCTACTCACAGTCTCAGTTTGAAGAACAAATTAAGGCAATTAAAAATGGTTCTCGGCTCAGTGAACTTTCTAAAGTGCAGATTTCTGAGCTTTCATTTCCTGCCTGTAACACGGTAAGTCTAGCACATCTTTTTTTTTTTTTTTTAAAACTATAATTCATTTGTTAACTGGCCAAAGTAGTTATTTGTTGTTGTTTCCTGGGAGTGAGGATGAGATTGGTTAATAATTGCCTTAATGTTTCATTATTGGTGCCACTGATTAACCTTTTAAGCTTCATAACATTCTTACATAAAATAGATCAGTCTTTCTACATCTGTATGAGGGTTGGACTGAGGTGAATACACCATTGCTACATTTCTATCACTCTCTTGTACCTTGGCCTGTCTTCTGTCTTTTCTGTGTGTGTGTGTGTGTGTGTGTGTGTGTGTGTGTGTATGTGTGTGTGTTGTATATGTATTCCTGACTTTGAATGAATAATCCAGGAGTAGCAGGTGCCTGTGATTCAAGCAGGACCCTATCACCACCTCAGATTATACTCTTATTCCTAGATATTTGGGACATAAGACCAAAATCTAAAAATTAAGAGGTTTCCTCCTCATATACAGAATAAGAGCTGCTATGCCTGAGACATACAGGGCTTTGTTGGTCTGGCACATCATATTTTACTACTTGTACTTGATTTGCCAAATCTTGTGAATAACAGTGAATAATCTTGTCTTTTTATTTTAATATACACAGCACAGTAAAGAAAAGCATTAATTGCATTTTGTGGACTTTGCAACATGGCTAAACCCATATTTCTTAGATTTGGACACAGATAGATGCTTAGTAAATACTAAATTGAAATGAATTAGGCCCAGAGGAGATCAGACCATAGCAATTTAAAGTTAGATCTTGAGAGAAAACTTAGGTAAAAAAAAAAAAAAACAAACAAAATTAAAGGAGGACTGTGTGTGAGAGTTGAAAGTTATAAGTTTCAGAATGTTGTGGCAGGACCGTGAAATCTGGTTCCTAAAGATGGAGGAGACTCTCTCCCAGCACCTGACTTGCACCCTTCCACTACTGCCAGACCTTTGCCTGGGCTGTTCCTAGCCTGGAGCACTGTCCCCACTCTGCATCCTGCCTTCCCCTGAAACCCCGTCAGGGGCTGCCCTCTTTTGGCCTCCCACTGTGTCCCTTCTCTCACGTGCATTAGATCTCAGCCTGGCCTTGAATGTCTCTTTCTCGCCAGTACCTTGCACAGTAAACATTCAAACTTACTGTGAATTCATCTGAAAAAAAAAAAAAAAAAATTAAGTGTGGAAAAAGTGTGACCACCCTAAACTGAGTAAAATATTCTGTTGAGATCCAGTTTTTTCTCTCCATTGAATGTGCAGTTTTAGTTAGAATTACACTGAAGGGCACTTATCATTTATCGTTTTTCCAAGTTCTTGTAACAGATATGCATAGAGAAAACGTTGGCTCTCAATAGGATATTTTACTATTAGTTTGTAATCCTAGCTTATGTTATTTTATCAATACTCAAAAGAATTTTCATATCCTAAATTCTGGGAACTCTTAGTGTGCCAGGAGCTTGAGTAATAAGTGTGCCTAAAAACTATTTGTATCTCATTTCTCCCTCATTCATTCATTCGGTAATTAGTGGTGATAAAGCTTGATGTGGGCTGTGCCCTCAAAGTACACATGGACTTGGGGAAAGGCAGACTTTAAACCCATCGTTACCTGCAGCAGAATGAGGTTTCTCATGGCAGAATGCTGGTGCAGCATGAATCAGGGGCCACTAACCTAATCTAGAGGTGTGGCCTCAGTGGGAGATTCCCAGTTGGAAGTCTCCCAGAGACAGAGATCTGCAATAGGAACTTACCGGACAAAGGAGTGAGAGGGGTGTGTTTGGACGGTCAGAGTTCCAGATGGAACACACAGTGCTCCTGGAGCCTAGAGAGACAGAGAACACACTCCTTTCATGCTGTAATAGAAGCCCAGTATGACGCAGGGGCAGAGCCAAGGGAACCTTCTTCTGTAAGCTGTGTTATAGCCGTTTGGACACGTCTAGCTTCATTAGACCAGACAGGATAGGTCTCAAATAAGGGAACAGCAGCAGAACAGGAGTCCCTCCTTCTTCACGGCTTCGCTTTCCATGGTTTCAGTTATCCGCAGTCAACCGCAGTTAGAAAATACTCAATGGAAAATTCCAGAAATACGTAATTCATAAGTTTTAAATTGCGCACTGTTTTGAGTAGCGTGATAAAATCTGGATTCTCACATGGTCACACCTGGGACGTGCCTCCTCCCTTTGTCCAGTGTTTTCATGCTGTTACTGCTCCCTGCCCATGAGCCACTTAGAAGCTGATTTGGTGACCAGATGAACTTCTTGCGTTACCCCAGTGCATGTGTTCAAGTCACCCCTATTTTACTTCATAATGGCCCCAAAGCATGGGAGTAATGATGCTGGTCATTCAGATATGCTGTAGAGAAGCAATATAGTGCTTCCTTTAAGTGAAAAGCTGAAAGTTCTCAACCCAATAAGGAAAGAGAAAAGATCGTATCCTGAGGTTGCTAAGATCTATGGTCAGAACAAATCTACCCGTGATATTGTGAAGAAGGAAAAAGAAATTCATGTACAGTATACGTAGGATTCGGTACTCTTTGTGACCTCAGGCATTCACTGGGGGGGTCTCAGAATGTATATCTGAGGATTACGGGAAGCTACTATGCTTTTTGAAGATGAACTTGCCACTAATGTGGGGGAATGTTGGGGAGGGGCTTGAGTGATTTCCATTTGTTCGATTATCAGTTTATTGCCATCAGCCTGTCCTGGATGGGGCATGGCAGTGGGGGTGGGGGGAAGAGAACAGATGTGAGAGGTGATTGGGGGTACATTTACAGGCGCCATGCTGCTCAGGAGACCAGGCCCCATGTGTCCACGTGGGAGTTGAGGGTGAGTCTTGGGCTTCAGTCCAGGAGTACTAGGGGAAGAGCAGGACTGGGGAGGCTGCCTGAGGCTGGTTTCCAAAACAATGACTTTGAGTTGCCTTGGAATCACCCAAGTGGATTTGCAGATTTGGATCTCAGGAAAATATTCTAGACTGCAAACTTTTAAAAAGATTCGGCCTCAGGCAGCTGCATGGGGAGGAGTGTCAGCACTACAGGCGTGGACGGAGGCCTGAAAGCTGCCAGGAGAGCTGGCAGGGAAGAGGAGGCGGTCCGCTGGGATGGAGACAGCTCTGGGGAGTGTGGTGGCCGTGATGTTCCATCTGTCAGCTACGTGGTTTAGCTCGGAAGGGGAGAAGTGTAACCAGGTAGAGGCTGAAGGAGGGCCAGTAGGCAGGCAAAATGGTCTCATCTTACAGAGAAAATAGTGACTTATAGAGATAATTATTTAGAAGTCTGAGCCCTCCTACTCTTGTTCTAATAACTAACAAGTTATTATCAAGAATTCTTTTAAAACGAAAATATTTAATTCATGGTATTCAGGTTTCCTGTGCACGGAGCCTCTGGGCTGCGTTATTGTATTTATTCATCGGCCTTTGCCCTTGGGCGTTTCATCCTCTGACTTCAAGGGAAGCCCTAAGTGATCCATGGTGTGGTGTGTTCCTCACAGGTTCATCCCGAGTTACTCCCTGAGTCTTCAGGCCACGATGACCAAGGGCTTGTGACTTCTGCAAGTGACGTGACTGGAAACCACGCAGCACTTCACAGGGATCCCAGTGTGTTCTCTGCTGGTGATTCCCCAGGGGAGACTCCTTCTGCACTGTTGCCAGGGCCACCCCCTGGTCAGCCTGAAGCCACTCAGCTGCCAGGGCCAAAACGGGCTGGCCAGGCAACTCTGTCAGAACAAAGCCCTGTGGCTGATCGGAAGCAGCCTGTTCCTCCAGGACGTGCTGCGCGTTCAAGCCAGTCTCCAAAAAAGCCGTTCAATAGTATTATTGAGCACCTGTCAGTGGTATTCCCATGTTACAACAGGTATGAACAGAAAATGTCTGTGACTGTGTTCGATACTTTATTGAACTGAGGTTTCCTGATTAGATAAAATCATGGCCAGTTAGGTGTTAATATGAAAAGGGTTGCATAATTGTTTTGCTCAGAAAGGCAATTGCTACATTTCTTTCTTTTTGTAAATACAGAGATAAGTATTTTCAAATAAATTGATGGGTTTTTTTCTTTTCTTTTTTTTCGAGACAGAGTCTCACTCTGTCGCCTAGGCTGGAGTGCTATGGTGCAGTCTCGGCTCCCTGCAACCTCTGCCTCCCGGGTTCAAGCGATTCTCCTGCCTCAGCCTCCTGAGAAGCTGGGATTATAGGCATGCACCACTAAACCTGGCTAATTTTTGTATTTTTAGTACAGGTGGGCTTTCACCATGTTGGCCAGGCTGGTCTTGAACTTCTTATCTCAAGTGATTCACCCGCCTTGGCCTCCCAAAGTGCTAGGGTTACAGGCATGAGACACCACACCCAGCCTCAAATAAATTTTTTAATGTGCATATGTAAATTGAAAACATTGACTACTGGGTAATTAACATTCATCAGAACCCATGACAATTTACTAAGATTTTGATGAGACCAATAGCACTGTCTAAAACTAGTGTTATAGAATCAATAAATGAACTGCAAAACAATAATTTTGCATCATTTGGGGGGACAAAATTACATATAGCAAAGAAGGCAGCAGCAACTTATACCTTGTTATATAAGACCTCTGATTTGTTAGAGTGTGAGGTCGAGGACTGGATGGAATTCCATAGTGAATGGGGCATGTGGACATGTTAACAAGCGGTCCTTGTGAATGTGGAAAAAAGCTGCCCTTACCTGAGTGAGCAAGAGCTGTAAATAGAGTTGGGATGATGGCAGGCTCTTCAGTAGCGTTTCTGCCTCCACCTCTGGTTTCTGCTGTTCAGGTTGGTGTGAGGGGGGCAGAGTTGCCTCTTGTCTCAGCTGTGAAAGATGATGAGGTAGAGGCGGTGTCTCTGAAGTGCAGCTAGGAACAAAGGACTCTGTGCTCAGGAATGACCTTTGGCATCTGCCCTGTTATTTCAGTTTCTGAGACAGTGTTAATTACAGGCTTCAAAATTGAAATTTGTAAACAATGGGGCAGTTAAAATATGATTAGCCAGCAGGCATGGTGGCTCACGCCAGGACGAGGCAGGTGGATCACCTGAGGTCGGGAGTTCGGGACCAGCCTGACCAACATAGTGAAACCCCATCTCTTCTTAAAAAAAATTACAAACTCGCTTGAACCCGAGAGGCAGAGGTTGCAGTGAGCAGGGATCGCACCACTGCCCTCCAGCCTGGGCGACAGAGTGAGACACTGTCTCAAAAAAAAAAAAAAAAGTTATGCTTTTTGGATAGTTATTTTGTTACCAGTGGTCTTCAAATTAATTTTATGTGCATTTGTCTTTGTTTCTTTGGGTTGGGCTGTTGGATTAATATTGGCATGTAATATTTATTAGCAGTAGAGAACTTTCTGTTGTCATTTATCACTCACTCTCCCTTTCAGCACCGAGCTTGCTGGTTTTATTAAAAAAGTGCGAAGCAAAAACAAGAACTCACTCTCAGGATTGAGTATTGATGAAATTGTCCAAAGAGTGACAGAACACATTCTAGATGAACAGAAAAAGAAAAAGGTATTTTATCTAGATGTTCCACTTCATCCTTATTTATTTATAAAATATGAGAATTGTTAAAAAAAAAAAAAAAAAAAAAGCTTCAAACCAAAACCTAGAGAGCAATGTACTAAAGACAGAAGATGGTCAAGTTGTTGGATAACTGGTTGCTTCCCTCTTGTCCCCTCCCCGCCACCCCTGTTATCTTTGCAGCCAAACCCAGGAAAGGACAAGAGGACTTATGAGCCCAGTTCTGCCGCCCCCGTGACCAGGTCCTCCCAGGGCCCACCCTCGGCGGTTGTTGCACCATCACCCAAAACCAAGGGGCAGAAAGCAGATGTCCCTGTGAGGGCTGTATGTATAACTGTATAGTTTTGTTTTTTAATGAAAAACAAGCAAACAAAATTTTTAATCCATGATTTAGCCCCATTCATTTCTAGACCTAATTTATTTTATCCCAGCATTAGAAACTGAATTTCAGTGTACTTGAATGTGTCCAGTTAGAGCAATCGGTGAATGGCCAAGGTCATGGTGTCTGCTGTGATATGTTTGGGCCCAGCATGGAGAGAAGCCCCTGCACATGAGTGACAAGGGCTCTGACCATCGTGGGGGATCTGAGCCTTCTCTCTCTTGCCCTTGTTTTTCTGCAGATGGTCAAGTACATGAACTTTGTACATCCAATGTGGTATTTTGAACAGTTGGGGAAATCATTTTTGAACAATTTTCTTCTGTGTAACCATGGCTTTGGAATTGCACAGATGCATCAGTGTGTTGTGTGGCCACACCCACCCCAAGATAGACCGTGATCGCCTGGAGAAGAGAGTTCTCTTTTTGCTTCATGATGGATGTTTGTAGTAACGAAGATATAAAAGCTGACTTACTGAAACTTCACCAGATTGTATGAGAAAGAAAAATATGTATTCAAACTGGGACCTAATTTGATTACCATAGTTTGTTAAAATTAAAAATATTAATTTTCAAATTACAAAGTATTACATACAATAGAAAATACAAATAAAAAGGGCATTTAAAAACCCACCCTGTAATCAGTATTACCACTTTGGTATATATTTTTCTAAACTCTTGAATGCATGTATATGTGAATTAGTCAAAACTGAATACGCTAGTCACACTTTGTATGTTCTCTGAGGGGCTGAATTTTTTGGTTGTTTTCCATTTTTTTTTTTTTATTGTGGTTGTCCTCTTTTTCTTTTACTTAGAAATATACTGTGCCCATCTTTTCTAGGAAACAGAGAACAGTCAAGTTAAGTGTATATTTTTTTCAAACTAAACCTGGCTCCGAGCTTTGCACTGGGCATTGGAGAGGCCTTCACTGGCTCTTCCCCGGTCTGGCACTTCCTCTTCTTCCCCGACCCTCGAGTCATGGGCAGCAGTGGAGGGGCATGAACCCTCCTTCTGCAGCATCTGCCCCATCTCCTCCTGGGCCGAGTCATGCCTTGGGAGAGACAGCAAAACCCTGAACAGCAGTTCAAGGTCTTCTCAGCGCTCGGGTGATGATGCCTCCAGTGCCACTCCCTGAACTTGATCCCACTGCCAGGGCTGCCTGCATTCACCCACTCCCTCAGCAGGGGTGTTTAGAGCATGAGTTTGAGCTAGGTTTTCCGCCAGCTGCTAAATACCCAGATGGGACTCATTTTGTGCCTTCAAGGTGCTCAGAGTTAAGAGGCAGTGAGCTAGAGTAGAAGTTAATGATGCAGGTTAGGGTAAGTGCTGTGAGCTGCAGGGAGAACTGTGCCTGGAGTCCCAGGCGACACTCGGGTCTGCTCTCACATCGAAAGCACTGTCTGTGCTCACCAGACTGTGAGCCGCTGAGGCCAGAGCCCTCCATTCATCTCTGCGTCCAGCACCCCACGCTGACCCTGCCCATGGATGTTTGCCGGATGAGCCATCCGTTTGTTTTGTTTTGATTTGCACAAGTAATCCATGCTCATAGAAACTAGAAAATAGTAAAGAAAAAGATTAAATCTCCCTTACCCTGAGGCAACCACTGTTAACTGTTTTTCTAGGCATGTATGTATACATGCAGCCCCTTTATTAAAAAGTGAGTTATATATGATACATGCTGTCTTGTTAGCTGCTTTCATTCAGCAGGCTGTTGGGGCCAGCTTTCTGTGTCAGGGATTATGGGCTTCCGTCTTGATTTTCCTTTTGGCTACACAATAGCCCATTGTGTGGATGTGTTGGAATTTACTACCCTCAACTGTTAGATGATTAGATGAATGATTAATTCACACCATGCCATGTGATTATCCCATACTGTACTTTAGGCATGGTAATCTTCACCTGGGGATCTTCTGGTCACATAAAACAGTTTTTTCTCTGAGGAAATTAGAACTTTAAAAGTATACTTTTCTTTTTGTATTTTTATATTTTTTCTTAAGAAATGCTACTAAAAAATAAGTTGTTTCCTCAGACTGTTTAGCTGTAATTGTGAATAATTTGCCACCCTTTGTGGCAGAAGATGTTTGAAGGCCGCCTAAAGGAAGAACTCGTGTCATAAAAACAACTGTAGTTATTCTTTACTATTCAGGTGTGTTTGTTTCCACAGGCACTGGGTGCAAGTTCCTGTGAAATATGCCACGAGGTGTTCAAATCAAAAAACGTGCGTGTGCTCAGATGTGGGCACAAGTATCACAAAGGGGTAAGAGCTCTTTTTGGCCATCCTTACAGCATGCATTGGGACCTTCAAATGTTTTCAAAATAAGAAAGGAATTGTTTTCTAGTCATCAGTATTTATTGTGCTTTCAAACCGTTTTCTTTGCAAACCTCCCACGTCAGTGTTCAATGCCTCCCTGTCCTCACACCAGCTCTGCAGGAGGGGCAGCTCTGAAGACCGTCCTTTCCATCCCTTGTGGGGAGAGGGGAACGGCAGCTCCAGCCACTTGTTAGTGCTGAGATTCAAAGCAGCATTAGTTCCTTGAAAGGTGATTTCTTACACACTTGACTAAATGGAGAAACAGTGAAACCATTTTTTTTACTTAGTGTAGTATATGAAGTCAGTTTAACATTTTAGAGGAGAAAAACTAAACCTAGCTGAGTCCCTTCTGCCTGACCCGGGGACAGTCCTGCTCGTACCATTCTGGGATCTGTGTGTGAACTCTCCTGGTGTTCTAGGTACCGTGAGCATTTGTGTGCACCCCTGCTGCTGGGTTAGAACAGATCAGGTCTCTGCCATGGGGATTCGCTAATCCCTTGGAACGGGATAAATATAGCATGCTCACTGAAAGGAATTGAGACCACTTGCCGAGTCTCTGGTGTGGTGTGCCTCCTTGGGTACAGGGTCTTATGTCTGGGCTGGCTGACTGTCCACAGCCTCTGCAGTGTGGGCAGCAGCAGCAGGAGTGTGGCGTGCAGGCTGGAGGGCTGTTCCAGAGCCAAGGGCCAAGGCCAGGCCAAGGGATGGGCTAAGAATGAGTGATTGGGTCATAGGGCCGAGAATGCCAGACTCTGGAATTTGGCGCAGCTGAAGTGGAAGAGCCGAGCCTGGAACCAGGGATCAGGGCAAGGCCACCCCCTGAGGCCCAGTTGGAGGCCCAGAGCGCTCAGGATCTGACCCTGAGGTGGGATCGTTTGCGGCTGGGGCTTTGTCCACACTCTGGCCTGAGCGGGCGTTGGTGTCCCTGAGTACTGGGCAGCTCCAGACCCAAGAGACCAAGGGCAAGTGAGCCACGCCTGCCAAGGAGCCCAGCAACACAGGGGAGCTAAGCTTCCTCATGGTCCTGAAGGCATCTTCTGATTTTGTTTTCTCCTTTTCAGTGCTTTAAGCAGTGGCTTAAAGGGCAGAGCGCTTGCCCGGCCTGCCAGGGTCGTGATCTCCTGTCAGAAGAGTCACCTTCTGGAAGAGGCTGGCCCAGTGAGAATCGGGAGCCGCCTTCCTGCTCCTCTAGGTAGTCACGCTTCACTGAAGTGTCATCCACCGGTGTGTTGAATCCGAAGAATGACAATTTTCTGCCACTGGTGTAAAAAACACACATTTGAAGACCCTTGTGCATTGTGTGTCACAAAGCTAATACATGGAAATCGTTAATATCGTTGATATTAAGTAATTTCCCCACTCTGAGTGAATACTTTGATGATGGCCAACAGTGGCTAATAAAATGTCGGCTACCACACTCATGGGTCGCTGGGTCTGCGCAGGGCTCTTTGAGGTGGGTGGCTTCTTTTAGAAAGTACTATGAGCGTCTCGAAGCAGTATTCTAGCGATAAGAATTCTTAACATAGCCAAGCGCCCCACGTTTGTTCCCCTTTTGTGTTTGAAAAACCTGTTGTGGTAGCTCCTCAAGAGAGATGATACTGACTTTTTAAATTTTTTACAAGAGTCTGTATTCCTGATATGCCTATATTTTTCCTCAAAGATTCTGCATTTTAAGGATGGGCATAAGCAAACTATATTTTAATAATTTATAGTTAATGTAAAAATATTGACTGATTTAGACCAAAAGATTCAAATCTCCTCTTTGTGAAATCCCATCTGCATTTGATTTTTTATTACTTTATGTTCCCCCAATAGATTGTTTTAAGTGTTTGCTTTTCATCTTTTATAGATGTAATCTGATTTTCAAAAATCATTAACACTTTTTAATTAGTATTGACTGAGACTTTTTCCCCCTTGGAATCGAGGCTGTGTGTCCATCATCCCAGCCCCCGGTTGGAGCCTGCTCTTTGAACTCCGCTGCCCTCCTCAGCAGCTTCTGTCCTCTTCTGTGAGTCAGTCAGCAAGTGCTTGGGATCCGCATCCAGCTGTGCTGAGCACACAACAGGCTGTGTGTGGAAATGGCCACCACCATTCTCCTTCCCTACCCCACCACAAAAAGAGAAGCTGTGTCTTTAGACAACCCTGAGGTATCTGTGTTACAGTCGTTCTGTGTTTGATATTTGTGTAAAGTATGCATGCAGTCTTGTACTGTGGCCTAAGAACAAAACTGTAACTGCATTAGAAACCATGACAAAATTAGATATTGTTTTGTGACTTTTAGACAGTGGTAAATATAGAACCATGAATTCTGGTCACATTCCATTTCTCTCCAACATGAAGGATCAAAAAATGTTTTTCAATGTGTTCTTTGTTCCACTGGAAACTTAGAGTCATGAGTTTATGAGCTGATTTGGTCACCTTCCTCTGCCTTTGTTCACCGTGAGTTCTGATGTCTTAGTGACTTAGTTCTTAGAAGCTCATGCCTTAGTTTGAAACAGATTCTCCACGGTGGTCCCCAAAACATTGTCTGCATATCCTTAAGAATTGAGTGCTATGGGTGTTAACATGCATAAGGATCAGTTTGCAGCAGCAAGTACAAAAGGAGAAGAGGAACATCCATCGAATGAGTGTGTTTTGTACATAACTTCAGATACTTGTGAACATGCCTTATATTTGTCCAACAACTGTCAGAGTAAAGAACATTCTAAAACGAGAAGTTCACTGTCACTCTTGTCCATTCTTTCTTAGATAATTTTAAAAATGCATTACCCTGGAAAACTTAGGACATGTATGTAATGCTAACATTTTAAGGGTGCTTTCATCAGGAAAGAACAGCCACGCCATGCTGTGTCTGAGGAGTCTGACCAGGGGTCTCAGGGCGTTTTAGGGCCTGGGTCAGAACTTTCCTTTGTGCCTGCATAAGATCAACTATAGGAGTTCACACAGAGATAGAGTTTACTTTTTAAGGCTAAATTAAGAGATTTTTCATGTGAATACGTATAAGGATGTTGAAGATAAATTGTATTCCTTGGTATTTTTTTTTGAGGCATTTGTGGATTTATGGGCCTCTGAGGCTGTCGATGGGGTTTCCTCTATAGAGGGGCTTCTGGGTATGCAGAGCACTCACAGAGTGAAAGGTCATTTGAAGAAAACTCATTTTCAAAATCTGTCTTCTGTTTATTCAAGTGTATTCAAAGTATTATCAGTACATATTTTTAGTCTGATGGCATTTAATTTAATTTAAAGCAATGACTATTCCTTAAGAATTTAGGCCGGGCGTGGTGGCTCATGCCTGTAATCCCCAGCACTTTGGGAGGCCGAGGTGGGCGTATCACGAGGTCAGGAGATTGAGATCATCCTGGCTAACACAGTGAAACCCCGTCTCTACTAAAAATACAAAAAATTAGCCGGACATCATGACGGGTGCCTGTAGTCCCAGCTACTTGGGAGGCTGAGGCAGGAGAATGGCGTGAATCCAGGAGGCGGAGCTTGCAGTGAGCCGAGATCGCACCACTGCACTCCAGCCTGGGTGACAGAGTGAGACTCCATCTCAAAAAAAGAAAAAAAGATTTTAGATTAGTTTTCCCTGCTGAACTGCTTAATCTATGTTATGAATAATGGATAGACCGGTATAAAATTGAAGTGGTGCCCCAGCAATGCAAAATGTTACTATGGTTTTAAGGTAATCTCAAAGACTACAGAAGTGCCCCCACTTAATTCGTGATTTTGATTTTCACAGTTTGTTACCCACGGTCAGCCGTGGTCTGAAAATAGGTGAGTACAGTGCAGTACAATAAGATATTTTAAGGGAGAGAGACCACACTCACATAATCTTTACTACACTGTAATTGTTCTATTTTATTACTAGTTCTAGTTGTTCATTTCTTACTGTGCCTAATTTATAAATTAAACTTCATCATAGGTACATATGTATAGGAGAAAACATTGCTTATGTGGGGTTTGGAATTTTCTGTGGTTTCAGGCATCCACTGGAGGTCTTGGAACATATCTCCCACGGATAAAGGATGTGTGTGTGTGTGTGTGTGCACGCACGTGTGCGCAGTGGCAGCAGGTGGTCAAAGTGCTCAACACACCGCAAACTGAAGCAGTAAAACTATTTTAGAGTAGTTTTTTAGTCAGATGACTGGAGAAGGGAATTAAAGGAAACAGTAGAAGACACAATAGCAAAGATGGAAGTTCCTTCTGTCAGCCTGAAGTACTTACTCAGGAGGCTGAAAAAGCAGAGGCTGTAAAGTGAAAGGATGGTTGGTCAGAATGAGGACCAAAAAGCATCTGCAGTATGACCTCAGAAAGAAAGAAGGGCTCAGAAGGAGAAGCTGGGAGGGTATACGATGAGTAAATTCCTGGTGAAGTGCTCAGCACAGTGCCTGCACACAAACTCGTGATAACCAGAGCTAATAACTAACTGTCACTAAGATTAAGGGCCTGGAAATTGCACAAGAAAGAGTAGGATGGTACAGTAGGAAAGCCTCTGTTAGGTTAGGAAGTCCACTTCCTCAGTGTGGCCTGGATTGGAACACGATCCAGTGGTGAAAAGAGCAAGAAGAAATCAAATCACCTCAAAGTCGTTTTGGAAAATAACAGCTTTGTTCCTGAGATCTCCCTGAATTGACTTCAGGAATATTGTGATTGATTCTACAGCAATGGATCATTTCACCTTTTGGCTTTCCCAAATTACCGGACTGAGCAGCTTTGAGTCAACCTTTCCTATCCAGTTTGGGTTCAGGATCAGAGCCCTGTGGTGGGCTCACTAGGGGGTTGCCCTGGAGCATCGGTGCGGCCAGGCAAGGTGCATTGTAGTGGAGGTGTGTAGTCCAGACTCCCTGGCTTAGGGTGAGAACTGTTCCCATTTGTTCCATCATCGCCTCCACTTTTTTTTTTTTTTTTTTTTTTTGAGATGGAGTCTAGCTCTGTCGCCCAGGCTGGAGTGCAGTGGCACAATCTCCACTCACTGAAACCTCCACCTCCTAGGTTCAAGCGATTCTTCTGCCTCAGCCTCCTGAGTAGCTGGGATTACAAATGCACGCCAGTACACCTGGCTAATTTTTATATTTTTAGTAGAGACAGGGTTTTATCATGTTGACCAGGCTGGTCTGGAACTCCTGACCTCAGGTGATCCACCTGCCTTGGCCTCCCAAAGTGCAGGGATTTATAGGCATGAGGCACTGCACCCAGCCCATCGCCTCCACTTTATACTGTCTCTTCCTATTCTCCCTTTAAAGGTGAAAAAAGATAAATATTACTTAGCAAGAACACAGAAACTAAACAATAGTAAACTAGAAAATCCTAATGAGTTATCTGTTAATCAAGTCGGATTGATAAACCATCAAGGCAAAAAAAGACTTTTAACTATGTTAAGAAGAATAATTTGGGGGCCAGGGCCTGGTGGCTCACATCTGAAATCCCAGCATTTTGGGATGCTGAGGTGGGCAGATTGCTTGAGCTCAGGAGTTTGAGACAAGCCTGGACAACCTAGTGAAACCCTGTCTGCAAAAAATACAAAAATTAGCTAGGCATGGTGGCACATGCCTGTGGTCCCAGCTACTTGGGAGGCTGAAGTGGGAGAATCACTTGAGCCTGAGAGGCAGAAGTTGCAGTGAGCCGAGACTGTACCACTGCACTCCAGCCTGGGTGACAGAGTTACCCTGTCTCAAAACAAAAACAAAAACAAGATCTTCATATGAAAATAAATGAAGCTTGACCTCTCACAACATATACAAATGTCAATTCCCAATGGATCACAGTCCTCAATGTGGAAAGCAAAATAATGCAGCTTCTACAAGAAAACAGACAATCTTCCTGCCCCTGGAATAGGCAAAGATTTTAAGGAAGCACTAGCTCCAAGAATAAAATGTTGATAAACTGGATTTTGTTGCACTAAGAACTCTTAAGTTTCTGTTGAGAGAGTGAAAAGGCAAACCATGAAGTGGAAGAAGCTGGTAATCCACACTTCCAACAAGACTCCTCCAGAATGTACAAATAACTACAAATCAGTAAGAAAAAGATAACAATATATTAGAAATAGGCAAGAGATTTGAATAGGCACTTCGCAAGTATCCAGATGGTTTGTTGGCATTTTGATAGCCACATTTGTTCAAAATCAATCACCAAGGAAATATAAATTAGAACATTGCTGGCAGGGTGATAGGGTTTGGATTTGTGTCCCTGCCCAAATCTCATGTCAAATAGGAGGAAGGGCCTGGTGGGAGGTGATTGGATCATGGGGACGGATTTCCCCCTTGCTGATCTCATGATAGTGAGTCCTCGTGAGATCTGATAGTTTGGAAGTGTGTGGCATTCCCCCTTGGCTCGCTCTCTCTCCTGCCCCCATGTAAGTCATGCTCGCTTCCCCTTCACCTTCCTCCATAATTGTACATTTCCTGAGTCTCCCAGCCATGCTTCCTGTTAAGCCTGTGGATCTGTGAGTCAATTAAACCTCTTTTCTTCATAAATTACCCGGTCTCAGGTAGTTCTTGATAGCAGCCTGAGAATGGACCAATACACAGGGTATTTTAAGTTGTCTTGAAGTTTCCTGGTTCTAGCAGGTAGGGCCATGTACTTAGCAAGGACCTGTTTTGCTGTTCTCCGGGGCATGGGTGAAGGTCTGGGGTGTGAGAGGCTGCAGTGAGCTGTAATCACACCTCTACACTCCAGCCTGGGGGACAGAGTGAGACCCTGTCTCAAAAAACAAAAAAAATTTGAATTATGTATACACTTATATCAAAAACCAATGTACTCCTGATTACCTCAGCTTATTATGTTGGGATTATTGAGGTCTATAGTATCTGTATGGTGGAAATACCGTACAATGCAACTCTTCCCAACTCTGCGTTTAGTGGGGTCACACTGGTAGCTTGAAATCAACCATCGTTGGAGTACTTACACCACAGTCATTGGCAAATGCTGCTTTGCTTCCCTGGAAAAGTTGGTAAAGCCTGGAGTTCTGCTGGTCTGATGGTGCTGGAGGTGTCCTTGATACCTTTCTCATTTCACATTTGAAATGGTGATTCAGGCACTCAGCAAACCCTGCTGGGATGATTTCTGCTGAGAGAGCTCCTTCCCACTGCTCTTTGGCTAGGTTCCTCACTTCCCCTGCCACCGCCTGGCCTTGCCTGGTTCTCTGCCATCCTGGAAAGGAGACACTGCTCTCTGCAGCGTCTCTGGCCCAGAGACAGGCTGAGTCTGTCATTGCATTAGCCTCTTAGCGGTTCCTTGGGAGCCACTCCCAGCAGAACGTCTGTCCCTGCCACAACAGGTCCTGTGCTATGAAACACCAAGGAAGGCCCCTTCCTGCCTCTGGCCAGGCCCTGCCTGAGAGGGTGCATGTGAATGCAAAGCAGGTCTGTTTCAGGAGTGCCCAAAAAGAAGCCACCGGGAGGACACCTCCATGCCAGAGGTGACTCATCTTACCTCCCAGAGGAAGGACCAGGGCCGGTCCCTTGGCCTTGCCAGGAGAGCCTCCGCAACAAGCAGCTGGTATGCGTTACAGGGCTCCTGTGGCAGGCACTTCAAAGAGACAAGCTTGCTCTCTGTAACATGTGCCTTTGTGTCAAACAGACCTGTCATTGTTTTCAGCAAATACCTTGGGACTTCAGTGCATAAATACCATTCTGGGTGTTTTTCAGAAGTTGTGTATAAAGGCATTCTGCCTAATTCCTTCAGTCCTCTATTTCAGTTTCTATTTATTTGGTGTGATAGAAAGCTCTTAATTTAGATCTCCCCGCCGCCAGTTCCAAGAAATCTGCCACCAGCTCCAAGCTTCATGTCCTGAAGTGCCACCTCATTCCCGCGGGGTGAGCCAGCGGCCTCTGAAAAGAGGAAGCCATTAAACAGATCACACTGTGCCTCCCGCCGCTGGCCACCGCCCCAGCGCCAGCAGGACTCCGGCTTTGACTGGGGCCTCACTGGAGGCCACATCGCTTTTGCTTCCAGTTTCCAAACTGCTACCACCTTGCAACTGCCAGACCTTTGAAAGCTGAGGCACAGTGCCTCACCCCTTCCTTCAGAAGACTGTCCAGCTCCCCCTCCTCCCCCTCCTCCCTCCCCCACCGGGGACCTCTCCTAGGGGAGGGGTCTGGTGTCCTCAGCTGGCTCCTCTCCACCTTCACTTCTACCCGGGGGCTTCAGTGCATCTGGCTTTATCTCTGGGGTGAGCCATGCGGCCCTGGTCATCTGGACGGGCCACTGAACTCCACACATTGATCTGTTGACTGGCTCATCCATTCATTCATCTGGTCTCATGTGCTGCCCTGTTCTAGGTGCTTCCATACAAAGGGGACAGAAGAAACGATGGAAGGCCTCAGCACTGCAGGAGGGGAGACGGATGTCATCTACAATCACACAATACGTGGGAGGTCACAGGTGATCCCGAGGAAAACAGAGCTGGGAAGGGGATAAGGGAGTCTGTTTGTCTAAACTTGACCCAGGTTTAGACAGAAGCCAGGAACGGCGTCATCTGAGTGCAGCCTGAGGGATGGGGGAGGAGGTAAGGGCAGGGGCGGGCAGTCAGGTAGAGAAGCCAGAGGAGCAATGCCTGCCAGGGTGTTTCCGGAGCCCAAGGAGGCCAGAGCCACTCTTTGACTGGAGGATTGTACAGAAGTGGGGATTCTCAGGGGGTGGATGGGGGTGGGGGGTGGGGGGCAGTGGCCTGAGCCTGGCAGCGCAGGGATTCATGCGGCAGGCAGTGCAGCTTGTTGGTCAGCCCCATGAAATACTAGTTTCACATGTGGCCTTAGACTCTGGGGACTTGGTCTGGGGCCAGGTAGGGGGCATTTCTGATGCGATGTCACCTGTGTTACTCTATCCATCAGGGCCTTACAGAGCCCCTGCTTCCTCCAACACCCCCACCCGCTTTTTCCTGTGGCTTAAAATTGACCCAGTCAGGCCTGCCAGTGGGTCTACCCTGCAGGGCCATGGGAGCACCCATGGATCCCCAGTCCTGGCCCAAGTACCTGCCCTCACTGCTACCCACCCCAGGCCGTCAGCCTCATTCTCACTTTACCTCCTCACACCTGGTTTCACTGAAGCCTGAGCCAGCCCCCTCAACCCCTTCCCAAGCTCCCATCTACCCCTGCCACAGCCCTGCTCCCTGCAGCAGGGGCCTCAGAAGTTATTCTCTTGGAGCGCTGGGATTAAATGAATGTGCCTTGCACATACTAGCTGCTCAGTAAACACAAAAAAACTCAACCCAGGCTCCAGAGTAAGAGCCACACCCCACAAGCTGGCTGTGGTGGCCTCTGAATCTGAATTCCCACCTCCATGTGACCTTCCTTAAGCCCCTCACTCCAGCCCTGCTCTTCACCATCTCCCAACATGATATTTACTAATGGCCATTTCAGGTACTGTGTTACCTGTCCACCAACATTGCAGCATTTAATTTCCCCAAGTACCCTATGAAGAAGACATTACTCTTGCCTGCATTTTACAGACAAGGAAATAAACCTAAAAGGTTACGTGATTTCCCCAAGGTCATGTAACTGGAAAATGTCAGGATTTGCACTTGCTAAGCCAACTCTCTCCTCTAGCCATTCTGCTTCTTCCCGTTAATACAAAACCCACTTGTCCCCCAAGGTTCAGCTCAGGTTCCCATGCCAAAACAAAACCTTCTCAGGCACGCAGGCGGCAAAAGCCTTGGAACCCCCGTTTACTACTGCTCGCCCTCACACCACAGCTGCAGTGGGTTTCCCCTTCACGTTTGCTCATGAGGCTGATGCAGGGCAGGTGAGACCGAAAATCGGGGCTTAGCCCAGGAGGGTTCTTGGCTTCACCCTGGAAAGAATTCAAGGGCAAGCTGGTGGTGTTAAGACAGCAACTTTTATTGAAGCGGCCGTGCACAGCGGCAGCAGAGGTGCTGCTCCCTGCACAGCAGGGCTACCCCACAGGCAGTGCGTCCAGAGTAACAGCTCAGAGGCAGTGCTGCAGTCCTATTTATAGCCACTTTTAATTATATGCAAATTAAAGGGCAGATTATGCAGGAATTTCTAGGAAAAGGGTGGTAACTTCTGGGTCATTGAGTCCTTGCCGTGGGAAGGGGAAGTAATGTCTGGGTGTTGCCAAGGCAATGGTAAACTGACGTGGCACACGAGTGAATGTGTCTTATGGACAGTTGCTTCTTTTTAGTAGTTTATATATTCTAGATACAAGTCATTTGTCGGATGTGTTTTGTAATTTTTCTTCAAGTCTGTGGCTTGCATTTTCATTTTCTTAACAGTATTTTTTAACAGTCTTTTGTAATTTTGAGGAAAAGTCTTCAATTTTGATGAAGTCCAATTTATTATTTTTTCTTATTATTTTTATACTTAGTTTTTTTTATTTAAAAAAGTCAGCAAGGCTGGGCATGGTGGCTCGTGCCTGTAATCCAGTACTTTGGGAGGCCAAAGTGGGTGGATTACTTGAGTATAGGAGTTTGAGACCAGCCTAGGCAACACAGTAAGACCCCCCCCATCTCTTTTTTCAGAAGAAGAAGGAGAAGGAGAAGAAGAGGGAGAGGGAGAGGGAGGGGGAGGGGGAGGAAGGGAAAGGGTGGGGAGGGGGAGGAGGAGGAGGAGAGAAGGAAAGAAGAAGAAGGAAAGAAATCTGCCAAACCACCCAAAGTCAATAAGATTATTCTTCTCAAAGTTTTTTAGTTTTAGTTCTTACATTTAGGTCTATGATCATTTTCTAGTTGATTTTTGTATGTGCTATATATCATGAGGATTGAGGTTCACTTTCTTTTTGCATATAGTTAACTGGTTATTTCAACTTGGAGCCTTGAAATCATGTAATGTAAGTCCTCTTGTTCTTTTCCAATTTTGCTGTTGACTATTCTATTTACTTCCATATTAATTTTACAATTAACATCAATTTTTACCAAAAAGTCTGCTTGGATTTTGATCTAAGCACCTATAGATGAATATAGGGAGACTTGACACCTTTACATGATTGAATCTTCCACTCTGTGAATATGGACTCTCTCTCCATTTATTCAGGTATTCTTTAATTTCTTTCAGGAATATTTTGTAGTTTCCAGTGTACACATCTTTCAATCTTGCACATCTTTTGTGAAATTCATTCCTAAGTATTTTCTATTTTTGATGCTGTTAACAATGTTTATTTTAATTTTAATTTCTGATTGTTCATTGCTAGGATATAGAAAAGCAGTTGGTTTTTGTATATTTATTGTATATCCTGCAACCTTGCTAAAGACACTTACTGGTTCTAGTAGCTTCTTTTTATGGATTCTGTAGAATTTTCTACATAAATAATCATGTCATCTGAGAATAAAGATAGTTTAAATTCTTTCTTCCCAATCTGGATGCCTTTTATTTCTTATCTTACTGAACTACATACAATGAAATTAAGTCCAAATGTTGAACAGAAGAGATGACAGCAGGCAGTTTTACTTCATTCTTCATCTTAGACTGAAAGCATTCAATATTTTACTACTAAGTATAATGTTGATTGTAGATTTTTTGTAGATGCCCTTTAGCAGGTTGAGGAAGTTCTTTTATAGTTCTAATTTGCTGAAAGCTTTTTTTTAAATCAGAAGTCAATATCAGATTTGTCAAATTTTTTCTGCAATTTGGATGATCATATGTATCAAATTTTAAGTTTTCTTTGTTTAATCTGTTAATATGATAAATTATTTTTAAATGTTAAGCCAACTTTACTTTCCTGGGATATAAACCCCACTTGGCCATCCTTTTTATATTATTGTTAAATCCAATGTTCTAATTTTTGAAGTGAATATTATTTTAAATTGACAAATCATAAGTGTATATATTTATGGGATACAATGTGATGTTTTGATGTGTGTATACAATGTGGAATAGTTAAATCAAGCTAACAAATATATCCACCAACTCACTTATTTTTTGTGGTGATACATCTGAAATTTACTCTCTTAGCTATTTTGAAATATATAATGCATTATTAACTGCAGTCACCCTACTGTGCAAATAGATCTTGAACACTTATTCCTTCTGCGTAACTGAAACTTTGTACCCTTTGACAACATATTTCCATTCTCTCGCCTGTCCCTACTCCCCAGCCTCTGGTAGACACCATCCTATTCTCTACTTCTATGAGTTTGACTTTTTTAGATTCCATATGCAAGTAAAATCATGTGGTATTTGTCTTTCTGTGACAGGCTTACTTTTTTTTTTTTTTTTTTTTTTTTTTAAATGAGACAGAGTCTTGCTCTGTCTCCCAGGCTGGAGTGTAGTGGCATGATCTCAGCCACTGCAACCTCTGCCTCCCAAATAGCTGGGACTACAGGCATGTGCCACCACACTCGGCTAATTTTTGTATTTTTAGTAGAGATGGGGTTGCTCTCAAAACTCCTGACCTCAAGTGATCCACCCACCTTGGTCTCTCAGAGTGCTGGGATTACAGGTGTGAGCCACCATGCCCGGCCCGACTGGCTTAACGTAATGCCCTCTAGGTTCATCCATGTTGTCATAAATGACAGAATTTCCTTATTTTTTTCCCATAAGAGACAGCCTTAAATAAAAAAGAAAGAAAGAAAGAGAAAGAGAAAGAAAGAAGGAAAGAAGGAAAGGAAGGAAGGAGGGAAGGAAGGGAAGGAGGGAAGGAAGGGAAGGAAGGGAAGGAAGGGAAGGAGGGAAGGAAGGGAAGGAGGGAAGGAAGGGAAGGAAGGGAAGGAAGGGAAGGAGGGAAGGAAGGGAAGGAGGGAAGGAAGGGAAGGAGGGAAGGAAGGGAAGGAGGGAAGGAAGGGAAGGAAGGGAAGGAGGGAAGGAAGGGAAGGAAGTGGCGTGATCTCAGCTCACTGCAAACTCCGCTTCCCGGCAACCTCCCAAAGTGCTGGGATTGAGGCATGAGCCACTGTGCCCAGCCAGAATTTCCTTCTTTTTAAAAGCTGAATAGTATTCCATGGTGTCTATAGATGCACCATATTTTCTTTATCCATCCATCTGTTGATGGTCACCCAGGTTGATTTCATATCTCAGCTATTGTGAATAATGATTCAGTGAACATGAGAGTATGCCTGGCCTCTTTCACTATCAGAAAGATAATAGCCATTATAACAGGTATAAGGTGATATCTTTGTGGTTTTAATTTGCATTTTCCTGGTTGGGCGTGGTGGCTCACGCCTGTAATCCCAGTACTTTGGGGGGCCGAGGTGAGTGAATCACTTGAGGCCAGGAGTTCGAGACTAGCCTGGCTTAACATGGTGAAACCCAGTCTCTACTAAAAGTACGAAAATTAGCTGGGCATGCGGGCTGGGCGCGGTGGCTCACGCCTGTAATCCCAGCACTTTGGGAGGCCTAGGTGGGTGGATCACCTGAGGTTGGGAGTTTGAGATCAGCCTGACTAACATGTGAAACCCCGTCTCTACTAAAAATAGAAAATTAGCCGGCTGTGGTGGTGCATGCCTGTGGTCCCAGCTAATTAGAAATTAGTTGTTTCCAATTTCTAATTTTTAAAAGTGTTTTGCATCCATGTGCATGAAGAATATTAATCTATATTTTCTTATATTGTCTTTCTTTGACTTTGATAACAAGGTGATTTGGCTTCATATAATGAACCCAGACGTCCGTCCGTCCTTCCTTCCTTCCTCCCTCCCTCCCTCCCCTTCCCCTCCCTCTCTCCATTTTCCTTCTCTTCCCTTCCCTCCCCTCCCTTCCTCTCCCCTCCCCTCCTTTCCCTTCCCTTTCCAACAGGGTCTCAGGCCGGGTGCAGTGGCTCACACCTCTAATCTCAGCACTTTGGGAGGCCGAGGTGAGTGGATCATGAGGTCAGGAGTTCAAGACCAGCCTGGCCAAGATGGTGAAACCCCATCTCTACTAAAAATACAAAAAAATTAGCCAGGCGTGGTGGCAGGCATCTGTAATCCCAACTACTCAGGAGGCTGAGGCAGGAGAATCTCTTGAACTTGGGGGGCGGAGGTTGCAGTGAGCCAAGATCACACCACTGCACTCCAGCCTGGGTGACAGAGTGAGACTCTGTCTCAAAAAAAAAAGACAGGGTCTCAGTCTGTCGCCCAGGATGGAGTGCAGTGGTGCAATCCCAGCTCACTGAAGCCTCAACTTCTCAGGCTCAAGTGATCCTCCCACTTCAGCCTCCTGAGTAGCTGGGGCTAATTTTTTTTTTTTTTTTTTTTTTTGTAGACAAAGTTTCTCTCTATGTTGCCTAGGCTGGTCTCAAACTCCTGGGCTCAAGTGATCCTCCTGCCTTAGACTCCCAAACTGCTGGGATTGCAGGCGTGAGCCACCACACCTCGTTTGGTATTCTTTTCTCTGTGATTTTCTGAAAGAGTTTGTGTGGAATTGGTATTTCTTCCATAAATATTGGTTAAAAGTCATCACTAAACCTATCTGCGCCTGTAATGTTGGGTTTTCATTTTGGTTAAGTTCAAAATATTTCCTAATTTTGATCTTCTCTTTAACCCATGAGTTATTTAAAAGTATGCTATTTAGTTTCCAGGTATTTGGAGAGTTTTCAGATATTTTTCTGTTACTAATTTCTAATTTAATTCCAAGAGTCAGAGCATATACTTTGTATAATTCAAATCCTTTTACAATTATTAAGACTTTGAGTTGTTTTATAGTCCACAGTATAATCTATCTTGGCAAATGTTCCATGTGTACTTAAAGTAAGAATTGTGAGCCGAGCGTGGTGGCTCATGCCTGTAATCCGAGTATTTTGGGAAGCCAAGCAGGGCAGATTGCTTGAGGTTGGGAGTTCGAGACCAGATGTTGTGCAATGTGCCGGACAGTCCCAGAGAGTGAAGTCTGGTTCTGTGCTCGGTAAGACTTTTCAAAGTCCCACTGACCTCCACCTACATCCATGCTGCTGCCCAGTGATGTGAACTACATCTATATATATATATATTTTTTTTTTGAGATGGAGTCTTGTTCTGTCACCAAGGCTGGAGTGCAGTGGCACGATCTCGGCTCATGGCAACCTCCACCTCCCAGGTTCAAGCGATTCTCCTGCCTCAGCCTCCCGAGTAGCTGGGATAACAGGAGCCCACCACCACGCCTGGCTAATTTTTTATATTTTTAGTAGAGACGGGGTTTCGCCATGTTGCCCTCCTGGCCTCAAGTGATTCACCTGCCTTGGCCTCCCAAAGTGCTGGGATTACAGGCATGAGCCACTGTGCCCGGCCCATAATTTTAAGATTTCTAAGAGCTGAATTTGAAAAGTAAAAGTGAGCCAAGTGCAATGGCAGCCACCTGTAGTCTCACCTACTTGGGAGGCCGAGGCAGGAGGATCCCGTTAGCCTGGGAGTTCTGGGCTGTAGTGTGCTGTGCTGATTGAGCATCCACAGTAAGTTCAGCATCAATATGGTGACCTCCTGGGAGTGGGGGACCACCAGGTTGCCTAAGGAGGTGTGAACTGGCCCAGATCAGAAAGGGAGCAGGTCAAAACTCCCATGCTAATCAGTAGTGGGACTGCACCTGTGAATAGGCGCTGCATTTCAGCCTGGGCAACATAGCGAGACTCCCTTTCTCAAAAGATAAAAAATAAGTAAAAATAAAAAGTAAAAATGAGGAAATAGAATTTTAGAAATAGAATATAGAATTATATTTTGTTTAGCATATCTAAAATGTTTGAAAATCAACATAAAATTATTATCATTATTATTATTATTATTATTATTTGAATTGGAGTTTTGCTCTTGTTGCCCAGGCTGCAGTGCAGTGGTGTGATCTCAGCTCATTGCAAACTCTGCCTCCCAGGTTCAAGCAATCATCCTGCCTCCGCCTCCAGAGTAGCTGGGATTACAGGTGCCCGCTACCATGCCTGGCTAATTTTTTTTTTTTCTATTTTTAGTAGAGACGGGATTTCACCATGTTAGCCAGGCTGGTCTTGAACTCCTGACCTCAGGTGATCCATCTGCCTTGGCCTCCCAAAGTGCTGGGATTACAGGCGTGAGCCATCACGCCTGGCCTAATGTAAAATTATTAATGAGGTATATTACATCTTTTTTTTTTTTTTTTTTCTCATCCCAGGTCTACAACATCCAGAGCAGCCACATTGCAAGTGCTCAGTAGCCACATGTGGCCAGCACACATGGCCCATGGCAACTGTGCTGGACACGATGGGTCCAGACCTCACTTCATTTTATGTATAAACACCAAGTATCTTGTGAGCTTTACTGTACATGAATTTCTCAGGAATGCTGTAACTGTGCACATTGAGGTTTGAGGTTTGATTGCCCTTTTGTTGTTTTTTTCTGAACGTTACTAAGGGTTGTTCATAATTTTGGAAGGTAGTATTATCCAATAGCCCCCGCCCTCTCCGCGTCTGCAGTGTGAGTCCCCTGCACAACACGCACTGAAGCCGCTGCCTTTGTAGCTCTCACATTCATGGTGATTCTACCCGAGGCCATGCACTGAATATGTCAGTATCATGGCTTGATATCTTCCAATTTAGCTGTGCCTGAGCATCTATGTACTGAAATCAGTATTATTTTATAATACATTTCTTTGTTTTTTGAGATGGGGTGTCACTCTGTCGCCCTGGCTGGAGTGCACTGGCGTGATCTAGGCTCACTTCAACCTCCACTTCCTAGGCTCAAGTGATCCTCCCACCTCAGCCTCCCGAGTAGCTGGGACCACAGGCACACGCCAGCACGCCCAGCTAATTTTTTGTATTTTTGGTACAGACGGGGTTTCGCCTTGTTGCCCAGGCTGGTAGAATACATTTCTTTATATTCTTTTATTTATTTATTTATTTATTTATTTAGAGACAGAGTCGCTCTGTTGCCCAGGCTGGAGTGCAGTGGCGCGATCTCGGCTCACTGCAAGCTCCGCCTCCCGGGTTCACGTCATTCTCCTGCCTTAGCCTCCTGAGTAGCTGGGACTACAGGCACCCACCACCATGCCCGGCTAATTTTTTGTATTTTTAGTAGAGTCGGGGTTTCACCGTGTTAGCCAGGATGGTCTTGATCTCCTGACCTCATGATCTGCCCGCCTCGGCCTCCCAAAGTGCTGTGATTACAGGCGTGAGCCACTGCACCCAGCCCATTGTGATTTTCTTTGTTGCTATGCATGTAATTGATTTTTGCAGTTTCCATGGATTAAAAAAGATGTATTTGCTACCAGATATAAAGGAAAATGGTGGTAAAAGTACACTCACTTCTTATCTTTTTTATGTATGGGATTGTTTTTTTGTTTGTTTTGAGACAGAGTCTCACTCTGTCACCCAAGCTGGAGTGCTGTGGCGCGATCTTGGCTCACTGCAACCTCTGCCTCCTGGGTTCAAGCAATTCTCATGCCTCAGCTTCCCAAGTACCTGGAATTACAAGTGTGTGCTACCATGCCCGGCTAATTTTTGTTTTTTTTTTTAAGTAGAGACAGGGTTTCGCCATGTTGGCCAGGCTGGTCTCAAACTCTTGGACTCAATTGATCCGCCTGCCTCGGCCTCCCAAAGTGCTGAGATTACAGGCATGAGCCACTGCGCCCAGCCATGTAGGGGATTTTGAATTTAACTTTGAACTTGTGTTTTCTTAATACATATTGGTGTCGAAAATTGTTTTAAAACAAACATGAATATTTAAGATTTTAGTTTTTTGCTCCTTTCTCTCACCTTTCTGCAGCTAAGCCTGGGTGCATCCTTTTTTGGTGTATCACGCGGCAGTACATCTGGGCTCCTGGCCCAGCCTCCCCAGGTGGCCCCATCAGAGGCTATACATCTGTAGACAGAAAAGCTGGTCTCCTTCCTTTCACTTAAGATCCAGAGGTTGTGGTCTAGTTCTTGAAGGTCTAGTCCTTGACCCAGGTGGGAGACAGTGACCCCTGAGAAAGGAAGTGACCACACCCTGCTTTATGGGGCCTTTGCTGACCAAACCCTACCTCTCATAATGCTTTTCTTTTGAGTTGCTTTCTCCTTAAGTCTTCATGCTCAGCCTCCTACCACAGCTGGACGTTTGTAAAGGGAACCAGAAACATCTTCTGGGAAAATGACAGTTGATGCAGATGACAGTAAACCATAATCTTTTGGTATTATCCTGACCCTTGGTCCTGATCAAGCTGGCACTCCCCAGAATCCGACAAGATACAGACATAGGCACAGATTCTGTCTTCGTACTTTTCTAAGTACTTAAAACCTCCACAGCATATGTCTTTTGTATGTTATACACAAGACTGTAAAGAGACTGGCTGGGGTTGGACATGAAAAGCCCTACAAAGTCAGAATCCTGCCAACCTGGATGGGGGTCTATCCAAGGAATTCCATCTTACCAGTGACATTCACAGAAAAGCACAGTAAAGCACAGGGGATCCTTGCTGAGTTTGAATTCCTCAGTCTGCCTTTCCGCATCTTTTGAGTGATATACTCTAATAATTTGACTGCATTTTGTTTGAGTATAGCTGGATCCGCTTTGATTCTACAAATTAGGTGCCCTTCTGTTTCTTAGTAATGTCATATTCTCTGACCACTGTAGCCACTTAAGATAGTCTCAAATATGAATAATTTTCAATGGCCATAGTGGAGAAGATGCTGACCCAGGAGGCTTATTCTCACCTCCACCTCTTAGACTCACATGTATGATTTTTTTCCCTCCCTACCAAAGTGGCTAGTTTTGACAGCCTTTAGGTTGCAGAATTGTTTATATTCGAAAGAAGACCTTACCTTCATAGAGCATTTTCCCGGGCAATTGTTCTGCTTTGTAAGTTTTTAATATCTACTCTTACTCGGAGTCCCAAAATGAGTTAGCTTGGGTAGATCTCACAATGAAAACCGATTTCTTCGCATAAAACTTTATTCTACCTTTTTGAAAACCAGCTGGAAATGATGAATGGTGGCTTCAATAGTAGTGGTTCACGAAGAACTGATCATGTCCCCATCAATGAGGTCTTACCCGTGGCAGGGCAATGGCGATCTACTGTAATTCTGTATTGGTTGTAGTAAGTTGGCGGAATATCAGGCCAAGAATCAACAGAGCTACGTGGCTTAGGCAGGTCAGTTTCTCTGTGCCTCAGCCTGCTCACCTGTGAGACGGGAATAATAAACACCCCTCAGAAGGTATTGTGAGGTCATTCACTAAAGGACATTTCAGTGCTTTGAATGGGTCTGGAACATACCCTGGTATTTTTACTCTACATAGAAGAAATCAGTCCTAGAATATAATTAGATAGGAGTTTCTGGTCCTTTAATCACTCGCCTCCTTCCTAAACTGGATCCAGCTGCAAATGATTGCGTTAGTCTCAGGACTGCATTTTCGTTTGACTCAGCTGATCAAAACTGACACCATTCTAAGGCAGGAGAATAGGGTCTGGAGGCAGTAAACCTAAGGCCATTCACGCTGACTTCCTAGAACTAAATCAAAAGGAAAACCCCAACTTTCCACATCCAAGTAACAAAAGGACCAGAGGCTACTCCCTTTGCAACCCCCCTTTTTCCACGTGGCAGATAAACTCCAAGTACCTCTGACTGGTCCCCTCCCACAGCCAATGAGGCTGTTCACAGGTCAAGACTTCATTTGCATAGGAGTATAACTTGGTAACTTCAGCCTCTGATTGGTTCCTTTCTGCAACGAATCAGATGTTTGCATAGGGTATAGCTTTATAACTTCGCTTCAGCCTCTGGTTGGTCCTCTCCTGCAACCAATCAGACTGATTATGGTCCACTACTTCATTTACATAAGGTGTACACCAAGTAACCAATGGGAAACCTCTACAGGGTATTTAAATCCCAGAAACTTGTGTAACCCGGCTGTTCAGCCTCAGGGGCTGCTTCCACCTTGTGGGGTGTACTTTCATTTTCAATAAATCTCTGCTTTTGTTGCTTCCTTCTTTCCTTGCTTTGTGTGTTTTGTCCAATTCTTTGTTCAAGAACGCCAGGGTGACGTAACAGTTCAAACCATGAAAAGGTAACAGAGCCCTTGGCACGTCTCAACATGTGGTGACACAGCTAATAACCTGTGATGCACACATGGGAGCAAATGCATAGAAAAACTTGTCAATGACACGGCAAAGTAAAACCCAAATGAAGCCAGGTGAAAGAATGGGCTGCAGCGCAGGCAAAACTGCACCACGTTACAGACTGCTCGCCTGGGATGGAACGGTGGGGAGGTGCGCAGACGGATGGACAAGCGCCTGGCAAAATGGATTTGGTTTCCTAGACCGCTAATGCAACCAACAGTTCCCTCCTCACAGGGTCGCTATAACGAGGTAACATAAACAGCACTTAGAAGACGGCCTGACCCAGAATAACACTAATGTTCACATGGCTGCGACTCTCAGACCAAAATCAATGGCCGGTATCTACTGAAACTTCAGCAAGACGAAACCACGGGAATGGCGCTCCGTTGAGTAAAGCAACGCACAGCACAGCACATCACATCCCCCGTAGCGGGAGGCTCTGGCCTCACCCGAGCGGCACTTCCCGGAAGAGCCCAGGATATTCGGGGACCGGCACCGGAGAGCGGCCCAGGCCCCCTGGCACCCAGCTGGCCGCCCTGTTGCAGCTCTCATGCCAAGACCTGCGCCTAACGGCAGGGATTCCGGCGGTCATCATTTATTCTTGGCGCTAAGCTGCCGCTTCTCTTTTCTATCACCACAGAGTAACGCAGACCCCATCGTTTCCTTCCATTCTGAGCCAACCACTCCAGCAGCCACCGGGGCGCCAGGTTATGCTGGGGCTGCACCACCGGATCCGAGGCTTTTGAAGCCACGCCCGGGCGCGGAGGATGGGCAGGATTTGCCCCGTGAACTCTCGCGCACGCAGGCTCCGCGCGAGGCCCGGGCGCCCGAGGGGGGATTCCCTCCCCTATCACCAGCTCTAGGGTGGTGTCCCCCGGCTGTGGAGCCCAGACCCCGGCCGTCCAGCAGCGTATAGACTAGCCCCTGTCTGCGGCGTAACTGCACCGCGCTGGGGATCCGCCTCCTACCGCCAGGGTGAGGGCGCCGTCCTCTAGCGTATGCTACGCAGGCGCGCCCTGCCCTCCCGGTCACGTGACCACGCCTACAGCCGAAGAGGATGGAAAAATGCCGCCCTGTTCCTGAACAGGAAGCGGAAGCAGGAAGGAACTGAGAACACCGGCATCTGCTGCCGCCCTGAATCAGCGTTAGCATGTGGAGGTAACCTCAGCCCCCAGTTTTTGAAGAAGGTAATTCAGATTCAGACACAGGAATTATGGTGAGGGTAGAAATGGACTAGAAGTTTCGTTCCCCTTGCCCACCAAGACTCCAGAGCAGGTGGGTTCCTGATATCTACTCTGCATGAAGCCCTGGGCTTTCCGGACCTCCCTACTTTTCCTTAGAATTCACAGCACAGCTGAGCCAAAATGTATTCCTGCCAAAACGGGCATTTCCCGAAAGAAAGTATTGTTTTAGATTCATTGTTCACAGCCTTTCTTTCGTCTCCCCTTCCTTTCCTCATCTCTTGCTCTAATTGGAGAATTTGACAACTCTGAACCTCTGACCGTGGATAACCCCAACTCCAGCAAGCCTGGGCAAGAGTGGGACGGTTGCAGCCCAAGGAAGCCAAAATCTGAATTTTGCCTAGTAACAGATCATGGAGAGGTCAGACCAAGAAGTGGAAGGAAGTGGCCGGCCTGAGGCCTTTGTTTGGGCCACTCAGGGTTGAATGAAATGATAAAGGTAGCCACGTTGTCTGGAAGCGCTTCAGGTAATAATTATTCTCTAAGGAAAGCAGTCATATTTATATCCATAAAATCAGTTTATTAAATTACATAGCAATATACATCCCAAACCTTTTCTCAAAATTGTCATTAGCTTTTTAAATTCATTAAATATTTTCATCTCATTAAAAATGGTTTCTTCCTTTAAAATTTCCCAGAAAGTGTGGCCTCTGTTTTCTGCTACTCAGTTTAAACACATCATCAAGGATAATTAATAATGTCAGGTGAGCATAAAAGATTATAAACCAGAAATGTATTTTCTGGGAACCAAGTTTCCAGTGACTCAGATAAGTTTTATTAATTTCACGGGTGAAGCCCCTGGATAAAGCAGTGCCTAAATCAGGCTTGTTTACCCTTGGCATTGTGTCACCAAACACTTTCAGGATAGTGGAAGTACATACAGCCTGGGAGGCCTTTGGCCTGAGCCTGTTTTGGCCAAGCCCATCCAGAATGAAAAGTACAAGAGAAGGCTAGTGTGTGTGCAAAGTAGCATGGCTTATTTTGAGGTCCTATCAGTTGTGGGCCAACAAAACTGGCAGGATTTGAAGGAAGAAATGTATTGCAATAGTCCATATCCTTCGAACCACAAAGGGAGACTGAGGAAATGCTGGCTTTAGGCCAAAAAAACCCTGGCTCAAAACAGCTTCCTCCAGTGGCTCAGAGGCAGACCAAGTTCATCAAGTCAAGGACCTTTTCCTGCTACCACCTTGCGGAGAGGGGCCTTCACCAGCCCGCCCTGCACGAGTCTCTGCCGTTCAGAACGTACCCAGTAACAACAGGAGCAAACATACATGTTTTCCCCTCAGGTAACTTTGCATTTAAATATATTCTGGGAAACTGCTGGGCACAGTGGCTTCCACCTGTAATCTCAGCACTTTGGGAGGCCAAGACAGGAGGATCACTTGAGTCTAGGCGTTCAAGACCAGCCTGGGCAACATAGGGAGACCCTGTCTACAAAACATTTAAAAATTAGCTGAGTGTGGTGGCACTCACCTGTAGTCTCAGCTACTCAGGATGCTGAGGGGAGGGATCGCTTGAGCCAGGGAGGTTGAGGCTGCCGTGAGCTGTGATCCTGCCAGTGTGCTCAGCCTACGCGACAGAGTTGGGAAAACTCTGTCTCTCTTTCTCTCTATGTATGTATATGTTCAGGGAAATGGCAGCGTGAGATTTTATGGCTTTATTCTTGAGACTTCAGAAACACTTCAGCACCAGCCAAATCCCCCCATGAGAGCAAGGAACACTTTTCCAGTTGCTTACAAATTTTAAAGTTATAATGAAAAATGTTGTAAAAAGAACTACAGAGGCTGGGTGTGGTGGCTCACACCTGTAATCCCAGCACTTTGGGAGGCCAAGGCAGGGGGATCACAAGGTCAGGAGTTCAAGACCAGCCTGGCCAAGATGGTGAAACCCCGTCTCTACTAAAAATACAAAAATTAGCCAGGCGCGGTGGCGGTCACCTGTAATCCCAACTACTCGGGAGGCTGAGGCAGGAGAGTCGCTTGAACCTGGGAGGTGGAGGTTGCAGTGAGCTGAGATCACGCCACTGCACTCCAGCCTGGGCGACAGAGTGAGACTCCGTCGCAAAAACAAAACCAAAAAACTACAGAACAGAGTAGGGGTGGAGGGAAGTCAGGCATTTCCAGTGGCTAGCACTTTGCGCTCTGCCTTGGCGAGTATCTGCAAACATCCTGACCATCGAGTGTGCTTGCAGCCATCCTGGATGTCAACTGGCCACAGACCCTTTGCTATGGGGAGTCCCCAGCTACATCCATTAGCAAGTCAGAGAGGTTTCCTTTTGTCCCCATGATGCCACTCTCCAGCAAGCTCAAACTGCTGTCACAATTGTTTTACTGTACCTAAAAAGGAACAGATAAGGCAAGAGCTACAGTCAATGTTTTCTGTGAAATGGTCTTGGCAAATAGCATTAAGAAATCTTGTTGAATTTCAAAGAAAAGTTCTCATTAGAGGTGCCTGTTGGAAGCAGAAGCCTCAAGAAATGAGGAAGGGAATTTAATTTGAGGGTCTGTTTCATTTCTGATACAGAATAATCACAAAAACAAGCATATGCCGCTGGCTGTAGCTCCCCTTAGGATTTGGATAACCAGCTGGATTTCCAGATGGCCACTCCCGTTTTCTGTGCTTCCCTCCTCTGGGCTATATCCTGCAGAGCTTCAGCGGGAAGTTCTCCGTGATGAGGTGGTCGGGGTGAAGAAGCACCACGATGTTCACCTCAAATTCTGAGAAGAGAAGAGAGGGTGGATTTATGCTCACTGTTACCGAGCAGCGAAACCACACGCCACCACCACTGCAGCGCTGTAAGCTCTAATGGCGAAGGAGCACCCGATGCGGGTGGGTTTCATTGCTGTCCCCTCAGCGCCACCCCGACCTTTCAGCCAAACCGGTGGAGATGACTATGCTGATGTCTGACTACCTCTGTCAACTTTCTCTAAGTGAATTTTTGTCCTCTCATCTTGGAACATGAGTGATCAGGCTTCACCAACTACACTTTCCCTGTCCCTTTGCTTTCCTACAAAGGATATTCTAGAACCCTTTCAATTCATTTGTATTCCTTTGCCTTCTTTTTACATTTCCTACGGTTCTTAATGAACTAGCAGACCGTGAACCAGCCCATAGCTGTCTGGGCCCATGTCCCCAATCCCCAGGTGAGAAACAGTCTTCAGAAGCAACAATTTCATTGTTGCTCCATTGGATATTATTCATCCATCACCTTTCAGCAAACAGGATTCCTTCTCCACCTACTCTTCAGCTGCTATGGGTGGGCCTTATTGATCATAACAAAAGGGGTGTGTGTGAAGAGGAGAAGTACCTGACGACGAATAAGCACCATGTCCTTCCCCAGTGTGACGAGGGGTGGGAAGGGCACCGTATGGGCAGAGGGCACACTGTGCCGAGCCCCACACTGCAGCAGCTCACCTGTGGAAGGGGCCTTGGAGTCAGTGCCCACCTGTGGCTGGGGTCTGCAGGACAACATCCCCGTGTGGGAGTGTCCACCTCTGCCCAAACATCAGCCACGAGAAGAGTCGGCCACCAGCAGTGCCCAGCCTGTCCTTCCTCACTTTATTGTCACTACATTAGAGCGCTCTGGGCACTTCCTGCCACCACATCCTTCAATGGGTTCTCCACCCCTCTTGTTGTGCCCCCCAGAAGGGTGGAGGGTGTGGCTGGAGTGGACAGAGAGGGATGCCCAGCAGGCATGATAGGGAGCTGGCGGGGGCTTTCCTTTACAGCAGGAAAACAGCTGCATTGGAGCTGCCATGATACCCAGGCACTGCTTACAGTCCGAGTGAGTTCCAGTCTCGGGCCTGACCGTGCATTTGAGATCCCTTGCACACAGTTGGAGGGGAACACAGAGGTGCTGCTCTTGATGCGGATGCAGTGCTCACTCCTGACTTCCAACCTAGAGGTCCCGAGCTTCTCTGAATCACTGTCCCCTGCTACTGAGAAGGTTCGGTCCCTTCCTACTGGGTCTCTCTGTTCTACTTCTTCGTAGTGTGGAGTGATCTCCCAATTAACATGATTCTTATTAAGATGGAGGTACCATTACAATATTTATAGGAAGAGTTAAAAACATGGAAATGTTCATGATACAATGTTAAGGGAAGACGGCAGAATATAAAAGGGTGTCTGTGACCTGATTCAGATCCCATGGTTAAAATATGAACACACAGGTTCATGGAAACTCACTAGAGGCATCTAGGCCGCGGGGCTCAAGGCCTTCCTGCTGCTGAGCACTCACTCTGGGGTTTTCATGGGTCCTGGACCTTCACACAGAGCCACTTTCTCAGTATCCACACCACCCCTGCTCAGGTGGTGCTCACTCACGTGAGTTTTCTTCACGGAGCTCAGCGTCACCTGCCTATGTCTACACAGAGCTCAGTGTCACCTGCCCATGTCTACACTGATGTGGGTCTGTGTGTCTCCCCATGTGACAGTGGAAGTCCCACAAGCACCAGGACTGTCTGTGGGTGTGTCCCCTGTGCGGCGCAGCAGCTCCTTAACAAGGCTTTGTTGAGCAGCCGAAGAGCAGCAGGCTCTGAGCTGTATGGCGTGTGGCAGGCCCTGGCACTGAGGGACCGAAGGGTGGCAGGTTCTGAGCTATGTGACCCACAGCAGGCCCTGGCACTGAGCGGCCCTTCCCATGGGCCCATGAGGGCTGAAGGCGAGTGCCACTTACCCACTTTGAAGTTGGTGGTCTCCAGTGTAGGGCAAGTGAACAGCCTAGGGAAGACCATGTAGATGGGGACAGAGAGGCCCCTGCACACATCCCCGTCGGCGATCTGAATGTTCTGAATCTCCGTGGCGTCGCGGGCATAGCCTTCTGCACACCCTGGGGGAGGGAGGCCGCATCACGCAGTCAGGGCCAGCAGAGGCTGTGGGTCCACATCCACACGGGCACCACCCCCCAGGTCTGCTCCAAGAATCCTCCAGGGTACCCTCCCCTCACTTTCCTCAGACATGCGGTTACTGCTAAGGCATAGCCACGCTCCTACTTTTGCTTCCCCGACATCCTCTCTTTTTTAGAGTCAGGGTCACGATCTGCTCTGTTGCTCAGGCTGGAGTGCAATGGTGCGAGCTCAGCTCACTGCAGCCTCAAACCATCCTCCCACCTCAGCCTCCTGAGTAGCTGGGATTACAGGGGTGCACCACTGTGCCCAGCCCCCCAGCATCCTCTTAACCATGGAACTCGAGGGTGGCAGTGGAGGGGGACAGGCAGGCGCAAGGCCTGGTGGCACGGCCCTCACCGCACGTCTCCACGCGCACCAGCTGCAGCTCCACGCTTCTGATGGCGGCTTCCGAGCTCTCCACCACCAGCTCTCCCGTTAGCGGCTGTGTGATGACACAGTTTGTTGAGTTGAGATGTCCTCGAAGGAGAAATTTGGGAAGCAAAGCTCTCTAAAACAAAATGAAAACAAATTCACCAGAATGCAGGCAAGGGGGGAAAGTGCTCCATACTTTGGTGCAAATAAAACCTGGAAGCGAAGTTGGATAGTGGTTATATAGTCCACCGGGACCGTCTCACAAAACGGGAAGAAAGGAGCAAAGTACTGACGTCTTGGACACTACCCGGCTGAATTATTCAACAACTCTCTACATATGGCACCTGACTGACACTCTGTGTACAGAGAATGACTCAGAGAACCACCCTAATTGCCTAGTCTCAGAGCTAGAAAGCTCCTTTTTACCAAGAAATAAGACGAAAAAGTCTGAGGGAGTCGCCATGGTGTTCAAGACAACCTGACACACACACAGTTAAAAAAAAAAAAAAAAAAAAAAAAAAATCCCGGCCAGGCACAGTAGCTCAAGCCTGTAATCCCAGTGCTTTGGGAGGCAAAGGCAGCAGGATCACTTGAGGCCAGGAGTTCAAGAACAGCCTGTGTAACACAGCAAGACCCCATCTCTAAAAAATGTTTTAAAAATCAGCTGGGCAGGCTGGTGCACACCTGTAGTCTCAGTTACGTGGGAGGCAGAGGCAGGAGGATTGTTTGAGCCCAGGAGCTTGAGGCTCCAGTGGGCAATGATTACACCAGTGCACTCCAGTCTGGGTGACAAGAATGAGATGCTGTCTCTTAAAAAAAAAACATTCAAAGATGTTCCCAATTGTACAATTTTTAAAACCCAAGACATTTATTTTATTTCATGGAAATTTAAAGAAAACTAGTTTCTTTGACGCTTGATGAGAAGCCTACAAACCTTTACTCTGCAGACAGGACACTGGCTAGGAAGGACTGGTGATGGTCTAGAGCAGGGGTGTCCACTCTTGTCGCTTCCCTGGGCCACGTTGGAAGAATTGTCTTGGGTCACACATAAAATACATTAACACTAATGATAGCTGATGAGTTAAAAAAAAATCACAGAAACAAAATCTCATGTTTTAAGAAGGTTTATGAATTTGTGTTGGGTCACATTCAAAGCCATCCTTGGCCTGTAGGCTGTGGGTTGAATGGGCTTGGTCTAGACATAGACAATTTTTCTAGGAATCTTTACCTCTGGCTGGATCCCGTTACTGAAAGGATTAGAGATTGGCATACTACTGTCCAACAGAAACATAATGCAAGCTGCGAGTGGAAGCCACATATATAATTTAGAATTTTCTATAGTCACATTAAAAAAGAAGGTAAAATTAACCAATATATCAAAAGTGTTATCCCTTCCACATATAATCAATATCAAAAATATGAATGATGTTTTACATTCTCCTTTTCATCCCGAGTCTTTGAAATCTGGTCAGTATTTACACATCCAACTCAGCTACTTGGTCCAGCCATGTCTCCAGGGTCAATGGTGATGTGTAGCTGGTGGCCACCTGACCAGGCAGTGAAGCTCTGGACCTGAAAAGCCCGGGGCTGTGGACCTGGCAGTCCCCAAAGGTACAGACCTCTGAAAAAGTCTGCATTCAAGATTGAGCTTTTATTTATTTGTTTTTATTATAAACATTTTTAGAGACAGGGTCTTGCTCTGTTGCCCAGGCTGGAGGACATGGCTCACTGCAGCCTCACCTCCTGGGCTCAGGCAATCCTCTTGCCTAAGCCTCCCTAGTAGCTGGGACTACGATTGCATGCCACCACACCCAGCTAATTTTTACATTTTTCTTTTGTAGAGACAGGTTCTCACTATGTTGCCCACACTGGTCTTGAACTCCTGACCTTAAGTGATCCTCCTGCCTTGGTCTCCCAAAGTGGTGGGATTACAGGCATGAGCTACTGTGCCTGGCCAAGACAGAGTTTTAAAAATAACTAAGAGAAGCTATTTGTGTAGAAAAACAAAAAGCAGTAGCAGTACACATTAAAATTCTTTTAGGCGACTGATGAAAAAGGAAAGCTTTCAACATTCAGCTCAAGATACTGACTAAACAATCATTTTCCCTCTCCTCCCACTGACATGATATTAACATATACAAATAAAATAAACCTATACTATTTTGAGTCTGAGCTCCAGCCTAGTAGTTCCTATAAAGCTATCTTATATCCTTCCAATAAATCTCTTTTCTACTTAAAAATCTACAAGATTTTCTACAATAAATCTCTTTTCTACTTAAAAAGCAAAACAAAAAACCACCAGTGGAATTTTGTGAATAAGCAATTTTATTTTATTTGCTTTATGTGTTATTTTCTTATTTTCCAACAAAAAACTTGAATGGTTCTGTCGAAAGAAAAGTTCTTCATGTTTACAGATAAACCTGTACCTAGAAAAGCCACAAGGAACGCCCTGTGGGGACCACCCCAGTGAAGTGTTTCTGTCCGATAGAAAGTGGACAATCTGGCTCCCAGGAGTTCGGGGCACCCGTCCTCCAGGTGGCAGGGGGAGCGCTGAGAGCGGGTGTGCTCGCAGGGCGTGTGGTCAGCCTGCCATCGGGCGGGGGCCTGCGAAGGGCAGTAGGCGGGTATCACAGGTGAGCTCACCAGACGGGGGAAGCTGCCACAGGCTGGCACCACAGCTTCCTGCAAAAGGGATCTCCCACTTGAAAAAGCAGACTCGGGGCAAGGTAGGACAAGCGTCCCATGTCATTCACGGCCACAATGCAGACAGCGAGCCTCTGGACTCAGGAGACAAGCTGCCTACAAACACCCCGGCCACGTGCCACACCCAGGGCAGAGCGCCTCTGATGAGCGTGTGCTGAGGACCAGGAGAACAGGTTCTCACTTGGGCTAAGGATACAGCCTCTACAACACCACCACACACAGTAGATCCTCATTTATAAATGTAAACTGACAACCAAGGATCAATACACATTTAAGGAAAACAAAAGCAAGAAAAAGCAAGAAAAAGACACACACACTCGACAAACAGAACCAACCCCTGAGAAACAGAATCAATACAGGAAACGGAGATGAAAGGCCACTGCATCCGTAATGGAAGCAGCAGCTATCCTGCAGAAGAAACGGTGTCTAGAAATGAATCACATTACTGCTGAGGTCAGCGCTTCCGCAGACAGGCTACAGAGGTGGGAGACGGGAGTCTGAGTGGCCCACTGGGGTCGCATGCCCTCAGAGCCCGGAGAGGGGAGACGTGCAGAACAGACAGAGGAGTGGCCTTTCCTCCCTCACCTGTCTGAGAGGCTCCCCACGACACATGTCCAGCCTCTGAGGGATGAGGCCAATGAACTCCCAGGGCCCAGGCCTCCCAGCTTGTCCTTAACTTGATCCTAGTCAGTGTGGTCCAGACAGCAGAATAAAGAATTAGAGGAAGGACGAAAAGTTACATCCAGGAAGAACTACAGGACTCCACTTTAGGAGAAATGCATGGCAGTGGATGAGAGGGCAAGATCAGGGAGGCCGCGGTGAGGCAGAGTTTTGGACGGGCCCAAGTTCACCGTGCAGCTGGAGGGACCAGCTGAGCCTCCACCAGGGGCTGCCACTGACAGCCAGCCAGCCAGACAGCCCTGTCCTGACGCAGGAGGTGGGAGAGCTGGGCTGGCACTGCCCAGGTGTCTGTGTCCTCACTGTACCTGCCCTGGCCGTGAGGCGTCCACCACGGAGGACACTGCAGAATCTTTAAAAAGCACGTTGCTGCCCGGCCTCTGTCAGGTGGGAATGCTGGGGAAGAAACTGCAAACTAAACATCCATGGGGGATGACAACGGGCCAGGGCGCCGGGCGCAGGCCCTGGCTAACCATGAGAAATGAAGGGACGTGGCCGTGTCATGGGCAGAGGGAGGTCTTGGGGGCCCATGATGCAGTGAAACTGAGGGAAAATGGTGAGATTAATAGACATGGACCCTCCCTGAGGAACTTTTCAAAAGCAGTCCTCTTCTAAGCTGCTTTACTGAGCTTAAAAAGGAAATCAAATTGAAAATACTGAGTAATTTGGGTACAAACAATCAGGAATGCCTGCTGGCTGATGATGTGATTTCCAAATAAAGACCACCCGGGCAGTAGCTAGTCCGTGGGGTCTGGCTGCTGGGAAGATACCCACGGCATTCGCCTGTGCGGGATGTCTTACCTCTCTGGCATTCTGTAAGGTTTCAGGTGTAATCGTGAAGTGCACGGGACTGGGACTAAACTTCCCCTTCTGAGGCTAAAACGAGAGGTGAAACCGAAATCAGCAGGTGAAGGCCAAGAGTTCTGCAGGTCAAATAGCTTTTCCCTTTCAAAAATAAACCAACGGCAGCCTGGCGACGCAGGAAGGACAGGGGACTAAGAGGAGCATGCCCAATTCCCCCATCTCGCTGAAACTCAGTTCCCTCATGTGTAAAATGAGGGGAGAGATGTCTTCATCTCTAACGTGCCTTTCAGAATTTTAAAATCAGATCTAAGAAACAGAACAGTGTTATTGGCAGGTACTTATTTGAAACCTCTCAGCACAGTGACCCTCCAAAGGGCTCTTCACACCTCCCAGATGGTCCCACTTCACAGACGAGGAAAGTGGGGCAGAGAGCTCAGTGACCTGCTCAGCTCAGTGGTAGAGCTGGGAGGCTGAGCATCAAACCCAGGACGTCAGGCTGCTATTAGCCTCTGAGCTATAGAGCTGTCTACCTGAAGAATCATACTATAAATGTTACCAAAACAGCAGTAACAGTGATCACCTCCACGTTACATAATTTCAGAATCTATAGATACAGCCGAGCTTCATGAGAGCCTGCCTGGCATCTTTTATCCAGGGGCTGGGATGCAAAGGGCCAGTCTACCACCCAGAGAGCCAGGGGGAGGAAAGGTCCCACCCGATGTGCCGACATGGAGTCCCTCTGGCCCGCGGCCTCAGCTGGGGGACTCTGGGCCAAGGACAATGATGCACGCGTGATGTGCATGCCACTGACTGTCTCTGACCCAGGAGTCTTGTGTCTTCTGCCAGCACCCATGAAACAGTAAGAGGCTAAATGATTAGCTTGTAAATAGGGTAAAATCTCAGACCCCATGGGAGATTCCTGTCATTAAGCACCAGAGTCCCCGAGTGAAGCTTACAGCAGAGTGAACGATGAATTCACAGGTCTTTGTCAAGTCCTTGGCCAACAGAGACCGCTTCATGTCACAGCGCAGTGTATACTAAAGGGGAGAGTTAGAGGAAAAAAGTTCATTTTAGTGGGATTTGCTTGCATCTTGGAATTATATTCAAAGAGACAAGTCAGTCAACATATTTTATGGAAACGTTGTACAATCAGTGCATTATAGGAAATTAACATACATAATATATAATAGGATAGTTAATGTTCAAAATAAAGGCATTTCTGTTTTAAAAATGAACCACTTTAAGGTTATTCTTCAATCTGTTTGCACAGCTGTCCTGCAGTTGGACCCACTGGCAAACAGGTGCACGGTCCCACCTGTAGCAGGGAGCAGGCTGGCGAGACAGAAAGGGCAGTGCACTCAGGAGCAGAGGCCAGGCCAGATCCCGTTGTTGTCTGCCTTACTGTGCGAGCCCAGACAGATAACATAACTTGTCTGAGCTTCTGCTTCCCTTCTGTAGAATGGGGCTCTTAAGACCCACCTGCAGCAAGACTCCAATGAGATCATGTGTGACAAGCACTCAGCACAGGGCTGGCACACAGCAATGCTGGAAAACAGCAGCTACTTTGTAAGCAGGATTAGAAAATCCATACAGTGAGGACTGCAACCCTGGGACAGCACCCAGCATGTCACAACCCTTCCTTGCCGGGCACCCGCTCTGAGTGCACAGTACTGCCCTGGGCACCAGAGCCAAGCTCAAGGTCACACCTGGTCCTCAGGGAACTTCTAGTTGACTGAATATGCAGTAACCCACACATCCATCAACCAACTTCCACAAGGGTCAACTCATGGCTAATCTTATTTATTGAGACATCTGAGGTCTCTCTCCATCTGCCAACACACAGATGTAGGCTGCACTTCAAAGAAAAAGTGGGTTGGAAAATAATGCAGCATCGCACTTGCACACTTGCTTTTTTAATGTCGCAGAGCCGCGTTCCATTTCTCTGCTGTCCTTAGGTTAGTTTTCTGAGCTGGTTGCTACCATGGTGCCTACTGCAAGGTAAGCTCTATTCCCCCAAGGGGAGCCCCACTGCAGAGCTGGTATTGAGCTTAAAGCAGGCTTTGAACGGGGACTGTTGCTTCAAATCCCTGTCCGTGAGCTGAGAGACTATTTAAAAATGTAATTCTATAGCAGGACCACTGTTGTAATGCCAGTCTTTAAAAAAAGAAAAAAATCACATAATCCACGTTTAATAAAGTTAGTTGTTGTTTTAATCATCCAGGAAAAACTTCAGAATTATGTCAAAAATAATTTTCATAACTGGGACTCTATGCATAACTGAATCTTCCAAGAAGCTATATTCGTATGAACAACCTGTCCACATGAAATAAGAAGTTACTGTATATTTAAGGTACTACTGGGAGAGTAAAACATTGTTTAAAAGAATCATACCTTATCTGCAAGGATCTTGATGTAGAACACATATACAATATATATATTCTTTTTTTGTTTTTTAATACGGAGTCTCACTCTGTCGCCCAGGCTGAAGTGTGGTGGCATGATCTCAGTTCACCGCAACCTCCACCTCCTGGTTTCAAGTGATTCTCTTGCCTCAGCCTCCCGAGTAGCTGGGATTACAGGGGCGCGCCGCCATGGCTGGCTAATTTTTTTTTTTTTTTTTTGAGACGGAGTTTCACTCCTGTTGCTCAGGCTGGAGTGCAATGGCATGATCTCGGCTCACTGCAAACTCTGCCTCCTGGGTTCAAGCAATTCTCCTGCCTCAGCCTCCTGAGTAGCTGAGATTATAGGCGCCCACCACCATGCCCGGCTAATTTTTGTATTTTAGTAGAGATGGGATTTCACCATGTTAGGCTGGTCTTGACCTCAGGTGATCCACATGCCTTGGCCTTCCAAAGCGCTGGGATTACAGGTGTGAGCCACGTGCCTGGCCTAATTTTTGTATTTTTAGTAGAGACGGGGTTTCACCATGTTGGCCAGGCTGGTCTTGAACTCCTGACCTTAGGTGATCTGCCCACCTCGGCCTCCCAAATGCTGGGATTACAGGCGTGAGCCACGGTGCCCAGCCCTGTCCATACTTTGAAAGTAGACTCCAATAAAAGGAATTTTTAACTTTGAAAAGGGATGACTAGGATCTCTATAAATTAGTGCTGAATATACAATTTCAGCAGACATATTTTATGTTATAGTATAAACTCTTGCTAGCACAGCTACAAGAGTAAAGCAAGAGTAGAACAAACCTAATAAAACTTGCCTACAATCTAAATTATTGTAAAAAGAAGTAGATGCACAAAGGGCAACTACGGAAGACTCTGATGATCGTATGAAGTATCTAATAACAAAGACAAACATGAATGCAACATGACTGAGAATGTCAAGCTCTTCATCTAAAAAATGACAAGCAAACCAAGCCTCTGGAAGTCAGGAATATAATACTGGCATTTTATATGTATACATATATATGTGCATATGTGTATATATATATATATTTTTTTAATTAAAAAATTTTTTTCTTAAGAGATGAGGTATTGCTATGTTGCCCAGGCTGGACTTGAACTTCTGGGCTCAAGTGATTCTCCTACCTCAGCCTCCCAAGTGGCTGGGATTACAGGTGCATGCTGCTGCACCCAGCATGTCTATATCTTTTAAATCCTTTATTCTGCTTTATGATTTTTACCATTTTACATTATTACAACACAATTCAATTTATAAATGAAAAATTTCTTGGCACATAATTTAAGAAAGATGATATTAGGGTTTAGCAACAAAAGTTTCTATCCAAAGAAATGTGCCTATGTTAACCTTTAGAGTAAGTGCAGTAAGCAGTGGGGGCCGAGGAGTGCTGGTCTGGACCTGCAGGCTGAGGCTGGCCTGTGTGACCACAAGAAGTCACTGCCGTCTCTGGGCGGCACTTGCTCTACTATAAAACTGTAAGAAAAAGACCTGCCAAATAATGGCATGAATGAATGAATGGATGATGACAGATTTAAAAAAACATAATCTTAGTTTCTCTTAAGTTTATTTTCTCAAAAGAAGCAAAGACAAATTTCGATATGAATCAAGAATTAATGGATACTTGAGAATTTTTACAAATTCTGATAGGTGTGCAAATGTTAACTGTAATTATAGAGACGAACGTCCTTAGTTTTTGGAGATGCGCAATGAGGTATTTTGAGATGAAGTATCAAGACTCTGAAACTAACTTTAAAATGATTTAGAAAAAAATCTAAATTTTTAGGTGAACAAAGATGGCAAAATACTATTAAGTGCTGAATGACAATAAGTGTGATAAGCTCATGGAAATCAGAGGTTAAGCTAAGAAATCTCTTCATTGTTAGAAATCGGTGATTGGGGAGGTGCTGAATTCCAAATTGTAGTACTCTGAGGTTAACCCTCAAATGGTAAAATCTGATGATGAAAAGACGAGGGTAGGGGCAATTATTCCCTTTACTAAGGAACTGACCACCTGTTAACTCTCCTACTATATTTTAAGTAGCCTCCAATTTACACACAGCTCTGTAGGAACACAAGCACGCAAGCTTTTTGTTTTGTTTTCTTTTGTAGAGACGAGATCTTGCTTTGTTGCCCAGGCTGGCCTTGAACTCCTGGGTTCAAGCAATCCTCCTGCCGTGGCCTCCCAAAGTGCTGGGATTTTTTATAAGCGTGAGCCACTGTGCCTGGCCAGCACACACGTTTTCTGTGTATATCTGAACATCTGTCTTGGCAACATGTGAAAAAGGATGGGGTTTCCAATTTGACTTTAAACAAAGTCATCTTCTTTTGGTAAGTCTTGATAAACGCAGGAGTTAACAAACATGATCACTGAAAAGGTGATCTTATTCCAGTTTCTAGTGAACATACTCTTGTATTTTTAAATAAACCATATTAAAGAACTACCGTGTGGATAAAGCAAGTTGATACTGATTCTGGGTAGATAATAAAAATAATTTTCAAAATGAAATGTTCAAGATATCTTCAGTATTGCCAAAAAGGCATTTTTCATTCAGTTTCTTTCAGGGTGGAAATAGTCCTAACCTAGAAAGCTGATCAGAAGACTCCCGCCCACATAACCAGCAATTGGTATCTGCATGGCCACGTACGCAGCTTCCTCTGAATCCAGGTACTACTCAGTCATCACTGTTGCTTCCTTGGGGCTGTCCAAAGCCTTTGGTGCTAACAATAAAGGACTAGAAACACTTTTATTCTTCACAGAAAGATGTACATCATACTACATGTGTTTCTTCTGGACAGATGTCTTAGGCGATTCATAAAACTCCCATACAGATGAATCTTTAAACACTCACAGGGGTTTGGGGGGCTTTTATTTTAAAGGTTCTATTATTTTCAGCAGGATAATGTATCTACTAAGGCCAAATTATTGACCAAAACTTAATAAATCAAAAAAATTCCTGACTTTCATCCCTCTTGCATATAAGACTGAAGAGTTTTGTCTCATCCAGCAAGGGAAGCGCTGCGAGGCTGCTATCACAAAAGTATCTTTCTTTCTGCTGAATAAAGGAAAGGCTCTCTCACCCCGCGTGGACTCCACACTGCTCCTGAGACAACAATAGCAGACTGTCAAAGACGTCCTTAACCAGCAGAGGTAGACAGGAAGTCATAATCCACTTCCCCTCATTGACAAGGTTTGTTCAATAAAGAATACCAGCCTATGTCAAAGTAGTAGCCTTTGGGTGTTAAACAAAGAGATACTTGTAAGTATAAAATAGACAAGTTAATGCTAGTGCCAGAAAGAAGTTAGGGCATGTCTGTTACGAGACAATAAAAGCATCCCTTACAATGTGAGGTGGCCTGCAAAGAGCCCAGAAGAAACAGAGGGAAGTTACAGCACAAGTGCCTTGAGGCTCCCATCAGAAGTAACGGCCATACATCAAACGCATTTATCAGGGAAAAATGAGAAATTAACATGGAATACACATGCGAGGTCTCAGCAATAAACACAGTATTAAATTCTTGGGCCCGTCTACTAATGTTGAGAGAAAGACCACACCGTTTTTCAGAAGAAAACTTGTGAAGTCAGTCGCGTGGCACTAGGAAGCTCTTACCTGAATGTTGACAAACACGCCATGATACGTCTCATACAGAACTTTGTTACCCTTCACGTGCAGAGGAAATTCAAAAGGGATTTCTGTTTTGCCGCTGGGAAACTTCCCTGGCTTCACCATTTCTATGTTGCTGTTGATAATCTGGATAGGCTGTAAACAAAAATCAGTTCAGTCCATCAGCATGCACTTGGAGATGTCCCTTCCAATTACTAAAAACCTTCTGAAGGACACAGCACACTGACCCCCTGGAAGCCACCATCCTGCTGTCTTGGGCAGCTCTGCGCTGGGTCTGGAGATGAACAGTGACTTGGCTCTGTTTTTTAAGACTCTGGCACAATAATGATTCATTTACAACATGAGACACATAGGTGCTTGAGACACATGGGAACTGAACTGATATATCCCTCTCTCTTCCCCAGGTATCTCATTTAACTGTTTTAACAACCCCAATCTTCAGGATCAAGAAGCAGACCCAGCACAGTGAGGCTGCCTGGCTAACAGGGCTGACGTGTGAACCCACAGCTCCCCCTCACCGAGCCCCGTGCTCTTCCGGGCAGCGCTGCCTTTGCTCCTGACAGCCCACCAGCTTCCTCGGAGCCTTCCTGCTGCAGCCACTTGGGGAGAACAGGCCTTTCCTCCAGCCCTGTGGCCTGCACAGACCTCCTCCGCTGGGCCTCCAAGGAGGAGCAGGAGGGTACTAACATTTGGAACCTGCCTTCAAGGCACGTATTCATGCTTTTTAAGCATTTATAGTTTAACATCAGTGGCTCTGAGAAGACCCATGACTTAGGAAGTGAATCTCTTAAGTACTAATGGATTAAAATAAAATTGTAGAAAACATAGGAAGCCCCTAAATCTGAATACTGTGAATGCACCTTTCTCTGTCTTCACTCTTTTCCCCGCAAAACTTAAAGCGTTAATATGTCCTTCAGGAAAAGGAAACTGTAAGAATAGAGAAAGAGTTTACATTCTGGAACACAAAACTCTACCCTAAATGACAAAAAGAACAGTTACTTGCTCTATTTTCATCTTACCTTAGTGTCAAATCAACAGTAGCACAGACACAGCTAATAAAAGAACAGTTTTGATTTTGCAAGGCGTGTAACATAAGCCACAGGCACAACTTCTCAGAAGAGCTGTGATCTTTTTTTTTGGAGATGGAGTTTTGCTCTTATTGCCCCAGCTAGAGTGCAATGGCGCCATCTCAGCTCACTGCAACCTCCGCCTCCTGGGTTCAAGCGATTCTCCTGCCTCAGCCTCCCAAGTAGCTTGGGCACACGCCATCACACCCGGCTAATTTTTTGTTATTTTTAGTAGAAACAGGGTTTTACCATGTTAGCCAGGCTGGTCTCGAACTCCTGACCTCCAGGTGATCTGTCTGCCTTGGCCTCCCAAAGTGCTGGGATTACAGGCATGAGCCACTGCACCCGGCTGTGATCTTTTTAATGGCTGAAATTAATACATTTATAGTTCTCCTAATCCTATTTATCAAATGGGAATAAATATAAGCAGACTTTCAATAATGGGATATACTTAGAAACAAAGTATCTCCATTTTCGCAGGTTGATTAGTAAATATCAGAAGTATAACTACCACCATCCCTTGCAAAATAACAACAGATAACAATAAAGGCACACAGCAAGTGAAACCCACCATAAACATGTCTTTTTTAAGAGACATGGTGTCTTGCTCTGTTGCTGAGGCTGGAGTAGAGTGCTGTGATCATAGCTCACTGCAGCCTTGAACTCCTGGGCTCAAGGGATCCTCCTGCCTCAGCCTCCTGAGTAGCTGGGACTACAGGCACGCACCACCACACCCGGCTAATTTTTGAAGTTTATTTATAGAGATGGGGTCTTGCTATGTTGCCCAGGCTACTACTCTCAAACTCCTGGGCTCAAGCGATCCTCTCGCCTTGGCCTCCCAAATTACTGGGATTACAGGCCTGAGCCACTGCGCCCAGCCCAACATTTCAATATTGAACTAAAAACTTGTAATCTAAGCATTCTTTCTTACCTTAACAGAATTATAAAAAGCTTCGAACACACCCACACTTTTGGCACTGAGCTGGAGGTTTACAGTTCCTTCCATGGTCAAAGACACTCCTTGGTGCTGGACTGAATCCTTACTCGATATGACCACCACGCCAGAGAGCACTTCCTGGGAGAGAAAAGACAGCCACCAATCAAATTAGCATGCTTCCTCCATTCTACCTTGTTTATTAGCAGAAGTAGGTCTCCTTCATCATCAATTTGTTTAAAGATCCAGACATTCACTGAGACACCTGGATACCAGGGTGGAGAAGGCCCAGGTCCTGGTAGGGGACAGATGCCCACTGATAATGACGTGGCAGCCTGGACACACCTGACAGGGAGCACCAGGGTGTGGGGATGAGAAACCTCGTCCCGTCACTGCCTCTCAGACATGTCTTCATTCCTGGTTGGGGAATCTCAACAGATGTCTGAGTTCAAGAGTGCAAAGAGAAGGGCCAGGGCAAATGGTAAGTTCCCAGTGATATCACACATGGGCATGGATGAGGTCCCTTCAAAAAGAACACAAGAAAATAAAACCCTGTTCGTTAGGCTCTTTCTCAATAGCGCTGACTAAAATGACAGCACATCTGCAAATACATGAGTAATTTAACACAATGGTTAGCCTGGTGTCCTTTCTGCCCAGAAATGCCTACTGTGAGCAAGACTGGAGGTTATCGGTGCCATCCATGAGGCAGCAGCATGCCACTTTCCAGAAGGACTGCCCTGTCCCTGTGGCTCCTGCTCACACCAGGAGGCATCGGTGCCTCGATTCCCTTGGTTCACACATCATTGAGAGACTTCACAACAGATCATCTATGCATTTATCTGAAGATAATTACTGAGTAATAGATTACGGATAGTAACTACATTTGCTGTTGGAGAGCAGTTTCTTCCTGTCACCATAGAACTGGATAGTCTCAATCTGTTACAGGGGCTTGAGTGGAAGCGGAAGTTGAGGGGATGAATAGCATCAAGCAGAACAGAAAGACTGAATCCACAATCCACACAGAACAACATGTCTCAGGCTGGGCGTGGCGGCTCATGCCTGCAGTCCAGGAACTTTCAGAGGCCAAGGTGGACAGGCTGCTTGAGCCTAGGAGTTTGAGACCTGGGTAACATAGCGAGACTCCATCTCTACAAATAATAAGAAAAAAAATTAGCTGAGTGTGGTGGCACCTGCCTGTGGTCCCAGCTACTGGGGAGGCTGAGGTGGGAGAATTGCTTGAGCCTGGGTGGTTGGGGCTGCAGTGAGCTGTGACTACGTTACTGCATTCCAGCCTGGGTGACAGAGCAAGACCCTATCTCAAAAATAAATGGTAAAAATAAAAATTGGCCTGCAGATCAAACCATTAAAAAACATCTGTCCTACTGGTGTTTAAATCTGCTTATCTTTTATTTCTTCTAGTTATCCAGTGAAAAATTTTTACCAAGTTCTTACTTTAACTTGAATTTTGGAAGCAAGAAATATTCTATGTCCCTTAAATGTGCTAAGTATTTTGTTTTTGTTTCCACTCCCCATCCCAAAGCCTTGAAGTCTAATTAAAACAAACACGATCATCTCCATTTTAAGCAATCTTAAGAATAAAATGAGTTCTCCCTGAATTCTGCTTAAAATGGAGATGACTGTGTTTGCTTCAATGTTAACATTTAATGTTTAATGTCCTAAAAAATTCCTAAGCAGACTTAAATAAAAATTCTTGTGAAGTAACTTAAATTCTAAGTTTAATTAACGTTAATTCTATTAATTTTTTGTATAGCCCAAATTCAAATGGAAATTTAATATTAAAAATTTAGGCCAGGTAAGATGGCTCATGCCTGTAATCCAGCACTTTGGGAGGCTAAGGCAGGAGGATCACTTGAGCCCAGGAGTTCGAGACCAGCCTGTGCTGCATAGTGGGACTCCTTCTCTACAAATAAAACAATTTTAAAAATTAGCCAGGCGTGGTGGTGCGCTCAGGAAGCTGAGGGCAGGAGGATCACTTGAGCCTGGGAAGTGAAGGCTACAGTGAGCCATGAATGAGCCACTGCACTCCAGCCTGAGTAATAGAGTGAGACCCTGTCTCAAAAAAAGAAAAAAAAATTTAAATCCACTAGTATAGTTTTTAAAGTTTACTTGACGAATATGTCCCACAAATAAATGAGACAAAATAATTTGTGAGCTTTATCAATTGAACAATACAGTAGCACTTGAGGATGGTTCCGTTCCTATGCAATCATAACCCTTTCCGTCAGTCTCACGGGAACAGATCTCTGGGTCTCACTGATTGGCATATTCTAACTATGACATCAGTAAAGCCTTTTCCTTCCTTAATCCCTGCAGCATAGGAGGAAAAAAGTAGTGACATACCTCGGAAATAAGCAGAGTAAATATTTTATGACTCAAGGGATTCTTTAATCATTCTTTCAGTGAGACACAATATGTACAGAAAATACAAAATTAACGTTTGTGGATAAATTAGATATTCTTATAATATACAGGTTTATTTAACTCCTACCAATGAAAGAAGAATAGGGAATTAGCCCACCTGAGGCCGAGGGGCCAAGGGATTTAGAAACAGGAGACGGTTTAACAGAGAGGCAAGATCTGTCTACACAATGCTTGATTGATCCTGGCAGACGAAGATAGTGATAAACTGGAATAACAGACATTAAGGAAAACCCAAGATCTCACCAAGAACTTCTCCCTCAGATTTTTGTCTAGACTTTCATCAGGAAGACATAAGATTTATGGCTCCAGATAGTACTAATACCTAATCCAACATCACAAGCAGAGGCCTTCAACTGGGGGCCATGACTACAAAGAGGGGCCGGGCCGTTCACAGACTGGCAACGAACCCAGAAAGTATACACCGAAATCGTGTGCAGGGTGCTACTGTTTTGGGAGAAGAGCCGTAGCTTTTGTCTCATCATGGAGGAGGTGCCTGGCCTGGGAAAGGTCATATTGTCAAGTGGAGGAGGAAGAGGCGCAGCCCCGTATGGTGTGCGTGCTCATCAGAGAAGCCAGCACAGACGCTGGGACCCACTCGTGTCACTAAGAGCCGACCCCTCTTCAGGGTGAGTAAAGGAAAGAGCTTTCATTTGAGGAATGTGAATACTTCAGCCCAGAGACACTGAAATGGGACGGCAGTCCCGTCCTCCCCTTCTCTGGGTTGTGCTCATCTCTCGAAACTACCTGCTTTTGCCACCAGCAGCTAAGCTATAAATTCCCTCAATCACACCACATCCGAGACTACAGCCCGCACCCTAGAGCTTAACAATGGAGAGCCAATCACCCATCAATGTCATTTCTGTAAGCCAATGAGAATTCCTGACAAACAACTTTGTATCACCCCACTCCCTGTCCCCCTTTCTTTGCCTTAACAACCTACTTGTAACACAGGTGAACGGAGTTCATATCTAAGGTCACTGGGGCTGTATCTTCTGGGCAGCTGTCCTCTCTTTGGCTCAAGTCAGCTCTTTATTATACTTTGTGCCTCAGCCTCCTTGTTTTAGGTGGACAGAGGCGATGCATCCAAGAACCACACCACTCAGAGCCTGCTTCGAGGGGCTCCTCCAAGTCCCTGCCCTGGAGGAGCTAAGTCTGCAGAGAGGCCTGAAGCTGCCCATCTTCAACCTCGGCCCAAAGAGCCGCCTGGAAACAAGCATTCCAAAGGCTACTGGCCACCCTTGCTCTTCTCAGCTTTGCTGGTTCTCACAGCAGAAACCACTGGCAAGTTTGTTCAAAGGGGGGCAAAAGCAACCACATTTTCTAACTTTGTATTCTCTTTTTTTTCCTCATTCACTCTGTCACCCAGGCTGGAGTGCAGTGGCACGATCTGGGCTCACTGCAACCTCCGCCTCCTGGGTTCAAGCAATTCTCTGCCTCAGCATCCCAAGTAGCTGGGACTACAGGCATGCACCACCACACCCAGCTAATTTTTTGTATTGTTAGTAGGGTTTCACCAATGTTGGTCAGGCTGGTCTCGAACTCCTGACCTCAAGTGATCCACCCGTCTCAGCCTCCCAAAGTGCTGGGATTACAGGTGTGAGCACACAGCCTAACTCTGTATTCTCTAAATGTAAAAGGCCACTACCAAACTATACAACTCTTTTTCTTATTTGTTCTCTGGAATAAAATGCCAAAACCATAATTGGAACTCTGGATTTGAAAATGGTGGCATTAAGTTAGCGATCCCCTCTTGGCTTCCTGGAAATCACCCAACGAATGAGAACCAAAACCACAAACTGCATTTTCAGCGAAGCAAGGAGATAGCTAAATACCATGAAATAGGTGGAAGAGCTGTTAAAAGAAGTAAAGACTGAGCAGGGGGACATGTGATGAAAACCAGAAACAAGGCCCCCGGCTCTGCAAACGTGCTTCTTCTGGAAAGTGAGGGTACACCTGGGAACAGCTGAGACCACACCCAGAGAGGCATCCTGTCAACCCGCCCCATGCTGGAAGCAGTCGGGTCTCTGCAGCGGTGGAGACAATGAGCCCCTCTGCAAGGTGCAAACGCCCTGCAGCTGGTTACTGCAGGGGCTCAGGCAAAGTCAAGATGAAAGAAACTCACACGTAAATCCTCCGGCTATTAGAACACTCCAGCCAGCCTGGTCTAGGAATAAATTCATCTCCTGCAAGGAGAGGTTAAAAGGAACCAGCAGAGGAGCACATGACATCTAATGGATTAAAAAATGAGAGTGGGAAGGGAAAGGAAGGAGGGGAAATGAGGAAGGAGAGAAATACGAGTGGCAGATGAATGCGAAAGCCAGATCGGGTCACTATTCTACTTAGATTTTTAAGCAGCTCGCCATCTCACGCACACAGTAAGAGCCACAGCGACCTACAAAGGGGGACCCGCCCTCTCCTTACCCGACAGCCCTCATGTGGGGCCCTCTGCTCCCTCGCTCCTGCCCTGGCCCCCTTGCCATTCCTTTCAGAGGCCTGCACATTCCAGCCTTAGGCACCTGCCCATGCTCCTTGCTCCACCTGCTTGTTCTTCTCAGATATCTGCAGGACTCGGTTCCGTGAGCCCACATTTGAAACTGTACTACTCCTTCCCTAGCACTCGTTATCCCCCCCTCCCTGACTGAATGCGCTCTGTGACACTTACACCTTCCAAAATAAGACAAAAGTGCCTCCCTATTTTATTTATTGTCTGTCTCCTGCCCCTGAACATAAACTCCACCAGGGCAGAGTGACTGGCAACAGTAGGCATTCAATGAACATTTACTAAATGAATAAACGATAATTCACCAGAAGAAAAATCCATACCATCAAGCAGATGAAAATGGTGAATGTGCATTTCATCATGAATTTTTAAAGTCCAGTGAGACAGCTGCTTCTATAAAGGATGAACACAAAACAGAGCTAAAAGAGCTCAGAGAGGAAATGGTGAGGCAAAAGGAAGAGATAAAAATATAGGAAAGTTCAGAAAAGAAGTAAAAGGAAAAAATCAAACAACCACAGAAAATAAATTTAAAAGGGTCTAAGGATATATGCAGGGCAGAAATGACAAAATCCAAATAAATTAAATGAAAATTTAAGAAAGAATTCAAAAAGAACCACAAAGACAGAGATAAAATTGGAGACAGGTGACGAACACACAGCTATGCCTAATTAAGTTCCAAATAAGAAAACTGAAATAATGAAGCAGAACAAATATTTACTGTGATAATTCAAAAACACTCAAGGGCAAAGGAATTAGGAGCACTCAATGAAAATACTCTGTAGCAAAAGTGTTCTTATTCAAAAAAGAAAATATCCTTTTGGAGTCAGGAAAAAAGATCGAGTCACTCATAAGAGGAAAAGAAACCGTATTTCTCCATAGCAAAATGGAATTCAAAATGCAAGTAGAATGATACAACAAAGCTCACGGAAGCGAAGTGTGACCCTAGAATTTATACTCACCTAATCTGTCATTCCAGTGTAACTGAAAGTTTTAAATGTGCAAAAATAAAAAAACCCAACCAAACTAAAAAAAATATCCCAAGCAATACTATATAAAAGTCCTTCTTGAGGAATGTACTAAATAGTAAACTATAGCTATCCAAGAGATGGCTAGAAAAACTATGTCAAAAGAACCAATTGTGAGGATTAACTCCATTTTAATTGTAAGAAGAAGACTGAGATAAGTGATGATTATAATGAAAGAAGAGAATGCAAAATGTAAGTCCTGACAATGCAGAATGTAATCGACACTAGTTGGGAGACCAAGAGAACTAGAATCTAGGAAGCAGTATAATGTACATGGCTTCCCCATCTTTGACAGCTGGGATTTAAAAATGTATTATTCAAACCATACTTCCATACTTTTAAGACAGCGTCTTATTGTCACCCAGGCTGGAGTACAGTAGTGTGATCATAGCTCACTGCAACCTCCACCTCTCAGGTTCCAGTGATCCTCCTGCCTCAGCCTCCTGAGTGACTGGGACTACAGGCACACACCACCACACCCAGCTAATTTTTGTATTTTTTGTAGAGATGGGGTTTTGCCATGTTGCCCAGGCTAGTCTTGAACTACTGGGCTCAAGCAATCCTGCCTTGGCCTCCCAAAGTGCTGGGATTACAGGTGTGAGCCACCACACCTGGTCTACACTTTTCAGTATGGTAGCTGTAAGCCATATGTGACTATTGAAACTTAAACTTACATTAATAGTTAAAATTCAGGTCCTTCCATTTCAAGTGTTTAATTGCCACACTATGGCCAGTGGCTATCATAAGAGACAGAGCAGATAAGAAGTACATTCACATCATCACAGAGAGCTCTACTGTACAGTGCTGATTTAAAATTAATAAATCAAATAATGTCATGCAAATAAACAACAACGAATACTATAAGTAACTAAGATCAGGTAGTAGCGGGAAGAAAGGGAAAAGAAAGAGGAAATATGCTAATTTACCATTGTTCACAGTAGGAAATTAATAAATAATGTCTAAAATGTGAAGATTCAGGTACAATAAAAAGTTGCAAGAGTAACAGTTAAAACAAAAATAAAACTCCAGATGACTAGAAAATCATACAAACAACATAAAGCAAACAAGACAGACTGTAAAAAGATGTTTCAAAAGCTACTTAAAAACACATTCCCCCCAACCAAGCAGGAATGACAGAATTAATGCCAAATATATGTCATATTAACAAATGAGCCAAATTAATGCCTATTCAAAAACAGACATTAATATGACATTAGAAGGCAAAACCCAATTTTATGTTGTATGACAGAGAAGCACCTAAAATGGCAGGGGTGGAGGGTGGATTTGGAAAGGATAAAAAAGAAACGATAAGCAAAGGCAAAGAAAGAAGGCATGGACTGTCATCTTAATATCAGACAATGCTGAATTCAGAGAACGAAGGATTAAACAAGACAAAGGGTACTTTACAATTCTAAAGGGGCAGCTCACAATAAAGACTTGTGAGGCCAGGTGCGGTGGCTCATGCTTGCAAGTCTAGCACTTTGGGAGGCCGAGGCAGGAGGATTGTTTGAGCCCAGGAGTTCAAGACCAGCCTGAGCAGCACAGCGAGACCCTGTCTCTAAAAAAAGAAAAAGACATGCGGTATTATTATCTGTGGATCAAACAGTGTCAACACTTGTAAAGCAAAAACTACAGGGAATAGATTTAAGGAGAAACTGAGTGAAACAAATTCGTTGCGGGAGATGTTAATTTACAGATCATGACCAATAGAGTAGACAGAAGCAAGGATACAGAAGACCGACGTTACATATCAACAGGGTATAACAAACTGGCATACATAGATCTCTATACCCTGAAAACAGAGAATATGCTCTTTTCAGTGTCCATGATATACTTTTAAAAATTGGCCAAACTGATCCCTTAATAAGTCCAATAGGTCTTTCTTCTGGGGGTGGGTAGTGGGGGAACAAAGCAAATTATTAAATAATCTAATCAAAAAAGAAAAACACAAATATCCAAAATAAGAAATAAGAGCGGAAATACTAGAAAAATGGAGGTAATTAAAAGATAATATTCAACACTATTCAACTGTATGTAAGTAAATTTGAAAAGCTAAGTGAATTATTTTTCTGGGAAAATATAATTTATCCAAAATCACTCCAAGGGAGACATGAAATCCAAGCAAATCAATCATCATAGAAAAAATAAAGTTCTAAATAAGGCCCCCAAACCCAACAGCTTCACAGGAGATCATTCCCTGAATTTTTCTGTGTAAAGAACAGAAAATTCCACTATAAAACTGTTAGAAAGCAAGGAACTTAAAAAAAAAAATAAAGCAAACATAACAATGACAGCAAAATAAGACAAAAGTCTACACAATCAGAGAGAGACACAGGAGAGAGGAGAGAAAACTAGACTATTCTCATTTGTAAATACCAGTGCAAAGATCCTAAATAAAATATTAGCAAATGCAATCCAGTAGCAACTTAAAACAACACTATACATAACCAAGTAGAATTTAGTCAAGGAATATAAGCATAGTTTAATAATGAGAAAACTCGTAATACAACTCATATTAATAGTTATTAAGAGAAAAATTATATATAGTCATCTCCATAGATGCTGAAAAGGCATTTGATAAAATTTATGCATTCTTGATAAAATTCTTAGTAAAATAATAGAAGGATGACCAAATATATCTACCTTACCCCAAAGCCAGCATCAAACTTAATGAGAAAACAAGATATCATCCATTTAAGTCAGGAATAAAAGAAGGATGTCCACTATCACCACAATTAACATTCTGCAAGTACTAGTTAATACAATAAAACTAGAGAGAGAAAGAGGTAATTCAAAGGCAGGAGGTAAAATGATCACTACTTGCACATGATATGAGTGTATACCTGAAGAAACCCAAGGGAATCCACTGAAAAACTACTATCAACATGAAGAGAGTTTCAGAAAAGATGACAGCTGGGTACAAAATTAACACAGAGAAACCAATAGGTATCACATATAAACCAACAACTAGTGAGAAGATACAATGGAAGAAATGGCCTTATTTTCAAAAGGAACAAAAAGTTAAAATATTATAAGTCAATTTAACAGGAAACGTCTAAAACTCCCAGATGACAAAACTTAAAACATGCCTGAAAGCCACAAAAGAAAATTTGAAGAAATGGCCAACCATGCCGGATTTTGAATGGGAAAGATTTAACGCCCTTAACAAGTCTACTTTCCCGGAAGTTGGTTTATAAACGCAACCTAATCTTAAAAGAAAATAACACCACAATTGTTTTTCTTTTTGAAGGGGAGATGGCGGGAGTGGGAGGGATACACTAGACAAGCTGATTCTGAAGTTTATACGCAATGATAAATCTGAAAAGAAGAAAACTGGAGAAACTAGCCCTGTGAGATATTACAATGCTACTATAATTTACAAAGTGTCGTACAGGACACACGTTCAGGCTGAAAGATCAATAGAACAAAAGTCTAGAAATAGACCCAGAGAGTATGGGAAGCTAATGTTTGATAAAGGTAGCATTTAAAATCCATAGGGAAGAGAGGGAATATTCAATAAGTGATATTGGAAAACTGGCCAGAGAACTCAACCAAAAAGAGTTAAGTTGGGCCGGGCGGGGTGGCTCATGCCTGTAATCCCAGCACTTTGGGAGGCTGAGGCAGGCAGATCACCTGAGATCAGGAGTTCGAGACCAACCTGGCCAACATGGTGAAACACCATTTCTACTAAAAATACAAAAATTACCCAGGCATGGTGATACATGCCTATAGTCCCAGCTACTTGGGAGGCTGAGGCAGGAGAATCACTTGAACTCAAGAGGTGGAGGTTGCAGTGAGCTGAGATCACACCACTGCACTCCAGCCTGGGTGATAGAGTAAGACTCTGTCTTAAAAAAAAAAAAAATTAAGTTGGACCATACTGAAACTTTTTGTGTATGACAAATGTAGCAAATACTTAAATGTAAAAACTGAAATAATAAAAGTTTTGGACAAAACCATACAGAATAATTTTTATCATATCAAAGTGGGAAAGGCCTATGAATGACTCAAAACTCTGAATAAATATGACCACAACTATGACTATGAACAATACCACTATATAAACGACAAACTAGGTAAAATACCTACAACTTAATATAACAAATTAGCAAAGGGCTGATTTCCCTAACATTTTAAGAACGCCTAAAAGAAATCAATGAAACGCCGGGCGCAGTGGCTCACGCCTGTAATCCCAGCACTTTGGGTGGCCAAGGTGGCTGGATCAGGAGGTGAGGAGTTCAAGACCAGCCTGGCCAAGATGGTGAAACCCCGTCTCTACCAAAAATATAAAAATTAGCCGGGTATGGTGGTGCACACCTGTAATCCCAGCTACTCGGGAGGCTGAGGCAGAAGAATCACTTGAACCCGGGAGGCGGAGGCTGCAGTAGCCGAGATCATGCCACTGCACTCCAGCCTGGGCAACAGAGCGAGACTCCGTCTCAAAAAAAAAAAAAGAAATCGATGAAAAAGATAAATCACTCAGAAGAAAAATGAGGAAAAAAAAGGGCAAATGATCTGAACAAAGAGCTCACAGAAAAGGGAATGCAGATTGTTCCTAAACACAGAAAAATATGCTCGATTTCAACAAAAATATGATAAACAGCAATTAAAACAAAGGTAAAAAATGTCATTACATTGTGTTGCCAGAGGGGAGGCAATAAGCCTTCTCTGCATTGCTGGGGATAACCTAAAATGTTGCAACCTCGTGCCGGCTATTTGGCAAGACCAAAAACATTTTACAAACACATGGGCCCAGCAGATACATTTGCAGATGTGAGATGACTTATGAACATAGTTATTCACTGCAACACTGTTTGTAAATAACAAAAGATGGTCGACAAACTAAATTCCAACAATAGGAAAATTGTGAGTTTTCTTTCAACAATGTGGAGATCATTTACACTAGTACATATGGGGGTGCAGGGCTAGTTTCCTTCATTTATCTTAAGAACTGACTCCTTATTGCATATGAATCAGCATGTCCAGTCTATGCCCCTCACTCCCATACATTCTATTTTTTTTTTTAAATTTAAGCTGTATATTGCACCATTTGTGAAAAAGGGGAAGAAAAAGCACATTTGTACATATTTACTTGTAGATGCATACAGTATCTTTGGAAGGAATCACAAGAAATTGATAGCTGTGGTTGCCCCACAGGAGAAGCCCTTGATGAATAGGGTGGGCGAGGCAGGGGGTATCGATCTTGAAATTCATGAATGCTGAACCCTGTGAACTGATTATCTATTATAACGAATCCATTTTTAAATAAAACAAAATCCCAGAGTGGGTAGCCTTTAGACCTCAATGTACAAAGTTCTAAGCCTCTTAAATTTTGATAACCCATGGACCTAATAGTCTCTCCTCAGGAAAAGATCTGAAGATTGTGTGTTAAAAAGTCACATTTCTTTGGGTTAGTTCTTATTTTGGACTTGAACACAACTGCTAGAAAAGTAAAAGCCTCTCAATGCCTCAGCCGTTCTCTCTGCAATGCTTTTCCTTTCCAATGGTCCTGGCAGTGTGATGCACCATGGCAGCCCATCTTCACTCCCCACAGTCGTGTGCATATATCTTAACAAGGCCTTCCCTCCTAAACCACCTGAGATTCTGACATCCCATTTGGTCTAAAGATCCGGTACACCTATAGTGAGATGCCTTTTTATTTACCAGTGAGGACCAAATGCACTAAGTAGTGAACTAACATGAAAACAAAACACCAAGGTAAGTTACTGAGCTGGGTGGGAAAACATGAGTGAGACAATTAATTGCTTGTTGAAACACTCTACCCTTTCTTAGTAGCACTGAGAGACCCATTTTGATTAGAAAGCGGAAATCAGAAACATTAAAGAGATTTCAATGTGTTAGGTATCCCCATCTCCACTATTTTATATAACTGTTTCTGTCTCGTCTGAAAAACAGGATAAACAATCCCCAGATAGTTCTCCACATGGTAAGTAATGGCCAGTATTATGTGATATTTACTTAAGTTCCAGGAAAGAGAATTTTGCATGGAATACACCATCTCCAAACTATCATTTAAACTGAGACACTCCAATGCAGTTCATTTCCTGGTACAGAAACAAACAAACAAACAAAAAAACTAAGACAATGCCACTCAGCCACCCCATTCCTAGATTTTAAAACCCAAGTGAAATGAAAGCTATGTTCACACAAAAATCATGCCCAACTGCTTCTAGCAGCTTTATTCATAATCACCCAAACGTCTTCTACAGGTGAATAGGTGAACGAACTGTGATACATCTATGCAAGGGTGGACAACTCGGCCATCAAAACGAATGAACTATTAACACACAACCTGGATGAATCCGAACGAAATGCATTATGCTAATGATAAAGCCAGATTCAAAGGCTATAAAGCACATAATCGTATTTATGCCAGTTATGTGACATTCTGGAAAAAGCAGACTATAGGGACTGAAAACAGGGACTACAAAGGAACACAAGGGAATTTGGGGGGTGTCAGATCTGTTCCATATCTTGAATTGTGGGTGGCTACAGTCTCAAGGAACTTTATACTGAAAAGAGTCATCTACTGTTTGTAATTATATCTGTTTTTTAAAAAAACAGAAATTATCATGTATAGGAGGAAATAGTTATGTTACTTTCTGGACAATTGAGTCATATTCTAAAATTGATTAATGTTTAAGTAAAATCTACAAAAGTTAGTTCACTAGCAATGAAACTGTAACAAAATAACAAGATATCAATTTACACGGCTTACGTACATGTGCTGCCAATATAGAGAAATAATACCATCATTTGACAGCTTTTTTCGCATGCTTGCTGTGTCAGACACTGTTTTAGGCACTTGGACATGGCAGGGAACACAACAGGTGAAGCCCATGCTCTGGGGGCTTATGTTTTAGTATCGCATTCTGGGGCAGAACCAACATGGTAAAACATAGCTGGTTCCTTCTAAGTATGGCATAGTATTCACACAGGCGTCAATACCAAGTAAAATGGGCTGACAAAAAGCATACTGTACAATAGTGTGATGTGAAACTTCAAGATCTGAAACATTCTTGAGAGCCTGGAAAAGAAACTGAAGCCACTGAATAAAAGTTTAGAAGAAAGGGAAAAATACTATTCATAAAAAGTACACATTAATAAAAGTAAGTATATGCAGGGTCTTTAGCAGCAGAGTATTAAATTCTAATCATGGTGTGTTGCGTGGCTTCAGGAGTTAGATAGCACAATTAACAAAATTATGTTAATAGAGACTACCTGACTTCAGATTTCAATATGGATGGAGCATCCCTAGTCTGAAAATCTGAAATCTGAAACGTCCCAAAGTCCAAAGCTTTCTGGGCACTGACATGACATTCAAAGAAGACCCTCACTGGAGCATTTCGGATTCTGGATTTTTGGATTAGGGATGCTCAACCATTAAGTATCTACAAATACTCCAAATCTGAAAAAATTCCAAAATCCAAAACACCTCTAGTCCCAAGCATTTCGGATAAGGACTATTCAAGAAATAACATTCCAACTTGTAGGTTTACAAAGTTGACATTCATTTGGAACTATTGGCATAAGTGCATGTAGAGACTCCAGACTATAAACCAAACATTTAGGAGGGCTCCAATTACAAAGGAGCCTGGAGTTGGCATAATTACAGGCCAAAGTAATGACCGTGGAACACAGGGAGTCCGCCAAAGAAAATGCTCTGTAGAGCCAGCCCACACTTACATATGAACAACCCAAAGAGCCATCAGATTGAAATCCCAGTCAGAGTGAAATCATGTATGAATGACAATAGCGCAGCGTTCAAATCCAAGCCAGGATGCAGGCAAACTTCAGAGTAGAGAACAAGAGATGAGTCTAGCAGCAAATGAGGCTGACAGCCTAAAGGGCCCTTGTTAGAAAGCAAGAGCACGGCTAGGTGGGGTGGCTCGCACTGTAATCCCAACCCACTTTGGGAGGCTAGGATGGGAGGATCATCTGAAACCAAGAGTTTAAGGCTGCAGTGAGCTATGATTGTGCCACTGTGCTCCAGCCTGCGTAACAGTGCAAGACCCCATCTCTAAAATAACTAAGTAAATAAAGACAGAGCTCAGGCTGGGTGCAGTGGCTCACGCCTGTAATCCCAGCACTTTGGGAGGCCGGGGCAGGTGAATCACCTGAGGTCACGAGTTCAAGACCAGCCTGGCCAGCATGATGAAACCCCATCTCTACTAAAAATACAAAAAATAGCCAGGCATGGTGGCGGGCACCTGTAATCCCAGCTACTTGGGAGGCTGAGGCAGGAGAATTGCTTGAACCCGGGAGGCGGAGGCTGCACTGAGCCGAGACATTGCATTCTGCCTGGGTGACAAGAGCGAAACTCTGTCTAGAAAAAATAAATAAAGAAAAGAAAAGAAAAAAAAGAGCTCAGCAAAAAGAGCACTGTAGGGCAGATCATGTGTTAATTAAGCAGTACGGAACAGGGTCTCTGCTTCAGGTTAATCCAGGGTAGGCTCTGGGGACAGATCACCTAAGGCTGCTCTATGAAACTACTGTGAGATGCGGAGAATGTCATGTGGTTAATTCTGGGCATTGTTCATGGGGCAGTAGAGGAGAAGGGGCAGAAGACATTCTTTTGTATTAGTTGCATTTTCTCAGCAAATATATATTTTCAATTTACAAAATGGTTTTTTAAAATCTGAAACACACGGTCAAACTATCATGACTGTATTTTTTTAAGATTAGAAAAAGCTTAGTTTTTTTCCTGATGATTACTGAAGAATGGGATTTCTGCCCATTGACTCCTAATTTTCCATTGACAGGACTGCTGCTCCTTTCCCAAAGGTGAAGATTTGGGTTTTAGAGAAATTGTCTTAAATAATTCTTTCTGATAAAACAAAGGAAGAGCTAATTTTGGGCTGAAATCATGCCTGGCATATGACAGTAAAACCATAAATGTAAATAAGACACTGTCATGGGGGAACGGTAGTGAGGATGAAGGGACCTTGGCCATCACTGGAAAGCATGTGAGCCAATGCTACTGGCCACCAGAGACCTGCCCAACAGATCAGAGCACACACAGCAGGTGTAACCCTCACAGCTACCCAGAGGTCAATTCTGTCTGAGCATCAGTAATCCAGGGTCAGGACAGCCTGCTCCTATCAGAAGCAAGAGGACCACAATCTCATGTTGTCCTTCCCAGCTCAAGCTCCCAGGACGAGTAAGCAGGACAACAGTGAAGGTCTCCAGAGCCCACCAGCTTTTGCTGAGACTGCTAGTCCAAGAGCCCCGGCTGAGTAAATTCTCAAGGAGGAAAATGGCAGAAACTATCCAAGGATAGTCAGTAAACTGGTGGGTCTGTACCTTTTTGGCTTAAATGCTCCAGTAAATAAAGGCAAAATATTTAAAGCCTCATTCTATGCACTGCATTTTTTTTTTTTTTTTTTTTTTTTGGAGATAGAGGCTGGAGTGCAGTGGTGCAATCTCAGGTCACTGTAACCTCCGCCTCCCAGGTTCAAGTGATTCTTCTGTCTCAGCCTCCTGAGTAGCTGGAATTACAGGTGCCCGCCACCACACTAGGCTAATTTTTGTATTTTTAGTAGAGATGGGGTTTCTTCATGTTGGTCAGGATGGTCTTGAACTCCTGACCTCAGGTGATCTGCCTGCCTTGGCCTCCCAAAGTGCTGGGATTACAGGCATGAGCCACCATGCCCGGCCCTAGGCACTGTATTATATCTGAAAGCTAACAGAACTTGTAAGTTTTGACATAGGACCAAATTAAATGGGTTGGCATGAAAGAACTTCAATTTCGTTGCCTCTTGCTGGTCACAACATCCTATAATACTTTACAAGAGAACCACTGGCTGTAGGCCTGTGAAGACACCTCAGCAGCCACTTTGGGATGTGAGGAAGAGTCAGGGAAGGCAGGGAGGAAATAGACATTCTCACTTAAAGTAGAACAGCTCTGCTTTTATCTGTTTATAAAATATTTTAATATGTATTATTAAAATTGACATATTAGAATTTTATATAAGACTTCATTTAATAAAAGGGTTTCATTGCTTTTTTGGAAAATCTTTATCCTAAACGATGTTCATTTTATTGACTTATTTATAAGGAAACAACCATTTGTAACTTACCAGAAGAAAGGTAAAATCTATTTTCTATCACCTTGGAAAGGCACTATTTCTCTGAGCCTGGATTTGTTTTCTGCCAACAAGTGAGGGTGCAAGCTCTCTATTACAGACAATAAAAAGCCCAGGCAGTCTTTTTCATGGCTGCTCACCATGTAAACATGTCCATAAAGTGTTCTGTGTAGCTAAGTTAGAGGACAATAAGAAGTATTTTACAAAAATTTCATCTTTACATATTTGCGTTTATATGATATACTTTTTTCTTTTATTCGTGATAATAAAGTTTTACCATTTTATAATTTAAAAATGTAAATATGGAGTTGGGCATGGTGGTTGGGAGGTTGAGACCAGAAGATCAATTGAGCCCAGGGGTTTGAGACCAGCCTGGGCAACATGCAGAAACCCTGTCTCTACAAATAAAAAATTAGCCAAGCGTGGTAGCACGCACCTGTAATCCCAGCTACTTGGGAGGCTGAGGCAGGAGAATCACTTGAGCCTGGGAGGTGGAGGCTGCAGTGAGCTGAGACTGTACCACTGCACTCCAGCCTGGGTGACAGAGTGAGGCTCTGTCTCAAAAAAAAAAAAAAAAGCAAATATATGTAAAAACAGGAAGTGCGGTTTCCCAAAATGAGTCTGTAAACCACTGATCTAGAAAATGTTCTGGAAAAAATAAAAAAGGATCAGGATCTGAGGTCAACTGACCTCTCCCTGAGCTCTGGACAAGCAAACAGGCAAGGTTCCCTCTGAGCTTCGGCCGTAGCAGCTTCTCGTGGGCGAGTCCCTGTCCGCAGGTGACGCAGGTGACGTGTGGACCACGCTCTTCCGAAGCGTCTAGCCCGTGTGCTCTCGGGGAGGGGACGCAGGTCAGCCCACCTAGCCGATGGCTAACAAGTCAGTCTGTTTTCTGAACGGAAGCTTAAACCGGTTAGAAAAGTAACTGGGTTGGGGTGGGGGTGTAGCCACATGCAGTAAAAGCACTGCCTGTCTGTGTAACAACGACCTAATTAAAAAAGGAACGCGTGAAATGGGGAGGGTTAGGGCGTCACAAACTCCAGTGTGGTTGAAATGAAAGCGGAAAGCAAATGGCAAACTGGCTTCCCCTTCCAGCTTTTCACAACCCTGCCTTGCTCATGGTCAGCCCCAAGCAAGGGCGGAAGAAAGGACTGGAGGGGAGGGAAAGGAGTGGGGAGCGAGTGTACCAGAGGCGTGGGAGGACGGGGACAAATGGGCAGCAAGGGCAATGGCAGCCACGACTTCGCAGGACAGGGGGCAGCTGGGACCAGCGAAAAGGAAAGTCGGCGTTAGCTGGATTGGAAACTGAGTCCAGACAGAACAGATGGGCTCTGCTGCCTCCGGGTGGGGCACCAAGCGGGGAGCGGGGCCACGAGGCAGGGGACAGTGAAGCACCATGCAGCGCCCACCAGCCTGCAGCGCCCACCAGCCGGCAGCGCCCACCAGCCTGCGCTGCGCTGCACATGGTACCCGCGGCCCCAGCTGGCCAGTGTGTGACGGAGATGAGACCCTCGCGAAGAGACTAAGCGGCCACAGCAGGGGGAAGGGTTGCTCACATACCCCCATACTGTTCACACTACGAGATTAACTGCCGTGAGATCTGCCTGCAGCCAGCAGAAACCCGTCCTAGGAAAACGTTGCCCAGCGACTTCAGTGAGTGCCACTGACCCGGGCGCCTCCGCCCCGGGGTCCGGCAGCAGCACTGATTGCGCAGGAGGCACCTTGCAAACATCCTTTCCTGATCCGCGCTGCAGTTCCTATGCCGGTTGCAGCCGGCTCACAGAGACTGCGCACACAAAGCGTCTCCGTGCCCTGCCATTCACCTTTCAACATACAGAGCCGCATCCCCACTTTTTAGTGTTAAAACCCGGCGCCAAAATGAACATGCGATGTGACGTGTGTTACCTCTGCGCATGCGCCGGGCATTCCCAGCACCCCGAGCCTGATGAATGCGCGGTGGGGACCCCAGGCTTCCGTGCTTTCGTTTTCCTGGGAGCTACGTGTCCTCAGTTTACATATTGTTACCTGGAAAATAAAGTTTTCTCCTTTTTCCTTCCTTTGTTAACAGGCAGAAGGTGTAGGCTGCAGGTTTCGGGCCTAAGAGAGGACATGGCTGGCGACACAGAGTAGACTCCTAGATGACATAACGGAGGCGAGTCTGCACCGGGGACTCGGCATTAGGAGGAGGCAGAGGAAAAGCCCACCACCGTGGCTGAGGGAGATCTAGCAAGCAGCTTGCAGGGGGTGAAGAGTGTGCAAAACAGGCTGAGACCTGTCCAGTATCGAAACACGCCGCGGTGGTCAAGCAGGCTTTACCAATGCTCAGGCCCAGGCTGGTACAAGATTTGCAGCAACAAACACCAAGTGGAGAACTACATGAACACTTTTTATCGCATCCCAGTTTTCAGACAATCTCGGATAATTCTGAAAATGCTTCTTATGCATTATATAAGAGGTTAGGGTATGATTTAACAGACAAGCTTTTTCAGGAGTATTAGGTTATTAGCAGAAAAAGAGACCTACTTAAAGTTTGGATGACTGTATTCCTAAAAGGTTCACACCTCTCAAAATTACCTTAAGATCTCTCCTAGCTCAAAGATTTAAATTTTTATACCCTGAGTCCTTACAACAGGCATTCACTGTTACAACTGATCATTCATTTACTAAGAATCCAGCAGGTTAAAGTAGAATATTTAAGCTTTAAAAAAAAAACAAAAAAACTAGCATTTTAGCTTTGCAATTTTTCTTCATAATAATGAACTGTTATGCATAGGGTTTCTCCTTTTTTTTTCATAAGAAATTACGAGCATGCCAAATTAAGGTAGTATTGAGGTTCTTAAGGTAACAGTACTCAGTCCACAATGTATAAATTTCTTCTCATTGTAACCTGGCTATGCTGGGGAGTAAATCTCTTATTTATGTTTTTCACAACCATAATATTTAACAATGTCATTTTCATGAGTACATGTGCCAGAATTTAAGAATGTAAAACATTCTGAATTTATAATAACAAATGAATTATATTTACACTACAGAAAGATTTACTGCAGGATTTTTCTAACCAATAAGCTCCCCTACAGCGTTCCAAGACACAAAGTAATTTACAATGCATTTGAGTCCAACTTTTTGATCAAGAACACATCTACTGCACTAAACAAAGGAGTTGCAGCAATACCAAAATCACACTTGGCTCTCATGGCCAAAAACGCTGTCACCTCCATATGTTCTCCTTGGTCACTGACTCTCCTTCCTCCAAGTACACATAGACAGTGGGCACATATTTGACAATCTGTGAAGCATCTGACAAGCACTCATTATGCCATTTGGAGGGTGTACTAACGTAGCTAGCATTGTGGCACACAAAGGGCAATTTTAAGGGTGAATAGACCTCGGAGCGTGGAAAAGAACATGACAATGCCACTACCTATTACTGCGGCCCCCACGAGGTGTTGGAAGCTAGGGTAAGTGTCTTAAAATACTATCTCATTTAATTTTTAAAATACAGCCTTTGAGTAGGTATCATCTCCATCCTACAGAGGAGAATTAAGACCCGGAGAAGGCACACAGAATCCTGGATTTAGGAATAAAAAGATGCAACTTCAAATATTTGCTCTCATCAGTCCCCCTAGCATGTCCCTGAATTCTCTAGGCCTCAGTCTTCTGAACCACAAAACGGGGAAAACGCTACTCTTAACAGTATATGGAAGGATTAAAGCACTCTGTGAGCTGGAAAACGTTATCCTAGTCTACCTAGTTATAAAACAGTATTAGTTAGGTGTTTCCATGGGAAATTTAATCTTTCACTGGAAGTAAAGAATTAGGGAATGTTTAACACAATTCCTGATTATCTCATATCACCCATGGGTCTTTGGAAACAGAAGTCAAGTTTTTAGGCCAGGCATAGTGGCTCACGCCTGTAACCCCAACACTTTGTCAGGCCAAGGCAGGAGGATTGCTTGAGGCCAGGAGTTTGAGACCGACCTGGGCAACATAGCGTGATTTCATCTCTATCTTAATAAAATACTTAAAAAAAGAAGTTTTCTACCCAAGTGGAAGGATGCTTAGGGAGAAGGTGCCCCAACAGCAATGCTGCAAGCTTGGAAAAAGGTTCTATATTTGCGCTGAGCCACAGGAACTGGGATGAAGACCCTGGAAAATCAAACCTTGGACAATTTTCTATTATATTCCATTCCTGAATCAGCGAGAAAACCATATTTATAGGAATTCAGGAATCTCTACTCCCAATTTATTTGAATCATGATCTTAAGAATGACTATTCTAAAGCAAATACAAGTAATGGTGGGTGCAATGTGTAGCTCTGGGGCTATGTCAAAATAAGAATAAATCTTATCAACATCTGTCTGGAATTGATACCTAGAATACTATTTATAATTACAAAGCAAAACCCATAATGTGCCTACAATATCATAGTTTCCCCTTTCTGATCAATGCATTTATAAAACTATCAGTCTTATGCATTTTGTTTAAATGTTTTAAGGCTTCAACTCATCATTTAATAAAGTTTTTGAGCACCTATTAAGTGGTGAGTACTGCCAGGCCCAGGAACACAAAGATAAACAAAACCAAATATTTTAATTGAGCGGACTAATAGAACAAAGTCACTACAACAGAAGGTAATCAGTGCAATGACAGCAGTATACACAAAATGTGTTTGTAAACTATTGCCAGTTACTACTAAATTACAGAAAACATTCCCATCTTATTCTGTTCACTTTGTTTCCTTTGCTGTATAGAAGTTTTTTAGCTTGATGTGATTCCATCTGTCCATTTTTACTAGGGTTGCCTGTCCTTTTAAGGTATTGCTCAAGAAATCTTTGCCCAGACCAATGTCCTGGAGCATTTCCCCAATGTTTCTTTTAGTAGCTTCATAGTTTCAGATCTTAGATTTAAGTCCTTAGTTCATTTTGATTGTCATTCCCACGTTATTGTGTCTTTTCCTGACAATTAGACTTGACATTCCATTATCCCATCATAACCTCACTTTCTTGTTAGTTACTCTTTTTGTAATTCTGCTTGTAAGAAAGTTTCTAAAATTTAAATATTAAAATTAGGAATTTTTATAAGGCTACGGGTGACAAGAGTTGTTGCTATAACAGAAACTGAAGCACACATTTCTATACAACTCATGTCAAAAAAATAATGGAAATCAGAAGATATTTTAAGTTGTACAATAATAGAAAATACTACCAATCAAATCTTGTGGGACACAATTTTCAGACATGGCAGTGGAGCATTATCTCGGGGTCCTCTGACATTCCCACAGTGCATGAGGTTACCAAACCATGTAACCTCATCAAGGTCCTTTGGAGCAGTGTCTTCTCCCAGAATCTAGGTGGAGTGATCCTACTTCCAGTCTCCTCTCCAGCAGGATGTGGGTAGGGTTACAAGGGTTTGCGTTACAATAATTCACTCACCTATTAAAAACAAAAATAAAACTTAAGGTACGAAGCACTACTTTAGAGTAGTACTTAGTGGGAAATGTTTGCATTTTTAAAAAGGAGGCTACAATTCAATATGCTGAACGGCCAACTTACAAAGTTTAAAAAAAAAAAGAACATAATAAACCCTAAGAAAACAGAAATATTTTGGAAAGACAGTCAACCTAAGTCACATTAAAAAACTGCTGTTGCTGCCAGATTAGATGAGGATGAGCAACTATAAACACCTGGTCAGTCAAGTAAAAGAAACAGTCTACAGGACTCAGGTTGTGTCCCAAATGTCTGCAAGCTCTTCTTCACTAGTTTTACACTGTCTATTCCTCATGACTGAAACCAGCAGTGCATGGTGGGCACTTAGTTTAACACTTGATTTTCAAACTAGCTCCTAACACTTAGTTTTCAAAACTAGGTTTGATGAAGCTCCAGAAGGGCCCCCAGCTTCTCCCTTTTCCCCCAGATGACTATACCCTACTTTATGCTCCTTCATACATCACAGATGCTCTTATTTGAGCACTTGATCATCTTTTTAATCATCTTTTATTTTATATATTTGCTTATCTCTACTAACCTGTAACCCTCATGAGATTAACATACATTGGCTGAATGAAGTTGATTGATTAAATAATATAAAAAAGAATGGGACTGATGAAAATGTTAATATGAAAAGGTATCCAAAACAAAGGTACATTATTAAGCAAAAGAACAAGTTGTATGTGTGTGCACACGTGTGTCTGGAACACTACACAAATCATCAGTGGATACGTCCAAGGGCAGAATAGGGAGTCAGGAAGAGTAAGGAGACTTGACTTTTCATTTTACCTTCTTCTGTAGCACGTTAATTTTTTTTTTTTTTTTTTTTTTTTTTGAGACAGAGTCTTGCTCTGTTGCCCAGGCTGGAGTGCAGTGGTGTGATCTTGGCTTACTGCAACCTCCGCCCCCCGGGTTCAAGTGATTCTCATACCTCAGCCTCCCAAGTAGCTGGGATTACAGGTGTGCACCACACCCAGCTAATTTTTGTATTTTTAGTAGAGATGAGGTTTCGCCACGTTGGCCAGGCTGGTCTCAAACTCCTGGGCTCAAGTGATCTGCCTACCTCGACCTCCCAAAGTGCTGCGATTACAGGCGTGAGCCACCACACCCAGCTGGGATATTACATTTTAATGTTTATATTTTTTAAATGCTTCAACTGTAATTTTTAAAAAATCATTTTGTCGATGAGTATTTTTTCTTAAAAAAAAGGTCAATTTTAAATCTAAGTATAACTTAGGTTTCTCTGGTGTCTACAGAATCAAGCCATTTTCAAATGCTTCCACAACTAAGATACTGAAAAGCACAATAACAGAATCAGCATATATTCAAAGTAGAAGTCGTATCAGTCTCTTTTTATTGAAATATCACAATGTTATTCATAGCACTCCTAGGAAATGAATAACAACATTTCTATATTACAAATTCCTCCATTTTGCATAAAAATGGCCACTCCTAGGGAGGCAGAATAATAGAGTGTTCAATGGACATGCTTTGAACGGGAACTGATCTGAGTTGGAATCCAGACTCTGTCCAATTATTCGGGTGAAGTTCTTCAACTTGTCTAGTTGGGTTATGAAATTCTTCAACTTGTCTAAGCCTCCATTTCCTCATTAGAAAAATGAGAGTGATACTGCCTGGCTGTCAAACCCTACCCCAGAACCTCTGCTGGAACATAAGCTTGCCTTATGTGCTTACACTGACAAACACGTTTCACTTGACAATCACTTATGACCTCAAGCCTGGGACTGCTTAGGATCAGGCTGAAGTAGGTGGCAGTCACCTCAAGCAACCCATAAGAATTGTAGGCATGGTGCTCTGGCAGTCCCATAGGTAAGTCAAATCTTTGGTAACTGAATCTTTACTGTCACTGTTGAGATGTACAGACTAAAGAGAAAATGTGTACGCTATGAGCTCCATTGCAGCCAGCTAAGGGTGAGGAGGATAGGAGAGAAGGGCCGCTTCTCCCACAACCACAGTGCGAACTAGATGTGACATATGCACTGTCTGTGGTCAATGAGGCCTCCTCAAGGATCAGACAGCAAGGATCCTGCTACGTGGGGCTTGGAAAGCAGCCATGACAGTGCTGGCTGCCTACTCCACCTACCCTGAGTCACAGATCATGGAGTCTAGCACATGAGTCATGGGCACACATGTCAGAGATTTTTGTCAATTGATTAATTAGTTCAATAACTTTCTCTTTTCTGTCGCCTTTTAAAAAAACACAGCAACCATCTATTTGGAAGTTATGCTTGTTTTTCTTTTATATTCACCGTATAAGGTTTCCTTTAAAATGCATGTAAGTGTAAAAAGTGACTGAAGGTTGAGAGAAGCTGCCTTCAGCCATCAATTGCAGATTCTGTTCCTGATACTAGCACCAGGAGATGTAGTCTAGAGGGACAGAGCTGACTCTGTCTTCAACTCTGTGACCCGCAGGAAGTGGTCCTGGCTGTGTATGACTTCTGCTGGGGCAACTTAACCATTCCATTGCTTGTGTCTTTTCTAATGTACTTTTCATTACTTGTATAAAATCACAGAAAATATCTCAGCATCCCAGCTGGAGTAACATTTCTGAAGAGAATGTGCTAACTTGTTAATGAAATAATGAATACTGAAGTTAAATGCATATATAGTCTCCTGTCACTGCCCTCCCATTGTTATTTTTGAAACATTTCCAAGCTCCAGAAAAGTTATGAGAATACAAAGTAGTGGAAAAACTGGAACAGTCATACAGTGCTGGTAGACTGTGAAGTGGTGCAGACACTTTGGAAAATAATCTGGCAACTCTTCAAAAAGTTAAAATAGCTCAGCAAAATCCACTCCTAGGTATATATCCAAGAGAAATGAAAACATCCTCTCACACAAAAACTTGTACTAGAATATTCATAACATTATTAATAGCAAAAAGGTAGAAATAACTCCAATGTCCATCAAGAGACCAGTGGTTAAACAAAATATGATCTATCCATACAATGGAATATTATTCAGCTATAAAAAGGAATGAGGAACTGACTCATGCTGTGACAAGCATGAACACTGAACATTACTCGAAGTAAAAGAAGCCTGTCAGTCAAAAGGGCCACATGGTGTACGATTCCATTTATATGAAATGTCAAGAATAGGCAACTCCAGAGACAAAGTCAATTTGTGACTGCCAGGGGTCAGGAGGGAGGGGGAATGAGGAGTGACAGCTAATGGGTTCAGGGTTTCTTTTTGGGGTGAAAATGTTCTAGAATTAGATCGTGGTGATGGATGCGCAACTCTGCAAATACACTAAAAAACTACTGAATTGTATACTTTCAAAGGGTAAATTTCGTATTTTAAATTATTTCTATAAAGCTGTTTTTAAAAAGAATACAAAGTAGACCCATGTAGCTTTTAACTTCATTCAGCAATTGTTAGTATTTTACCACATTCACTTTCTTTCTCCTACACACATATGTGCATAAACATATGTGCACAGTCTACGGCTTGACACTTTGATCCTAAATACTTCAGCATGTGGAGTATTCTACATAACCAGAATATAAATATTACACTGGAGAAATTCAACACCAATACACAACAATTATAGTCCACAGTCGAATTTATATTTTATCAGAAATTAAGCATTCTATTTAGTTCTCATGTCCCTTTAGTCTTTTAGTCTAGAAAAATTATCTTGCCTTTATTTTTTGACATTGATATTTCCGAAGAATCCACGCTACTTGTTTCACGGAATGCCCCTCAATTTGGATAGTCCTGATTGTTTCCTTATGAACTGATACGGATTAAGCATTTTTGGCAGGAATACTACATAGGTGAGTTGTGGCCTTCTCTGTGCATCATGCCAAGGGGTACCGAATGTCTGTCCTCTCATTAGTTGTGATGGTAAAGTGGTGTTCACTGCTGTGCTTGGCTAGAGGAGTGTGACTACCAGATTTCTCCATTATAAAGGTAGCTTTTTCCCTTTTTCTTTTTTTTTTTTTTTTTGAGACGGGGTCTCACTCTGTTGCCCAGGCTGGAGTGTAGTGGCACAATCTCGTCTCACTGCAGCCTCCGCCTCCCGGGTTCCAGAGATTTTTCTGCCTCAGCCTCCCGGGTAGCTGGGATTACAGGCGTCCGCCACCACGCCCGGTTAATTTTTGTATTTTTAGTAGAGACCGGGTTTCACCATGTTGGCTAGGCTGGTCTCGAACTCCTGACCTCAGGTGATCCGCCCGCCTCGGCCTCCCAAAGTGCTGGGAATACAAGCGTGAGCCACCGCGCGGGCCAGCTTTTTCCCTTTGTAATTAACCATCAAGGGGATGACCATTTGAGCTTGTGTAAATAAGAGCAGGCTTCCCTAGTTGTCTTCTGCCCAAAAGTTTTAGCATCCATCCAAGACCTCTGTCTGAAATTCTGTCCCTTTTGAGATTACTTTGCATTAATATGACCAACCACTGCGATCAATTTTATTCCAAAGAGTGTTGGGGCTGTGATTTCAACCCTAGCTGCACATATATCACCGGTATCGCTGGGAGTGGAACCCAAGCAATCATATTTTAAAATTCTCCAGGGTGACTGATTCTGATGTAGAGTAAGGGTTGAGATTCCCCGAGTTAGAGGAACCTTACAACACCCTCATTTGCAAATAAAGACACTGAGGCTCAAGGAGGTTAAATGACTGGCCAATGTCGCAAAACCTGTTAATGGCATAGTCAAGATTTTACTTTTTTACACTTGCATTTTAATAGCCAGTCCTTTATGTTAGTCGAAGAATAAAACCAGAAAACGCAGTAACTTTCGTAGTATGTTAGTATGTTGTTAAAAGTGACTGCCATCTAATATATGCTGCCGCCAGACATACCCATTTCTGCTTCCAAGGTTTGTTTTAGCTTTCGTTCATTAGACCTTTGCGGTCACCTTAGGAGAGAGGGAAAGGGGAGTTTGGTCGTCAACTCCTCCGCCCTCAGCGCTCACTGAGGAAGCTCAAGCCTGAGAACCCAACACCGCCGGGTGTTCAAGGGGCCAGATGGGAAGAGGCGCAGCCCCGGAGTTGGGCGCCTGCCCTGGGGCCTCCTCGCAGGGCAGCCAGCCTCGCGCGGGAAGCACCTGGCGGGGACGCACCTGGCGGGAAAGCACCCACCTGGCGGAGACGCACCTGGCGGGACAGCCCTGCCCCGCCTAGGGACGCGGGACGCGCGCAGAGCGATGGAGACAGCGGAACCTGCAGACCCGCCCAACCCCACCTCCATCCCCAGCCCCAACCCCCACTTACCCCGGCGTGATAAACTTTATTCGCTCTTTTAATCTTGATGTCCAGGGCGGTCCCCATCTCCAATTCTCCGCAGCAGCCGCCACTTCCGGCTGCGCGTGACCCCAGGGCAACAAGGGGCCCTGCCCCTTTCCCTCTCTGCCGACGGTGGCTCACGTGACCTCGCAGCTACGTCGCACACGCTCCCTAGCTCCGAAAGGCGAACGCCCCACGCCTTCCTCCTTCCGGCACAGGAGCCGGCCTTAGTGCGGGCGGAAGCGCTGTCACGGTTCACCCCGCCCCCTCTGGGCGTGAAAGACGGGACCAAACTAGCCCTACCCCTTCCGTAGGGACAGTCTTAGGCCGGAAATGCTCCTTTGCTGTCCGGGTTAGCGGAGGAAGGGAGGAACGCTCGGCTCTGCCGGCGTGCCCCGCGGCTGAAGGCGGAGCCGAGCCCGTCTCTCGGTTGCAGCCTGCGCAGGAAGGATGACGCTCCCGTCAGGCTGTGCGGCGCAGACGGGTCGCCCAATGGAGTTGTCTTTCAGGAGGTTTTAACTTGGGAATGCCTGTCCTCCTCAAATGTCCTTAATCTCCTCAACTCTAGCCCTCCACCGCTTTCTCCCTAGGGTTCTGAAGAGCTGGCGCCCCCTTGTCTGTCTGCGGCCAGGCGCCGCTCCCTGCCCTTCCCGCGGGAACGGTTCCGGTCACCCTCGGGTGCGGCCCCTGCGTGCTAGTCCTGCAAAGCGCTGATTGGCCGGCGGCCTGGTTGCCTCGCGTCCCAGCGCCAGCTGGGCCTAGGGCCAAGGTCTCGGGAAGCGCCGGGTGACCTCGCTCCTCTCGGAGCCGCGGCGCTGGGTCACCCGCCAGCCGGGCTCCGCGGGCCGCGAGGGATTGTGGGTGTTCCCCAGGCGCGTGTCTTGGAACCGGGTGTTAAATATTCAGATTCGTGCGCCTCGCGCTGAAGAGTGGAAAGACACGGCCCCCAGGCTCTGGGGCTTGGAGATTGGTTGCAAATGAAAGACTGAAAGCTGAAGTGAATCTGCCTATTATTTTTATTGCCAGCAACAGCTGACCCCAGATACAGTTTGTGGGGGTGGGGGGCGTTACTGCAGGGCAAGGCAGTGCACTGTTAACATACTTCGTTTGAGTTAAAATCTCTTGTAAATGTTATAAATGAGGATTTTGCCAATAAGCAGAAGGTCAAATTTCATTCTGGCAAATGATTTAATTAAATAATGCGGTGAAAAGTGCTTTTTGTTTAAATTCTTTGCTTTTTGTTTAAATTCTTTGATTCTGATCATTATTTTTTAAAGTGCATTGCTTTTGGGATAACATCAGAAACTATCTGTGAAAAGAATTAGTATCACGAATGCCTCCCTCTTAAGAATACAAAATGTTTTACAGGCCAGCAGTGATGGTGCTGCAGAATTTTCAAATATTCAGGTCTTGGTTTGCAGCTCCTCTCTGCCCTCAGGGCTTTGGTCTCTTTCTTCAATGTTTTCCTGGCAACTCAAAACTCAGCGATTTTAGAACAATTCATTAGGGACTTGAAAATCAGTCTAGTCTATTCGAATTCAAGAAGTGGATCCCTTTCCGCTAGACTCACCCATCATTTTCAAGTGGTAAAAAGTCAATCTCGGTAGACACTGCAGAGAAACAGGAAAAGAAACACATGTATCCACATTGTATACTTGTTTTTTTTGTTTTGTTTTATTGTTGAGACGGAGTCTTGCTCTGTCGCCCAGGCTGGAGTGCAGTGGCGCTATCTCGGCTCACTGCAACCTCCGCCTCCCAGGTTCAAGCGATTCTCCTGCCTCAGCCTCCAGAGCAGTTGGGACTACAGGCACGCGCCACTATTCTGAGCTAATTTTTGTATTAGTAGAGATGGGGTTTCACCATGTTGGCCATGCTGGTCTCGAACTCTTGACCTTATGATCCGCCCGTCTCGGCCTCCAGGGGTGAGCCACCGCGCCCAGCCTCCAATCGCTATCCTTTTAAATCTTTTCCATCCCTCACTCACACCTTAGATGATACCTTAACTTTCTGGTCCATTTGAGTTACCAAAAATCAGACAGTGTTAAAATGTCGATCTCATGTCTCAAGTGGGACCCTAAATCCCTTAGCGTGAGTGGGAAGGTGCAAAGCGTAGTTCTGGCCTGCAGACACTTCTCAACGTCCCTCTGCAAGGCCTGGTTTCTGTATTGAGATAAGGAAGAGGAGAGAAAATGAGACAAATATCTCTTAACTGGCCACTGCTGAATTGTCTTGGTTGATTCCTGCTTCTCTGGTAACTGTCTCGTTTAAAATTACTTTCGTGGGGTGCAGATGGGGAGGTCGGGTGGAGCCTTCTCCCTGCCGCACAGTTCCATGGAAGACCTATCTCCAGCTCGATCTTTTCCATTACCCACCCCCCGCCGTCAGCACCCGGCAGTACACTCAGTCTCTCAGACAAGATCACTCAGGACCATTTATCTTCCGCACAGGAAGAATTTGACCCAGGAGAAATACACATCTTTGCCACACAAAAGGGCTGGACTGAAGACCACCCAGTGGCTACTCCTCTCTCCCCTGCTATATCCCTCTTCAATTTTGTTGTTCCCCCTTGCAATACAGACAGGGATAAATCAGCAAGAGTGCTGGAGGAACAGATCTGCAGGCAACAAATAGAATACCAGACTCCCCTTCCAGCAGGCCCTCTGATACCTAGGAGAGATTGTCCTATGTCCTTCCCAGCTACATCACTTCCCACCAGAAACACCGTCCTCCGCAATACCGACTGCCTCTTTTCATTCCTTGCCCTGCCTTCCTGTATAGATTGAGGAGAGGACTGAGGAAGTATTTGGTGGAGGCGGGGCCAGATCTGCAGCTTTTTATTAAGCCCTGGGGGAAGTGGCCCCAATTATAGGCATCTTTCATTAGGAGATGGAGTACTATGCCTGTAGTTTTCCATTGTGAGCCTACTGCCAATTCTAGGACGATAGTAGAGGTCCCACTAAACATCCTTAAGTAGGTGCTATGATTCTCTGCCTAGACTCTTCCTGCAGGACTGGAGGACATGTTCCCTGAGCTGCTAGGAGTATTGGTCTCAACAGTTTTCAGCTAAGTCACTCTTCAAAGCTTGCCTTTAATGAAGAAAACTGCCTTGCCCAAGGCCATTCCCCCTTCTAGGGGGCAGCCCACACTTGACGATTAATCCATTTAGGATATACAGGCCTCTCCCTTGTTCCAGTTTAGGACAACTCTGAAGGACTATTCCATATTCAAAACTCCCAGTATTAGTTAAATACTGATGTGTAGCAAATTACCCCAATCTGTAGTAGTTTTAAATAACAAACATCTCATTATGTCTGCCAGTTGGGAACTCAGGAGCGGCTTCCCTGGGTGTTCCTGGCTCAAGGTGTCAGATTCTTGCAGTTGTCTGAAGGCCTGTTGTGGGCTGGAGGATCCACTGCCAAGATGGCTCCCTCACATGGCTGAGGTTGGGAGCACTCACTTCCACTCCACAGGCTGCTTGAGAAACCTCACAGTGTGGCAGCTAGCTTCTCCCAGACCAGTCAATCAAGAGAGAGTGCAATTAGGGAGCTGCAATGCCCTGTGTGGCCAAGTATCTGAAGCACATCTACTTTTCTTCTCTTCATTAGAAGACAGTCACTAAATCCCACTAATTCCACTTGGGAAGGGGAATTTAGCTCTGCCTTTGGAAGGGAGGGTCAAAGAATTTGAGGACCTATTTTAAACCACTACACTCCGCATTGAATCCTGCTTCCTACGCCCAAACCGTGTGCGCCTGTTGATCCTGAGAGCACCTCCCCAATAAACTTCCTGCACGTTAAATCTCCATCTCGTATTCTGCTTTCTGGCAACCTAACCTCAACAATCCAGTTACGCTAGTTTCATAATAACCCTCAAGACAATCTTATGATACAGGAAAAATTACTATTTCCTCACCTTACAAAAGGGAAGACAGGCACAGAAAGATGAATGTACTTGCCCGAGGTCATATAGCAACTAAGTGGCAGCCACCAATTCTGACTACAGAGTTCATATAGGCAATTGCTGATCAATGCGCTACATACATGCACACAACAAACGCCTGGGTGCATAACAATGGGGGGGGCTCATGATCTTAATCAAAAGACTGGACAAAAGACTGCCAATCAAATGGGAAAATCCAGCAGAGGTGCAATGTCATAGTCAAAGGCAATCTTAAAGAAAGGAATGGGGGGTCATTGTATCAACTGATGGTGAAAATAGAATATTAAAACTATTGCAGAATAGTATAATGCTTTAGTTTGCTAGGGCAGCCACAACGAAGTACCACAAACTGGGTGGCTTCAAACAACAGAAATTTATTCTTTCACACTTCTGGAGGCTGCAAGTTCAAAATCACAATGTCAGCAGGGTTGTTCTTCTGAGGACGGTGAGGAAATAATCTGTTCCAGTTCTCTCTCCTTGGCTTTTAGGTGGCCCTCTTATGTCTCCTCACTCTATCTTTAAAAAAATGTGTCTTCATGGCTGGGCACAGTGGCTCACACCTGTAATCCCTGCACTTTGGGAGGTCGAGGCAGGAGGATCCCTTGAGCCCCGGAGTTCGAGACTAGCCTGGGCAACATGGCGAAACCCCCCATCTCTACAAAAATATAAAAGTTAGCTGGATGTGATGACGCATGCCTGTAGTCCCAGCTACTTGGGAAGCTGAGGTGGGAGGATTGCTTGAGCCTGGGAGGCAGAGGTTGCAGTGAGCCAAGATCATGTCACTGCACTCTGGCCTGGGCGACAGAGTGAGACCGTGTCTCAAAAAATGAAATAAAATGTGTTTTCATGTTCACGTGATGTCCTTTCTGTATGAATGTCTGACTCCAAACTTGCCCTTTTTCTAAATATACCAGTCATCTTGTATTAAGGTCCACTAATGACCCCCTTTTAACTTGATTACCTCTGTAAAGACCCTACTTCCAAATACCGTCACATTCTGAAGTACCAAGGGCTAGGACCTTAATTTGGCAGGGAAACAATTCAACCCAGAACACATCACAACAAAATGTGTACAACAAAAACATGAGACATACAGTGATAAATGGACAGAGACAGCGAGTAGGAGATTTGAACACAACATGGTCTATCAGAGACTGAATGGAGACAAGATAAGGACGAGATTTTTTTTTTTTTTTTTTTTTTTTGAGACAGAGTCTTGCTCTGTCACCCAGGCTGGAGTGCAGCAGCGCAATCTTGGCTCACTTTAACCTCCGCCTCCCAGGTTCAAGTGATTCTCCAGCCTCAGCCTACCAAGTAGCTGAGACTACAGGCGCGCGCCACCACACCAGGCTAATTTTTGTATTTTTAGCAGAGACCGGGTTTCACCATATTGGCCAGGCTGGTCTTGAATTCTTGACCTAGGACAAGGATTTTTAACAAAATAAGTAGTACAATTTTTAAGTAAGACAGAATCATGCAGAATTCACGTTTCAAGTGCTTGTGGTGTATTTGTAAGCACTATCGTTTATAAATTATACCCCATCCTCCTAGGTGGGATTAGTGCCCTATAAAAGGAATGGAAGGGAGCTAGCTAGTCCTTTCGCCCTTCTGTCCCTTCTGCCAGGAGAGGACATGGCATTTGTCCCTTCTGGAGGACTCAGCATTCAAGGCGCCATCATGGAAGCAGAGTGGAACCAGACACAGAACATGCTGGTACCTTGTTCTTAAACTTCCCAGCCTTCGGAACTATGAAAAATGAACTTCTATTGTTTAGAAATTACCCACTCTGTGGTATTTTGTTATAACAGCATGAATGGACTGAGACAATTGCATGTATGGCCACTAAGAACATCTCAATGTTGATTATGTACAAGTTTGATTAAGGATGTCCTGGATACCTTAACTACCACAACTTACACCACTTGGCAGTTAAGACACACTTTCTCAAATAACAAAATGTGAAGCATTCTTTGTAAACAAACAAATAAAAATACAATATTTGTTTTTTATAAACAATATATATGAAATTTATATATAAATAAACATAAAAATAAAATTTTAAAATAAAAATTTAAATTAAAGATAAATTAGCCAGGTGTGGTGGCTCACACCTGTAATCCTAGCACTTTGGGAGGCCAAGGAGTGTGGATCATCTGAGGTCAGAAGTTTAACATTAGCCTAGCCAAAATGGTGAAACCTCATTGCTACTAAAAATACAAAAATTAGCCAGGCGTGGTGACGCAGGCCTGTAATCCCAGGTCCCTGGGAGACAGAGATTGTAGTGAGCTGAGATCACGTCACTGCACTCCAGCCTGGGTGACAGACTGAGATTCCATCTCAAAAAATATTAATTAATTAAAATAAAATAAAATAAATAAAATTATAAAATAAAATAGAATTTTAAAATATAAACATACATTAAAATTTACATAAAAATTTTTAATGAATTTTGTTTTATAAAAATAAAATTTATATGTAAATTTTATATTTTATATAAATTTTTTATTAAAATATGATTAAAATACAATATTTGTTTCTTATTTGTCAAGAAACAAATAAAAATATGATACCAGACTAAAAATAACAAAGTATGAATGCTTCACACCAAAACCTATGGGATACAGGTAAAAAAAGAATCCTCTGAAAAATTATTGGAAAAAGTTTGGAAATTTGGCCAGAGTGAAATGATATGCTATCTGGAATTTGCTTCTAAATAACTCTAGGAGGAGGAAGAGGGAGGAGGAGGAGGAGGGGGAGGGGAGAAAGAGGACGATGAGGAGGGGTGGAGGAGGAGGCGGGGAGGGGAGAAAGTAGGATGGGGAGGGGCGGAGAAGGAGGGGAGGAAATGGAGGAAGAGGGAAGGGGTACGGGAGGAGGAGGAAAGGTTTTATTCACTCATTCACTCTGCCTTTGTATACACTTGAGTTCCATAACAAAAGAAGAGAAGATAAATTTACACAGTAGGATAATAGTTTTGAAATATTAAGCTGAAGTATTTTTAAAATTCCTTGTCATTCCCAGCAGGTGCCCCTCAACCCTCTCTCCATCAAGTTTATACCCTGAAGCAAAAAATGTGTGTTGAAGAGCACTTTGCCAAAGATCTGAAACATGATTTGGTCTAGAGGAAGGGGAATAGAATGAGAAGAGCAGAAGTAGCTCCTGGGGTGGGATCCAGCTATATTTCATACTTGGAGTCAACGTCCCAGTTGGGGTTAGAAATGCACAGGGCAATAGAAAACATGATAGGAAACTCGGAGCTCAAGAGAGAGAAAAATCAAATGATTAAAATAACCCAAAAGTTAGAGGTATGGGCTGAGTCAGCCAGGGGGGAGTCCCGGCTCTTTCTAGCGGTCCCTCTAGTGTGCTATTGCCTGTGCAGAGATGGGATTTCAAGACACTCCAGCTGGGACATTGGCAGATACGCAAGGGACACGGCATTTTTGAACCATATGCCTCTCTCCATCCCAAGTAGAATGCTTTTGGGGAAACATAAGAAGGAGACTGAGAATGCGAAAAGAGAATTCTAAAACACTGGCTATCAGCTGGGTTCCAACTGAATAATGAGACTGATTTTCTTCTCCCCTGTCCTCAGCAGAAATGGTTACTGGGGAGCTAAACTGGGTTAATTTATAGAGAAATGAAGACTGGTACTTTTTTGGTCATCTATACGTATGCCTGTAAATTTTGAAGCAGCTACGTATACAAAAATCAATAGGCATTACGATTAAACAGCAACAACCAGTTAGAAAATAAAATGAAGGTACAGACTGTATTCTCAATAGCAATCAAAATATAAAATATTTGGAGTAATTTGAATGTGGTCTATGTTTTAGTTACATGAGAAAAGCTATAAGGCTGAATTAAGAAATGTGAAATATGGCAAAATAGAGATTTACAGTATTTCTGAATAGAAAATCTATTTTAAAATGTCCAGTTGTATACAATTAATTTTTAGATCTAATTACTCTCAATATCCTAATAAAATTTTTCATGAGGAAATTTAATGAAATCTGTTAAAATTCTTCTGAAAAAATAAAGAAGTATTTTGAAATGACATCTCTTTAAAGAGCTAATTGTAGGAGAAAGGTTTTTACCAGGCATAAAATATAACTGTAAGAATTAAAAGAGCATCATCCTGACATAAGAGCAATTGGATAGGACAGATCATTCAGAACAGATCCCAACATATTATGTATAGGATTATTTATTTATTTATTTTTGAGACGGAGTCTCACTCTGTCGCCCAGGCTGGAGTGCAGTGCATGATCTCGGCTCACTGCAACCTCGGCCTCCCGGGTTCAAGGGATTCTCCTGCCTCAGCCTCCCGAGTAGCTGGGATTACAGGCGTGAGCCACCACGCCCGGCCTATTTATTTTTTATTGTATATATTCAAGTTGTATATGAAATTTCAATATATGATAAAAGAGGCATTGCAAATCTATAAAGAACAGGGGATTACTCAGTAAATGATATTACACTAAATGCTATTTAGAAGAAAAATTCATTTAGATTTTACCATAACAGCATATAGCCAAAAAAAAAAAAAAAAAAAAAAGGAAGAGAGAGAAGAAAAGACCTAGTTGGATTAAAGAGTTCAGGAAATAATAAAACAAGTTAAGGCACAGACTTAATGAAAAGTGTGGAAAACTTATATAAGAAAAACCACTAAAGTCTTGCATGAGACATCACAGTAGATTTGAACAGAAGGCAAACATAGCATACTTTTGGATAGGAGAGTGTAACATCATAAAAATGTTAAGTCTCTTCTGCTTAATTTATATATTTAAATTAACACTAACAAAAATATTAATTTATTTATGGAGCCAGGCAGATTGATTATAAAATTTGTTTGGAATAATAAATAAGGAAGAATAGCCAGAACAAATCTCAAAAGAGATGAACAGGTGGGGTGCATGGGGAGGAGGAGGAGCCTAGGACATGTCATACAGAGAGCGGCACCTGGGATTCATTTTAGCCAGTGGAAGGCAGTGAGAGTTCTGCACCTAAATCTTTTTTTTTTAAACAGAGTTTTGATCTTGTCGCCCAGGCTGGAGTGCAATGGCGTGATCTCAGCTCACCGCAACCTCCACCTCCTGGGTTCAAGCGATTCTCCTGCCTCAGCCTCCCGAGTGGCTAGGATTACAGGCATGCGCCATCATGCTCTGCTAAGTTTGTATTTTTAGTAGAGATGGGGTTTCTCCATGTTGGTCGGGCTGGTCTCGAACTCCCAACCTCAGGTTATCCCCCTGCCTCAGCCTCCCAAAGTTCTGGGATTACAGGCATGAGCCACCGCGCCCAGCCTCTGCACCTAAATCTTAAAAAGGCCTGGCAACAGGCCTGGCACAGTGGCTCGTGCCTGTAGTCCCAAAACTATGAGCTAAGATAGGAGGATTGCTTGAGGTCAGGATTTTGAGACCAGCATGGGCAACCCAGTGAGACCTATCGCTACAAAAAAAAAAATTTATTTAATTAGCTGGTCACAGTGGCATGTGCCTGTAGTCCCAACTACTCAGGAGGCTGAGGTGGGAGGATTGCTTGAGCCCAGGAGTTTGAGGCTGCAGTGACCTATGATTACACCACTACATTCCAGCCTGGATGACAGAGCAAGACCCTATTTCGGAAAAAAAAAAAGGCCTGGCCTGGCAACTTCTGCTTTTACATGCTGAGAGGGCTGAGTATGATGTAAGGAGCCCAGTGCCCCTGATGGGGAGACTGTTGAAGGACCACAAAGAAGAGAGGCCCTGAACAATATGGAGAAAGAAGGGGTGGGAGAGAGAGAGAGAAAACCCCAGCTCCCCCAGCGTAGCCACCAAGAATGGCCCTCCTGCCACGTCCACAAGGACCCAACATACACATGAAGCCATCTCGGGATTTCCACTCCACTGCCATAAAACTGCAGTCACGTGAACAACACAAAGTGAGACCGGCAAAAGGACCACTCAGCTGAGCCACAGTCCACCAGTACAATTGTGAAAAATAATCCAGTGGCCATTGTTGTAAGCCACTGAGTTTTGAGGTGGTTTGTGATGCGGCAGTAGGTGGCCAGATCAAATGATTACCAAAGGAGAAAAGCCAGAATAGGGCAGGGAGACACCAAGAGAAGCAAGACATCTCTGCATGTTATGTCATAGAATTTTGACTCTGTATCCATGTAAATGTTTTAGCTAATTTTAAAAAATTTTAATTTTAAAAATTAAACCACACAGAAAAGAGAAAAACAATGGAATTGTTAAAACTTCAGTGGGGTAGAGGTAGGTAGACTTTCTGCATGACTGATAGAAACATTACAAAGGAGGCCAGGTGCAGTGGCTCACGCCTGTAATTCCAGCACTTTGGGAGGCTGAGGCGGGCGGATCACAAGGTCAGGAGTTTGAGACCAGCCTGGCCAAGGTGGTGAAACCCCATCTCTACTGAAAATACAAAAATTAGCTGGGTGCGGTGGCACGTGCCTGTAATCCCAGCTACTTGGGAGGCTGAGGCAGGAGAATTGCTTGAACCCGGGAGGCAGAGGTTGCAGTGAGCCGAGATCGCACCAGTGAACTCCACCCCGGGTGACAGTGCGAGACTCCGTCTCAAAACAAAAACAAAAACAAAAAACAAACAAAACAAACAAAAAAGAAACATCACAAAGGAAAAACATAGCCACAGCTGGATAGAGTGGCTCATGCCTGTAATCCCAGCACTTTGGGATGCTGAGGTGGGAGGATCCCTTGAGCCCAGGAGTTGGGCAACATAATGAGACCCCTATGTAAAAAATACAAAAATTAGCCAGGCATGGTGGTGTGTGCCTGTAGTCCCAGTTATGCGGAAGGCTGAGGCCAGAGGATCACTTGAGCTCAGGGAGGTTGAGGTTGCAGTAAGTCGTGATCGCATCACTGCATTCCAGCCTGGGCCACAAAGCAAGATCATGTCTAAAAAAAAAGGAAAAGAAAAGAAAAAAAGTCAATTTATTATATGCAAAATGTTCCTATACATCAGTGGGGAAACCCATAATAAGAAGGAAAGAACTGCTGGGCATGGTGGCTCACGCCTATAATCCCAGCACTTTGGGAGGCCAAGGCAGGTGGATCACCTGAGGTTGGGAGTTTGAGACCAGCCTGACCAACATAGAGAAACCCTGTCTCAACTAAAAATACAAAATTAACCAGGTATGGTGGCACATGCCTGTAATCCCAGCTACTCGGGAGGCTGAGAGGGGAGAATCACTTGAACCCAGGAGGTGGAGGTTGCGGTGAGTCGAGATCATGCCATTGCATTCCAGCCTGGGCAACAAGAGCGAAACGCTGTCCCACTTCCCCCACCCCTCCCCAAAAAAAGGAAAGAACATTTTGGGAAATATATACAACAAATATGACAAGAAAAGTTCACATTTTGACCATAGAGGACGTGTTAGTTTTCTATAGCCGTGTAATAAATAACTATAAATGTAGAGAAGTGAAACAACACCCACTGATTAGCTCACACCTCTGTGGGTTCAACTGGATTCTCTGCTTAGGGTCAAACAGGGTTGAAATCAAGGTGTCTGCCAGGCTGGGCTATTACCTGGAGGCTCTGGGAAGCACCTACTTGAAAGCTCATTGAGGTGACTGGCAGAATTCAGTTCCTTGTGGTTGTAGGACTCCAGTCACGTGCCCTCACTGACTGTCAGCAGGGACCACTCTCAGCTTTTAAAGACCTCTCTCTGATCAGTGGGCAGAGCCCCTCCATCATCAAAGCCAGCCATGGTGTGTCAAATCCTTCTTGAGCTTTGAATCTCTTTGACTTCCCTTTCTGCCTGCCTTTCTGCTGCCAGACAGAGAACATTTTCTGCTTTTAAAAGGCTAATGATATTAGTTAGGCCCACCTAGAAAATCTCCCTATTTTAAGATTAACCATGCCAGGTAACATAATCTTGGGACTGATATTTCATCATATCCACAGCTTCCACCCTCACTCAAAGGGAGGGGATTATAGAAAGAAGAAGGTCATTGGGGGTCATTCTTAGAATTTTGACTACCAGAGAGGATAACATTCACATCTATAATAAGAACTTTAAGACACAGGACATGAATAACAGTTTGCAAAAGAGGAAATCAAGTAGTTAGCAGACATATGGGAAAATGTTTCACTTCAATTGAAATAAAAGAAATTCTAGTAGAAATCTTCTACTTCACAGATTAAATTAGCAAAAAATACTAAATATTGGCAGCTATGTGGTGAAACAGGCATTTCATTCATTGATGATAGCAATGTGAATGGTACAACACATGTAGAAATAAATTTGGAAATATATACCAACGCCTTTAAAATGTTTATATTCTTTGGCCCAGTAATTTGACTGCTGGGAATCTATGTAAAGATTAATCCTAAATTTGGAAAAAAAATCTCCCAGCAATCAAGTAATCCTAAATATGAGAAAAAAACATTTTTTAAATACTGATATGGTTTGGCTCTGTGTCCCCACCCAAATCTCACCTTGACTTGTAATAATCCCCACGTGTCATGGGAGGGACCCAGTGGGAGGTAACTGAATCATGAGGGCAGGTTTTTCCCATGCTGTTCTCATGATAGTGAATAAGTCTCACAAGATCTGATGGCTTTATAAAGGGGAGTTCCTCTACACAAGATCTCTTGCCTGCCGCCATGTAAGACATGACTTTGTTCTTCATTTGTCTTCTGCCATGATTGTGAGGCCTCCCAAGCCATGTGGAACCAGGAGTCCACTAAACCTCTTTCCTTTATAAATTACCCAGTCTCAGGTATGTCTTTATTATCAGCATGAGGACAGACTAATAAAAACACCATGGTATTCACGGCAAATTATTAATAATGAAAAAGTGGAAACAATCTAATTGGCAAAATGGACATGGTCGGATACATTACACCTTCAAATCAAAGAGATATTAGGCAGTCACTGAAAACATGATTATGCTGAAAGAAAATACAAGAAGGTCTGATAAATGGAGAAACATTCCATGTTTATGGAGTACAAGACTCAAGATGCCATCTCTCCCTCAATGCAATTGCATTCTATAATCCCAGTTTTTGGTTTAAAAATTTAAACACTTGTATGATAATGCAAAGATCCTATAACAGCCAACACATTTTGAAAAAGTAGAGCACAGTGGGAGGATTTACACTGCCTGACTTTAAGACCTAGCATAAAACAACAAGGATCAATGCTTAAAGACAGATAAGCAGATCAATGGAACAGATTAGGGAGTCCAGAAATAAAACCTTACACATATGGTCAACAAAAATCATATATGACTTTCAACAAAGGTGCCAAGGCAGTTCCACAGGGACAGGAAAGCCTTTTCAACAACTGGTGCTGGAACAACTGGATATCCATACGGGAAAAAATGAACCTTGCCTGTTACTTGACAACATATACAAACATTAACTTGAAATGGATCATAGACCTAAAAGCTAATACTATAAAGTTTCTTTTTTTCTTTTTCTTTTCTTTTTTTTTTTTTTTTTGAGATGAAGTCTCACTCTGTCATCCATGCTGGAGTGCAGTGGAGCCATCTCAGCTCACTGCAACCTCCGCCTCCCAGGTTCAAGCAATTCTCCTGCCTCAGCCTCCCAAGTAGCTGGAACTACAGGTGCCTGCCACCACACCCAGCTAATTTTTGTATTTTTAGTAGAGATGGGATTTCACCATCTTGGCCAGGCTGGCTTTGAACTCCCAAAGTGCTGGGATTACAGGCATGAGCCACCACGCCTGGCCCTTTTGTTCGGTTTTTGCTCTTCTCACAGATATGCATTATTTCAAAAATATTTGCCAGTAAATGAAAGTATTTACTATTCAAGTTAAAAATATTTCCTATTAAACTAGGCTAGTCTTTTTTTTTTTTTTTCTGAGACGGAGTCTTGCTGTGTCGCCCAGGCTGTAGTGCAGTGGCACGATCTCGGCTCACTGCACGCTCCACCTCCCGGGTTCACGCCATTCTCCTGCCTCAGCCTCCCGAGTAGCTGGGACTACAGGCGCCTGCTACCACGCCCGGCTGATTTTTTGTATTTTTAGTAGAGATGGGGTTTCACCGTGTTAGCCAGGATGGTGTTGATCTCCTGACCTCATGATCCGCCTGCCTCAGCCTCCCAAAGTGCTGGGATTACCGGCGTGAGCCACAGCGCCCAGCCTGCCCAGGCTAGTCTTTAACTTCTGGGCTCAACAATTTTCCCACCTTAGCCTCCCAAAGTGCTGGGATTACAAGCATGAGCCACCATGCCCAGCCCAGAAACCAAAGTAAATAACCTTAAACCAAACACAGATGAATTGGCTTTCCTAACTCAACCCAGGATGGAGTTGTTTTCAGTTGAGTTACATATACAAGGTCAATTTACCAGTTTCTGAATAGTCTTCTTACCATTTATAGGGGAGACATCTAAGTTATGTCAATAGGCAAATCAATGAATACTACATCACAAACAGTTTCAATATTTAAGAGGCAATAAGAGAAGGAAAGCTTGTGGAAACCACACATTTTATTTATTACCTTCATTTCATTCTCACAGCCTAGCAATAATTCAAAGCTAAAGTGTGGCAACACATGTCCACTTTTCTGGTTTGTGCGTTTGCTTCCTCCTTGCCTGTCCCAGTGCGGGGCGTCGTTTGCGATGAGGGTCCTGCCCTGTGCTGACTGTAAACCTCTTGGAGCACATCAACAATGCGCCAGCACGTCCTGAGAGTTTGTGGACTGAAGTTATTCCAAATTCTAAAATATAAATCCACTAAAAGAAAGTATAAGAACTGTAGCCTGAACTTGCCAAAAACAAGTCCCCCAAATGTGTGTAATGGCAGGGGTCCCCCACCCCTCCCGCCCCCCTTTCATCCCCCCTACAGACACCGACTGGTTAGGAACCGGCGGCACAGCAGGAGGTGAGCAGCTGAGCAGCAGGTGGGCCAGCAAAGCTTCATCTATACTTACAGCCACTCCCCATCGCTGGCGTTACCGCCTGAGCTCTGCCTCCTGTCAGATCAGCGGCGGCCGGCTGTAGAGTCTCATAGGAGCATGAACCCTATTGTGAACTGCACGTGTGAGGGATCTAGGATGCACGCTCCTTATAAGAATCTAATGCCTGATGATCTGTCTCTGTCACTCCCAGATGTTGTGTCCGGAATTGGTGGGTTCTTGGTCTCACTGACTTCAAGAATGAAGCCGCGGACCCTCGCGGTGAGTGTTACAGCTTTTAAGGTGGCGCGTCTGGAGTTTGTTCCTTCTGATGTTCGGATGTGTTCGGAGTTTCTTCCTTCTGGTGGGTTTGTGGTCTCGCTGGCTCAGGAGTGAAGCTGCAGACCTTCACGGTGAGTGTTACAGCTCTTAAGGCAGCGTGTCTGGAGTTGTTCTTTCCTCCTGGTGGGCTCGTGGTCTCGCTGGCTTTAGGAGTGAAACTGTAGATCGTCGTGCTGAGTGTTACAGCTTATAAAAGCAGTGTGGACCCAAAAAGTGAGCAGTAGCAAGATTTATTGCAAAGAGCGAAAAAACAAAGCTTCCACAGTGTGGAAAGGGACCCCAGCGGGTTGCCACTGCTGGCTCGGGCAGCCTGGTTTTAGTTTTATCTGGCCCCACCCACATCCTGCTGATTGGTAGAACCGAGTGGCCTGTTTTGACAGGGCGCTGATTGGTGCGTTTACAATCCCTGAGCTAGATACAAAGGTTCTCCACCTCCCCGTTAGATTAGTCAGATACAGAGTATGGACACAAAGGTTCTTCAAGGCCCCACCAGAGCAGCTAGATACAGAGTGTCGATTGGTGCCCTCACAAACCCTGAGCTAGACACAGGGTGCCGATTGGTGTATTTACAATCCCTGAGCTAGACATAAAGATTCTCCACGTCCCCACCAGACTCAGGAGCCCAGCTAGCTTCACCCAGTGGATCCCGCACCGGGGCTGCAGGTGGAGCTGCCTGCCAGTCCCGCGCCATGCGCTCGCACTCCTCGGGCCTTGGGTGGTCAATGGGACTGGCCACCGTGGAGCAGGGGGCGGCGCTCGTCGGGGAGGCTCGGGCTGCACAGGAACCCACGGAGGCGGGGGAAGGCTCAGGCTTGGCGGGCTGCAGTCCCGAGGTCTGCCCCGCGGGAAGGCAGCTAAGGCCCGGTGAGAAATCGAGCGCAGCGCCGGTGGGCTGGCACTGCTGGGGGACCCGTACACCCTCCGCAGCCGCTGGCCCGGGTGCTAAGTCCCTCATTACCCGGGGCCAGCAGGGCCGGCCAGCTGCTTCCGAGTGCGGGGCCGCCAAGCCCACGCCCACCCGGAACTCCGGCTGGCCCTCAAGCGCCGCAGGCAGCCCCGGTTCCCGCTCGCGCCTCTCCTTCCACACCTTCCTGCAAGCTGAGGGAGTGGGCTCTGGCCTTGGCCAGCCCAGAAAGGGGCTCCCACAGTCCAGCAGTGGGCTGAAGGGCTCCTCAAGTGCTGCCAAAGTGGGAGCCCAGGCAGAGGAGGCGCCCAGAGCGAGCGAGAGCGGTGCGGACTTCCAGCACGCTGTCACCTCTCAATGGGACCATCTAGTTTCAGGAAAACAAGCTCAGGGTTCCCACTGATTCTACATTATAGTGAGTTGTATAATTATTTCATTATATATTATTACAATGTAATAATAATAGAAGTAAAGTGCCCAATAAATGTAATGCACTTGAATCATTCCAAACCCATTCCCGTGCCCTGTCCATGGAAAAAAATGTCTTCCATGAAACCAGTCCCTCGTGCCAAAAAGGTTGGGGACCACTGTAATGGGGTAAAGCTAATAAGTCTGCAAAGAATAGGGCAAGCCTTTGTAAAATACATCAACATTCACTTGATTTCCTGCCACTGCAGGAACACCTAAGATCGTTTCAGGGAGTGGAGCTAACCGTGGTTGAACCATGACAGTGGCCAGGTCCCCACTCTGGCTCCCGTATCAGCTGCAGGAGCTGCAGTGCATAGCGTGTGCGCTGGCCCTGCAGGAAGAAGAGGCAGGCCCATTCAGGCAGCAGACACCATGCTGGAGCATGATGGACTCCTCAGCAACCAGCTCTTGGTGGCTGCCGGGGATTCATCAGTTGTGGCTGCACCAAATCTCTTTCTTCCACCACTCCCAACTGCCTGTTATCCTGGGCTTCTGTTTATTGGGATTTACTGGAATTCCAGGAGTCCCATGTGGCAAGAAGATGTCAAGTGATGCCACAGGCCCTTAGGGAAGGTCCTCATCTTGGCTCCAGATCCAGCCAGGCTTACTCCCTGATCCTGACTGAGTGGGCCAAGGCGTGGGCCCTAGGGACGGGTCCTCCAGGTGAGGTATCCTTAGTTCATGTCAGTTATGGTCCCATTGATTTATTTTCTTTCTTTTTTCTTTTTTTTTTTGAGATGGAGTCTCACTTTGTCACCCAGGCTGGAGTGTAGTGGCGCAATCTCGGCTCACCAAAACCTCCGCCTCCTGGGTCCAAGCGACACCCCTCCGCCACCCGCCTCAGCCTCCCAAGTGGCTGGGATTACAGGCGCACGCCACCATGCCTGGCTAATTTTTGTATTTTTAGTAGAGACGGAGTTTCTTGGCCAGGCTAGTCTCGAACTCCTGACCTCAGATGATCTGCCCTCCTCTGCCTCCCAAACTGTTGGGATTACAGGCGTGAGCCACCACGCCCGGCCCCATTGGTTTATTTTCTACATTATCATGGAGCTCTTCTTGGTTTACCTGAGGTATTTCGATATTAACCCTGAGGGCAAAATGTTTTATTAGATAGATTGGTGGATACGTAGATATGTGATACAGCAAACATAGCAAAACATTTATTCTAGAATCTGGGTGGTGCCTGTTCATTGTACATTTTTTCTAGCTCCTATCTACGTTTGAAACTTAAAATAAAAGTTGGGGCTGGAAATTGTGATAGAGATGCTTATTATACAATTTACAGGGATTTAAAAAAGGTATTTTTCAAGCCGGGCATGGTGGCTCACGCCTATAATCTTAGCACTTAGAAAGGCTGAGGGGGGTGGATCATTTGAGGTCAGGAGTTTGAGACCAGCCTGGCCAACATGGTGAAACCCTTTCTCTACTAAAAATACAATAAATTAGCCGGACGTGGTGGCACATACCTGTAGTTCCAGCTGCTTGGGAGGCTGAGGCAGGAAAATTGCTTGAACCCGGGAGGCGGAGGTTGCAGTGAGCCGAGACCATGCCACTGCACTCCAGCCTGGTCAGCAGAGCAAGACTTGGTCTAACAACAACAACAAAAGATATGATACATTTCTTTGGTCAGTTGTTGCACATCTATTTGCTGGGTGTCAATTATATATGGTACTGAATCCTGAAGACTCACCAGGGAACAAAACAGGCACAATCTTCTCCTCATGTAGTTTACAGCCCAGAAGGGAAGAGAGATGACTGAACATGTAATTCCAGTAGAGTGTGAAGAGTTACTCTAAGCATCAAAGTGTTGGGGGGAGTTAGTCTCTTACTAGCCCCTCCCAAGACCCTGCACCCCTCCTACTTGTGCACAGAGTCCCAGCCCTGGCCTTCCTCGGGTGTTGACATCACTGCTGCTTGCAGGACACCCCCCACCAGCCAGGCCTTCGCTGGCGGCAGGGGTGGGTGATTGTGGAGATACTTTCATTCCAACAATGGCCAAGTCTAGTTTTCTCCTTAGTTACTTTAGGGTGCTGTACTAGCTTCCTAGAACTGCTGTAACAGATTATCACAAAATTGGTGGCTTACAGTAATAGAAATGTACACTGTTACAATCCTGGGAACCAGAAGAGTCCAATTTTAAGGTGTTGGCAGGGCTGCTTCCCCCTGGAGTGTCTGCAGGAGAATCCGTCCCATGCCTGCGCCGGCTGCTGCTGGCTGCCGGCAGCCCTTGGGGTCCTTTAGCTCGTTGACACATCACTACAATCTCCACTTCGGTTTTTACATCTGCTTCTCCTCTGTGTGTCCTTCTCCCTTTTCCTCCTTTTCTTTTTTTTTTTTGAGACGGAGTCTCGCACTGTCACCCAAGCTGGAGTACAATGGCACCATCTCGGCTCACTGCAACCTCTGCCTCCTGGGTTCAAGTGATTCTCCTGCCTCAGCCTCCCGAGTAGCTGGGATTACAGGCGCCCACCAACACGCCTGGATAATTTTTTGTATTTTTGGTAGAGACAGAGTTTCACTGTGTTGGCCAGGCTGGTCTCAAACTCCTGACCTCATGATCTGCCCGCCTCGGCCTCCCAAAGTGCTGGGTTTACAAGCGTGAGCCACTGTGCCTGGCTCCTTTTTTTCCTCTTATGAGAACCCTTGCCATTGGATTTTGGATCCACCCAGATAATCGAGGATGATCTCATCTCAAAATCCTTAATTACACCTGCAGAGAACTTTTTTCAAATGAGGTCACATGCACAGGTTCTAAGAGGATGTATCTTTTGGGGAGGCCAACACTCAGCCCGCTATGAGTACACATATCTCATAACTAAGAGACTCATAGCACACATGGTCTCTCTCCTCTTTTTAACATGTTGTGGGCTTATTTTGTCATAGGATATTTTCCTCTGCCTTGGGTCTGATTTCTTCACTCATTATTTAAAAAATTTCTCTCTGTCTGAACCATGGTGAATGAATTCTGAGTGGGTTATTGCCATTCTCCAAAGTTTTCCTCCTATGCCCAGATTTCTCCTCTTGATAGCAGTTCATTCCTCTACATACAGAGAGCTATGGAGGTACGTGGAGGGTGCTATGGTTTGAATGTGGCCTCTCCAACATTCGAATGTTGGAAACTTAATCCCCAGTGCAACAGTGTTGGGAGGTGGGGCTTGATGGGCCCGATGCTGCTATAACAAGGGCTTTGGGGCATGGGTCTGCTTGCCTCTGCTCTTCTGCCTTGTGAGGACATGATGCTTCTCCACTCCAGAGGGTGCAGCATTCGAGACCATCTCAGAAGCACAGAGACCAGGCCCCAATATGCCAGTGCCAGGATCTGGGACTTCCCAGCCTCTAAAACTGTGAGAAATTAATTTCTATTATTTATTTATTTATTTATTTTTGAGACAGAGTCTCACTCTGTCACCTAGGCTGGAGTGCAGCGGCACGATCACAGCTCACTGCAGCCTCAGACTCCTGGGCTCAAGCAATCCTCCTGCCTCAGCCTCCCAAAAAGCTGCGACCACAGGCATGAGCCACCACGCCCAGCTAATTTTTGTATTTTTGTAGGTGGGCTTTTGCCGTGTTGCCCGGGCTGGTCTCAAATTCCTGAGCTTAATCGATCCTTCTGCCATGGCCTCCCAAAGTGCTAGGATTACAGGCACGAGCCACCATGCCTGGCCCCAACATGTGTTTTTTAAGGGAACACAAAACACAATGCAACCCATAACATTAAATGATCACCTTTGCATTTAGACAGACCCTGCACATTGCCTGCAGGTGTGCAGCGTGTGTTAGAGGGTAGCACCTCACCACACATTCCAGTTGGCAAATGTTTGTAGTAATCTCAACAACAGACCATGCTGAGTGGGCAATGCCCATGATGGCAAAGTAGGATAAAAAGAAGTGGGACAATAGAAAACAACGTAGCAGCTAGCCCCAGTGTGACTCAGTCACCGAATGGACCTGTGCTGGGACAGTGAGAGAGGCTCCACCTGTAGATGAGGGGTCAGGGTTCCATGTCCCACCCAAATCCCCATTCCCGTCAGATACACTCACAGGGCCTTCATGAAACTTAATGGTCAGTGTAGGAAAGAGTCCCCGCTTCCTGGTTCCCCGCGCCCTGGAGCCTCACTCCACTCCGGGATACACCCCAGCCATCATACCCAAATTATCCATTCGCTGATCGGCAGTGGATAATTTAGTATATTCTGAGCTTCAGGAGGAAAAACCCCTCTATTTACTTTTGGAATTAGTAAACTTCCATTTCATGTTTTCCCTGAAGGGTGTTTAATGTGAGGTCATTTTTCTCTCTCACCCTAATTTTTTAAGGGAACAGCATTAGTCTGGGTGCTACACAAAGGATGCTTGTTGAATTATGTCAAAGATCTGCACAAGATGAGTAACAGTTAGGTAGACCTGTCTGCTTTCTGGAATTTCACATGTTTGCATTGAATCCCCACCTGAAAATGTACATATAATTTTAGAGATCAGGTCAGGGACTCTAGACATTCTGTTAGATGTCTCCCCCTATATGTCCTCCCCTTCCTCTGTGATAGCAGAAACCTCAACTTTCTTTTTGAGACAGAGTTTTGTTTTTTGTTGCCCAGGCTGGAGTGCAGTGGCGCCATCTTGGCTCACTGCAACCTCCGCCTCCCGGGTTCAAGCAATTCTCCTGTCTCAGCCTCCCAAGCAGCTGGGTTACAGGTGCCTGCCACTACGCCCGGCTAATTTTTGTATTTCTAATACTTTTAGTAGAGACGGGGTTTTACCATGTTGGCCAGGCTGGCTTCGAACTCCTGACCTCAGGTGATCCATCCACCTTAGCCTCCCAAAGTGCTGGGATTACATGCGTGAGCCACCACTCCCAACCTAAACCTCAACTTTTTAGCTGGACGGACACATGACTGTCGTGAAGAAACCTTGCATTTCTTCACCACCTGTGCAGCTAGAGGTGGCCATGTGGGCTGTTAATGGAAACCTAGTGTGCAACTCTTGGGAGGTGCCCTTCAAGAGAGGGTGCAAGCCGGGCAATGGCTCACACTTGCAATCCCAGCACTTTGAGAGGCCGAAGCAGGCGGATCACCTGAGGTCAGGAGTTCGAGACCAGCCTGACCAACATGGTGAAACCCCGTCTCTACTAAAAATACAAAAATTAGCTGGGCGTGGTGGTGGGCACCTGTAATCCCAGTTACTTGGGAGGCTAAGACAGGAGAATCTCTTGAATCTGGGAGGCGGAGGTTACATGAGCTGAGATTTCGCCGCTGCACTCCAGCCTGGGTGACAGAGCTAGACTCCATCTCAAAAAAAAAAAAAAAAAAGAGGGTGTGCAAGTCCTTCTTTCCTCCCATTCTTCCCACTTGCTGGTTAGTATTTGGGTGCACTGGCCTGAGTCTGCGTAGTCTTCTGGGGCCTTGAGGCAGAAGCTACTTACTAGGATTGTAGAGGGATGAGGGACAAGGCAGAAGGAGGCCAAGCCCTTCCAGGTACCCTCCGTCCTGGCCCCGGCTGCCTATATTTATTTAAGAGAGAAACAAATAGCTATCTTGCTGGGGTAGACAGAATAATACTTCCCTCCTTCCCCGAAAAGGATGCCCACCTCCTTGCCCCTAGAAATAGTTGAATATATTGCTTGACCTGGGGAAAGGGACTTTGCAGATGTGCTTGAGGACCTTGAGATGGGGGGTGGGGGTTAGCCTGGATGATCCTAGTTATTCTGGGTAGGCTCAAAGTCGTCATAAGCGTCCTTATATGAGATAAGCAGGAAGATCAGAGACAGAAAAACAACCTGTGATGACAGGAGTGGCAAGGTTGAAGTGAGGCACCTTGAATATGGAGGAAGGCCCAGAGGTCAAGAAAGAATGCAGGCGCTGCGACCCCCTGGAAAAGGCAAGGAAACACCCCCTCCCCTGTAGCCTCCAGAAAGAACTCAGCTTGGCCCACACCTTGATTTTAGCTCCTCAACTCTCATTTTAGAATTCCGACCTCTAGAGCTGAAAGATAATACATGTGTGTTGTTTTAAGCTACTAGGTTTGTGGTCATTGGCTACAGCAGCAATTGGCAACTTATATACTTCATCTTGTTTGAGCGACTGTTATTTTGTAATTTCAGACACTTGCAGCTACCTCCAGTCCTAACCAGGACAAAATCTGGTATCCGGAAGTGGGAAAATGTATGTTACAGAACCTAGGTTGTGGCACTGACTTAGCAATGACATGGCTGGGACTCATATATTGCAGGTAGGATAAATGATGATCATTAGGACATGGCAATGGGACATTTGGTGGCATGTTTCCAGGGTTACTTTAGAAGGCATACTACATGCTGACCAAGGCTGAGAGTCAGGAGGAAATGGTTGGAAGATCAGAATTTTGGGCACAGTCAGCTTCTTCCTGCCACTTCCTGCAAAATCTAAAAGAAAGGTGAGCTTGGGTAAAGCCAGCCAATCTGTCAACCGAATGAAAAATATCATTTTGGCCAAGGAGCCCTCTCTGCCTGCCACTTGCAAGCAGATTTGAGTGATAAGCTGGTAATTTTGGGCTTTGCTGGACTGAAAAACCCAATGGCTTCTGTATCCCAAGTAAAGGTTTTACTGAGGTCTCAATGTTTTACAAAGGGCTTTACATGTCCACTTCTCTGCTGGACATTGAGAGCCAGTCCAGAGGCAAACATGTTAGGGAAGGTAACTTTTCTTTCAGTTCGTGGGTTTCCAGCCTAGAAAGAGCCCTTCTAGACTTATGGAGAGCTCTGAACACACTCCAGGGTGCAGGACTTCGAGCTGGAGGAAGTGCATTGGTGGGACTCTGAAGTTGTTGCCCTGGGTAAGGGTATGAATATGTACCATGTGTGGGAGGAGAGATGTGTATGGATATCAGGCGGCTAAGAGGGCAAGCTGTGGCAGTTTGCTTTTCTCCTTCTCTTCTATAGCAGAATCCTGGCATGTCATGAATGAGTTACGTGTGTATTCAGATACTGGGGTCCTCAATTTCCAGGGCAGACAAGTAAGCCCTGGAACAGTGTCAAACCTCTGGCCACAATCAGCTTTGTCCTTTCGCCCCAGTGTACTGTTATAAGAAAATGGTTGGGGCATTATGAAGTTAAGGTGAGCATAGTCTACACACGATCACCCTCACTCCTGAGAACAATTAAAAGTATGGGGGATTCCGGCCGGGCGTGGTGGCTCACGCCTGTAATCCCAGCACTTTGGGAGGCCGAGGCGGGTGGATCACGAGGTCAGGAGATCGAGACCACCCTGGCTAACACGGTGAAACCCCATCTCTACTAAAAATACAAAAAAATTAGCCAGGTATGGTAGCAGGCGTCTGTAGTCCCAGCTACTCGGGAGGATGAGGCAGGAGAATGGCGTGAACCTGAGAGGTGGAGCTTGCAGTGAGCCAAAATCCACACCACTGCACTCCAGCCTGGGCGACGCAGCGAGACTGTCTCAAAAATAAAAAAGTATGGGGGATTACCAAAACCACTCTCAGTTTTGATAATTCACTAGAAAGACTCACCGAACTCCGAACTCTCTGAAAGCTGGTGTACTCATGGTTACAGTTTATTACTCATGGTTACAGTTTATTACAGCAAAAGGATACAGATTAAAATCAGCCGAGGGGGCCGGGCGCGGTGGCTCACGCCTGTAATCCCAGCACTTTGGGAGGCCGAGGCTGGTGGATCACGAGGTCAGGAGTTCGAGACCAGCCTGACCAACATGGTGAAACCCCGTCTCTACTAAAAATACAAAAATTAGTCAGGCATGGTGTTGCGCACCTGTAATCCCAGCTACTGAGGTGTCTGAGGCAACAGAATCGCTTGAACCCAGGAGGCGGAGGTTGCAGTGAGCCAAGATCGCGCCACTGCATTTCAGCCTGGGTGACAGAGCGAGACTCCATCTCAAAAAAAAAAAAAAAAGAGAGAGAAGAAGAATACAGGGCAGAGTCCAGGAAAGAACCCACCACAGAGCTTCCATTGTTTTCTCCCTGGGAAGCCATGGATAGTGCCACTTTCCTGGCATTAACGTGGACAACACACATGGAGTTTGCCCACCAGGGAAGCCCACCCAAGCTTAGAGTTTTTATTGGGGTTCCATTGTGTAGTAATGATTGATTTCCCATGTGGTTGATCGCAGCCTCCAGCCCCTCTGGATGTTGAGCTAATACGACGTGACCCCAACCCCCTCCCTAAATCACACTGTTAGACTTCCTGGTGTGGCCAGCACCCAATCTAAACAAAGATACTCCTATCGAGCATGATTTTCCAGGGGCTGAGAGATTACCTACCAGAAGCTGAAGGCAAAGGATGGACCTCTTCTTGGGCAAGGTCAAATTCTTTATTACACAGACGCACTGTTCTACAGTAATGGAACCTCCATTTCTAACTGAGCACAAAGCAGCCAGAATCAAGAATCCCAACCTCTGCCAGAATTCCAGCCTTTTGTGCGTCTACTTACATCCCATTGTGACCATGTGACTAAATTCTAGTCAATGGGATGTAAGTGGGGGTTGTATTCGCCACTTCTGGGACGTGTCCTTAAATAGAGGGGCCTTGTTTTCCTCTGCCTTCTATCTTTTTGCTTCCTATGCGGGACTTGAGGAGCCATCTTGGGCCATAGGTAATGCTTAGGGATGCAGCAAGGTGGAAAGAGCCTGGGTTCCTGTTGATTGAGGCACCCTTTATACCTGCACCAGGCTGCTTGGAGAAACCACTTCTATCATGTTTAAGCTGCTGTCATTTCGGATTTTCTGCCATTTGCAGCCAGATATAGTCTCAACACCTTGCTTGAAACTTACATTTATATTGGTTACATCCAGATTTGCAAAACTCTGCTCATCAAATTGACGATCTCATCTTTAATCCAGCTCACACTCATGCTGCCAAATTGTAGCCTGTCACTGGAACACGAGACAGGGTACTGGACAGTTGCTTCTCTGGAACACTGGCCTTTATTCCCAGGCCTTCATCACATTCAGAAGGGACTATTTTCTTTGTCCTTTTCTTAAGAAACTCACAGTCTACCTTTTCTAAGTAAATAATCATCACACTTTCTGTGGCTAACCAGTTGGAGATTTGACGGAACACCTAAACTTTACTAATGTTATATCTAAACTTTCGAGTGAATTTTTGCTACACCTTTAAAAAACTGACTAAAAGATACTTTTTAAATCAAAACGAACATTTACAGATCTTTCCAAGACCTGATATTTGAACTTTGTTCACATTTTATCAAAGTGGGCCAGAGTTTCCTATGTGCAATGGCTTGGCATCCTGCCTAGAGAAAGCAGGATAAACACTGAATCTCTGCCTTTTATTTTTTGTTTTTGGTGTCTTGCCATCCTTTGTTCTTCATAAAGACCTTGTGGTAGCTTTTACAAATATCTCTAAGAAATTAATCTTTAAAATATAAAAGGTGGACAAAAAACCCGTTGCACATTGTGAAGACAGGGATTTTATCCTTCGTTCATTGAAGAGCAGCAAGATATTGGGACATGGATATGGTGCAACCTCTGTCATCACCTTTCCTGCTTGTACTCTTGGGGTTGGAGGTTGAAAGAGGATGGAAGAAATGGCACTAGAACCCAAAAGTTCCATTTCTTTCTTTTTTATTTTTTTTTTGAGACAGAATCTTGCTCTGTCACCCAGGCTGGAGTGCAGTGGTGCGATCTAGGCTCACTGCAACCTCCGCCTCCCGGGTTCACGCCATTCTCCTGCCTCAGCCTCCTGAGTAGCTGGGACTACAGGCACCCGCCACTACGCCCAGCTAATTTTTTGTATTTTAGTAGAGAAGGGGTTTCACCGTGTTAGCCAGGATAGTCTTGATCTCCTGACCTCGTGATCCACCTGCCTCGGCCTCCCAAAGTGCTGGGATTACACACGTGAGCCACCGCGCCCGGCCCAAAAGTTCCATTTCTAATTTGCCTACCTTAATGACTTGATTTTCTTATTTTCATAGTAAATAGGAATATGTATGTTGAAGAAATATGAACATTAATTTTCTCATAACTGCACAGTCAAAAACAATGTTTAAAACTTTAATAAATATCAATGACTTGTTTCTTACTTTGTTCCATTACAAACACAAGGAAAGAAAAGATGTACAATGCCTGAAGAATAGAAACATCATCAATCCTCAACAGGGTCACCTAACCGTCATTATGAAGCAAGGGATTCTTGCCAGAGATTTGTGTCCTCAGTGAAAAAGGCCTCATGGAATTTTCTTGCTAAAAGGAACCTGAGACTTATTGACACACATGTCCTCCTTTTCCAGATGAAACAGTCAAGGCTTAGGGAAGTCAAAGTATACAGAAGGTCCCCACTAATTAGCAGCAAAGCCAGACTCAGCACCCAGGTTGTTCTCACTCCTGGATCAGGGTTATTTGTGAACATCCCATGTCCTCTTTATGATGGTTACAGATGTTTCATATCATCAAGGTTAAGATGAAAGATCTCAGAAGCTGCAGAAGTGCTTAGATGCACCCACAGAAAACCACCAGATCCAGCTAACTCACTCTTTTGTGATTGGAAAGAAACATATTCTGGTGAAGCAAAAGATTTCTGTCTCCAGAATAATGTGGAAAGCATTTTTACCTACCAAGCCACAACAAACCAGTGAAAGAACATTTAGATTTCCAGAGTCCATCGGCAATACAAAAGTCACCTAAGGAATAATACCAGAGGCATATCTTCTTTTATAGGTTGTAAATTCCTTGAAAATGAGAACTGCTCAACTTCCCATCTCCTATGACACCCAGCACACAGTTGATGCTGGAATTTCTTTTTAATGAATGAAACACACAAATCATTGCTTTAAACCCTGGAATTGTGCCCTTTTGAAAAGAAGCACTTAATAGACATGTGTCTAATTTCCTGTGCTGTCACAAATATTATTTAATCACACTGTTAAAAATAAAGAACTCCAGGGCCCATGAACTACATTCTCCAGGCCATTAGCTGCTCTTTCCACTTTGGGCCTCTCAGCTGTGCGGCTGGAAATGGATCGTGGGGAGAGGAGCTGCCACTCTTCTGCAAATATCCTGGAATCTTGGCTATGTCAGGAAGTGTTTGGAGAATGCCTCGGAAGCTGAGAAAGTGTTTCCAAAGCAGCATGCGCACGAAGATATTTGAACCAGAGAATGTCCACTCTGAAATAGATGCATGGAGTGCATTCACAGAATATCACGTTTTTCTCAGGTTTAAAAGCTACAGCCCAGTACTCTGAACCCAAGAGTTAAGGTAACTGTAAAAAGTGAGTGCCTCAGATAGTTGTTATGTTTGCAACAGGTCACTTGGTTTTACATCAATCTCATGGTAAAATACATATAAAGTTGTGGTGAAGCTCATAGGCATATTGTAATGGTTCCCTGGTAAATGACACTAGCATGTTGCATAAACAACTATATCTTTTAGGCTGGGCGTGGTGGCTCATACCTGTAATCCCAGCACTTTGGGAGGCCAAGGCTGGTGGATCACCTGACATCAGGAGTTCGAGACCAGCCTGGCCAATGTGGTGAAATCTCGTCTCAACTAAAAATAGAAAAATTAGCTGGGTGTGGTGGCACATGCCTGTAATCTCAGCTACTCGGGAGGCTGAGGCAGGAGAATCGCTTGAACCCAGGAGGCAGAGGTTGTAGTGAGCCAAGATCATGCCATTGCACTCCAGGCTGGGCAACAAGAGAAAAACTCCATCTCAAAAACAAACAAGCAAACAAACAAAAAAAACCCCAACAAAACAAAAAACAGAAAAAACTATATCTTTTAAAAATGATAGTCAATAATTTTTCACTGAAAAATAGGTATTATTCATTAAAATCTAAGAATACAAACCAGCCACAGTAAGAAAACTGTCCTCTCCTCTTTGCCAGCAGCCTACACAATTGAGATGCTGTGCAGTTTTCCCCTCAGCTCGTAACACTGAAACAGCAAGAAATTGTCTAAGGTTAGAATTTCTAGTCATAGGAAACTTCCAGCGATGCCAATGTAAAAACATTTTGTTTCATTTCAGAGAGTTAAGAGAGCAAATCAAGACGTGAAAATGATCCCCCCGTGGAATATGCCCCTGCTATTGAGAGAATAAACTACTGATCTACGCAACAGCATGGATGAATCTCAGAGACATTTTGTTAACTGAGAGAAGTCAGACACAGAAGACATAGTCAATGATTCCATGTGTATGAAATTTCTAGAAAAGGCAAAACTATAGAGACAGAATGGTTGATCAATGTTGTGGCTGATCAAATCGAGGCACACAATGATCAATGGTTGCCTGGAGCTGCGGGTGGGAACAAGAGTGACCTCAAAGGAGCAAGGGGAACTTTTAGGGGTGGATGGGAATATTGGGAAACTGGACTGTGATGGTTCCTAAGTGCATCAGTTCATGAAAACCTATCACACTGTACCCTCACAATGAGTCATGTTTATCGTATGTAAGTTAGACCTCAATAAAGCTGTTTGTAATCATTTCATTTATTCTTTTTTTTCTTTTTTTGAGACAAAGTCTCACTCCATCACCCAGGCTGGAGTGCAATGGTGTGATCTCGGCTCACTGTAACCTCCGCCTCCAAGGTTCAAGCGATTCTCATGCCTCAGCCTCCCGAGTAGCTGAGATTACAGGCGTGTGCCACCACACTCAGCTAATTTTTTTGTATTTTTCGTAGAGACGGGGTTTTACCATGTTGGTCAGGCTGGTCTCGAACTCCTGACCTCAGGTGATCTGCCCACCTTGGCCTCCCAAAATGCTGGGATTACAGGTGTGAGCCACTGCGCCCAGCCAATAAAGCTGTTTTTTAAAAAAAGCAATTAAAAGAGGCCAGGCGCAGTGGCTCGTGCCTGTAATCCCAGCACTTTGGGAGGCCAAGGCAGGCAGATCACCTGAGGTCAGGAGTTCAAGACCAGCCTGGCCAACATGGTGAAATCCCGTCTGTACGAAAAATACAAAAATTAGCCAGGCATGGTGGCAGGCACCTGTAATCCCAACTGCTCAGGAGGCTGAGGCTGGAGAATCGCTTGAACCCAGGAGGCGGAGGTTGCAGTGAGCGGAGATCGCGCCATTGCACTCCAGCCTGGGTGACAAGAGCGAAACTCCATCTCAAAAAATAAAACAAACAAAAAACCAAAAGGCAATTAAAAGAAAGGATTCTTTCAAGGCCAGTGCAAAACTGCTTTGCAGAAACAGGTGACCTCCCTTGTAATATTCATTGTAGCCATCACACTTCCCAAGTGTGGGACACTTTGTCTTGAGCAGGGGTTCTCTGAGGTGCACATCCAGATACTGTCACACCAAACCCGGCTTGGTGATGTTTCAAACTCCAGAATTTACAATTTCTAAACATAATGATTATGACATTAGTCAACTCATAGTACCAATGCTGAGTCCAAGAACATGAATACATGGAATCGAGCAAAACAAACAGCATTTCCCTAATTTCGGGGGATGGTGGTATGACTGGGAGCCAAAGAGAGCTTTGTGGGCTTTTGCTGAACTACGCAGCTGTTTGGGGCAGCTCCTGGAACGAGGAAAGGTATTTTGGGTATAGACTGAAATGCGTTCACTAACAACTGTGGAATGCTGGCTATACACATCACCATCGCTGCAGAAATGTGGGGAAATTATTTTAGGAAAATCCATCTTGCTCAGAGGCAAAAGAATAAATCGAACATTCTGTAGTCCACCTCACCAGTGTTTCTATCCACAGCGAGGGGTTTTCAAACTTGCGTGTGCGTCAAAATCTCCTGACCTGTTGAGAAGGCAGATTCTCAGGCAGGGCCTCAAGGCTGTAGAATTGAATGCCTGGGACCAAGTGCCGGAGTCTGAATCTTTAACTAGCCCTCGAAGTGATGAGGGTCCTCAAAACACGGTGTAAGGAACACTGGCCTCCAGCAATGAAGAAGGTGAAGACATTCAGTCAGTCTGTGCTGTTTGGGCACCTCCGCTGATTTTAGTTCTGCTTCTTTCCACACCTCTCTGTCTCATCTGCACATCTCACGTTGTGCCTTGGTCCTTACCTGCCCCATAGCCTTGCTCTCAGGGACAGAAGTCTCACCCATGGTGAACTGGAGACAAATAATTGTTAAAAGGTTTTCTCTTGCCTGCTCCCCTTCCCCTCCATGAGACAAGACTATAACCAGAGGCTAATTAAGCCTGTGCCCATTGGCTTCTACACTGGTTCTCACTTAATCACTGGAGAGGAAGCTGCAGCAGATTCTTGGTTCTAACACCCTCCTGGGGTTTTAGATTGGTGGCTCATGCCTATAATCCTGAAGCTTTGGGAGGCCGAGGTGGGAGGATGGCTTGAGTCCAGGAATTGGAGATAATGTCTCTACAAAAAACTTAAAAAAAAAATTAGCCAGAAGTGGTGGCACATGCCTGTAGTCCCAGCTACTCAGGAGGCTGAGGTGGGAGGCCGAGCCCAGGAGTTAGAGGCTGCAGTGAGCCGTGATCCCACCACAGCACTTCAGCCTGGGCAATAGAGTGAGACCCTGTCTCTAAAATCAATCCATCAATCAAACCGTGTTGAGGGGGAGGGAAGCATAGACTTGGTTGAATTGGACAACCCAGCCCAGGACAGAGCCCTAGTGAGGCCACCTGTTCTGCCGTCCCATGGGAAGGGAGGGATGGCCCCTGCATGAGAGCACCTGCACATGGTGGTCCACTATGCTTTTGATTCCTGGGCTTCAGGGAGGCCTCGACTTCCCACCCTCTTCTGCAGCAGCCCAGCCTTTGAGTGGTGACCCTTGGCTTTCTCTGCAAGATTCTCCCCGCCCACCCAGACCCTTAGGGGAAGCCTTAGGCAGCCAGATCCATAACACGTGACCCCAACCCCTAATGCTGGGACCAGGAGTAGACTTAATCAAAACTGGCCAATCAGAGCCCCTTTTCCTGGAAACCTACACTTCTAAGATATTCCCATCTTGGTGTGTGCTGGTTTCTCATACAGAGTAGGCAAAATGCTGGGGCTGGAGCTTTGCTGAGCGAGTGGCATAGAAAGCTTAGATGAAAGGGAAGCAGGTCGTGAGATGGAAAGGGCATCCTGGGTGACTGCATTCAGCACCCCTCGGGAGTCAGTCCCCTCCCGAGGCCCAGCTGAGGTCCTGAGCTCAGTTCTGTGAGACACCCCAGTGTTATTGGAATAAAGAGGCTTTACTGTGGCAGCGCCTCCCTAACGCAGGAAGGGTCATATTTCCCTTGCCGTCTCTGTCCTTGTTTTAACCCGTACTCTCTTTCCGTAGACAGGATGACAAACCACGTTGTCCTCCTTATAGTGCAAAACGAGAATTTTCCCAAAAAACTGATTTGGTTTGAATGAACTGTCTTTGGCGATAGTATGAAATTATTACTTACAGGTGCAAAAATAAAACTGTGAACATGTTTTATCTTAAAAAGAGTTCTTGTCTATTAGAGTAACTTTGAAATATTTACACCTGAAATGATGTCACGAATAGCTTCAAAACAATGCCAGGGCCAGGCGTGGTGGCTCACACCTGTAATCCCAGCACTTTGGGAGGCTGAGGCGGGCAGATCACGAAGTCAGGAGTTCAAGACTATCCTGGCCAACATGGTGAAACCCCATCTCTACTAAAAATACAAAAATTAGCTGGGCATGGTGGTGCTCACCTGTAGTCCCAGCTACTCGGGAGGCTGAGGCAGGAGAATCGCTTGAACCCAGGAGGTGGAGGTTGCAGTGAGCCAAGATTGCGCCACTGTACTCCAGCCTAGCGACAGAGCAAGACTCCATCTCAAAAAACAGAAACAAAAACAAAAACAAAAACAAAAACAATGCCAGAGAGGCCGGGCGTGATGGCTCACGTCTGTAATCCCAGCACTTTGGGAGGCCAAGGTGGGCAGATCACTTGACTTCAGGAATTCAAGACCAGCCTGACCAACATGGTGAAACCCTGTCTCTACTAAAAAGAGAAAATTAGCCATGTGTGGTGGTGCATGCCTGTAATCCCAGCTACTTGGGAGGCTGAGGCAGCAGAATTGTTTGAACCCGGGAGGTGGAGTTTGCAGTGAGCTGAGATCGCGCCATTGTACTCCAGCCTGAGCAACACAGCGAGACTCCATCTCAAAAACAAACAAAAACAAACTAACAAACAAAAAAACAATGCCAGAGGACAGGAAGTGGGTGAGGATGTAAATGAAACAAGGTCGACCTTGAGCTGATAATTATTGAATCTGGGTGACGAGGGTTCATTGTACAAGTCTGTCTTCTTCTGTGTATGTTTCAAATTGCCCATAGCGAGAAGTTTTAAAAAATGCTGATTTAGGGGTATACCTATGAAATATCACAAAACCACCAGCCTTCCAAAGTGAGAAGAAGCTTTTTAAATGGGAGATCTAAGTGTGGCTCCAAAGGCAGCTACCCCTAATGGGACTGGGTGTGGTACTGTATGTACTGGTGTGTGAACAAAAACATATGGGGAAATGTCCCTCTTTCCCTTGGATGAAAATAGCAACTTGGGCTTCATGTTCAATACATCTCTAATGATGCAATCCAAAAAGAAATATGCTAAGCTCTATGGCTTTCTTTTAAATTAATAAAAGGCACATTTAACTATATACTTTGTAGATTGTATTAAAAGTTATTTGGTAGATTTAAGGGTAAAAAGCATTGCCTCCAACTAGAACATTTTCCTAATAGGTTGAAAGCATATGTGTCGAAAGTAAAGCATTTTGGGAGTTCTCCAGCAGCTATAAAAAACTCAATGTATCTATGCATACCTTCTAATTTAGAGGAGCGAGTGGGAGGTAGGAGGTGGCCGATGCTTGTTGGATATTCAAGAGCATCTGTATTCACTTTTTTATGAATTCATTATGGTTAAGAGTGGTCTTTTGTAGGGGTTTGGATTTCGGAAGAAATAATTCATAATACAAGTTTTCCTTTAAAGTTGTGATTGTCCATTGTACCCTTACACTCGCCCCGTTTTCAAGGGGGCCAAGTTCTGTTTTCTGTATGAGGACCCAAGGGAGCCACTGCTACTCGAATGCCCCATCGCTATCGAATTCTGTGGTTAATCTCATAGTGTGGACACACTTGGGGACCCAGCTCTGAGACCAGGAGTCCCCGACCACTCTGTTCATATCTCAATGTCTGTCCCTTTTCATTTCCCCCTTCTTTCCATTTACTCCATAATGTCTGCAGTGGAGGTGCTTGCATACTTCACTCGTACTTTGCAATACTTCTCTTTCTTTTTTATTGTCATTGTATTTTTTGAGAGGCAATCTTCGCTCTGTTGCACAGGCTGGAGTGCAGTGGCGCCATCTTGGCTCACTGCAACCTTCTCCTCCTGGGTTTAAGCGATTCTCCTGCCTCAGCCTCCTGAGTAGCTGAGATTACAGGCACCCATCACCGCATGTGGCTAATTTTTGTATTTTAGTATAGAGACGGGGTTTCACCATGTTGGTCATGTTGGTCTCGAACTCCTGACTTCAAATGATCCACTTGCCTTGGTCTCCCAAAGAGCTGGGATTACAGGCATGAGCCACCTTGCCTGGTCATCTTTTAACTGATCTTTCTACTGTAGCCTTCTGCTTTTATAATATATGTGTATTCAGAGCAACGCATCCTACTCTCTAAGTTATGGGCCCTTTGGGTCCAACAATAAAAGACTCACTCTCTACTTCATGGAAACAAGAGTTCATTGTAAGAACACTTTTCATCAAGACACATTGAGACCAAAAATAAAACCGTATTTCTCCACTCAGGAGCCAGGTGCCCCTCGTCATCACATCTCCACGTATTCATGAGCTGAATGAGACTAAAGGTTTAAAATTACAAGGGTGGTCTTTTAAAATGTTTCTGTTGGCCAGGTACAGTGGCTCATGCCTGTAATCCCAACACTTTGGGAGGCTGAGGTAGGAGGATTGCTTGACCTCAAGAGTTCAAGACCAGCCTGGGCAATATGGTGAAACCCTGTCTCTACAAAAAATACAAAAAAGTAGCTGGGTGTGGTGGCACTCAGGTACCTGGGAGGCTGATGTGGGAGGATCCCTTGAGCTGGGGAGATGGAGGCTGCAGTGAGCCATTGTGGTGCCACTGCATTCCAGCCTGAGTGATAGAGTAAGATCCTGCCTCAAGAAAACAAGTTTTTGTTAAAATAAAATATTTACACTAAACAAAAAATAAAGCAAAGAATATTATAGCTAAGTCATGGACCAATTAATAGTTGACATTATTTTTTCCGAGAGAATAATATTAACAAGAAGTAAAACCTAGAGCAGGCCTCTCATCGCTACATTCCAAACCCAAGCTAAATTTTAGTTAAATTGCACATTTCAGATTTTGAAATAATGCATCATTTAAAATATTTTAAAGAAAAATGCAAAGGCCTTTCAAACCACAATTTCTTCTGTGGATTATATCTCTGTAGATGTGCCTGACTATGAAACAAACTACTATAATATCAACTGTTAGGCCAGGTACTGTGGCTCACGCCTGTAATCGAAACACTATTTTTTTTTTTTTTTTGAGACAGAGTCTCGTTCTGTTGCCCAGGCTGGAGTGCAGTGGCGTGATCTTAGCTCAGTGCAACCTCCGCCTCCCGGGCTCAAGCGATTCTCATGCCTCAGCCTTCCAAGTAGCTGGGATTGCAGGTGCACGCCACCACGCCCAGCTAATTTTTTTCATTTTTAGTAGAGACAGGGTTTTACCATGTTGGCCAGGCTGGTCTCAAACTCCTGGCCTCAAGTGATCCATCCGCCTTGTCCTCCCAGAGTGCTGGGATTACAGGAGCCACCATGCCCAGTCCATACTTGCTTTAGATCATTTTTTCGAGATCATAGTGGAAGGCACCTGTGTACCCCTCTCACGTCAAATGCATCTTTCTATCTCCCAGAGGCAAGAACTATTCTGAATTTGATGATTACACTCCCCATGTGTGTTTTTATATAATTGCTCTAAGTGTATGAACCCATAGGGGATATATAACATTGGTTTTAACGTTCACAAATTTAAAACAAATGCTATATTACTCTGAAGCTTATTTTTTTTCTGTGTATTATGATGTTTTTAAGATATATTCATATCGGGCTGGGCATGGTGGCTCACGCCTGTAATCCCAGCGCTTTGGGAGGCGAGTGGATCACGAGGTCAAGAGATCAAGACCATCCTGGCCAACATGGTGAAACCCTGTCTCTACTAAAAGTACAAAAAAGATTAGCTGGGCATGGTGGTGTGCACTTGTAGTCCCAGCTACTTGGGAGGCTGAGGCAGGAGAATCACTTGAACCCGGGAGGCGGAGGTTGCAGTGAGCCAAGATCATGCCACTGCACTTCAACCTGGCGACAGATTGAGGCTCCATTTCAAAAAAAGAAGATATATCCATATTGACACTTTTTTTTTTTTTTTTTTTTTTTTTTGAGACGGGATCTTGCTCTGTAGCTTATGCTGTAATGAAGTGGTGCAATTATAGCTCACTGCAGCCTCGAACTCCTGGGCTCAATCCGTCCTCCCACCTTGGCCTCCTGAATAGCTGGGACTATAGGCATGAACCACTATGTCTGGCTAATTTTTTCTTTTTTCTTTTCCTTTTTTTTTTTTTTTTTTTGGTAGGGACAGAGTCTCACTATGTTGCCCAGGCTGTTCTTAACCTCCTGGGCACAAGCAGTCCTCCTGCCTTGGCTTCACAAAGTGCTGGAATTACAGGTGCGAGCCACCACATCCGGCTGATGTATTGTTCTCATTCATGCTTTTTTTTTTTTTTTTTTTTTGAGACAGAGTCTCACTCTGTTGCCCAAGCTGGAGTGCAGTGGCACAAACTCAGCTCACTGCAACCTCTGCTTCCCAGGTTCAAGCAATTCTCCTCCCTCAGCCACCCGAGTAGCTGGGACTACAGGTGTGTGCCACCACACCTGACTACTTTTTGTATTTTTAGTAGAGATGGAGTTCCACCATGTTGGCCAGGCTGGTCTTGAACTCCTGACCTCAGGTAATTCACCCGCCTCGGCCTCCCAAAGTGCTGGGATTACAGGCAACTGCAGGGTATTCCACTGTATAAATGTTCTGTGCTCTTATGATCCGTTCTCCTGTTAAAGGGGTCTTTAAGTTGTTTATCATATTCTATTATTGCCAACAATGTTGCAAAAACATTCTTGGGCACCTCTCATTCTGTACTTAAGCTAACATTTCTGTAGAATATGTACAGGAGCTGAGAGGGCTAGATTATGAGCTTTACCACCTATTGACACAAACTGTTCTGTAAAAGGACTTCTGCTCCTACTGACCGTGTATGAAATTTGCTGCTTGTCTACACCTTGAACAGTGACACAGAGGCTGTCCTTCCAGTCATTGTATCAGCCGTGTCTTCGATTTTTCTGTCAAGCCGACTGCATCTACATGGGGTGGTATGTGGTTCTATCATTGGACCCCAGGGTCACAGGCCCACTCTGTACCTTCTCGGCTCTGAAATAGGTACCTGGTCACTTCTATGTCATATAGGATTCCTTGTCTGTGGATTAGGCATTCTGTGAACCCCCAGAGAGTGGTGTGTGCAGGAAAGATAAATCCAGACTAGACTTGGTGCGTGTGTGGAAGGATCATTTGGCATGGAAGGGGCTCAGTGTAGACAGGTGCTACCAAGGGATTGGTTGGTCTCGTTGAGGAACACTGTCTTATCCGGAGCTCGACATTGGTCTCTGTTGCTGGCAGTTGGACATTTAGAAGTGGCAGTAGCTAGACTGGCCTTGGTAAGTGGGAGTCCATGCTGTTGCTCCTCCTGTAGCCTCCATATATGCCAAGGGGCAATCCTATTCAGTTCTCCTTGCTATGGACTGAAGCTTGTGTCCTTAGATTCATGTGTGAAAGCCTAATCTCCAATGTGATGGTATTAGGAGCCAGTGATTGGCTCATGGTGGGGGAGCCCTCATGAATGTGATTGGTGCCTTTGTAAGAGACAGGAGAGAGCTTCCATTCTCTCTCTCTCTTCACCATGCGAGGAAACAATAAAACAACTGCATTCTGTAAACCAGGAAGAGAAGCAAATTGGCCAACACCTTGACCTTGGCCTTCCCAGCTTCCATAACTGTGAGAAGTAAATTACTGTTGTTTAAGCCACCCAGTCCATATGAATTTGTTGCAGCTGAACTGTAAGACACCTGTCATGCCAGTTCTCTAGCAGCCAGTGAGAAAGGCTAGCTCATGTGAACTTGGCTGTTGAGTGTCCCTTCTATAGGGGATACTTTCTCCTTCTCCCCCACCGACCCAGCCCCCCATAGCTTTATTGAGACATAATTGATATACAATAAGCTGCAAATACTTAACGTTTACAAAATGAGTTGAAGATAACACAATCAAGACAATGAACATATCCATCACTCCTAAAAATGTCCCTTTGTCCTTTTGTAATCCCTCCCCCCCCAAAAACTTTTTAAGGGACACTTGGAATGTGCTTATCTCAGTGGAAACTGACTTAGGTAAATAGTTCAGAGAAACCACCTGCTTCTCCATACCCCTGACTTCTATAAATAAGGATCAACATAAGAACACAGAATTACCAGAAGGTATATTTTTCTTTAAAAAAATTTTTGTTGGGGCCAGGGTCGGTGGTTCATGCCTGTAATCCCAGCACTTTGGGAGGCTGAGACAGGAGGATCACTTGAGTCCAGGCGTTTGAGACCAGCCTGGGCAACACAGTAAGACCCCGTCTCTACAAAATAATTTAAAAATAATCCGAGTGTGATGGCACTCACCTATAGTCCCAGCTACTCAGGAGGCTCAGGCCGGAGGATCGCTTGAGCCTGGGAGGTTGAGGCTGCAGTGAGCCATGACAGCACCACTGCATTCCAGCCTGTTTCAAAGAAAAAAAGTTGTGTTTGCATTATAACTCATATACCATAAAATTTACCCGTTTAAAGCATAAATTCAGTGTATAGTCACAAAGTTATGCAAGTCTTGCTGCTATTTAATTCCAGAACCTTTTTATCATCCCCAGAGAGAAACTTTGTATTCCTTAGCAGTCAGTCCCCAATCCCTTTTCTCCCCAGCTTCTGGCAACCACAGAGCAGCTTTCTGTCTGCTTGGATTTGCCAGTTCTGAGCATTTTATATAAATGGAATCATACATATGTGGCCTTTTTGACTGACAGGCTTCTTTCACTTAGCATAATGTTTTCAAGTTTCACCCATGTTGTGGCATGTATCAGTACTTCATTCCTTTTTGTGGACAAACAATATTCCATTGCGTGGATATAGCCATATTTTGTTTATCCACTTATCGGTTGATGGACATTTGAGTGGTTTCTATCTTTTGGCTGTGATAAGTAATACTGCTATAAACATTTGTATACAAGTTTTTGTATGGACATGTTTTCCACTCTCTTGGATATCAACCTAGGAGTAGAATTACTAACTCATTTCGTAAAATATATGTTTAACTTTTAGAGGAACTGTCAGACTCAGACTGTTTTTCAAAGCAGCTACACTACTTTATATTCCCATGTTCCAATTTCTCCATGTCCTAGCCAACATTTATTACCTTTTTTTTTTTTTTTGGTGGTGGGGCAGAAGGACAGGGTCTCACTCTATTTCCCAGGCTGGAGTGCAGTGGTGCCATCTTGGCTCACTGCAACCTTCACCTCCCGGGTTCAAGCGATCTTCCCCTCTCAGCCTCCCAAGTAGCTGGGACTATAGGCACACACTGCCATGCCAGCCAACTGTTTTGTAATTACCTTACTTTTTAATGATGACTATCCAATGATGTCAAGTGGTATCTAATTGTGTTCTAATTTGCATTTCCCTAATAACTAATGATGTTGTATATGTTTTCATATGCTCTCTGACCTTTTGTGTATTTTCTTTGGAGAAATGTTCATCAAAGTCCTTTGCCCATTAAAAATTGGGTTATTTATCTTTTATTATTGAGTTGTAAGAGTTATTTACACATTGTATATACAGCCCTTCTATGAGATATGTAATATGCATGTTTTCCCCTCATTCTGTGTATTATCTTTTGACTTTCTTGACAATGTGTTTGGAAGCACAAAAGATCTTAATTTTGATGAAGTTCAATTTATTTCTATTTTTTCTTTTGTTGCTTTTGCTTTTGGTAGCATATCTGATAATCATTACCAAATCCAAAGTCATAAAGTTTTACTTCTATATTTTTTCTAAAAGTTTTATAATTTAGCTCTTAAATTTAGTTTTTCAATCATTTTTAGTTAATTTTTATATATAGTGTGAGGTAGGACTATAACTTCATTCTTCTGCATATGGATATCCACAGTCCCAGCACTGTTTGTTGAAAAGACTATTCTTTGTTCTTTTGTGAGATTTTTTTAGTCATTCTGAGTCTCTTGCATTTCCATATGCATTTTAGGATCAGCTGATCAATTTCAACAAAAAAGAGAGAGGAAGCTAGGATTTAGATAGAGGTCACATTCAATCTTATATCAGCTTGGGAAGTATTGCTATCTTAATAATATTAAATCTCCCGATCAATGAAACTGGGAAATATTTCCATTTGTAGATGACTTCTCTAATTTCTTCCAATGATATTTTTCTAGTTTTCAGTGTACAAGTATAATCCTTCTTTGGTTAAATTTTTTTTCTAGTGTTTTATTTCTTTTGATGCTATGGTAAATAAATTTTTTTCTTAATTTTAATTCAGAAATTTAATTTTTAATTTAGATTGTTCTTTACTAGTATATAGAAACTCAATTGCTTTTTTGTATATTGATCTTCTATCCCGTAATTTTGCTGAATTCATTTATTAGTTTTGGTGAATTTCTTGGAATTTTTGATATATAAGAAATATTTGATTTTTTGCAAATAAAAATATTTATACTTCTTCCTTTCTGATGCCTTTTATTTCTGTTTGTTGCCTAGTTGGTCTGACTACAACCTCCAATACAATGTTGAATAGAATGGCAAGAGGAACGATTCTTGTGTTGTTCCTTATCTAGGGGGAAAGTATTCCATTTTTCACTGTTAGGTATGACATTGGCTGTGAGTTTTTCATTGATACCCTTGTCAGGTTGAGGAATTTCCCCGCTATTCTTAGTTTGCTGATTTTTTTTTTTATCATCAAAGTGTGTTGGATTTTGTCAAATGCTTTTTCTGCATCATTGAGATAATCTTGTGTTTTTTCCTCTTTTTACATTAATATGGCATATTACATTAATTAGTTTTCAAGTATTAATTTAACCTTGCATTCCTGGGATGAATCTCACTTGGTAATGCTCTGTAATCTTTTTGTACATTGGTAGATTTGGTTTTTTAGTATTGTTTCTGAAGATTTTCATATTAACATTTATAAAGGAGGCTACATGTGGTGGCTCATACCTACAATCCCAACATTTTTGGAGGCCAAGGCTGGAGGATCACTTGAGCCTAGGAGTTCAAGACCAGCCTAGGCAACATAGTGAGATCGTATCTCTAAAAAAAAAAATATATATATATATATATTTATAAAATAAATCATTTCATAAGAAAATCGCTGAAGAACTAAAAAGTTAGTGGGGAATTTTCTGGCCAAATTCCTGAGAAAAACTTGAACCAGAGAGGTAAGAGGAATATTAGTACACCTAAGATATTTTTTAACTCTGGATATTTATGATGCTACAAATTTAAGTTTTGATTCTCTGGCTTCAAGTGGGAGACAGAAGTCAAGGATCAGGACTCCCTAGAATACCCACATTTGGCTGAAACCCCGAAGTACTCCACTTTCAACATTAGAGCACAATACCATCACCACTTCCCCTGGCAAAGCATGTGAGATATTACATGAATTTTAGAAGAAGCAAGCTCAAATCTTCTCTAAGTGAAAGCATTCTCATGCTAGGTATTATAGAAACTGCTCAAGTGATTTTTGAACAGCAATAATCAACAAGCAGGAATACAAGAAAACATTAGCTAAATATAACAGAAAAAAAGACAGTAAAAACAGATCTAAAAAACCTGCAAATATTGGAATTATCCAACAGATTATTCAACCATGATTACCATGTTGAAAGAAATAAAGGATAAACCTAAACAAATGTTCAGAGAATAGAACCTATTAAAAACAACACAGTAAAACTAATTACAACATCTAAACTAAAAATAATATAAATACAATTAAAATTAAAAAGAGGTGCTTGGCAAAGTATTGGACAGTGAGGGAAGTAAGAATTGATTAATTGAAAGCTAGATGAAAAGAAATTTGCAATGTGTAATACAGACTTTTTAAATTTTTATTTATTTATTTATTTATTTATTTATTATTTTTTTGAGATGGAGTTTCACTCTTGTTGCCCAGGCTGGAGTGCAGTGGTGTGATCTCAGCTCACTGCAATCTCCACCTCCTGGGTTCAAGTGATTCTCCTGCCTCAGCCTCCCAAGTAGCTGGGATTACAGGCACCTGCCACCATGCCCAACTAATTTTTTGTATTTTTAGTAGAGACAAGGTTTCACTATGTTGGCCGGGCTGGTCTCAAACTCCTGACTTCAGGAGATCCACCCGCCTCGGCCTCCCAAAATGCTGGGATTACAGGCATGAGCCACCATGCCTGGCAGACTTTTTTAAAAAATGAAAAATAAAGAAGAGAGGTTGGGACATATACGTAGGATAATGTCATAAATCTAACACATGTTAGATGGAAATTACATAACAAAAAAATGAGAGACTGGGGAATAATTAATATTTAAAGGAATAGAATAAGATTTTCTGATAAGATGAAAGACACCAATCCATTAATTCAAAATAACCAACAGTTTCCAGGTAGAATAAATAAAAGGAGATCCACATCTGGATATATCCTAATGAAACTTCAGAATACTTTGGTAAATAAAATCTTAAAAGCCAAGGGGGATAAGAGGGAGCCTTTTTAAAAATAAAAGTATTTAGATTAACAGCTGACTTTTTAATTTTTGTGGGTACATAGTAGATGTCTATATTTATGGGTTACATGAGCTATTTTGATAAAGGCATGCAATATGTAATAATCACATCAGGGTAAGTGGGATATCCATCGCCTCAAGTATTTATCCTTTGCTTTTTGTTTTTGTTTTTTTGAGAGGGAGTCTCGTCCTGTCACCCAGGCTGGAGTGCAATGGTGTGATCTTGGCTCACTGCAATCTCTGCCTCCCTGGTTCAAGCGATTCTCTTGCCTCGGCCTCCTGAGTAGCTGGGACTACAGTTGTGCGCCACTACGTCTGGCTAATTTTTTGTATTTTTAGTAGAGACAAGGTTTCACCATGTTGATCAGGCTGGTCTCAAACTCCTGACCTCAGGTGATCCGCCCGCCTCAGCCTCCCAAAGTGCTGGGATTACAGGCATGAGCTACCGCACCCGGCCAAGCATTTTTCCTTTGTATTACAAACAATCCAATTATACTCTTTTAGTTATTTTCAACTTTCAGTCATTTAAAAATGACAATTAAATGGCTGAGCATGGTGACTCATGCCTGTAATCCCAGCACTTTGGGAGGCCGAGGCAGGTGGATCACCTGAGGTCAGGAGTTCAAGACCAGCCTGGCCAACATGGCGAGACTCTGTCTCTACTAAAAATACAAAAATTAGCTGGGCGTGGTGGCGCATGCCTGTAATCCCAGCTACTCGGGAGGCTGAGGCAGGAGAATTGCTTGAACCCAGGAGGCAGAGGTTGCGGTGAGCTCAGATTGTGCCATTGCACTTCAGCCTGGGCAACAAGAGTGAAACTCCGTCTAAAAAAAAAAAGACAATTAAATTATTTTTTACTATACTCACCCTGTCGTGCTAAGAAATACTAGGTCTCACTCATTCTTTTTAATATTTTTGGTACCCATTAACCATCCCCACTTCCCCTGCCTTCCATTACACTTCCTAGCCTCTGGTAACCATCTTTTTACCTCAATTTCCATGAGTTCAATTGTTTTAATTTTTAGCTCCCACAAATAAGTGAGAACATGCCATATATGTCTTTCTGTGCCTGGCTTATTTCACTTAACATAATGATCTCCAGTTCTATCCGCATTGTTGCAAATGATGAGATCTCATTCTTTTTTGTGGCTGAATAGCACTCCATGTGTCTATTATATACCACATTTTCTTTATCCATTCAGCTGTTGGTAGACACTTAGGTGGCTTCCAAATCTAGATTATTGTGAATAGTGCTGCAATAAATGCGGGAGTGTAGATACCTCTTTGATATACAGATTTCCTTTCTTTTGGGTGTATACCCAGCAGTGGGGTTGCTAGATCATATGGTAGATCTATTTTTAGTTTTTTGAGGAGCCTCCAAACTGTTCTCCATAGTGGTTGTACTAAGTTACATTCGCACCAATAGTATACAAGAGTTCCCTTTTCTCCACATTCTCACCAGGGTTTGTTACTGCCTGTCTTTTGCATACAAGCCATTTTAGCTGGAGTAAGATGATATCAGGCCAGGCGCGGTGGCTCAGCCTGTAATCCCAGCACTTTGGGAGGCCAAGGCGGGCGGATCACGAGGTCAGGAGATCGAGACCATCCTGGCTAACACGGTGAAACCTCGTCTCTACTAAAAATACAAAAAGATTAGCCAGGCATGGTGGCGCGTGCCTGTAGTCCCAGTTACTCGGGAGGCTGTGGCAGGAGAATCACTTGAACCTGGGAGGCAGAGGTTGCAGTGAGCCGAGATCACACCATTGCACTCCAGCCTGGGTGACAGAGCGAGACTTCGCCTCAAAAAAAAAAAAAAAGATGATATCTTACTGTAGTTTTGATTTGCATTTATCTGATGATTAACGATGTTGAGCACCTTTTCTATACTTGTTTGCCATTTGTATGTCTTCTTTTGAGAAACGTCTATTTAGATCTTTGCCCACCTTTTAATCAGATTAGATTTTTTTCCCATAGAGGTGTTTGAGCTCCTTATATATTCTGGTTATTAATCCCTTGTCAGATGGGTAGTTTGCAAATATTTTCTCCCATTCTGTGGGTTGTCTGTTCACTTTGTTGATTGTTTCCTTTGTTTTGCTGAAGCTTTTTAACTTAATGTCATCCCATTTGTCAATTTTTGCCTAGGTTGCCTGTGCTTGTAAGGTATTACTCGGGAAATCTTTGCCCAGTTCAATGTCCTGAAAAGTTTCTCCAATGTTTTCTTTTGGTAGTGTCATAGTTTGAAGTCTTAGGTTTAAGTCTTTAATTCATTTTGATTTGATTTTTGTATATGGCAAGAGATAGGGATATAGTTTCATTCTTCTGCATATGGATGTCCAGTTTTCCCAGCACCATTTATTGAAGAGACTGTTCTTTCCCTGGTGTAGGTCCTTGGCACTTTTGTCAAAAATGAATTTGCTGTATATGTATGGATTTATTTCTGGGTTATCTATTCTGTTCCACTGGTCTGTGTGTCTGTTTTTATACCAGTACCATGCCTTTCTGGTTTCTATAGCTCTGCAGTATAATTTGAAGTCAGGTAATGTCATTCCTCCAGTTTTGTTCTTTTTGGTTAAGATAGTTTTGGCTTTTCTGGGTGTTTTGTGATCCCATATAAATTATAGGATTGTTTTTTTCTATTTCTGTGAAGAATGTCATTGGTATTTTGATAGAGATTGCATTGAATCTGTAGATTGCTTTGGGTAGATGAACATCTTAAACAATATTGATTCTTCCAATCAATGAACATGGAATATCTTTCCTTTTGGTATGTGTATCCTCTTCAATTTCTTACATCAATGTTTTATAGTTTTCATTGTAGAGATCTTTTACTTCTTTAATTAATTCCCAGGTGTTTTATTTTATTCATAGCTATTGTAAACATAATTACTTTCTTGATTTTTTTTCAGATTGTTCACTGTTAGCATATTTTTTGTATGTTGATTTTGAATCCTGCAACTTTACTGAACTTGTTTATCAGTTCTAATAGTTTTTTGGTGGAGTCTTTAGGTTTTTCCAAATATAAGATCGAATCATCAGTAAACAAGGATAATTTGACTTCTTCCTATCCATTTTGGATGCCCTTCATTTCTTTCCTTGTCTGATTGCTCTAGCTATGACTTCCAGTACTGTGTTGTATAAAAGTGGTGAAAATGGGCATCCTTGTTGTAACTGACTTTTTTTTTTTGAGACAGAGTCACGCTCTGTCGCCCAGACTGGAGTGCAGTGGCGCAATCTCGGCTCACTGCAAGCTCTGCCTCCTGAGTTCAAGCTATTCCCCTGCTTCAGCCTCCCTAGTAGCTGGGACCATAGGTGTGTGCCACCATGCCCCGCTAATTTTTTTGTATTTTTAGTAGAGACGGGGTTTCACCGTGTTAAGCCAGGATGGTCTCGATCTCCTGACCTCGTGATCTGCCTGCCTCGGCCTCCCAAAGTACCGGGATCACAGGCGTGAGACATCACGCCTGGCCAACAGCTAACTTTTTAACAGCAATAACGGTAACTAGAAGAGAGTGGCTTGAAAACTACATTGTGCTGAAAAATTTAAAAAATAACTGCTAACCAGTAATTCTACACCAAGAAAATTTATCTTTCTATATTGAGGGCAAAATAAATAATTTCGGACTTCAAATAATTTTCAAATAAAAGCTGAGAAATTTTATTATCAATATTAAGGAGAATCTAAAAGAAATACATAAGCCAAAGGAATAACAAGCAAAAATGGTAGGCCAGGTGCGGTGGCTCACGCCTGTAATCCCAGCACTTTGGGAGGCTGAGGCGGGCGGATCACGAGGTCAGGAGTTTGCGACCAACCTGGCCAATATGGTGAAACTCCGTCTCTACTAAAAACACAAAAATTAGCTGGGCTTGGTGGTGCGTGTCTGTATTCCCAGCTACTGGGGAAACTGAGGCAGAAGAATCACTTGAACCCAGGAGGCGGAGGTTGCAGTGAGCCGAGATTGCGCCACTTTACTCCAGCTTGGGCAAAACAGCGAAACTCTGTCTTGAAGAAAAAAAAAATAGTGCATTGGATAAAGAAAACACGGTACAAATACACCGTGGAATACTATGTAGCCATTAAAAAGAAGGAAATCATGTCCTTTGCAGCAATGTGTTTGCAGCTGGAGGCCATTATCCTAAAAAAAACTCACACAGAAACAGAAAACCAAATACTGCATGTTTTCACTTACAAGTGGGAGCTAAATTTGAGTACACATGGACATAAAGATGACAAAAATAGACAATGGAGGCTACTAGATAAGGGAGAGAAGGAGGGGGGCAAGGGCTGAAGAGCTACCTATTGGGTGCTCACTACCAGGTGATAGGTTTAGTCATACCCCGAACTTCAGCATCAGGCAATATACCTTCATAACAAACATGCACATGTGTCCCTGATTCTAAAATAAAAGTTGGAAAAGGAAAAAAAGGGGTTGGCATAGTGGCTCATACATGTAACCCCAGCATGTTGGGTGGCCAAAGCGGGAGGATGGCTTGAGCCCCTGAGTTAAATACCAGCCTGGGCAATATAGTGAGAACTGCCTCTACAGATAATTTAAAAAATTAGCTGGGCGCCGTGCTGCATGCCTGTAGTCCCAGCTACTCGGGAGGCTGAGGTGGGAGGGCCGCCTGAACCTGGGAGGTCGAGGCTACAGTGAGCTGTGATTGTGCCACTGAATTTCATCCTGGGTAACAGAGCGAGACCCCATTTCCAAAAAAAAAAAAAAAGAAAAAGAAAAAAGAAAAAAGTTTACTGTAATATTTTTTGTGCTTTGTATATAACGTGTCTTTTTTCCCCTAGAGCTGCATTTAAAATCTTTCTTCTAATATTAGTTTTCAGTAACTGGATTATAATGCATTTAGATTGGGGGATGTTGTGTGTATGTTGGGTGTTGGGCTATGTATTTATTGTTTTCAAATTTAGAAAAAAATTTTAGCCATTATTTTTTCAAATGCATTTTCTATTCTTCACTCCTTCCTCTCTTTTTAAGTCTCCAATTAAATGTCCGTTAAACTAGCTTATACTTTCTAAAAGTCACAAAATCTGTTCGTTTTTTTTTCCAGTTTTTTTCTCTATATGTTTTATTGTAGATGTATCTCGTTTTTTTCTGATGGGAAATTTATTTCTTAATTTTACATTGATACATAATAATCGTACGTATTTATGGGGTGAATTCTATGTCTATGTCTTTGAGCTGCCTGATATTTTATTCTGCAAGGTCTAATTTTGTTTAGTTCTAGCCAGTAAAATTTTTATTTCGTATATTGTATTTTCATCTCTAGAAGTTTCATTTGGTTCTTTTTTTACTTTGTAAAATTGCCCACTTCATTATGTACATGTTTTCACTAACTTTTCTAAACATAGTTGTATTATCTGTTTTAAGGTCTTTGTCTACTAATTTCTTCATAGCTGTCATTCCAGGGTCTCTTTCCATTGACCAATTTTCTCCTGGGTATAGGTCACATATTCCTGCATATTTCTGATTTTTTCTATATCTAGAATTTGCAGTTGAGTGGTGGACATTGTGTGTGTTACAATACAGGTGTCTGGATTGAGTTCTCATCTTTTTTTTTTTTGAGACAAGGTGGAGTGCAATGGTGTGATCACAGCTCACTGCAGCCTCAATCTCCCAGGCTCAAGTGATCCTCCTGTCTCAACCTCCCAAGTAGCTGGGATCACAGGCACACACCACCAAATCTGGCTAATTTTTAAAATTTTTTGTAGAAATGAGGTCTCACTATGTTGCCCAGGCTGGTCTCAAGTGCCTGGGCTCAAGTGATCGTCCTACCTTGGCCTCCCAAAGTGCTGAGATTACAGGTGTGGGCCACCACGCCTGGTCGAGTTGTCATCTTTTAAAGACTGTTTCATTAGGCAGTTAATTTACTTGAAGTTATCAGCTTGATACCTTCAACCTCAGGGAAGTGGAATGGAGAACACAGAAAGGGAAAGCTTTTCTTTATATATTTTTGTACGTGATATTTTTTCAATGAATATGCAATAATTTTTGTAAAAGTTATTTTAAAATCTTTCATGAACATGTGTGGTCATATATTCTTGCCTCAGCTGAATCTACTAAGTATAGATTGAGTATCCCTAATCCAAAATGCTTGAGACCAGCAAGTGTTTCAGATTTGGGAATTTCTTCAGATTTTAGAACGTTTGCATACACACAATGAGATATCTTAGGAATGAGACCCAAGTCTAAACAAAAAAGAATTCATTTATGTTTCATATACACCTTCTCCACACAGCCTGAAAGTAATTTTATACAATATTTTAAATAATGATGCGTATGAAACAAATTTTTTTTTTTTTTTTAGAGACGGGGTCTTGCTCTGTCATCTCGGATTACTGCAGCCTCCACCTCCTAGATTCAAGCGATTCTCCTGCCTCAGCTTCCTGAGTAGCTGAAATTACAGGCACATGCCACCATGCCTGGTTAATTTTTGTGTTTTTAGTAGAGACAAGGTTTCACCATGTTGGTCAGGCTGGTCTCAAACTCCTGGCCTCAGGTGATCCACCCGCCTGGGCCCCCCAAAGTGCTGGGATTACAGGCGTGGGCCACCGCGCCTGGCCTGAAACAAACTTCTGACTGTGTTGTGACTGTAACTCATCAGGATGGTGAGGTGTGGAATTTCCCACTTGTGGTGTCATGTCAGTGGCTCAAAGAGTTCTGGATTTTAGAGCATTTGGGATTTTGGATTTTTCAGATAATGAAGGCTCAACCTGTATAAATTAATCTTTATTTGATGCATTGCCATCATCTGCTCTTCAGGGTTTCACTATTTGCACAATAAATACATAGATATGTGATTGGACTGAAACTATTCTAATCTATTCAGAGTTTTTTGGAATCAAACCCTTTATAATGTTTATTACTTTCCCACTTGCCTTTTTCTAAACATACAATGTGTTTTTTTTTAAGTTTATGTAAAAGTTTCCCAAAAATGTTATGAGAAGATATGCATGTTCCCTACTACTGGGATTATTTGAAATTATTTTGGAGGTTCCAATCAATGCTATATATATTAATTATATATAATTAGATATAATAATAATATATATTATATATTATATTTATATATTAATTATTAATATATGTTTTATATTATATATAAATATAATATATAATATATAATTAATAATATATTAATCAATCAATGCTATATAACATATATAGCATGGATTGATTAATATATATTGTATATTAATATCTATTATATATAAATATTTATTATATATATTTCACATATATATGTGAAATAAATTATTTGTGCATGACAGTGTTGTCTACCCAGAAAATCTAAAAGAATAAACTGAAAACCTATTGGAACCAGCAGTAAAGGTCATTAAGGTAACCAGCTACCAGATAAACACATCCCCATACCAACTAACAGGAAAAAAATTTCAATTTTATTAAAAATAATATTTCTATATACGAGCAGAAACTAATCAGAAAATAGTTCCTAAAAGGAAAAAATTCCATTCCCAATAGCAACCAAAAGCTAAAAAATAGTACAAGTGTAATAAATGTTTGAGACCTATGTGAAGAAAACTGCTGACATTATTGAAAGACATTCTGAACATATGGCCAAGGGCTGTCTGTTCTTGGATAGGAGGGTTACATTAATGTGCATTATTATGTGGCAGGCATTTTAAATGCATTATTCCACTGAATTCTCATCATAACCCCATGACATGAGTATTGTTATTACTTCTACTTTAGAGATAAGTAAATTGAAGATTCCTGAGTTGAGCTAACTTGTCAGAGCAGAAAGACTGAGTTTCTGGTGCCTGTCTCCTGTCTTTTTAACCATGGCTGCATCATACTGCATCATTTCTCCCTAAACGGTTACAGATTTGGCCAACCGCGGTGGCTGATGCCTGTAATCCCAGCACTTTGGGAGGCCAAGGCAGGTGGATCACCTGAGGTCAGGAGTTTGAGACTAGCCTAACCAACACGGTGAAACCCCATCTCTACTAAAAAATACAAAAATTAGCTGGGCGCGGTGGCAGGTGCCTGTAATCCCAGCTACTTGGGAGGCTGAGGAGGGAGAATCGCTTGAAGATGGGAGGTGGAGGTTGCAGTAGGAGCCAAGATTGCACCATTTCCCTCCAGCCTGGGAGACAGAGCAAGCCTCCGTCTCAAAAACAAGACAAAACAAAACAAAAGTTACAGATTCAATGCAATTCCTATCAAAACCTTAACAGGAATTTTTTTAACTTAAAAGTCCATCTGGGAGAGTAAATACTAAATATTGCCAAGATGTTTTTGAAAAGAACGACAAGGTGGAAATTGCCCTATTAGGTATAAAAATAGACTATCAAAGTAATGGAATTAAAAGTGTTAATAGAAAAAAATTAGCAGGGCATGGTGGCATGGGCCTGTAGTCCCAGCTACTCGGGAGTCTGAGGTGGGAGGTTCGCCTGAGCCTGGGAGGCAGAGATTGCAGTGAGCTATGATTATGCCACTGTACTCTAGCCTGGGCAATAGAGCAAGACCCTGCTGAAAAAAAAAAAAGAAAGAAAAGAAACGAAAAGAAAAGGAAGAGTTATGGTGGTATGGGTATTTCAACTTTGGGGTAAAGTAAATTCAGTAAATGGTTTGGAGATAAATGGCTATTCAGTTGTAAACTGCGGAATAGATAGCCACTTCAAACAAAAAATAAAAGTAAGATGAATTATAGTTCTAAACAAAACAACAAGAGCACCAAGAGAAAATCAAAGAGACTGTGCCCAGGGATAGTCTAAGTAACACACTAAACTCAATAACAATACAGACACAAAATATTAACATTTCTGGCAAATGTGATTAGCAGAAAAAGCTTAACATCACTGGTGAACAGGAAAATGCAAAGAAAATCAAGAAACCATTTTCCTCCTACCAATTTAACAATTGCTTTTTTAAAAATAATACTATCCAAGCTAGGTGGGTTGGCTTACGTTTATAGTCCCTGCACTTTGGGAAGCCTAGGTAGGCAGATCTCTGGAGCCCAGGAGTTCAAGACCAGCCTGGGCAACACAGCGAGACTCAGTCTCTACAAAAAATACAAAAATTAGCCAGTGTACTGGCTTACACTTGGGGTCCCAGCTACTTGAGAGGTTGAGGCAGGAGGATCACGGGAGCCCAGGAGGTTGAGGCTGCAGTGAGACGTGATTACACCATTGTACCCCAGCATGGGTGGCAAAGTGAGACCCTGTCTCAAGAAAAAAAAAAAGGGACACTATCTAGTGTCAGTGAAGACTTGGAGAAAAATCCTTATCATTGGTGGAAATATTAACTGATACAGCATTTTTGGAGGACAAATTAACATATCTATCAAACGTTAAGACTAGATCCTTTTTGACAAATGAGTGCTCATTTAGAGTGGTAGATTGACCATAAAATATGGATCCAATACTGATACAGAGGTTAAAAAGAAAAAGCTCTCTCTCTTACTTTATCTCAGAAGAATTTTTAAATTTTGTATTTCGATAATATATTGTTTTATAAAGATTCAGAGCTATCATCTTTTTGGTGCATTGAATCTTTTATCAATGTATATATTCTCTTTAGCTCTCTCTCTTAATGTGCTTTATCATAAAATTATATTTTGTCTGATATTCATATTGCCACCTATATTTCTTTTAGTTTGCATTTGCTTTTGTTCATCCATTATTTTCTTATTTTCTTTCTTTCTTTTCTTTGTTTAAATTGAGACAGTCTTACTCTGTTGCCCAAGCTGGAGTGCAGTGGCGTGATCATGGCTCACTGCAGCCTCAACCCCTCGGCTCCAGTGATCTTCCTATCTCAGCCCCTCAAGTAGCTGGTACTACAGGCACGTGCCACCATACCTGGCTAATTTTTTTTTTTTTTTTTTTTTTTTGCATTTTTTTGTAGAGACAGGGTTTCAACATTTTGGCCAGGCTGGTCTCCAGCTCCTGGACTCAAGCCATCTACCCGTCTGAGCTTCCCAAAGTGGTGGGGTTATAGGTGTGAGCCACTGCCCCCAGCTATTTATTCTTCTTCTTCTTTTTTTTTTTTCAAGACGGAGTTTCCCTGTTGTTGCCCAGGCTGGAGTGCAATGGCGAGATCTCAGCTCACTACAACCTCTGCCTCCCGGGTTCAAGCAATTCTCCTGCCTCAGTCTCCCTAGTAGCTGGGATTACAGGCGGATGCCACAATGCCCAGCTAATTTTTGTATTTGTAGTAGAGATGGTGTTTCACCACGTTGGTCAAGGCTGGTTTCAAACTCCTGACCTCAGGTGATCTGCCCGCCTTGGCCTCCCAAAGCGCTGGGATTACAGGCGAGAGCCACTGCGCCTGGCCTGCCCCTAGCTATTTCTTATTTTCAAAAACTGTTTTGGTTACTATGTATCTGATGAACATCATATTGTTGGCTTTAAAAATAATTTTAATAGACTATTTTTAAGAGCAGTTTTAGGTTCACAGCAAAGTTTAATGGAAAGTACAGAGAGTTCCCATACACACTCCTCACCCCCACATGCATAGGCTCTCCACTCTCAGCATTCCGTACAATCGTGGTATAGCTGTTACAATCGATGAACTAACACTGACGCATGAATATCACCCCAAGTTCACAGTTTACATTAAGGCTTCCTCTTGGCGTTGTACATTCCATGGGCAAATGTCGAATGAAATGCACCATCATTACAGTATTGAACAGGAGAGTTTCACGGCCCTAAAAATCCCCCGTGTTCATCTATTTATTCCTCTCTCTCCCCAAGTGCCTGACAACCCCTAATCTTTTTACCGTCTCCATAATTTTGCCTTTTCCAGAATGTAATAGAGTTGGAATCACAGAGTATACGGCGTTTCCAGATTGGCTTCTTTCACTTAGTAACTTGCCTTTATGTTTCTTCCATGCCTTATTTATTTTTATTTTTAATTTAATTAATGTTTGTGGGTACATAGTAGGTGTATATATTTATGGGATACACGAAACATTTTGATACAGGCATGCAATGTGAAATAAGCACATCACAGGGAATGGGGTATCCATCCCCTCCAACATTTATCCTTTGAGTGAGTTACAAACGATCCAATTACACTCTATTTTCAAATGTACAATTAAGTTATTATTGACTATAGTCACCATATTGTGCTATCGAATAGTAGATCACATTCATTCTTTCTATTCTTTTGTACCCATTAAACTTGCCCACCTCCCCACCCTCCATGTCTTCTCATACCTTGATAATTCGTTTCTTTTTAGCTTTGAATAATATTCCTTTGCCTGGATGTACCATAGTGTATTTATTCATTTACTTACCCAAAGACAGTTTGTTTGCTTCCAAGTTTTGGCAATTATGAATAAAGTTACTATAGACATCCATGTACAGGTTTTTATGTAGACATGAGTTTTCAGCTAATTTGGGAAAAATCAAGGAGTGTGATTGCTGGGTCATTTGGTAAGAGCATGTTTAGTTTTGTAAGAAACTGTCAAAATGTTCTACACTGCTGGTGGGAATGTAAAGTGGTACAACTGCTATGGAAAACAGTGTGGAGATTCCTTAAAGAACTAAAAGTGGAACTACCATTCAATCCAGCAATCCCACTACTGGATGTTTACCCAGAGGAAAAGAAGTCATTATATGAAAAAGATACTTGCCCACGCATGTTTATAGCAGCACAATTCAAAATGGCAAAAAATGTGGAACCAACCCACATGCTCATCAATCAATGAGTGGATAAAGAAACTGTAATTGAGATATATATATATATAAAACAGAATACTACTCAGCCATAAAAAGGAATGAATTAATAGCATTCGCAGCAACCTGGATGAGACTGGAAACTATTATTCAAGTGAGGTAACTCAGGAATGGAAAACCAAACATTGTATATTCTCACTCATAAGTGAGAGTTAAGCTATGAGGATGCAAAGGCATAAGAATGACACAATGGACTTTGGGGACTCAGGGTGGAAAGGGTGCGAAGAGGATCAGAGATAAAAGACTACAAATATGGTGCAGTGTATACTGCTCGCATGGTGGGTGCACCCAGATCTCACAAATCACCACTAAAGAACTTACTTGTGTAACCCAATACCACCTGTTCCCCAATAACCTATGGAAATAAAAAAAAAATAAAATATTTGAGAAGAGAAACTGAAATTCTTCTACTTAAAGAAGAATAGCATTTTAAGAAGTTGCCTTGATATTAAAATTTGCAGGTATTTAAAAAAAAGGAACTGTCAAAATGCCTTCCAAAGGGGCTCTTGATTCTGCTTTCCTACCAGCAATGAATGAGAGTCCCTGTTGCTCCATGTCCTTGCCAGCATTTACTGTTGGTGTGTATTAGTCTGTTCTCATACTGTTCTAAATAACTTTCCAAAACTGAGTAATTTATAAAGAAAAGGGGTTTAATGGGGTCACAGTTCCTTAGGCTATACAGAAAGCATGGCTGGGGAGGCCTCAGGAAACTTTCAATGATGGCAGAAGGCAAAGAGGAAGCAGGCACGTCCTACATGGCTGGAGCAGGAGGAAGAGAGCAAAGCGGGAGGTGCCACACACTTTTAAACAACCAAATTTTGGCCAGCGTGGTTGCTCACACCTGTAATCCCAGCACTTTGGGAGGCCGAGGCAGGCAGACCACTTGAGGTCAGGAGTTCTAGATCAGCCTGGCCAATATGGTGAAACCCCGTCTCTACTAAAAATACAGAAAAATTAGCTGGGGTGGTATCGGGCACCTGTAATTTCAGCTACTTGGGAGGCTGAAGCAGGAGAATCGCTTGAACCTGGGAGGTGGAGGTTGCAGTGAGCTGAGATTGTGCCACTGCACTCCAGCCTTGGCGACAGAGCGAGACTCCATCTCAGAAACAAAACAAAACAAAACAAAAACACACAAAAACCTCCCCCAGATTTCATGAGAATGAACTCATTGTCACGAGAACAGTGAGGGGGTCATGATCCAATCACCTTCCACCAGGTCCCTCCTCCAACACTGAGGATCACAATTCGACATGCGATTTGGGTGGGGACACAAGTCCAAACCATATCAGTGTTTTCAGTGTCTGATATTCTGATAGGTATGTAGTGGTATCTCATTGTTGTTTTAATTTGCATTTCCCTTATGACAATTATGTTATTGCTGGATGTTTATGTTTTTATTCAGCCTAAGAGTATTTAAAAGTTTTTTTAACTATGGTAAATGACATGAAATTTACCATCTTTATCATGTTTAAACATACTGTTTAGTAGCATTAACTACACTCACATTGTTGTGCAACTGTTGCAATCCATCTTTAGAAGTTTTTCATTCTGCAAAACTGAAACTCTGTACCCATTAAACAACTCCCCATTGCCCCCTACCCTTAGCTGCTGAGAGCCACCATTCTACTTTCTGTTTCTATGATATTGCCTATTCTAGACATCGCATGTACGTATAATCATACAGTATGATCTGTCTTTTTGTGACTGGTTTATTTCACTTAGGATAATGTCCTCAATGTTCATCCATGCCATACCATTTGTCAGAATTTCCTTTCTTTTTAAGTTTGAATAATACTCCATTGCTTGTGTAAACTACATTTTTTTTTTCTTTTGAGACAGAGTCTTGCTCTGTTGCCAAGGCTGGAGTGCAGTGGCTCAATCTTGGCTCACTGCAAGCTCCGCCTCCCGGGTTCAAGTGATTCTCCTGCCTCAGCCTCCCGAGTAGCTGGGATTACAGGCGCCCATCACTAATTTTTTGGATTTTTAAGTAGAGAAAGGTTTCACCATGTTGGCCAGGCTGGTCTTGAACTCCTGACCTCAAGTTATCCACCTGCCTCAGTCTCCCAAAGTGCTGGGATTACAGGAGTGGAGCTGCCACTGCTCCCAGCCATTTTTTTTTTTTTTTTTTTTTTTTTGAGACAGGGTCTTACTCTGTCGCTCAGGCTGGAGTACAGTGGCACTATCTCAGCTCATTGCAGCCTTGATCTCCCAGCTTAAGTGATCCTCTCACCTCAGTCTCCCGAGGACTACAGAGGTGCACCATCAGGCCTGGCTAATTTTTAAATATTTTTGTAAATTCCAGGTCTTGCTATGTTGCCCAGGCTAGTCTCCAATGTCTGGGCTCAAGTGATCCTCCCACCTCGGCCTCCCAAAGTGCTGAGATTACAGGCATGAGTCAACTCACCTGCCTTATATTTTGTTTATCCATTTATTTGCTTCTACCTTTTGGCTCTTGTGAACAATGCTACAATGAACATAGATATGTAAATATCCCTTCAAGACCTTGCTTGCAAATCTTTGGGGTATATACCCAGAAGTTGAGTTACTGGATCTCATAGTAATTCTGTTTAATTTTTCCAGGGACTGCCATACCGTTTTCAATAGTGGCTTCACCATTTTACTTTCCCATCAACTGTGCACAAGCGTTCTAATTACTTCACATTCTGCCAACATTTGTTATTTTTGTGGAGTTTTTGGTTTTATTTTTATTTTTTATAGTAGACGTCTTAAGGGGTGTGAAATTTTTCCCTTTAACAGAGTTGAGGCTGAGTGTGGTGGCTCACACCTGTAACCCCAGCACTTTGGGAGGCTGAGGTGTGTGGATGGCTTAAGCCCAGGTGTTTGAGAGCAGACTGGACAACATGGCGAAACCCCGTCTCTACCAAAAATACAAAGATTAACCGGGTGTGGTGGCACATGCCTGTAGTCCCAGCTACTCAGGTGACAGGCGGGAGGGTCACCTGAGCTTGGGAGGTTGAGGCTGCAGTGAGCCATGATTGTGCCTCTGCACTACAGTCTGGGTGACAGAGTGAGACCCTGTCATAAATAAATAAATAAATAGTGAGTTGAACCCATTCACATTTAATATAGTTACTGATTTCTGATATTTTATGTTTTGTATTACACTGTTCTCTTTATTATTTCTTTTACTTTCTTATTTCCTAGTTTTTTTTTTTTTGATAGACTGAATTTTCTTTTTTTAAAACTCTCTTCTGGTTGTTTGAAAAGTGATACATACTATTTCTTTTTTTTTCTTTTTTTTTTTTTTTAGAGATGGGATCTTGCTATGTTGCCCAGGTTGGCCTTTGAACTCCTGGCCTCAAGGGATCCTACTCCGTCAGCCTCCAGAGTAGCTGAGAGTACAGGTGCACACCACAGAGCTGGACTTTCTTCCTATTTGTCTATTGTCAGGTAAAGGCTCATGTTCCTTGAACACCTGCTATGTTCCAGCCCCTACGCAGATCTTTTTATATTGATGATCTCATTTAATCCTTACAACAACCCTATGAGGTTGCTCCTATTTTTAAAAATAAACTTTATATTTTAGAATAAATTAATTTTAAATTAGAATTAACTTAGAATTATTTAGAATAAATATTTTTACTTTAGAGTAATGTTTTTAGGACTTAGATTCTAAAAAGAAAAAGGAAAGTGCTGTAGGCAGTACAGAGAGTTTCTGTTTACTCTACACCCAGTACACCCAGTTTCTTTGGATAGTTTCCTTCCATAGCTTCCAAGGATATGGTACATTTACTCTACACCCAGTACACCCAGTTTACTCTACACCTGTTTACTCTAGTTTACTCTACTGGGTGTTTACTCTACACCCAGTACACCCAGTTCCTTGGATAGTTTCCTTCCATAGCTTCCATGGATATGGTACATTTGCCAAAATTAATGAACCAATAATGACACATTTTATTAGCTAAAATCTGTAGTTTATGCACATTTGCCAGGTTTTTGTCAAAATTTTACAATCTGTATCAACATACCACATGACATCAGCCTCCTGTCTCCTTAGGTTCTTGTTGGCTATGACAGTTTCTTTGTTTTGATGACCTTGGCAGTTTAGAGGAGATGGCCTTTAATTTAATAAGAACTTTTAAACATCTTTCTCCATAAGCATTTAGAATGAATTGGTATCCATAATTTTTCCCTCTGGAATAAGATAAGATCTTAAACATCTCATGCTTTGTAGGAATAATCTAAAATTTCAGTTCCAATTGAGCAATCAAATTCTTTCTGCATTTCCCTTTCTCTTTAAAATAGTTTCTTAAATGTCTTAATCTTAAGATCTCAGTATAAATTTTATCAGTTTATTTATATTTCTTACCACTTTTTCAAGTTTTGAATTTAATTATCTTTCTTGAATTACTTTCTTCCCCCCCTGAAGAAAATATTTTCAGAAAGGATGGATGGGTGATAAACTTTCTGAGCCCTTCATGGTCACACTTTTCTTATCTGCAACATGGAGATCAAAATACCCATCCCACAGAATTGTTGAAGATTAACGAGTTCATACTTTTAAGCTTTTAGCAGAGTTCACTATATAAGCAATCAATAAATGTTAGCTTTTGTTACTATTACAGTGAGCACATATTATTTTGTAATTATAAAGAAAACTATGCACAGACGCACGCAAGGAAGGAGGGATAGTGGTAAAGAAGGTGATAAAACGGAAAGTGATCTGACAGAATGGAAGAGCAGGTGACATAACCACTATTTTCAGCTTGGTAAATGTGGAAAAGTCCTGAGCATTTTTGCCAACCAGCTTAACCTGGGCTATGCTGTCATCCGTGGTCCAGAAAGCTACGTGGGTGTTAGAAGCCACATGGCCCATCTGTCTCCTCTGAGGTCACTGGAGTTTATCAGCTGTTGTGTACCCTTAGCATGAGTCAGGAGGGTTCTGGAAAAATGTCTTTCTGGTTGCAAGGACTGGCAATTCAGTTCAAAGATTAATAAACACAAAATAACACTTGAGAAGCATATGTCATGTCAAATGCAGAACGTGTGTTCCAGAGGGAGGAACAAAACACAAGTGCTCTCTAAACAGACCAAAATTTCTTCAATTGATTCTTTGTTATTCATGAGCAAGGGAGAGAGAACAAATTGTTATGCCTGACACCAGATTTCAGGCCTGGAATTTTGTAGTGTGATTCATGCAGCTATATTTAATATTTGCAGAGTCATCCAGTAACCCCTGTCAGAGCCCAGGGAAGCCTTCACCCTGGGGCAACTCCCTTCTCCACCATCCATGCACTGCTTAGGGACCCTTGTAGGACGGTCTTGGTATGACGTATCATTCCTCCCACGCTTGAATTGCAGTCGTGTCTCCATAAACACCAGTGCCGGCCAGACACAGCCAGGTCTTTCATGTCAATTTAGGAGTGTGTTGCCCTCATAAAGATAAGGCATTTAGTGCTCTTGACCTTGTTAAAGGTCTGTGACTGGCTCAGAATTTTTAATACCCAGGGAGTAGTGCGGAGGCGCGGTGGGGGATGGACTCTAGTTGTTTCCTGTGCTCAGGGCAGAATCCTGGAACCTGAGTCGCCAAAAAAAAAAAAAAAAAGAAAAGAAAAGAAAAAAAGGAAAAGAAAAATTGGATCATTAAGTTAAGATATTATGTTTAAATCTTATAATGTACTTGTAAATGTTGATGGCATAATATGTAAGTAACAAAAGACATGGCTTCATCAATTTCTACTTTAAAAGCTTTCACAGGAAAGAGATGAAGAATAATGTGGCTAATAAATGACATGCTGATAAAGTATTAAAAAGAACAGAACACTTCTGACGGCTTCACACTCTGGAAGGATGGGGAATAAGCAAACGCAAAATAAAACAGCTGGGTAGACTCAAAGGAAATAAAAAAGGGGTTTCCCCCACCCCTGTACATTCCCTCAAATAGGAGCTAAAAAGGAAAATAAAATTGCACCAAACCATGAGAGGGGAACATTTAAGCATTCTAATATTGTAAATAGACATTCAGGCTGAGTTTTCCATCCAAAAGCTAGGACAGGAAATAAATACTTAAGCATAAACTAAGAGACTAATAAGGAAATAATATTTTCAGGGGTTTAAAGCAAATAGTTTTTTTAATGCAAAAACAACATAATCAAGACATATTATCACATGTCATACATGACAGCAAATATGCTTACCAGGCTTCTTCCAAGAGCAAATGAGATAAAAGTACTTTGAAACCATAAAACGTTATGCAAATGTGCAGTAATATTAGCGTTATTTGGGAAAATAAAAGCACTGGGCTTCTCCCTTTTCCTGTTTCCCATTCCTTTTATTTACCTTAAAATACAAGTTTATTTCTGCTCAATATACCTGAGGAATTGCCTAGCAGGAAATGGAACACACACAAAATCTGGCTTTTTCTTCCTGTCTTATTGTTTGTTTGTCACAATATTTGTTTTTCCTGGTTGTTGTTTAAAAATTGTTATGGAAAATTTCAAACAGACATCAAGTTAGAGAGAATTTGATCATGAACTTCATGTCCTCATCCCTCAGAGTCTACATGTGTTATTAGCTTTTTGGCCAGTCTTATTCCATCTATAATCCCACCTACTTTCCAACTCAGATTATTTTGAAGTAAATGCCAGACATCCTGTCATTTCTGTTAGAATTCCTAAAAGATAAAAACTATTCAAAAAAGAACACGGGACAGAGGCAGGCGGATCACCTGAGGACAGGAGTTGGAGACCAGTCTGGTCCAACATGGTGAAACCTCGTCTCTAGTAAAAATACAAAAATTAGCTGGGTGTGGTGGTAGGCACCTATAATCCCAGCTACTGGGGAGGCTGAGGCAGGAGAATCGCTTGAACCTGGGAGGTGGAGGTTGCAGTGAGCCGAGATTGCCCCATTGTACTCCAGCCTGGGCAACAAGAGCGAAACTCGGTCTCAAAAAAAAAAAAAAAAAAAGAACACAGGCTGGACGTGGTGGCTCACATCCATAATCTCAGCCCTTTGGGAGGCCCTGGAGGAAGGATCGTCTGAGCCCAGGAGTTTGAGACCAGCCTGGACAACACAGAGAGACCCAGTCTCTACAAAAAATACAAAAATTAGCCTGGCGTTGTGGCTGCGCCTGTAGTCCCAGCTACTGGAGAGACTGAGGCTGGAGGATGGCTTGAGCCCAGGAGATTGAGGCTGCAGTGAGCCATAATTGCAACACTGCTCTCCAGCCTGAGTGACAAAGGAAGACTCTGTCAAAAAAAAAAAAGAAAGAAAGGAACTTACTATAACAATAATTCTTGAATATCACCAAAATCCAGTCAGTGCTCTGATTGTCCTATAATTTTTTAAACAAGTTGTTTGAATCAGGATCCAAAAAAGTTCCCATTCATTGTGATTGATTGAGGTGTCTCTTAAGATTTTTCAAGCCTGGAGGTACTGGCACAATCTCCTTCTCTCTCTCTCCCTCCTCCTCCCACTCTTTCTCTCCCACCCCCTCCACCCTCAAACCCAGCAGGTCTGACCAGGCAGCAGTGATCATCTGATTGACGCGCATTGCACTCTCTGCCTGAAAAGATGCTGTACTTCATTGAGTTCCTTCCGTTTCTGTTCTCCCCAAGCTGTAATGGCTCTGAGGATTTGGCAAAGGTTTTAGAATCTAGGAATGAATGAGAAAACTGTTTTAAAGAGCCCCTCCACACTACTGAGGTCATTTACTTTTTCTTACTCTTTACTAAAACCTGTATCGATCACTGATATAATAGATGCGAAAGATACTCTAGTGGAAAATGTCATGTAAATGTAAAGGACTGCTGATGGTTATGTTATCATTCAAGAATGTTTTACAGGGGGAGATCTTAGCAAGCAGAAGTACAAGTAAAACTGAATCATGAGCAATTTATGTTATTACCTTCAGGGCAACCATAAATTAAGCCAGATAATTGTTCCCGGGCTCTGAACACTATGGGACAAGAAGCCGTGGCTGTAAGCCAAGAAAAAAAAAGCCGTATTTTTAAAAATACCCATTTAAAAGAGGAAAAGCAATTAGGGAGCAGATCCTGTAAGTAAAGGAAGACGGGGAAATAGCATTAAGTAGGTATCCAACAAGTTATTTGATATGACAGTGGTACAAATGATGCAAAAATATTCTCTTTCTTCCCTCAAAGTTACAGAAACTGGCTCACAGTTTTTTGAGCAGTAAAGAATTTTAGGGCCGGGCGCAGTGGCTCACGCTTGTAATCCCAACACGTAGGGAGGCTGAGATGGGAGGATCACTTGAGCCCAGGAGATCAGCCTAGGCAACATAGTGAGACCCCATCTCTGCCAAACATTTTGAAATTAGCTGGGCGTGGTGGTGCATGCCTGTAGTCCTAGTGTATTAGTCTGTTCTCACACTGCTATAAAGGGCTGTCCAAGACTGGGTAATGTATAAAGGAAAGAGGTTTAATTGACTTATGGTTCCATATGGCTGGGGAGACCTCAGGAAACTTACAATCATGGTGGAAGGGGAAGCAAACATGTGCTTCTCCACATGATGACAGGAAGGAGAAGTGCAGAGCAAAAGGGGGAAAAGCCCCTTATGAAACCATCAGATCTGGCGAGAACTCACTCACTACCATGAGAACTGCAGCATGGGGATAACCGCCCCCATGATTCAATTACCTCTCACCAGGTCCCTCCTGTGACATGTGGAGATTATGGGAACTACAACTCAAGATAAGATGTAGGTGGGGACACAGCCAAACCATATCACCCAGCTACTCGGGAGGCTGAGGTGGGGGGATCCATTTCAGCTGGGGAGGTCAAGGTTGTGTTGGGTCATGATCGCACCACCATACTCCAGCCTAGGCATCAGAGTGAGACCCTGTCTCAAATAAATAAATAAATAAATAAATAAAATAAAAAATTCAGGCCAGGCACGGTGGCTCACTCCTGTAATCCCAGCACTTTGGGAGGCCGAGGCGGGCGGATCATGAGGTCAGGAGATCGAGACCATCCTGGCTAACACAGTGAAACCCCGTCTCTACTCAAAATACAAAATAATTAGCCAGGTGTGGTGGCGGGTGCCTGTAGTCTTAGCTACTCCGGAAGCAACCCAGGAGGCGGAGCTTGCAGTGAGCTGAGATCGTGCCACTGCCCTCCAGCCTGGGCAACAGTGCGAGACTCCTTCTAAAAAAAAAAAAAAAAAAATTAAAAAAAAGAATTTTAGAGACAACTCAATCTACCATTCCCGCATCCCCATCTTTTTCTTTATTTCTTTATTTCTTTTTCTTTTCTTTTTTTTTTTGAGACATTGTCTCTGTTGCCTAGGCTAGAGTACAGTGGCACAATCTCAGCTCACTGCAACCTCCGCCTCCCAGGTTCAAGTGATTCTTCTGCTGCAGCCTCCAGAGTAGCTAGGATTACAGGCGCACACCACCACACCCAGCTAATTTTTGTATTTTTAGTAGAGACAGGGTTTCCCCATTATGGCTGGGCTGGTCTCGAACTCCTGGCCTCAGGTGATCCACTCTCCTCAGCCTCCCAAAGTGCTGGGATTACAGGCGTGGGCCACTGTGCCCAGCCTCCTCATCTTTTTCACAGATGAGAAAATGGAGACCTAGAGGGGCTATGAGGTATGCCCAAAGTTGAAGAGCCTTTTAACTGTGTTGTGGGTTGTAAGCCATAGGTCTCCTGATACCGAATCCAAAGCTCTTTCTCTCTCTTCCCTCTTTTTTTCTATCAGGCTTTGAGAGAATTTACAAAGTGTTGGCCATAATTTTATGGAAATAATGCTAGCAATAAAGGTAACTTGCTATCAGCAATAGTCTTGAATCTGGAGTTTCAATTAAATTTATTAAACATGTTGGGTACCTACCACCAGGTTATAAGAATACTTTGAAGTTTCTTTTGCTTTTAACATTACACTTTTTCTCAGGTTTTTTATTTGTTTGTTTATTTGAGACGGAGTCTCGCTCTGTCGCCCAGGCTGGAGTGCAGTGATGCGATCTCCGCTCATTGCAACCTCTGCCTCCCAGATTCAAGTGATTCTCCTGCCTCAGCCTCCCGAGTAACTGGGATTACAGGCGCCCACCACCACACCCAGCTAATTTTTGTATTTTTAGTAGACACGGGGTTTCACTGTGTTGGCCAAGCTTGTCTTGAATTCCTGACCTCAAGTGATCCACCTGCCTCGGCCTCCCAAAGTGCTGGCGTGACCCACCGTGCCTGGCCACTCAGGTTATTTTAATGCCACACAGTTTACTGTCACATATATTGCTATAGGAGGTAGAGATTCCTTTCATCAAACTTACCACTCATGTTGGCACCATTTATTGTCCATTATTTGCTTTTCTCCTCGCCATCCTCCAACCCATCTCTTCGTCTCCCATTCACAGCCAAGGATTGACTTGTTTTGTACAGAAGGTGGCCGTGCCTGCTGGTAGGAAGGTCAAGAGGGACGTCCACCAGTGGTGCATGTGGCCGTCTGCCTTTAAACTTAAACTTTTGTTTCTGCTTGCTTCAAAATTATAGTTTGAAAGGTCGCTTTCATTAGCAGCTAGCTCTAGCTGCCTCTTTTCACAGGAAAGACTGTGGGAACCCAGAAAGGCGAAGGGCTTGCTCAAGGTAACTCGAGGTATCAGTGGTAGATCCAGGCACAGAGCCCAGGTCTCTGCAGTGCTCTATCGTTGGATCTTATACACAAGAGAATCAAATCTACTCAGCTGCCTAGGGATTTGTGCAGAAACAACTTCCATTTGTGGTTGAGATAACTGATGCGAGAATTTTCAGTAACAGGATTTCTTGGGTAGAAGTGGGAAAAAATCCCCACTGGGAACAAATTTAAAATGAAAAGCTGTGAAAATGTATGCCTGTCTGAGAAAAGGTGTTTAAGTTGCTTCCTGGAGTGACTTGGGTTAGAGAATGAGTTTGTAAGTGCGTGGTGACCCAGTTAATGTAGGAAGTATCAAACTCCAGGCACAAGTGACCTGAGAGAGAAGGAGTCCTCTTTTTAATAAATGTAAACAAATGCTATCTTCATTTTTCCATTTAATTTTTTTTTTGAGACAGGGTCTCGCTCTCTTGCCCAGGCTGGAGTGCAGTAGCACGATTGTGGCTCACTGCAGCCTCGACCTGTTGGGCTCAAGCAGTCCTCTCACCTCAGCTTTTGAGTAGCTGAGACTAAAGGTGCACAACACCATGCCCAGCTAATTTTTGTATTGTTTTGTAGAGACAGAGTCTCACTATATTGCCCAAGTTGGTCTTGAACTCCTGGGCTCCAGCAATCTGCTCACCTTGGCCTCCCAAAGTGCCAGATAACAGGCAGGAGCCATCACACCTGGCCTAATTTTATTTATTAAAGTAATATATGGCTGGGTGTAGTGGCTCATGTCTATAATCCCCACACTTTGGGAAGCCAAGACAGGAGGATCGCTTGAGCCCAGGAGCTCAAGCTCAGTCCTGGCAACATAGCGATAACCCATCTCCATAAAAAATAAAAATTAAAAAATTGGCCAAGTATGGTGACATGCACCTGTGGTCCCAGCTACTTGGGAGGCTGAGGCAGGAGGATTGCTTGAGCCCAGAAGGCAGAGAACGCAGTGAGTAGAGATTGCGCCACTGCACTCTAGTCTGGGTGACAGAGTGAGACCTCAAAAAAACAAAACAAAACAAAACAAAACAAAAAGAAAGTAACATATGGACATAGGAACAGTTCCAATAGGAACCAGAATCTAATCATTAAGAAACATCTTAGCATGTGAGCCATTCTGAGACAACTAGACTGCTGTCCTCAAAAAAGTCAGTGTCATGAGAAGCAAAAAGACCTGATGGGACAGGGACTATTCTATATTTTAAAAGTCCAAAAAGACAAAACAACAAAATGCAAAGTGTGAAACTTAATTAGATCCTGGATGAAAAAAGACATATAAAAGATATTTTGGGGACTATTGAGGAAATTCAGTTGTGGATTGGACATCAAATGATCATGGGAGATTATTGTGAATTTCCTTAGATGTGAAGATGATATTCTGGGCATGGAGGAAAATGTCCTTGTTCTCAAGAGACAGCATCTGGAATATTTCCGAATGAAGCGTTGTGATGTTTTTCAACTCACTTCAAATGGTCCAGAAAAAAAGGAGGAGAGATAAAGCTTATGTGGAATCCAGGTTAAAGGTATATTGGTATTTCTTGTACTATTTAACTGTTACATAGATGTGAAAATTTTCAAGCTAATAGGAAAAAAAAGTCTAATGCAAAAAGACTCTTTACAAAAAATATGGTCTCCACCCTATCCTTTTCTGTTCCCTGGGATATCTGCTTTTATATTTTATTTTTATTTTATTTTTGAGACAGAGTCTCATTCTTTTGCCCAGGCTGGAGTGCAGTGGTGCAATCTCAGCTCACTGCAATCTCTGCCTCCCGGGTTCACATAATTCTTCTGTCTCAGCCTCCTCAGTAACTGGGATTACAAGCACACACCACCACGCTTGGCTAATTTTTGTATTTTTTAACAGAGATGGGGTTTCTCCATGTTGGCCAGGCTGGTCTTGAACTCCTGACCTCAGGTGATCCGCCTGCCTCGCCTCCCAAAGTGCTGGGATTACAGGTATGAGCCACTGTGCCTCGCCTACTTTTAATGTATCTAGTTGCTTGTTCTAGTATTTAACTCCAAATTAAAAAATAAATACAGATACTGCTATTTCTTGAGTCTATAACTTTAGATAGTTCTAATAATTTTCTCTGATAGTAGGTGATGTTTTTAGCTCTTTTTACACCCCATGTCTTTTCACCACATGGTTCCCAAATTATTCTATCAAATTTTGTGTTGAGATCCATATTCAATATTTTCATTATTATTACTAAATGATACAGGAACATATACTGATTAACAAAAAAGCATATAATGATCATAGTTCCTTTATTGTGACACCTGCTTTTTTTTTTTTTACTGAATTTAATCATTGCTTTGTTTCTTCAGTTGCTTTGCTTTTATAATCCATTGTTAAGTATTTCCTCACCTGAAGAAAACAGCTTGGTTAAACTTCACCCAAGGCCATTTTTTCCCCTAAAATCTCTTCTAGTTCCTTTTTTTTTTCCCTGAGAACATCTGGTGTGGCGCTCTCTAACCACCTGCTGTGGTCTGGAGTGCATGCTCACCAGGTTTGCTCCATAATTCCTAACTGGGACTTTCCTCCACCCCTGCCCTGGGAATTCCCATTGCATTGCTCCTATGTTGGATCCCCTCTGGCTCTTGGGTTCCATGCTTCCTTGTTTCCCTATCTTATGGTTATCAGCGTTGAGTTGAGAAGTTGAATTCCATTTCAATTCCTGACTCTTTGCATGTCACCTACTTTTTCTCTCTAAAAATTCTTGGGATATTTTCTTCTATCTGATGTCCTGAAATTATACCATAATGTTCTTTGATGTTGGTCTTTTCCATTCAGTGAGCTGGATGTTGCTTGGAATTTTTCATTTAGAGGGACATGTTCTTCAACTCTGGAAAAATTTATGAAATTATTCAATAATTTTCTTCTTTCCATCTTCTCTGGTCTATCTTTCCGGGACTCTTGTCAGCCAGATATTGAGTTTCTATATTGAACTTCTGAGTGTGTTACTTTTTTTCTCAATATGATCATCTTCCTTTTGCTCTACATTCAGATAGATATATTAAACGTAATCTCTCAGTCCTTTTACTATTTTTAAATTTCTGCTATCATGTGTATTTATTTGTATTTATAGTCACCATATTTTCAGTTTTCAAGAGTTCCTTCTTTTTTTCTAATCCATTCCATTTTAAGCATTCTATTTTCATTTTATGAATATAATATTTCTCTGGTTTTTCTCATTTTTTTGTTTTTTATTGAAGTTTAATCTCTATATAATAAAATACACAAACTTTAGGGGTAAAACATAATGAATTTATATATAAACATATATTAGATCTATTACATATTATTATATTTATATATATTTGTTAAATATTATTGTATATCATATATTTATATAGTTTACATATTTGTAAGGAATTTTAAATTTTATATCACTAAACATTATTTTATTGTATATAATAAGTTATATATTATAAGAAACGAAATCATATATGATGTGACATATTTGTATATATGATTTATATTCTTATGTATGATTTATGTTTATATTATTTATGAGTTATATGTATTTACGATATAACATACATAATTTAAATACACCTGCAGAACCACCAGTCAGATCAAAATAGAAAACGTTTCCAGCATATCATTAGACTGCCTTGTGCTGCCTTCCTGATCAATTCCCTTCACAAAATAACCACCATTGCCACTTCTATTGTATTATTCAATTTTTCCTATTAGCTTTTATATTAGATATACTTACATATTTTTTCAGTAAGAGAGATCACAGTGTCAACTAATAACTTACACAGTCTACTTTGAATTGGTCCTTTTACCACTTACAAACAATGCAAGAACCTAACAACGGCTTAACTCTTTCACTCCTTCCTTAGCTTTGTGATACTGTTATCACGTATTATACTCCTGCATGTGTTATAGCACACATAGGACAGTGTTATTATTGCTAATTTATATGGAAATAGTCCTTTGTATTTTCCCACATTACTCTTTTTGGTGCTGTCTGGTGCTTCTTTTAGTGACATACTTCTTTCAGTGATCATTTTACTTCGATTTCCAGAAGTTCCTATGGTGTTTCACTGAGTACACGTCGGATGGCAACAAATTCTCCAAGTTTTTGTTTGTCTGAAAATGATTTAATTTTGACTTCATTTTTGAAGGATATTTTCACTAGGTATGGAATTCTACGTTGTCAGTTTCGTTTTCTTTTAGCACTCTAAAGATGCTCTTCCATGATTGTATGGCTTCCATAGTTTTGTTGAAAAATCAGGTGTCAGTCTAATTGTAGCTTCTTACAGATGTGTTTTTTTACTCTAACAGCTTTTCAGATTTTCTGTTTGTCTTCAGTTTTCAGTAGTCTGGATATAACATTGGTGATTTTTTTTTTTTATTTTGCCTAGATTTTGCAAAGCCTCTTGAATCTGTAGTTTAACATCCTTCCTTCTCAGACATCATCTCTTCAAACATTGCTTCTGCCCCATTTTCTTTCTCCTTTCCATACAGGACTCCAATTTTACATTTGCGAGACCTTTTGCTATGACTCATAAGTCTCTTATAGCAAGTTTTCTTACTTTTTTCTGAGTGTCAGTTTGAATAATTTTCTATTGACCTTTCCTCACATTTGCCATTTCTGTCTTTAGCTATGTCTAGTCTTCTGTTAAATTCTTCCCATAAATTCCTAATTTTCATCATTGTATTTTTCAGTCTATGTTTCTTTTATAGATTTAGATCTATAAGTTGAAGTTTTTATTTAAATTCTCCATTTTTTCATCCATTTTGTCCACCTTTTCCTCCACTTACTTTTACATAGTATTTAGTTATTTTAAAGTCTTAGTCTGCTTATTTCAATATCTGGATTGTCTGTTGGTCTGCTTCTATTGTCTGTTTATATTTTTATTTATTATTGGCTATATGGTCTTGTCTCATTGAAAAGTTGTTTTTTAATTATATATTAGGCATTGTACATAAAAGAAGTGTAGAGCCTTCAGATGATATTATTTTCCAACAGAGAGGGCTTCATTTTCTCCTATGCGAAGTACATAGGGTGAAGCACTAATCACTTCAATCTAGTTAGAAATTAAAGTGGATCAGGGCTAGGCTGCAGTTTTGGTTTGTTTGTTTGTTTGTTTGTGTTTTTTGAGACAGAATCTCACTCTGTTGCCCAGGCTGGAGTGCAGTGGCACAGTCTTGACTCACTGCAAGCTCCACCTCCCAGGTTCATGCCATTCACCTGCCTAAGCCTCCTGAGTAGCTGGGACTACAGGTGCCTGCCACCACGCCCGGCTAATTTTTTGTATTTTTAGTAGAGCCTCGGCCTCCCAAAGTGCTGGGATTGCAGGCGTGAGCCACCACGGCTGGCCCTAGGCTGCAGTTTTAAGAAGATTCAATTCACCTCTGATTCATCTCTGTATCTCGGGTAATCTTCAGCCTGACTTATAGGATTTCATTGGTCTCTCTCAAATGAAAGCATTAAATTAAATTTTTGTTTTGTGTGTTGGGGACTTGGAGTTGGCACTCAGTGAATGTCCTTTCCTCCATACCAAATTATATAGTTTGAAGAGAAATTATGGAGGCCAAAATATTATACTTATTAGTGATAGAAGCCCTGCTGGAGAACAAGGCTTTAAGCTTGCTGAACAAGTTAGCTTGTCTGTATTAAATCTCAAATTAGGCAAACTTTCTTACCTAGAACCAGATAATGCTGGATGGGATCAAGTCTCCTTATACCAGAGTACTGTGTAGGCATGAGGGCACAGCAGAGAATGTTTGGTTCTACAAGCAACTTCCTCCCAAGACGAAGTAGAGCAGAGTTGAGTTGAGCATGCTCAGTTATCTTCTTAAATTTATCAATCAAATTAATGGTTCCACCTCCCTCGTATTATGGGGAAATTTTTCACTGTAGAAAATAGGAGTGGGAAAAGGTATTCCTCCTCTAACAACATGCACTGGAGTGTGTTCTTGATAGGGCCACAACGCTGAGGCAGAATCACCATCCTCATTTGAGTAAATAGTCCCCTTCATGCATTCATTCCCTAGTTAAGAAGTAAAGAATGCCTAAAAATTAGTCATCCAAAGGTTTTCTTATTGCCAGTTCTCCCCACATTCTCTTACACCAGCGGCTGATAAACTGTGACCCATAAGCCACATCTGGCCTGCTCCCTCTTTCTGTAAATAAAGTTTTATTTGGAATGCAGCCACATCTGCTTGTTTACATACTGTTTATGACTGTTTTCACACTTCAATGGCAGAGTTGAGTACTTAGGACAGGGATTGTATTGCCCTCAAAGCCTAAAATATTTACTGTCTAGTACTTTACAGATAAAGTTTATCAACCCTTATATTAGACCATGGTTGGTTTTGTACCAACCTTTTTCTCTCTCTTTCTGAGGCTTATTTAAAGAAAGAAGGAATAACTGGATAAAAGGCCAGCTACCCTCCTCTCTATCTCTAACACACGTAACATTTGAGGATCTCTGAATATTTCTCATAGTTGTTTCTTTCTGCCTTTTAAACAATAAAGGTTCCAGTCAGAAAAACCAAGGCATGGTGTGGATCTGGGAGTTAGAAGGAAACAAGGCTTCCATGATTGATATCAGCTCTGGTTTTCTGCAAAGGACAAAGTCAAGCAAGGTTACCTATCAGTTCTCCATAGCAGGTAGTGGCCAATGGGTCTCAGACAATACAATGACCTTGAGTTCATTGTTTCTCAGGCTTGGCAGTCTCACTTTGGACAAGCAGGATAAGTGCTTATACACACTTTAAGAATATCTCTAGCCAGGCGTGGTGGCTCACGCCTGTAATCCCAGCACTTTGGGAGGCCAAGGAGGGCAGATCACAAGGTCAGGAGATCAAGACCATCCTGGCTAACATGGTGAAACCCCATCTCTACTAAAAATACAAAAAAAAATTAGCCGGGCATGGTGGCGGGCACCTGTAGTCCCAGCAACTCGGTAGGCTGAGGCAGGAGAATAGCATGGACCCAGGAGGCGGAGCTTGCAGTAAGCCGAGATCGCGCCACTGCACTCCAGCCTGGATGACAGAGCAAGACTCTGTCCCCCCAAAAAAAGAAAGAAAAAAAAATTTGTCGATTGAAGTGTTCTTTTAATTCTAGGGCAGTTTTCTTTAGTTATATCTTTAAATAACTTTTCCTATACTCTCCTCCTGTTATTTCTAGTGAGATGAAGGCTATGTGTATTGAATCTTCTTTGTCTTCCATATTTAAAACATATTCTCTCTAATCTTGTAAAATATTTATTCTCATTTATTCATTTTTGCTTTTCTCCTCCAGATCCTCCATATGCTTTATTACATTTTTCAGTGTTTATTCTACTTTGTGTTACTTCCTATTTGACCTTTATTTCTAGGATTATTTCTCAGTTTCTCTCCTGGGCTTTCATTTATTTGGTTGCCTGGGCATCTTTCCTGAGCACTTGATCTCTATGTGTGCTTTTTTATTGTGGAGAAAATAGTTTTGTTGGGCTTTTGTAATTCAGTTTTATCTGTTCAGAATCAATTTTCATCTACTATATCACAATTTCCATCTGTTCCATGACAATATTTTTCTATTTAATGTCCATTATTTGTCATTTTTTCTATCATTTATTTCTGCCAATATAATTATATAGATTATTTTAATTCATTTTTAAAATTATGAGTTTTGCTTAAAACTCATTAGCCAAATTGCTCTAATTGATGTTTTAAAAACTTTCTGCCTAACCACTAAAAAATACACACTGTTTTCAAGTGCACATGAAACATTCACCAAAATAGAGTATACACCGAGCCATAAACTGAGTCTTAACACATTTCAAAGTGTTGAAATCACACAGAAAAGAGTCTCTAAAAACGATAGAGTTAAAGTTGAAATCAGTAACAAAAATTAATATCTTAATATTAATTTGAATATTTGAATATTATGCAGTGTATTCCTAAATAACCCATATCAGAGAAAAAAGCACAATTAGAAATATTTTGAATTACCAGCCTGGCCAAGATGGTGAAACCCCGTCTCTACTAAAAATACAAAACTTGGCCGGGCATGGTGGCACATGCTTGTAATCCCAGCTACTTGGGAGGCTGAGGCAGGAGAATCACTTGAACCCGGGAGGTGGAGGTTGCAGTGAGCCAAGATCGTGCCACTGCACTCTAGCCTGGGCAACAGAGCGAGACTCTGTCTCAAAAAAAAAAGAAAGAAAGAAATATTTAAAATTGAAATAATAATTTAAAAATAGTTTAAGTACAACCTATCAAAATGTGTAGGACAGAGCCAGAACAGTGCTTAGATGGAATTTACTGCCTTAATGAATAAACCAGAAGAGAAGTTCAAAGCTATATATATTTCCATCTGAAAATGCTAGAAAAATGAGACCAAATTTAACCCAAGGAGAAACAATCTTTATACAAGCTCTGTCCTCCTCCCCACTCTCTATCAGGCATTCCAGATCTATCACAAGCTGGGAGGGTAAGTGACAGAAAAACTTCAGGCCGTTGATCTGGGATTCCCCCAGATGGGGTCCAGGGGCCTCTTCCTTCTTACTCCAGAATTTATCACGTTATAGTTTCTTTGACCCATTTGGTCTTCCCTACCGGTCTTGGACGTTTTCAGGACTGGGTCCAATCTCAACCATCTTTGCATCCCCAGCACCGATCAGAGTCACTGACACAGTGCAGACATTCAACAAGTGGTATAAATGAATAGCTATGCACTTCACTGCAGGTAACCTGTGACTCAATTGTAGAAAGATTTTACAGGTTATGGGGTTTGAGAGAATGGTGACTGCATCCATGAAGGCACCATCTAAGACAGCCGGTTTTGGGAAAAGGTGATCTCTGGTGTGACAAGTTGAGACCTCTGGGCTTTTTGTTCCATTTGTTTTGGTTCTCACTGTCTTGACCTCCTTCTTGGAAAAATCTTTAACATGCAAAATTGCGAGTGGCACATGATACTTGCTTTTCTCTCTCCAAGGCAAATAATGTCAGTCCCTTTGGTGATCCAGGGATCAGAAACTAGACTATGCTCTGATAGTATGACGGAAGGATTAACTCCTGGCCATTCTATTTTAATTTTACTGGCTTAAGAATACTGCAAAAATGGTGAAGCTGTTGTTCCTTCTATACTTATGTCCCTTTAAAGGAGATGTGTCTTTTTCTTGCTGTTGGAGCTGGTAACTATTAGGGACCTCTGATTAATAGCCCAGACAAGCCAGGTGTGGTGGGGCAGGCCTGTAATCCCAGCACTTTGGGAGATAGAAGCAGATGGATCATTTGAAGCCTGGAATTCAAGACCAGCCTGGCCAACGTGGTGAAACCCCATCTCTACAAAAAATACACAATTTAACTGGATGTGGTGGTGAGCACCTGTGGTCCCAGCTACTTGGCAGAGTGAGATGGGAGGACAGATTGAGCCCAGGAGGTTAAGGCTGCAGTGAGCCATGATCGTGCCACTGCATTCCAGCCTGGGGGACAAAGCTAAATCCTGTCTCAAATAATAATAATAATTTAAAAAAGCCCAAAGTGAAACATACGGCAAATGTCCTTTGTAATACAGAGTAGAAATCAAGCCATAGGAAGCAGCTGAGAGAAGGTTTAATGAGATGGAAGGATGTGAGAGTGCTTTTCAAGTACTTAGGAAAGTAAAGAAGAAAACAAATATTTGTTGAGTGCCCACTGGGCTCCTGGTACTCTGAGGCTATTTGCTACACATATTAATTTCTGAAATGAGAAGTAGGAAGAAGCCTATTTTGTGAAATTCTAAAAATTAAGGTCTCAGGTCATTAGGTAAAAATTACAGGGACACAGGGTCTATTTTTTCTCCTGATTACCAGTAGTTGATTATAGAAAATTTGAAAAACAAGCACAAAGAAGACAAATTATCACCTGTGATTGTACTCTCCAGAGATAAATGTTACAAAAGTTTTTTATTATATATATTTTTTATTATAAAGTTGAAGTCATGCAAAATATATTAACTTATAGCTTTCTTTTTGCCATCTAACTGCTGTAATCGTTTTTCTCATGTTGTGAAATATTCCTCATTTTGTGTTCTATTTCCACAAGTCGACGAGCTACATTTTAAAATTGAGGCTCCACCGCTGGACACTTAGGTTGTTTCCAAGGTTTCACTTAGTGATGTTATTAACAGGAGTCATACGAGGGTGGGGGCTGGTCTGAGGAAACATACTGGATGAGCAAGTGAGAGAAGAAAACGCGTTTAGCCTGGGAAAGTCACAGCTTGCTTCAAATGTTTGAAGGCTGTCATTTGAAAGAACAGTGAGACTTGGTCTCTGTGGTCTCAAATGGGAAGATTTAGAAACTGGGTGGAAAGCGTGGGAAGAAGATCCATTCACAGAATGCAAAGGCAAATTTCCTATAGTTGAGGGTGACCAAAGAAGGTCTGGGCAGCTTTAGGAGGTAGTGAGTTACCAGTTAGTGAAGACACTGAAATATAGGCAAAGAAAAATAGTAACTTATAGGAATATAATGGGTTAAATGTGTTTACAGCAGAACGACCTGAGTGTTTTGAGAACATGGGAGATGTTACTTATTTATTTATTTGAGATAGAGTCTTGCTCTGTCTCCCAGACTGGCGTGCAGTGGTGTGATCTCGGCTCACTGCAACCTCTGCCTCCCAGGTTCAAGCAATTCTTCTTCCTCAGCCTCCTGAGTCGCTGGAATTACAGGTGCCCACCACCATGCCTGGCTAATTTTTGTATTTTTAGTAGAGACGAGGTTTCACCACGTTGGCCAGGCTGGTCTCGAATTCCTGGCCTCAAGTGATCCACCCACCTTGGCCTCCCAAAGTGCTGAGATTACCGGCATGAGCCACTGCGCCTGGCCTTTTATTTATTTTTGAAAGAGGAAAGGGTCTTGGGAAAGGCTTCAAAAGTTAAAATTTGAATTGAATCAAATCCTCTTATTCTTTACATCGGGGCCCAATATTTACACAATGATTTATAGTTCACAGGATTAAAGACTTCCCTTAAAGGATGAGGAAACAAATTCAGAGAGGGTAAGTACACTACTGCAGTTCCTACGGCAAGGAGGTAGTTGAGAATCCCCTACGTTCTCTGTCCCAACAGAGAACTCTTTTCTCCAGTTGCTATTATTATTATTATTATCAAGCTCACCAATCGCTTCTAAAACATCCAGACTTGCAAGACATTGTCTGTGCCCTGCTTCATTACAATAAAATGAAAATTTCTCCAATGACTAATGTGAACAAAATGTCATTGTTGTCAGGTAAGTTTTCCTGCATGGAAATTCCATACCCTTTCTTTCCCACAGCAGCCACTGCATGATTAGAGTTTATGATAGGTAAGGATTGGGCTCCCCGCAACTCCAGCATCTATGTGTGAGTCTATGATGTCTCTGCTTGCCTTCTGCTCAGGGCGGGCCTCCTTCCCGTGTGGTCCGAGAGCCCTGAATGAATGTACTTCCCACATTAGCCCTGTGTCTCACAGATGCCTTCCATTCTGTCAACTCAGGACCCTGGAGAGCTGGGCTTCCACCCTCCACTCTACCTGTGCAGCTGCAAAGTTCATAGTCCACAAATGTGTTCCTGTTTCCAGCGTCTCCCCTGAACCCTGGCCTCCACCCCAGTTCTTCTGGGCTAGACAAGCTAGAAGGAAATGTAGAGGTCCCCTTTTGGCTACAGGAGTGGGCTGTCACCACCCTCAGGAAACCAGCTCCCTTCTGCCCCTGCTGAGGTGTCCCTTCCCACCCAGCGTTTCTAGCAAAAGCAAATCAGAAGGTCTCTGTGCCATGACCCACCCCATCCGAAAGGCACCCTCATCCAGCAGTCCACTAACGCCACCACAGCCATCTGTGGGGTTGACAGCCCTCCCACCGAACAGCCCTCCCTATCTTCAGGAAGCCGGCGTCCATGCTGGGAGCGAGAGGAAGGCCGGATGCAGATGGCCACCTCTTTCAACTCCAGAGTGAGGTGTACTTCTCTTGCTTTTAACCATTTCCTGGATTTAATTGCTTGCCTACTCCATCCTGCCCTTGCTGTTTTGCAATTCTCTGGTGACTCTGTTCTTGCAAAAACATTCATTTGGTGATCAGTAGATACCAGGCACTGGGTGAAGCACTGAGAATACAAATTCCCAGGGAGCTAGGTTTGTACCCCTGGAGGGTTTCCTTTTCTCCTAGTGCATGGAAGAAGAAACCTACCGTGAAAATAAGAGATAAGTGCCTTGACAAGAGAATGAGGCTTTCCTGGAGAGAGCAGAGGAGATGAGAAAGAATGGGTTGTGTTCTGGGAGCGTAAAGTGGTGGACCCTGAGCAGAGAAGGCCTGAGAGGTCAGATCATGAAGGGATTTGGCACCAAACTAATATGTAAGAATGTTATCCCCAAAACAAAAAAAGTCTTCTAAGCTTTTCAGTGGGCAATGATGTGATACCCAACTGTAGAGTTCCCATGAAGCCTTGAGGAACAGGGTGAAGGACAAAGGAGTCCGGGAGGCTGGTGGGAGGGTTGGACTGTTTATTTGACTCTTTTCTGTTCTGTTTGGATGTTTCAACCATATACTTGATTTTTTTTTTATCTTGAAAACAAACAGGCCAGGCACAGTGGCTCATGCCTGTAATCCCAACACTTTGGGAAGCCGAGGCGGGTGGATCACCTGAGGTCAGAAGTTCAAGACCAGTCTGGCCAACATGGTGAAAACTCATCTCTAATAATAATACAAAAATTAGCCGGGGGTAGTGGCGCATGCCTGTAATCCCAGCTACTCGGGAGGCTGAGGTAGAAGAACTGCTGGAACCTGGGAGGTGGAGGTTGCGGTGAGCTGAGATCATGCCACTGCTCCAGCCTGGGCGACAGAGTGAGACTCCATCTCATTAAATAAATAAATAAGAAAACAAATGATCATGGCTAGGTGTGGTGCCTCATGCCTGTAATCTCAACACTTTGGGAGGCTGAGGTGGGAGGATAGCTTGAGCCTAGGAGTTTGAGACCAGCCTGGGCAACATGGGGAGACCCCCATCTCTACAAAAAATAAAAATAAAAAAATTAGCTGGACATGGTGAGGCACACCTGTAGTCCTAGGTGCTCATGAGACTGAGGTGAAAGGATTGCTTGAGCCTAGGATGTCGAGGCTGCAGTAAGCCATGATTGTGCTACTGCACTCTGGCTTGGGTGACAGGGTAAGATCCTGCCTCAAAAAAACCAAAAACCAAAAACCAACCAAACAAACAAAAAACTCCAATCCTAACCAAACCAAACCAAATCAAACAGTATTTATAATATGCCAGATATGGTGCTTGTGATACAAAGATGAAAATACAGGATCCTTGCCCTAAAAGCACTTCTAGTTTAGAAACAGATATGGAAATACAACATAACAAAATAGTACTAATGCTATAACAACTATAAACATATTTTGCATTGAATTGAAGCAAAAATAGGAAAAATGTTGAAAATGATAGCAGTAAGTGTGCAGATCAATAAATACTGTAGAAATATTAAAAGATGTTCACTACATACTTAGATTAAAAAGCCAAGAAAATAAGCCAAAACTCTCAGGAACTATTGAGCTAATGAGCCAATGCAGAAAGTGATCTTTGTAGAACTCTGTGCCTCCTGCCTAATTTTAAATTCCATTACTTAATTGTTTTTCACAGTTTCATTAGGGCATTTTCCTCAACCTGTTAATTTTGAGGAAGCTATTATATACATATGAATCAATATACAAAAGTGGATTTCTTTTCAAGTCTTGCCAAAATGTTGCAAAATACGATTTTTTTTGTTTGTTGGTTTGTTTGTTTTTTTTTGAGACGGAGCCTCACTCTGTTGCCCAGGCTGGAGTGCAGTGGCGCCATGTTGGTTCACTGCAACTTTTGCCTTCTAGGTTCAAGCAATTCTCTTGCCTCAGCCTCCGGAGTAGCTGGGACTACAGGCACCTGCCATGACACCTGGCTAATTTTTGTATTTTTAGTACAGACAGGGTTTCACCATGTTGACCAGGCTGGTCTCGAACTCCTGACCTCAATCTGGCTGCCTTGGCCTCTGAAAGTGCTGGGATTACAGGCTTGAACCACCATGCCCGGCTGCAAAATATGATTTCAAGATATTCTGAAACTGTGGAATACACACTTTAATAATTACATATTTACTATTTAAGCTTTATCTTAATGTCACAAGAAAAGAAAATGTTAATGGCAATTCATAAAATAATATTGGTAAACATGCTTACATGATAAGGAAGGCAATGAATATTGTCTTCTCTCTCTCTCTTTTTTAATGGCACCATGAGAACCACATCTTGACATAAACAACTTTGTAACCTTAAGATTCTGGGAGAGAGTCCTTGGTTGCAGGTGCTGGGTTAAGGGGAGGAAGGAAGCCAGGAGCCGTGGCTCATGCCTGTAATCCCAGCACTTTGGGAGGCCAAGGCGGGTGGATTACCTGAGGTCGGGAGTTTGAGACCAGCCTTACCAACATGGTGAAACCCTGTCTTTACTAAAAAAACAAAACTAGCCAAGTGTAGTGGCGCATGCCTGTAACCCCAGCTACTTGGGAGGCTGAGGCAGGAAAATCATTTGAACGCAGGAGGTGGAGGTTGCAGTGAGTGTAGATCGCACCATTGCAGTCCACCCCGGGCAAAAAGAGCAAAACTCTGTCTCAAAAAAAAACAAAAAAAAAGAGGGGAAGGACAGTGAGAGCAAGAAAGGCGTTGGGCTAGCCCTACTTGGGAGATAGCTAGAGAATGAAGATGGCCACAGACACACTGACTGGGGTGACATTAATGTATCAATCTAACAGCATCCCGTGGCCTTCCATTTTTCTTTTTTTTTCTTCCTGTTTCTTTTTGCAGTAAAATCTCAAAAAAGAAATCAATTAAAAAAAAAAAAAAAAAAAAGGCTGGACGCGATGGCACACACCTGTAATCCCAGCACTTTGGGAGGCTGAGGCAGGCAGATCATGAGGTCAAGAGATTGAGACCATCCTGGCCAACATGGGTGAAACCCCGTCTCTACTAAAAATACAAAAATTAGCCGGGCATGGTGGCAGGTGCCTGTAGTCCCAGCTACTCGGGAGGCTGAGGCAGGAGACTCTCTTGAACCTGGCAGGCGGAGGTTCCAGTGAGCCGAAATCACGCCACTGCACTCCAGCCTGGGCCACAGAGTGAGACTCTGTCTAAAACAAGAACAACAATAACAACAACAAAACAAAAACAAACCACAAACAAAAAAGCAAAACCCCCAAATACTTCTCTGCCTTCCCAAATAGGCATCAGATAGATATACACAGGCAGGGCACAAATACACAACAAACATATTTTTAAAAAGTCACAAAATATCTAAATAAATGCAAATAAAAATAAGAGGGTGTGGCAGGGTGTAGGAAAAAGCCATTGTCACACATTACTTTTAGGGAGTGCAAATTGGTGGAGTCACTTCTGAGGAATATTTTGGTAACATGAACCAAAAGCTTTTTAAGGACACATACTTTTATCTGAAGGAGATAATTGGACAGGTGTGTAAAATGGATGTAGGCCATGTTTATACAACTTTATCTGTAGTAACAACAACAACAAAAAGGAAAAACTTCCTTAAAAAATAGAGGAGCAGTTAAACAAATTATGGCCTATTCAACTGATGGAATACTAGTAGCTGTTAAAATGATTATCTAAATTTCAGTTGATTAACACTAAAATGTGCTCATAGTATAATTGTAAGTAAAAACGGCACGAAACATATCTGCAGTGTTGTATGTGGGTGAATGTACTCATGTCTCCCTAAGAAAGTCTGGAAGGACATATGCTAATATGAAAATACCAATAAGTTTTTTTTTTTTCTGGGTGATATGTATGAGTAATCATTACCTCTTCATTGTTTTCCATATTGTAAAATTGTCTGTAATGACCGTGCATGACTGTTACATTTTGTTTTTGGACCTTAGGTGCAAAGAATTAAGAATTAACTCCTCGGCCAGGTGTGGTGGCTCACACCTGTTATCCCAGCACTTTGGGAGGCTGAGGTGGCAGGAGGGCTTGAGTCTAGGAATTTGAAACCAGCCTGGGCAACATAGCAAAACCTCATCTCTACAAAAAATACAAAAAGTTACTCAGGCATGGTGGCATGCGCTTGCAGTCTCGGCTACCCGGGAGACTGAGGTGGGGAGGATTGCTTGAGCCTGGAAGGTGGAAGCTGCCGTGAACTGTAATCTTGCCACTGCACTCCAGCCTGGGCAACGGAGCGAGACCCTATCTCAAAAAAAAAAAAAAAAAAAAAAAGAATTAACTTCTTATTTCATGGCATGGCATACTACCATTGTCAGTTTATAGAAGGCCTTTTTCTTGTTTTAATTAATTTTGTTTCTTTGTGCATTCAGGACATAGGCATGGGCAAGGACTTCATGTCTAAAACACCAAAAGCAATGGCAACAAAAGCCAAAATTGACAAATGGGATCTAATTAAACTAAAGAGCTTCTGCACAGCAAAGGAAACTACCATCAGAGTGAACAGGGAGAAATGGGAGAAAATTTTCACAACCTACTCATCTGACAAAGGGCTAATATCCAGAATCTACAATGAACTCCAACAAATTTACAAGAAAAAAACAAACAACCCCATCAAAAAGTGGGCGAAGGACATGAACAGACACTTCTCAAAAGAAGACATTTATGCAGCCAAAAAACACATGAAAAAATGCTCACCATCACTGGCCATCAGAGAAATGCAAATCAAAACCACAATGAGATACCATCTCACACCAGTTAGAATGGCAATCATTAAAAAGTCAGGAAACAACAGGTGCTGGAGAGGATGTGGAGGAATAGGAACACTTTTACACTGTTGGTGGGACTGTAAACTAGTTCAACCCTTGTGGAAGTCAGTGTGGCGATTCCTCAGGGATCTAGAACTAGAAATTCCATTTGACCCAGCCATCCCATTACTGGGTATATACCCAAAGGACTATAAATCATGCTGCTATAAAGACACATGCACACGTATGTTTATTGCGGCATTATTCACAATAGCAAAGCCTTGGAACCAACCCAAATGTCCAACAATGATAGACTGGATTAAGAAAATGTGGCACATATACACCATGGAATACTATGCAGCCATAAAAAATGATGAGTTCACGTCCTTTGTAGGGACATGGATGAAATTGGAAATCATCATTCTCAGTAAACTATCGCAAGAACAAAAAACCAAACACCGCATATTCTCACTCATAGGTGGGAATTGAACAATGAGAACACATGGACACAGGAAGGGGAACATCACACTTCGGGGACTGTTGTGGGGTGGAGGGAGGGGGGAGGGATAGCATTGGGAGATATACATAATGCTAGATGACGAGTTGGTGGGTGCAGCGCACCAGCATGGCACATGTATACATATGTAACTTACCTGCACGTTGCGCACATGTACCATAGAGCCTAAAGTATAATAATAATAATAATAATAAAAAGAAAAAAAAAATCGAAAAAAAAAAAAAAAGAATTAACTTCTTATTTCATGGCATGGCATACTACCATTGTCAGTTTATAGAAGGCCTTTTTCTTGTTTTAATTAATTTTGTTTCTTTGTGATCTGTTTTAGATACACGAATTACCTTAAAAATAAGAATAAACAAGGGCAGGTGCAGTGGCTCTTGCCTGTAATCCCAGCAATTTGGGAGGCCGAGGTGGGCAGATCAACTGAGGCCAGGGGTTCGAGGTCAGCCTCGCCAATGTGGTGAAACCTTGTCTCTACTAAAAATACAAAAATTTGCCAGGTGTGGTGGCGGGCACCTGTAATCCCAGATACTCAGGAGGTTGAGGCAGGAGAATTGCTTGAACTGGGGAGGTGGAGGTTGCAGTGAGCTGAGATCACACCCCTGCACTCCAGCCTGGGTGACAGAGCGAGACTCTGTCTCAAAAAAAAAAAAAAAGAAAGAACAAACAATAAAGTTTGTACAAGGGCAGCAAGTGAAGACTTTTACTCAGAAGTCTGTAAGAACAGTAGGGGTGTCAAATGCCAGGCCATGCCACTGTCTAGGGACCAAATGCAAATTGTTCACCTTCTCACTTGGCATAAGGAGCACTGATAGGAATACTGGTTAGTTTGCTTGTTTGTCCTTGGAATATTTATTTGGGTTATAACTCTCAGCGAGATTCCAACTACTGGACTTTTAGGCTTAGAATAGTGCATCACCAAGAGTGGTCACTAACGGATGTGAAGCCAACCAAAAGAAAGCACCATCTTGGCAGGCATCTGTGCGTTAGTTTCCCTTAGTGCCACTACAAAGTACAAACAACTAGGTGGCTTAAACAACAGAAATGTATTGTCTTAAATTTCTGGAGGTCAGAAGTCCAAAATCAAGATGTTGGCAGGGTTGGTTCCCTCTGATGGCCATGAGACAGAATCTGTTCCATGCTTCTTTGTCAGCTTCTGGTAGCCTCAGGTGCGCCTTGGTTTGTAGATGGCCACCTTCTCCTGGTGTCTTTACGTTGTCTTCCCTGTCTACGTTTGTCTTGGTCCAAATTTCTCCTTTTTATAAGGGCAGCAGTCATTTTGGATTAGGGTTCAATCCAGAGACCCAACTCGATTACCTCTGTGAAGACTCTACCTCCATATAATCTTGAATCATCTTGGTGTGGTGGAAAGAACATGGGCTTTGCAATTAAACCTGCGTTTGAATCCTGGCTTCACCACTTACTGGTGAGTGGTGACTGCCTTGAGAAAGTCATGTAATTACTCAGGACTTGTTTTCTCATCCACATAATGGGGATGTAATGTTGCTGTGAGGATTAGAGATACTCTAGAACGTGCTGGGTAAGTGGAGGCTGTTACTACCTATGAGCTGAGGGCCTTTGCTTTTCAAGGTGTACGGTCTATGAATAAACACATCTGTAAGTGAATCTAATGGGGAGAGTCTTAGATGACAAGGATTTCATCTGTGAACCAGCTCAGCTGGCATCTATACCGGAGTCCTTCCGGCCTACATGTGGTCACTTTTTTGGAGCCAGCTTAATTTACAGGTTACGTTTTTAGGTGAAGCCGGTATAAAACCATTTTACAGAATTCCAACCTGGATATGACATTCATTGACCAATGTTGTCTAAGGCTGTCACACTGGGGAAAAAAAGGGTGCAGCCTTCTAGATACGAAGACCAGCAATGCCTTCTATTCCCCCATGTTTATAATCTCAGGATTCTGCCCCACTCCGATAATCTTCTAGGTTGATTTGAACTGAAGACAAGGACACATATCTTGAGACATTGTCATATTCTGTTCAGGTTACCTGGAAGATTAACTATACAAGTTTCTTCCATTACCAGGAATAAAAATTTGAGTCAATTTAATTTAGTATTAAAGGTTGCAAATGCTGACGTGCTCTGATAAAAGCGAAAGCTTGGTGAATGGGGTGGGATGGGGTGGGGGCAGGAAGGAGACCCACAAGCAGAGAGGAAGGAGTTGGTTGTATAGGTGGAAGCTTAAGCTTGGGAGGAACCAGGTAGGGACCTCTCCTCTGAATAAGAGGCGCTCTGGGCCACTTCCTCTTTCTTCAAAACAATTAAGTTGACCGTGGACCTTAATCACACTAGCAGGGCAATTTTGAAACAATAATCCGAAAGAACTTTTGCCAGCTACGGCAACTTTTTTATATCATGGAGATCAGCCTGAAAGCAAGCTATTTGCCTGACCACTTTTTGACCAATTTATTTTCGGTTTAGTCAGGTTTCTTTCCAAGTCTGTGCTAATCTGAATGGTTACCTTAGTAATTACTTTTTGACTAATTTACTTTCGGTTTAGTCGGATTTCTTTCAAAGTCTGTGCTAATCTGAATGGTTACCTTAGTATATCAATGTCCTAGTAACTGTAGCAAGGACATTTTTGCTGGAAATCATTTAAAGCAGGTGTATTTGAGTCATGTAACATAGACAGCGGCATTTACTGCGAGTTTTTTACATCTAATATTGTTTGTAAGATTTTATCTGTTGTTACATTTGGGAAGTTTATGAAAAAAATTGGTTATGAACACTATCACAAGGTGGCAAAATCAAGCTTAGAAATCAATTAGTGACTCTGCTGTAAAGTAGTATATATATACACACACATTCTTTTTAGCTACACTTATTAAATGCCATTAGAGTTGGTACAAAATACAATTTTTAGCTGGTGGCTCTCTACCGATTACAACGCAGCCAGCACAGCATACTTGGGTTTTCAAGCCTCGGGAGCTCACCCAGCAATATATAGCCAGGATATTAATAAAGAGTTTTGATGGTTAAGGACAAGCAGGCAAATTAAGACTCTGGAAACCGAGAAGGTGTACAGAAAAAATCAGAGAGCTGGACGACAAAGACATAGTACTAGCACAAGGGGATTCATCTAAGGGGCATTCCGATGGAGCAGGCAGGCTGCGCCCAGAAAGGTGGGGAGGGGTTGGAAGCAGATGGGCAGGCACGGGCGAGCGTGCACAGCCTGAAAAAGTTTTCATGATGGTTCCAGCCTAATTTCCCAACGCTGGTCTTGGGCGCCACAAAACCTGAGCGGCCCGACCGGAGCCGGGTGCCAGCCTCAGGGCCGCCGGGCCCGGCGCAGCGTCCGGAATTCCTGCGATGTCTGGGGCGCGGCGGTGGCTCCTCCCCGCCCCCACCACGGCCTCCGCCGGCATTTTCCGGCTAGGAGGCCCGCCAGCCCTTCGAAGAACCGGCTCCACGCGCGGCCGGTCGCGGCCGGCGCGCTTCCCGCGGAGAGGCGAGCGCGGCGCCCGGACCGCGGTGAGAGCCCTCCAGGCCCGGGCGCGCGGGGTGGGCTTCCTGGGTCCCCGCCCGAAGGCCGCGGCGCCCCTCCCCCTCCCCCGCCCCCGCCCGGGGCAGCCCGCCCCTCCCCCCGGAGCGGGCGGGGCTGCGGGCGCCGACGCGGGCGGGGCTGCGGGCGCCGACGCGGAAGCGCGGGGCGCTAGGGCTGCGTGGGCGGCGGCGCGGGAGGCCGCGCGCGCTCCCCGGGCCGCAGTCGGCGCGGGCGCGGGGCGGGGCGAGGCGGCCGGGAGGCTGCGGGCGCTCGCGCACAGGCCTGGCCGCCGCCTCGCCCCCCCTTCCCCAGCCCCTACCCTCCCTCGGCCTAGCCGTCCCCCTCCTTTCCCCTCCCCCGGGCGAATCACGCGCCCTCCTCTGACACTCGTAGCGGACCCGAGCTCCGAATTTATCCTTCACGTGACCTGAGGGGGTTGGGTGGTTGGCTGGGGACAGAGGAGGAGACGGAAAGGAGGGAACGGAATCTGCCGTTACCTGAGCAACAGGCCCCGCCCGCCGGCTCAGGGCCGGGGGGCGGGAGGAGGACGTCAGCACGTCAGCCGGGGTTTTGCGTTTTGATTGACAGTTGCTATAGCGACCGGGTCGGTCCGTCGCCATTTTGTTGGTTGGTTTTTTTTTAAACCCTTTCGCTTCCCGCCCGAATAATAATAAAAAGCCCCATTGGAGTGAGGCGGGGGTGGCGGCGGCAACCGCGGCGGGCGTATCCGGGGAGACTGCTGCTGTCGCTGCTGCTGATCGCGGCCCAGGTCGGCCTCAGGGAGCGGACACCCCGAGCGGGGGGTGCGGGCGCCGCCGCCGCCGCCGCCGCTTCTGCTGCTGCTGTTCCTGCTGCTGCTGCTGTTGGTGCCGCTGCCGCCGCCGGCGAGCGGGCGGGACCGGTGTGAGTGCGAGTGTGTGTGCGAGGGAGCGTGTGCGAGGGCGAGTGTGCGCGCGAGTGTGCGGGTGTGTGCGAGTGTCTGTCTGTGCGGGGACTCGGGGGCGGGCGGTTCGGGCTCTCCTGGCGGAGGAGCCGCCGCCGCCGCCCGGGCCCCGGCGCTTCTCGCTGCGCAGGTTCGGAGCGCGCGCCATTTTGTGAGATTTACAAAATCTTCCTCGGGAAGAAGCCGCCGGCAGCAGCCGCCGCTCGGCGCCCGGCCTCGCCGACGCCGCCCTCTGCGCCGGGCCGGGCCGCGCGGCCCCGCCGCCGGGAATCGGGGCCCGGGGACTGCGGTATTTGCCGGGGAGGGGCCTGTCGCCTCCCCGGCCCCGGGCGCCGCTGGAACCGCGAGCCGAGGAGAGACTGAGCAGGCTGCGGCGCGGCCGGGAGCCGGAGCGCCGGGGGCGGAGAGAGGCTGCCGGGGCGGCGCTGGCTGCGGAGGCCGCGGCGGGAGCGCGGCGCGGGAGCCCGAGGCTGAGACTCACCGGAGGAAGCGGCGCGAGCGCCCCGCCATCGTCCCGGTGAGTGTCCGGCCCGGCCGCGGCCGCGCCCGGGCTGGCGCTCGGCTCCCCCGGCGGCCCGCAGCCGGGCCCGAGCTGAGGCCGGCCGGGCGGAGGGAGGGACCTGCCATTTTAGGAGGAGGCGCCGCGGGCCCTGGGCCGGTCGCCGGGGGAGGGAGCCTCAGGCCCGGTCCGGGAGGAGCGGCGGGCGCGAGCGGAGGGAAAGTTGCGGAGGGTGGGAGCGGGGGCCGCGGCCTCCGGGGAGCTGGGGCCTGGGGGGCCGTAGACAGCGCCAGACCTTCACTGGCCGCCGGAGCGAAGGGGTGGAGGTTGTCTTCCTCCTCCTCCTCCTCTTCCTCTTCATCCTCTTCCCCCAGCTCCTCCCTCGTCCCTCCTCTCGGTCCCCACCAGTGTGGGAACCGCCGGGGTGCTTCGCAAGGACAATGCACGGGTTAAGAAAATGGGGCCGGCTGCCGGGTGGGCGAGGACGGCGGGGCCGGGCCGGGCGCCGGCGAAGGTCGGGAGCCGCTGCCTGGGCGGCCCTGGGGGTCCGCGCCGGAGCGAGGGGCACTCACTGGCCTCCGAAGTTGGGCGGGGAGCGCGAGTGTCCCCGGCGGCTCGGGTTGGAGGGATGACCTGCCCGGCAGCCGGGGGAGTTGGTGGCTGAGGAGAGGTGAATTAGAATAGATACCTGTGTATCGCCACAAAACTTCACGAGTTTATTTATAGGCACAAACCCACTCTCGCTTCGGAGCCACCAGAGCTGCTGAGTAGCTCAGCACTTGGCGAAAGGCTCCTCCCTAATCTGAAATAGTTAAAAATGGTAAAATTAGTGAGTCAGTGACTCTGGTTCCTTGCCTGTGCTTTTCGCCCAACCCTAGGTGACACGAATCCCATAATCTGGGCGCAGCGCAGGAATGCTAGCACCATTTGGTTCTTGAATTCCGCCCAAATTGTCAGAAAATACGCCTTAGAACATTGTTTTCACAAGTGCCAGGCTGTGTTCTCAGGGTTTTCAGTGGATCGACCAGCTTGCTCAGCCAGTAGGAACTGTTCCCATTTTACAGATGAGAGGGTGAGTCTGGAGAGGGGCTGGTCTAAGGTCATACAGCTGGGACTCCAGGAGCCAGGAGGCTGTAGCCAGTCTGGACTTGTGAATCATTAGGGTGTAACTCATTATTAGAAATACTGGCAAATTTTGGAGTGATTCGTGTTTAATGACTCAGGGTTCTAACCTAGAGGTTGTGTCCCCGTAAGGTTTTTAGCATGGAATTACCTTTGTGGCTTGCCGAGGCCGAAAGGTAAGATAATGGTGATGAGCTCTCTTAATAAACTTTTCAGGCCTTCCCCCCCCCCCCCCCGAGAAAACTATGTAGTCAATTTTTGAATGAAAGGAATTAAAAATATTCCTTGGTGTGTTTTGTACTTCAAACAATTTTGATTATAGTCATTTTCTGAGTATTGATGAGTCATAAGAAAGTTTTGTGTAAAGTTATTTTTAGTTATTCTTTGAATGCTTAAGGGTTCCTTTGTGACCCTTTTATAGTTTATGTGTCCAAAGTATTAATGAATATACTTAGCATTTTGATTTTGCGGTGTTTTAATAATTCAGGGGAATTACTTTTAGCTTTTGTTTTCTTAAATTTCTCATATCTTGATCAGTTACTTTAGGAGAATATTGTTTTCAAGTAGACTTTTAAAAATGTGAGACCAGAAGTAAAGTTTCATGTGCTAAGGTTTTAAACTGCAGAAGATCATTTCAAAGAAACTGGTTATGAAAAAAGCTTACTTGATTATAGTCAAGATTTTTTACGTATACTTCAGGTATCCCAGTACTTTGGAGGATTTTCCCTGGTATAGCAGTAGTGTTTATGGTAGCTGTCCAAATTTATTTATACTTCAAACCATGCCAGAAAGTTAAGGACTTCTGTCAATGTCTGCACCTAGTTCTCTTGTAAGACTAGTAATAAGTTCTCTTGTAAAAAGTTTATTTTTACCTCAAGAGAGGCATAAGCTCAGAGATTATTACAGGAGGAAGGGTCACCCCTTGTGTTTGTGCCATGAAGGCACACTCCTTTTTACATAGTGGGTGTTGAAAAAATATTTGAAGAAATAGACCTGAATGAATGGTAATTATTGGTAGGGATGGGAAATGGACTAAATGACCTAGTGAGATCTTTGAGATCTAAGTATAAGATCATCTCTTAAACCTTTTAACAATATTTTGGTGGAACCTATTAGAAACTTAACAAACACATTATTATGTGCAAGATACTTAAAAATAAGTCCAGTTTTTTAGAGGCAGTAACATTTAAGATAATTTAAAACATTCCATATTAGTGCAATGTCTTGTTAGGGAATGTGGACAGTAAAAACGACCATTTGTTAAATTTTTTTTTCCCCTCCAAAATATTGTCTGATGTTTGCTCCTTGGTGTTATTTATGGAGAGTTACTGTTTATGACTTAAAGATATGGGGGTGGAGAGGCCTAGGTAACTGCAACAATGTATTTAAGTAATTTACATTAGGTTTTTAGAGTGCTATGACTATCTGCAAAAGGAAAATTCAAGATACCTTGTTATAAACATGGTATACAGTGACCTTTGGCATGCATTTTGTTTTGTAACTACACAAAGAAAGTGTTAATTTGGATTGAATCTTGGTTTTCACTTGAAAACCTTTTTTTTTTTTTAAGAAATAGCTTAGAAATTTAGACTGCCCTGAGGTGTTTTCGTGTGTCTGTTTATGGTTGACAAGTATCTAGTTATGAGAAGAAAATGTGTATAGAATTAACTGTATTATAGGCGAGAAGGGAGTTGCCTTATAATCTTGTGCCACTAAACACAAGATAGTAGAAGAGTGGGCTTCACTTGTGATTTTCTTGGTATTTGTGATTAGGTGTGTGCCAATTTGTCTTTGCTTTGGCATTAGCTTTCCTCATATTTTAGAGGGCTTTCACATTTCCTGTACACACACAGGAAACAGTTTCACCCCTCCCCAAGAAAAAACTTATCTAAACCCAGCAAAACCCAAAAACTTCCAGAAAGTCTTTATCAAGAACTTAGTTCTTCATCCCCAAAGTTGTGTGAGTCTTATTTTGTAGTAATCATAAGCAGTTATTTAAACTGAACCAAGAATCTTTACTTTCTGTTGAGTGTTTTGGTGATTTTACCTCCATATATGTTCGTCTATTTTCGATTTAGAAGTAAAGATATTACCTGAAACTATTAGTAATGTTTCCTGAAACTTGATACTAACAGTTTGCTCTGTGAAAGTGAATTGTGTGACCAGTATAATAGCACCTTATGTATATATGGTGGTTTTGCCTTTTAAAAGGCTTTTTACCAGATGTTATCTTGACTGTTGGGCAATTTTCTGATGGCTAGAGAGGTGGTAATTTATAACCCAAAGCTTGCTCAGCTTTGGATTAAAAAGTTTGGAGAGTTAAAATTTGTGTTTAATTACTTGGAAAAATCAGCAAATTATATTAAATTACCTAAAATTTCTTCTCAGTTGCTCCCAAATGAAGAAAGCTTTTTGAAATCTTGCCTTATGTCAGTGCTACAATGTTAAGCTAGAGTTGTAAAGTTTACCATAGAGTGTTTGAAAGTGAAATGTAGACTTCATGTGACTAAAATAATCATTGAAGGTTCATGTTGGGTAATTGAAGAAAGATCTTATTTGTTAATGTACTGGCTACAAGCAGCCTTAGTTTGATTATTATTTTTTTTGTATATGGAAACAAAATGATTTGGAAATACTGCACTGTGTAAGCCAGCTAGGTATTTAAAAAGTTAAGCTTTTGCTTTGAAATCCTACTTCCAGAGTACTAAAACGAGTGAGAATTGTTTATTGGAGATAATACCCTACATTGAACACCTGAAATGGCGTGGTTTCTCTTGGGCATATATGTTTTGCTAATGTAGAACCATTTTGGTGTCTTGGCAGTTGGTTCTTATACCAGAGCTATGTATCTTCTCTTCTAGAAAGCGATATTTAAAAGTTTGTATTAGTGTTAAAACTAAGTTTTGACAAGTTACATAATTTTTTTTTGGTTTGGGGCAGATGCTCGTATCTGATATATAGTGAGTAATAGCTTAAAATGTGTCTTTGTTCTTGTCAGTGAATATTCTTGTTTTATCTCCCCATGTTAGAAAAGTTTGTTTTAATTGATTTTTTTTGGAGGGGCCCAGTGAACTGGCTTAACATAGAATGAAACTGGCTTTCAGCATCAACTCTTTTAAATAACATCCCTGTTCATTAAATAACCCCCTAATTTTTCTGAGTGTATAACATTTCCAATGACAAGATTTGATTTTTTAATTTTTAAAAAAGCTTTCACAAAAAGCTTTTCTGTATTATCATTATCTATATTATTTGATAATAGAGCCATTTTGGCATCTTGGCAGTTGGTTCTTCTACCAGAGCTATGCATCTTCTCTTCTGGGTTTTTCACAAAAGCTTTTGCATGTCCATAAAATGTTATGGACATGTATGGTTAAGGCTTGCATCTTGGCACCCATGTATTTGGGTAAAAAGATGCTTGAGGCCTGGCGTGGTGGCTCACGCCTGTAATCTCAGCACTTTGGGAGGCCGGGGTGGGCGGATCACTTGAGGCCAGGAGTTCGAAACCAGCCTAGGCAACATGGTGAAACCCTGTCTCAAAAAAAAAACAACAAAAAACAGGTGTGTTAGTGCCGCCTGTGGTCCAGGCTACTCAGGAGACTGAGGTGGGAGGATCACTTGAGCCTGGGAGGTGGCGGTTGCGGTGAGCTGAGATTGTGTCACTGCACTCCAGCCTGGGTGACAGAGTGGGGCACTGTCTCAAAAAAAAAAAAAAAAAAAGTCAGCTTGAACTGTGACATCTGTCTGTCTGCTTGCTATCCAGTTATAGACAGCAGTTGAGGCAGCATGATACTGTGGAAAGATCCCCTGCCCATGAAACCATGAACAGAGGCTCCAGAGTCTGGCTGATCTGAGTCTCAACAGGTTCTGTTGGCTGTGTGACTTTAGGCACAGTGATTTCAGCAAACATTAGTTCCCTCATCTGTAAAATGAGGTTGATAGTATTAGCATAGGAATCTTGTGAAAATTGAGATAATGCATGTACATTTCTTCATGAATTTCTTTCTTCTCCTTTTTTCTCTCCTCATCTTCATTCATACTCATTCTGTGATCCTAGCATAAATATTTTCTTCAGAGAGGCCTTCCCCAAACCAGGTAAGCTTCCTTGGCCATGCATTCTTTTTTTGGCTAAGCAGGACCATTTGTTTTTCTTTCGCAACCCTTACTGCAAATATAATTATTCATATATGTTCTTATTTATAATTGTTCATTAAATTTCATTTAATATAATTGTAAATTTAATTTTTTCAGTAGATTTTAAAGTCCATTTGGAGAGGAATAAGTGTTTCTTGATCATGGCTATAACTCCAGTGCCTGGCACATAGGGGAGTTCAGATTCATGGAATGACAGAATGCGGAACCTGTATGTTGAATCCTTCCTGACTACCACTCCTTAGCCATGTCATCTTGGGCAAAACAGCTTCTCCTCGCTTCACTATCCTGTATGCCAGATATAGATAGCACTGGCTGCCCTGCCCAGGATTTTGAGAATGTGAAATGAGACACTGTAATGAAGTGCTGAAGTGTAAAATGCCATATAAATATAAAATGGCACAGTAGCAATAATCTCAGTAATGGGGTTATTCAGTAGGAAGCTCTATTGTGACTTAAAGTAAGAGTATAGAATTTTAGCTTTGCTGAGTTGGTTGGTAGCTAATATTTAAGAGTTACAATAAATTTAAGCTTTCTTATATGTACTAGTTAGAATGTTGATGGGCCTGTTTTTGACTAAATACAGTGGCTTAAATGAGAAGTTTATTTTTCCTTCATAAAACAACAGTATAACTTATCTAAGGCTGATATGGTGGCACCACGATATGAGGGAGCTTGGTTCCTTCTGTCTTGTTGCTTTCCTGTGCTTACCATTTTCTTCATGGTACAAGGCAGTTTCCCACTACATCCACAGTCCAGGACTAGGATTTTGGAAAGGCACATTCCATCCCTTTAAAGACAAACCTGGAAGTTGCATACATGATTTTTGTTCATACCCTATTGGTCATAACTTAGTCATGTGGCCAGTTTAGATACAAAGGAGTCTGGGACATGTGGTCTTTGTTAGGTGGCTATTTGGCTGAAAATTTGTCTCTACTGAAGAAGGGGAGAATGGGGGATGATTAAACATTGCCTGTCACACTTTGAAATGTTTTGGGAGAAGCTTCCAGAAATAGACTTTGAAAATACAATGGATTGCACTAGTTAATAAGTTTATTTTCTGTATTTAATCATTAATTTTTTAAACTATGGTATGTGAATTCAAATAGACTATTATGCAAAATATACGTAAGGGGTCAGATTAGAAAAACGTGGCTATACTTTTAGTAGTGAAGGGATTTTGGGTCTAATAACAGTTATTTTACTGACGCTTTATTTTCTGATAGAAACATGGTTCTTGATTGCTGTGCTTGTATTATGTAAACAATATTTGAAATCTGAGCTTTTGCATTTAGTGTTAATAGTCCACTGAACCAACTGTATGTCTTCCTGCTCATACCCTCAGCAAACAATGCTGCAGTAACACTCGCATGTTGTCAGGATGTCATAAAGATTTGAGTCACCGAACACTGCAAGAAGGATGATAGAGATATTTAAACATACATTTACTATCTGGTATGTTCCTCTTGAATTCCTGTGGGTTTGAAAAAAGAAATATAAATACCTAAGATTCCTTTAAACTGTAAAATATTATTAGCTCTAGTACAGACTTGGGAAAACTAATGGTTCCCAAACAGTCTTCTGGAGAACTTGTCAAAGTTAAGAGATTTCCAAGCTCAGATGCCTCTCTTTCTGTAGGTTTAGAGTGATGCTCTGGAATCTGCTTTCTTTTTTTTTTTTTTTGAGACAAAGTCTCGCTCTGTCGCCCAGGCTGGAGTACAGTGGTGTGATCTTGGTTTACTGCAAGCTCCGCCTCCTGGGTTCACGCCATTCTCATGCCTCAGCCTCCCAAGTAGCTGGGACCACAGGTGCCTGTCACCACGCCCGGCTAATTTTTTTGTATTTTTAGTAGAGACGGGGTTTCACCATGTTAGCCAGGATGGTCTCGATCTCCTGACCTCGTGATCTGCCCGCCTTGGCCTCCCAAAGTGCTGGGATTACAGGCATGAGCCACCGGGCCTAGCAGGAATCTGCTTTCTTAAGGACTCCAGGTAATCCTGATGCAGTAGGAACATTTTGAGAAACACCGATACAGTTCATTTTTCACATATTAGAGAAGGAGGTGGGTGCAGAGAAGCTGAGTGACTAATCATTGCCTCAGAATAAGCAGGCCTGGGACTAGCGTTGTTTTTCCTGACTCTTGGTTCTTTGTTCTTTCTACAGAAGAGGGAATAAAGGACAAGGTGTACAGAGTGCAGTGGGATTTTATAGGAATAGTTATCATCTTAAAGTAAGTATATGGCTTTTAATATGGGAGTTCATGTCTAGTGAATGGTTGGTCCAATTGTCCTTTTTGCCCTGTAGAAAAATAATGTGAATATTTAAATACTCAAGTGAATGTTTAAAGGTGAAGTGAATATTTAAAGGTGAGAAGCTGAAGGTTTTAAATAAGGTTTTGTTAGTATCAGCACTATTGTGGGCAATGCATATACAGCATTAGAATAGATGTATAGGCAGCTACTTACTTGACATGATTAGAAGGAACAAAGGTAGTTCTTGTCCTCAAATTACTACTTTTCTCTTAGGTTGGTTGTAATTTTCACTGTTGGAATTCATTTCATTAGATTAAGGTAAAATCTGGAATTCCCTAGTTTAAAATTAGAATATTCCTAGAGGAATATTCCTTTTTTTTTTTTTTTTTTTTTTTTTTTTTTTAGATGGAGTTTCACTCTTGTCACCCAGGCTGGAGTGCAGTGGCACAATTTCGACTCACTGCAACCTCCGCCTTCCGGGTTCCAGCAATTCTCCTGCCTCAGGCTCCCGAGTAGCTGGAATTACAGGCGCCTGTCACATACCCGACTGATTTTTTTGTTATTTTTAGTAGAGACAGAGTTTCACTATGTTGGCCAGGCAGGTCTCCAACTCCTGACCTTGGCCTTCTGAAGTGTTGAGATTATAGGTGTGAGCCACCACGCCCAGCCCTGGAGGAATATTCTTTACCCGTTACAAGGTTAACAGTTTATTTTTATCAGTTATTATTATTAGATCTAGCCTGAAAACCCATAGCCCTAAATTGGAACAGGCATGCCTGTTTTTGCACCCAAAAGTTGCCTTTTGGCCCGCCAAGCCCCCCTATTCCCATACCCATATAAACCTGAAACCGCAGGCCCCACAAGCAGACGAGGAGATGAAGAACAGAACAACGGAACGGCGCGGCAGAGAGAAGAGAAGGAGTCTGAGTGGTGGGAGGAGTTCCACTGGGAGTGGTCAAAGGGGAGAACAGCCGTTTAGTGCAGGTGTCAGTCCAGAAATCAGAATGATGCCTGCACTAAGAATGTTTTGGAAAGGAGGGAAGAACACAGTACATGTGCCCTTTACTGAGAAAAATGAAGGGTATGTTTAGGCCAGGCGCAGTGGCTCACGCCTGTAATCCCAGCACTTTGGGAGGCCGAGACGGGTGGATCACGAGGTCAGGAGTTCAAGACCAGCCTAGCTAAAATGGTGAAACCCCGTGTCTACTATAGATACGGAAATTAGCTGGGTGCAGTAGTGGGTGCCTGTAGTCCCAGGTACTTGGGAGGTGGAGGCAGGAGAATTGTTGGAACCCTGGAGGCGGAGGTTGCAGTGAGCTGAGATCGTGCCACTGTGACAGAGCAAGACTCCGTCTCAATTTTTTTTTTTTTTTAAGAGTATGTTTAAGAAATGTCACCTTGTGGTATGGTCATGGGAAGGTTCATATGAGTATTCTCTGGTGGCCAGAGGTTGGTAGCGTTAGCTTGCTTCGATGGCTTCCTGTCACTGAGAGAGTTGGTAATGGCACTGTGGGTAATTCTGCCTAGGACCCTGTGCTTGATTAACTACTGGACTAGAGGGAGTGTCCCTGTTTTCTTACTGTCTTATTTCTTAGGGCCCGTATTTGAGCAGTGTTATCAAACATACAAGGTACGGTTCTGATCATCTAGGATATTCTAGTTTTTAAAGAGATCCACAAGTAGTATATAGTTTAAAAAAATAAGCTCTGTGGAATGATAGCAGATCATTTCCCCCTTCTCATGTTCCATAATAATAACTGTTCAGTTTTTCCTGCCAGAAATGTATGCACGTGTATATATACACACACTATTATATATATTATACTTCCAGTATGTATTGTGTTAGAAAACTATGTATGATCCCATTATTTTTAAGTGCATAGACATTAGGTGTGTGTGTGTATGTGTGTATGTACACAGTGTCTATGTATTTAAAATCTAAACCAAATGGGATCATACGTACTAAACACACAGTTTTGCAACTTAAGCTTTTTATTTATTTAGTTAGTTTTTGAGACGGAGTCTCGCTCTTTCCCCCAGGCTGGAGTGCAGTGGCGCAGTCTCGGCTCACTGCAAGCTCCGCCTCCTGGGTGCACCCCATTCTCCCATCTCAGCCTCCCGAGTAGCTGGGACTACAGGCACCCGCCACCACGCCCGGCTAATTTTTCGTATTTTTAGTAGAGATGGGATTTCACCATGTTAGTCAGGGTGGTCTCCATCTCCTGACCTTGTGATCCACTTACCTCGGCCTCCCAAAGTGCTGGGATTACAGGTGTGAGCCACCGCTCCCCACCAGCATTTTTTTTACTTGACCTATGTTAGAAATATTTGCATGTCAGCTCACAGAGTTCCCAGTTTTTAAAATTTGGGACAGAGTCTCGCTGTCACTAAGGCTGAAGTGCAGTGGCACGATCATAGTTCACTGCAGCCTTGACCTCCTGGGTTCAAGCGATCCTCTCACCTTAGCCTCCTGAGTAGCTGAGATTATAGGTGTGCACAACCACGCCCAGCTGATTTTTAAATTTTTTGTTGAGACATAGTCTTGCTATGTTGCCTAGGCTGGTCTTGAACTCCTGGCCTCAGTGATCCTCCCATCTTGTCCTCTCACAGTGCAGCTGTGAGACACTGCCCAGCCCCTATTGTTTTTAATGGTCGGAAAGTATTCTGTTTTATGAATGTACCTCTATTTAGTCAGACTGCATTAAAGGACATTTAAGTTCATATTTTTGCTCCTTTAAACAGTGCTGGTGTGTACTTCCTTGCATGTATAGTTGTGTTCTGTGAGTATTGGCCATAGGATGTCTATTTATAAGGAAAGTGGCTGGTTGGCCAGGTATATGGATATTTGAATATGTATTGCCATATTGTCTTCCAGAAAGTAGCAGTAGTTTATGCTTTCACCAGCAGCATCTGAGAGTGTATAGTTTCTGAAATCTCACCAACACTGTTGTTATCTTAGATTTTTGTGAATGTAATTGGTGAATAATGATGTCTAGTTGTTTGGATTTGCATTCCTTTAATTATGACTGAACACCTTAAGTTGTGCTATAAGATTTTTATTTTAAATAACAAAATAATTCATTCTTCATCAGATATATGTTATAGTTAAAGTATTTTCTGGGGTCAGGCGTGGTTTCTCACGCCTGTAATCCCAGCACTTTGGGAGGCCGAGGTGGGCTGATCACCTGAGGTTGGGAGTTTGAGACCACCCTGACCGACATGGAGACACCCTGTCTCTACTAAAAATGCAAAATCAGCCGGGTGTGGTGGCACATGCTTGTAATCCCAGCTACTCTGGAGGCTGAGGCAGGAGAATTGCTTGAACCTGGGAGGCGGAGGTGGTGGTGAGCCGGAGATCACGCCATTGCACTCCAGCCTGGGCAACAAGAGCGAAACTCCGTCTCAAAAAACAAAACAAAACAAAAAGTATTTTTTGGGTTCCCTTTATTTCTTTACTCTGTTGATTGAATAACTGATGTTTTGATAAATTGTAAATACCTACAGAAAAGGGGGCTCTTGTTCTTCAATTGAGTAAACATTTGCATGTCCTCTGTATGAGATATGAGTCGTGGTAGAAGCTTTTGATTACAAAAGTGAATAAGGTTTGGTTACATCTGCTTTTAATGTTGAGATAGGTGTGTGAATACAGGAAAACTTGAACACAGATAAGACTATGGCCGTTAACAGTTAGAGGGGTTGATATGTGGAGAGCTAGAAGAGCACAGGAAGTAAGACAATTATGGGGATTCGAGTGTGCATTGTGGAGGAGATGGGACTGGGTCTCGATCTTGAAGAGCGGATAGGCTTTTTATGGTGGAACCTGGGGACTTGACAGTCTACTGGAGGGAGTCATGTGGGCAATGGGTGGTGGTGGGAAATGAAGGTGACTTTGAAGAATGACAGAGTCATATGCCTGGAGCATCAGATGAGGGAGGGAGAGTGAGTTTGGTATGCTTAGGGAGTGAAGGGGACACTTGTGGACATGAGAGTGGTATTGAGTCTTAAATATTATAAAGAATATGAATTTGGGGCGATTGAGGGTTTTTCAGCAGGGATTAGGACAGATCTGTGGGTTGGAGAGAGGTGACACTGTAAGAAGGAGGGTTTGGAAGGCAGGACCATTCTAGATGTAATGTATAGGCATGAGGGAATACGAAGAGGTGAAAAGTGGGAGACAGATGGGAAAACCTTAAAAATATTCTTAATTATACTTTAATTTCCAATAGACCAAAGTGAGTATTTCTGGATTTAAACAGCAACATGGCCAAGTTTTCGGAGATAGGAAAGAGAGTATTAAGCTTTGTTGGCAGTATAGTAAAAGGTTCTAGGAATGCAGTGATTAGGTTTTAGTGGGACATGGAGAATATGTCCTACTGAGGACCTGAAGGAACTGTTGAGGAACTGAAGATAGAATTATTATTGTAGTTCAGACCTTAACATTAGGAAGAGGTGGAAATAATTTGCAGCACCATTAAATATGAACTAAAAAATAGGGCAGTGGGAGAAGGCAATGTTTGAAGCTGTGACTGTAAAGGGAAAGGTTGTATCGTAATTCATGGTTTGGAAAATAGAGAGTAGCTGAGCATGTGAGCAATTTTATTTTTTTCTGAGCATCTTAGTATTTGCCTGAAAAAAATCTCATATGCTCTTTATTTTTACATGTATCCTAATTGGAAGATTGGTTATTTAAAAAACATTTATCTTGTAGAGTGATAGAACTATTTATTGAGCCACCTGCTGGTGCCAAATATAGAAGAACCTGGGGCCTGGGAATCAGTGCTGAAACAAAGGCCACTCCTGTCCTTGCTGTCATGGATGTTACGTTCTGGCTGGGGGAATCTTTAATAATTCTTGAGTAGGCCTAAGGACTTAGTCTAGAATAGATATAAATTAAATTTTCCTTAAAGCGAACATAGAGTCTATAAAATGGAATAATTTTTGATGTTGCTTTCTGAAGGTCAAAACATTTTTGTTTCATTTTAGAGTCCTTTTAACAGTTCATTTTGACTTAAAAGTTTGTTTGGATAAAAATAGGACTCTAGCCCTTAAGACAAATACTGTCTGTTGAAAAATTTATTCTGATTTGGTTATTTTCCCTCGAAAAGAACAACTGTTACCACAGTGGTGTTTTTTACTTTATCTTTACATCAAATGTTCGTTATTGAGAGACATTGCTTCTGTGTTATAAAAGATTGTTTTGTAAAGGTTTGTTGAAACAACAATGGTAAGAAAACTAATAGGATCTCATTGAGTATTTTACAGTTTAATTTTTTTTTTGTATTTCGTTGTTGTGGTTCTGTAGTACAATTTAAAACATCAGTGAAGCTAGGTAAATTTACCTAGGAATTGGCCTGAAGGCCCACAGTTACTCAGCAGTATTAGAGACAGCTATGCAAAGGGAGAAGCCAGGCGTTTTAAGATTCATGGGAGACAGTTTGTAGGAAGGCTGTTTGCTGAATAAGACAAAGATACGGACATGCAAAGTAAAGGATGTGGGCCTATAGGGAAGGTCAAAGAATAAGGAAAGTTCCCTTGAGTGAGCAGAAATGGAAGAGGGATTTAAGCAAATAGATGAACAAGAATTCTCTCTCCTAAAAAAAAAAAAAACCTACAAAATTGTTTAATGATTTATTATGACTTTTAGGGTAAAGACCACACTAGTCACAGGATCTGGAAGCCCTGCCACCTGAATGATCTGGCTCCAGCTTACTTACTGCCTCTTCTCACCAGTCTCGGGATCATGTGACTACTGGCTCCTGGTCTTTGCATATGCTGCTTCCTTGGCTTGGGATCATCAGTTCTATCAGCTCTTCTATCACTTCTATCAGCTCTTCGTCTTAAAAATCTCATGTCTCCTTGTACTCTTCCTTCATAACGCTTATTAGAGTTGATAATTTTTTAGTGCTTATTTGATTAATGCCCTCCAGAGATCAGGACCAGTAGTATTTTGCTCTCTTTTGCAATCCCAGTGGTTGGCAGGGTGCTTGGCACATACTAAACACTAAATAAACAGTTGTTGAATGAATCAGTGAACTACATGTTTTGGTCTTTACTAGTTGGTCTCAAGGACCAAAAACCTACAGTAGGAAGATGTTTGTTGGACTAAGAGATGAGCAGGAAATATGAGAGCTTTGAGGAAAAAGGAAAAGATGAAATTTTTTAAAGATAGGATTAGAAAGTTCTATGTAGTCAGGAGAAAAAAATTATTCGTGGAATAACTCGACAAATGCATATGAAATGCCTACTATGTATTGAGAATTAGATACTGGAAATGTGGAGTGGAAAGATTCTGTCTTCTATATTAAAGGAGTGTATAATTGTAGTAGTTTACTGAAATGGGGACAGTCCTTAGTGGTTGTTTGGAGCAGGTGTAAGTTGTGGAGAGGGATCATCCTGGATCAGGATATTCTTCACTGTTCTAGCCTACACAGTGAAGTTCATTCAGCAGTTATATCTGGAATGTAGCTCTGGCATTTGTAGTAGCTTTCAGGTGCATATCGAATATAAGTGCTATAGCCAGGTGTGGTGGTGCGCAGTCCAGCTACTCAGGAGCCTGAGGCAGGAGGATTGCTTGGTTCTGGGAGGTTGAGGTTGCAGTGAGCTGTGTTTGTGCCAGTGTACTCCAGCCTGAGTGAGTACACTTTGAGTGAGACCCTGACTCAAAAACAAAAATAACAACAAAAATCCCTGTAGCTTTGATTATTTGTTTAAAGACTGACAGAATAGTTAAAGTTCATTTGGATTCTTTTTGGCTTTAACTTCTTCAAGTTTGGACAACAGAACAAGAATGAGGAAAAAGTTTGTAGTATGGACAAGTTTTCAAAAGAATTGAGTCGTGTAGTTAGAAAATTGAAGCTGTTGATCTTGTCAGGTGAATGAGCTTTCTTAAAGCTTATAAAGGGATATGTTTGAATATAGTTTTGTAACCTTTTTCAGTGACTAATTTCTGTAGTAAATATTTGGAAAAGCAAATCATCACATAATTCCTGCAGGTCTCTTTGTGCCTGGCTCCATGCTAGGCTCTTGGGAAATAATAGTGAATCAGATGGATATTCATGGTTGCTGCCCTCATGAAGCTTGCTTGCTTTTTTTTTTTTTTTAATTAAATTTTTTTTTTTTTATAGTGATGGAAATCTCACTTTGTTGCCCAGGCTGGTCCAAACTCCTGGGCTCAAGTGATCCTTCTGCCTCAGCCTCATGAAGTGTAAGCCACTGTGCCTAGCAGGTGAAGCTTTCAGTTAGTCAGAACTCCCTGGAGTGAGTTTAAAGGAAAACCTGGCTTGTGGATTGGGTGAGCAGTTCTATTGATTTACTTATTTATTTATAATTTCTTGAACTTCGTTTTGGTAGCACCATTTTAAGCTACTTTAAACTACTTGTTGCTTTATTTCTGGTAACATAGGGAGTGTGGGATCACACTTATTTTACCAAGGTAAAATAAAAACTTGGATCTTCAACCTTTTGGAAGATTATTTTCTAGAAAAGGTATTCTTGTAAATCTGAGTTTCTTCTCTTAAAAAGCAGGCTACTATTTAGTAACAGTAACAATAGCTACTATTAATCAGTTACCTGCAGCAGACCAGCCACTGGCCTACTGAATGAATAACTATTTATTATTAGTTATTTTAATATACCTAGAAAGTGATTGGTATTATCCCTGTTTTATAAGTTGCAAGGAAGTAAATCATAGTAGATTGCATATGCCACCTCCAGATAATAAAAAGCCTAAACAGTTAAGTGCCGTAAAGTTGAACATTTAGAGAAAAAGAAGAGTTTCTGTAACCCATTAACTGAAGAAATAGATAAAAGTTCTGGCATGCTGGGATTGATACCTTGTGCTATTGGTTCATTAGTTTTTTTGGATTATAAACAAGATAATCTAACACCTTTCTATGTTTGGGGAAGTCTATCTTAGGAGTCTTTGTGGGAGGGAGAGTGATCTCCACCATTAAGAAAGCTAATTGTTCACTTTCCCCACTGCTTTTGCAGTTAGGATGCAATCCTGTGGCCTCCATGACTGGCTGTGCTTGACTACCTCAGAGGCCAGTGATCTGCAGAGGCAGGCGGTATGTAGAATCTGTATTCTCTAGTCAAGGAGGGCTGGGAATGGGATAGCAGCTTAACTTTTCCATAGGCAGCAGTGACTGAGATTCCAATTGCAACACTTAGTGCTTGGTGTTAGTATCAGTATAAGTTGCCGTGCCTGAGTCTTGTTTGGTCTTCACTGGACCATATCTGTGGTTTGAATTTTGGATGTTCTTGACTGTGTAGCTTTCCAGCCTGGTCCCCATGGGGTTTTCTGTGAGTTACCTAATACACTTTAATAACTTCCTTTCAGCTTAAACAAAGCCAGAGCCAGTTTCTTTGTTTGCAACTAAGAACCTTTACTTGGAAGATGCTAATTAAGACAATAGGTAATTCCAAGGAACTCTCCTGGGTCAGGTTTACCTGCATGTAGATTAGAATTTACTGAGAAGAGTTCACAGTATATATTAAGTGAAATACTTAGAAACCTGTTTATTGATTTAATTAGTTTGCTGAATTTGAGTGCCTCTTCTTGGCTGGGATATGTTTTAGGTGTTAAGGATACAGGAGTGACAAGATTGACAAGGTCCCTGCACTCACAAAGCTTATGTTCCATTGTAAGATGTAGAGTAAACACGAAAGGAAATAACATAATTACAAAAAGTGATAAATGCCATGAAAAAAATAAAGATGGGGTGATGTGATAGGTAATGGGGTGTGTGTGTATGTGTGTGTGTAGGAGTTGTATCTTAGTGTAAAACATTTAAACTTCACTGTCAGGAATCATGGCTTCTGCTTTGGAGTATTCTGAATTTGCCTTCCTACTGTAAACATCTAGAAAACTGGACAAAACAGAGGGAAGAACCGTTTTCAGATATCAGATAATAGGTAGCACAGAACTGTGATCCCTGACAGATGGGAACCAACTGAGATGAGCCCTGTGATGGCCAGTTTTCTGCTTGAAGGCACTTTTCACACCTCAGTGCAGGAAGGGGATCCCAGATAAAGCCATGTGGCCCCACTAAGTTGAGAAAACAAAGATTGGAGTTAGGGGTAACCAAGGGTGGTTGTCATTTGAGGAGCAGAGTTCCAGAGAGGAGGGAGCTATACTGAGAAAGAGTTCTTATACATCTACTTAGTGGTCCCCTTAAATGTTTGATTATACATGTATAAGGTGAAGTTTCACAAAATAACAGTTTCTGGGGGAGCTGTAAGCAGAACAAATCTCAGAGTTTACAGAGGGCTGAGAATTATTTGAGTACCTTGTAACCAGAGTAGAAATGCAGGATTCATTGAGATCCCAGAAGAGTTAATGTCTTAGTAGTGGGGCTAAACTAGTCTTGAAGACTCCTAACTTTGCCTGAAAAAAGCTTAAAAGCAAGCCTTGAAAGAAGCAAACTAATCTGAAACTAATGTAATTGCCTGTTACTACAGTGCCCAACATTGTTTAAAGGAATATAGCAGATCCCAATATTAACCATGTAAAATGTCCAGCCTGCAATCAAAAATTACTAAATGTGTAAAGAAGCAGGTTAACATGACTCGTAATTAGGAGATCAAGCAGTTGAAACCTAGAACTCACACAGATGTTAGGGTTGACAGACAAGGATATTAAAGCAGTTATTGTATTTCATATTCTGAAATATTGTATTTCATGTTCTGAAAGTTTGGTAGAAACGTGGAAGGTATACAAAAGACCCAGATCAAACTTTTAGCAGCAAAAATTATAATACGTGATATGAAAAATACACTGGATTGCATTAATGGTATTTTAGACACTTAGAAGGAAAGATCAGTGAACTTGAAGACACAAGAGAAAACTTGGTCAATAGAAATAGTAATGACAGGTAATAGAATTAGCAGACAAGGTTGTTAAAATGGCTGTCATAAAATGCAGGATCAGATTGTGGTTAATGTTGACATCTTGGACGTGAGGTTTGCTTAAGAATAATTGTGACAAGCAGAAGTTGGCTTCATATATACATCTACATGAAGTTAGAGTAGTTGAAAATCAGTATTTGAGCAGAGCAGGGAGTATGGTAGAAGAACTTTATTATGCAGCAGTATGTTTATCTCTTGCTAAATGACAATATCACCACAGTTAGTAGCTTCAAACACGCACTTCCATTTATTGTCTCAGTTTCTGTGGGTCAGATGTCTGAGCACAGTTTAGCTGAGTCCACTGCTTTAGGGTCTTAGAAGGCTGTAAAGATGTTGGCTGAGGCTGTGGTCTCATTTGAGACTTAACCACAGAAAGATCTCTTCTAAGCTCATATGGTTGTTGGCAGGATTCTGTTCTTTGTACACTGTCAGACTGAGGGCCTCAGTTTCTTGCTGTCAATCAGCAAACATTTGCCATCAGTTTCTTGCCATGTGGTCCTTTCTGACACACCCACTTACTTTTGCAAAGCCAGTAAAAGAGTCACCTTGCAAGAGGTGTACATCTTAAGTGTCGTTAACTGTGGACATGACATCCCATTACCTTTGTTGTATTCTCTTGCTTAAAAACAAGTCACAGGTACTGCCCACACTCAGGGAGAATGGTCTGCACAGGATGTGAACACTAGGAGGTGGGTCATGGGAGCCTCCATCAAAGTTCTCTGAACTTTTCTTTCTTATCGCTTCGTGACTTGTTTCACCGGAATTTTAGAGCTATTAGGCTTTATTGCTTTAAGAAAGCACTTTTAGTATTACCATACCATGTTCTTCTAGTTAATGGAGAAATTAGTCTGAAAGATTTTCCCTCTGTTTCTGCTCTTCTTCCCTGAAATTTGCTCTGCAGACCGCTCCTCCTTGAGATGGTATGAAGGAAATAAGCCTGGGGAAAATTACCTTCTTGGAGATTGACAGCTCACATTAGCATATTGTAGGAAGCCTTCTTTGCACCCGTTAACATAGTTAGGGCAAACTTTATTAAGCTTGCCCTGAGCACTTTATAAACGTACACACACCACTAGCCAGTAAGGTATTGTTTTCATTTAACCTATGATGAAACAGGCTTAGAGGTGAACTAATTTTCCCATTTTAAATGGGAAGTGGTTGATAGGGTAGGATTCAAACCAGGCCTTAGTTTCCACTCTTAGGTTTTATTCTGTATTGCTTCTATATTATGGCGAGTTGTATAATTATTTCACTATATATTAATATTACAAGGTAATACTAATAGAAATAAAGTGCACAATAAATGTAGTGCGCTTGAATCATCCCCAAACCATCTCTCCACCCCCAACCCCCACCCTGTCCTTTGAAAAATCGTCTTCCACGAAACTGGTCCCTGATGCCAAAAGGGTCAGAGACTGCTGCTGTCGAGCAGTACTTGTCAAACTTTCTCACATTGGGGCCTTCATGGACGAAATTGAAGACACTGTTTTGGGTAATCTGAGGGTTTTAGGGGATCTTTGCACATCTAAAACATCTGTGGTGCTGTGTGCCACACACAGCAGTTGGCAAGCTCTGCCCTATAGGTAATTACTTTTTCCTCAATTCTTTTAGCTGCTTCTTCAATTTTCTTGTCTATTCTAAACAATGTGCTTATTGTATCAGGATGCTTTTGGATGCAACTATTGAACCTGACCCATACTGGCTTAAAATAAGAGGACTTCACTCACAATTGAAATTCCAGGGGACAGGCTCAGGGGCTAATTGATTTGGTAGCGCAGTAATGTCTTCAGGGCCCCAGGTTTTCTCATTTCCCCCTTTAGTGACTGGCAGGCTCTATCGTCAGATTAATCAGATGGCTGCGGCAGTGTTAGGAGTTGGATTCAGATGCAACAATGTCCGTGGGAAGAAGGGAAAATTGTTTTTCTTGTAGCTGGATAAGAATGTGGAACCTTGGCCTAGGAACACGCCCTGGATTCAGGAAACACTCACTAGAAAGGGAAATGGGATTACACTTAGACCAGTTAGTCTCACTCCTGGTACTGGGCACGCTCTCCTTGAGCACATGTCTAAATGGACGTGGGTTCCCTGGCACTGGGCATGCTTTCCTTGAGCACATGCCTAAATGGAGGTGGGTGTGCAAGTGGGTTCTGAACAAAATAAGCTTCTGTTAGAAAGAACGAAAGGGAATTTGGAGGCCGGGCAGGCAACCCTGTCCCTATTTTTGTATTTGACTTAAGATTTAAGACATTATTTGTTGATTTTATTTAAGGTCGATGACTAACATTAAGCCCCCTATCATGCTTTTTTCTTCCAGCTCCTGATTATAGTTATATAATCTTTTTTGGTAAAATCAATATTCCATGCTTAATTATGACTAAGTTTTGTTCACCATAAACCAGATTGTGTACTATGACTATATTTTCCACCTTGTATAATCTTGTTTTTCTAAGAGTTAGTAATTGTATTTCCATTTGCTTTGTTTTCTAGTACTTGTAAGTTTTCTCATACTTTTTAGTAGCCACTCAATATAGTTTTTGGTATAATAAAAAATATCCGACAGTTTTTGTTCCCTCTTAAGAACCATCTTATAGAGCCTCAATCAAACTGCTCCTCTATGAAATTCTTGCTCTCTGGACCTAATAGGATCCCTTTTGCATATTTTCCAGCATGGGTGGATCTCCTGTTTCCTGGCTCTCTGGCCATTATCGTTTCTGTTTTTATCCTTCATTTTACTGGAGGACATCTTTCAGTACTTCCTGAGGAAAGGGTACATGGGAGGCTAATTTTTTGAGATACTGTCAGAAAACATCTTTAATCTGCTTTCATTTTTAAAAGTTTTGACTGGGTATAGAATTGCAGTTGGAATGTAATTTTTACTGAGAATTCTGTATGTATGGCTTCATGGCCTTCTAGCTTCATACAGCAGATACAGTTTGAATTTTGGATTTCGTTAAAAAGAAAACACAACACTACAGAAAAGGTAGAAAATATAATGAGCTGCTTGTACTCATCATTCACATTCAACATGTGTTAACTCATGACCTCTTTATAAATGTCTTATGTTTTTATTTCTCCCTCTTCCCTTCATGACCTCCTTATAAATTTCTGTGTTGTCATCTTGTCATCTGTCCCTCTTCCCTTTGATTTTTTTTTTTTTTTTTTTTTTTTGCCCAGGCTGAAGTGCAGTGGTCATAGCATACAGCTGTTTCGACCTCCCTGGGCTCAAGTGATGCCACCTCAGCCTCCCAAATAGCTGAGACTATAGGCACATACCACCTTGCCTGACTAATTTTTCTGTATTTTGTAGAGACGGGAGTCTTGCCATGTTGCCTAGGCTGGTCTCAAAACTCTGGGCTCAAGCAGTCCACCCACCTTGGCTTCTCAAAGTGTTGAGATTACAGGCATGAGCCACCGGCCTGACCCTGCCTCTTTTGCATTTGTAAAAGCAAACCTAGATGTATAATTTCACTTTTGAAAATTTTAGTGTGTATCTGTAAAAGATAAGGATGCTGTAGCACCAATACCTTAGTCATACCTTTAAAAGGTTAACAGTGAGTCTTCCAATATCCAGTAAGAATTTACATTGCCTTGTTTGCCTCATCAATATTTTTTTTAACAGCTTATTTAAATCAGGATCTAAGCAAGGACCAGAAATTGCCTTGTTTGACAAATCTTTTGAGTTTTTTTTTCTCCATTTTTTTTTTTTCGGAGTCTCGCTCTGTCGCCCAGGCCGGAGTGCAGTGGCATGATCTTGGCTCACTGCAAGCTCCGCCTCCCGGGTTTATGCCATTCTCCTGCCTCAGCCTCCCGAGTAGCTAGGACTACAGGCGCCCACCACCATGCCCGGCTAATTTTTTGTATTTTTAGTAGAGACGGGGTTTCACCGTGTTAGCCAGGATGGTCTCGATCTCCTGACCTCGTGATCCACCTGCCTCGGCCTGCCAAAGTGCAGAGATTACAGGCGTGAGCCACTGTGCCCGGCCAGAAAAGTTTGTACTTTATTATTTTTTTGAGATGGAATCTCATTCATTCTGTTGCCCAGGCTGGAGTGCAGTGGCTGAAAAAAAAATTTTAAATTAAAAAAAAAAAAATTTTTTTTTTTAAGAGATGGAGTCTTATTGTGTTGTCCAGGCTGGTCTTGAACTCCTGGGCTCAAGTGATCCTTCTGCCTCAGCCTCCCAAAGTGTTGAGATTACAGGCATGAGCCACCACTACCTGGCCTTACTTTTCTTTCTCTATTTTAAAAAAAGTGTGTATATATATATTTAAACAAATATATACACTGCAGTCTTGACCTCCCTGGGCTCAGGTGATTTTCCCACCTCAGCCTCCTGAGTAGCTGGGACCACCATGCCCAACTAATTTTGTAGTATTTTTGGTAGAGGCAGGGTCTCATTGTGTTGCCCAGGCTGGTCTTGAACTTCTGGGCTCAAGCAGTCTGCCCGCCTTGGCCTCTCAAAGTGCTTGGAATACAGGTGTGAGCTACCGTGCTGGCTTAAAAGAATATTTTTGATTCGAGGTTGGTTGAACTTAGGGATATATGAAGGACTGTTTTGTTTTTTTTTCCCATCATAGCATTGTCTCATTTTCCTCTGGATTCCTGTTTTTCTGCTTGTTTTGGTTTCTTTCCTTGATGTTGGCAGCTTTCCTGAAATATTTGGCCATCCTTGGGCATGTGGCTTGTATTTAGGAGTAAGACATAAAGCTGATGGGAGCTCTTTGCGAGGGTGAGGCTTGTTCGCTGGAGGCTTAGTAGGCGGATTGGTGGACCCATGAATATGAGTATCCCTAAGGTTTTATGGCGGTGCTCTTGGGTCTCAGGTTGGGGTTGTGAATCCCATGCTGGTGTTCTGCAGGCAGAACTGTGGAAGGAGAAGGGCTGGCATGCACAGTTCTGTCTAAACACTCTTGCTCACTTCTGTAGTATTTACTTGTTTATTTTGTTTTTTGTTTTATTTTTTTTTTTAGAGACAGGGTGTTGCTCACTTGCCCAGGATGGGATGCAGTGGCACAATCACAGCCCACTGCAGCCTTGAACTCCTGGGCTCAAGTGATCCTCCTGCCTCAGCCTCCCAAAGTGCTGAGCTTGCAGTTGTGAGCCACCATGCTCAGCCTTCACTTTTGTTTTCAGTCCTGTGCCTCAAACCTATTTTCTGCTTGATACCTGTCAGTACCAAGTCTCCATATTCACTGGTCCCCAGAGAATATGTCTTTGATGTCTTTGGAGCTAGGATAGTTGCCATCCTCGATGGGGTTTGGGCTGCAGTTTTGGGGTCCTACTACCTTTATTATTTTTCTTGAAAATAACTGAGAAAACTTGCAGGTATGGTATAAATAGCTTATTTTCTACACCTTTTAAACGTTGTTGGCATGAAGTCCATTATTTGAATACTGTAATGCATTTTTCCTACAAACAAGGGCATTCTCTTACATAACAGCAATACAATCATCAAAGTAGCAGTTTAACATGGAGACATTACTGCTATCTCATCCATATGACTCCATTCTGTTTTTGGCAGTTGCCCCCATAGTGTGGTGTTCTTTATGGGGAGAGAATGTTGCCTAGGATCACTTACACATTTTGTCGTTACTGTTTTTCTTTTTTTTTTGAGATAATCTCGCTCTGTCACTCAGGCTGGAGTGCAGTGGCATAATCTTGGCTCATTGCAACCTCTGCTTCCCGTGTTCAAGTGATTCTTCTGCCTCAGCCTTCCAAGGAGCTGGGGTTATAGGCGCCTGTCACCACGCCTGGCTAATTTTTTGTATTTTTAGTAGAGATGGGGTTTTGCTATGTTGCCCAGGCTGGTTTCAAACTCCTGAGCTCAGGCAGTCCGCCTGCCTCAGCCTCCCAAAGTGCTGGGATTACAGGCATGAGCCACCATTCCCGGCCTCTTGTTACTGTTTTTCAACTGTCCTGATTTAGAACAGTTTCTTACCTGTTCTTTCTTTTGTGATGTTGATATTTTTGAGGAATACAGGCCAGTGATTTTAGAGTGTTACCCTCAGTGTGCGCCTGCTGTTTCCTCATATTAGATACAGATTAGATGTCTCAGGCAGGAATGAAGCTGTTTTGAATTTTGATGAAGTCTAATTATTAAAAGTTTCTTTTATGGATTGTGCATTTGTTATCCAATTTCAGAACTCTTCCTAGTGCCCTGTCTCTTTTGAATGGAGAGTGGCATTTGGAAACCTATGTCTGAATGTTAGGTGTGCTTGGTAGTGTTAGTGTGTGGGCGCTCCTCAGCTTTCAGTGGACAGAGCCAGAGAATATGCGCATGTCCTGAGCCTCCTGTTCCTCATCTTTCCAGGTTTGGGGATACATGAGCTAGTTTCCTTGGCATCTCCAACTGTAGACACTTATTCTGTGGCTTCCTTTAGTCTCCTAAGCCTGCCACTACTGTGCCATCTTCTATCCATTGTCTAAAAACTTCTTTGTCCATCACTGTCTTGTATCTTGTTTTATTATTTTTTAACTACTGATTTTAGGTGAGTTTTATCTTCAGTGCAGTTTTGTGAGAGAACAGAGGTAAATGTATGGATTATTCAATATGTTGTTTACTTGCTGAAGCTTTAATACTCTTTCAAACCAATTTTTGCCTTTTATTTTTTGCAGTCATCCTTAACCCCTTGTTTACCAGCTCTGTCCCTGATTGGGCTGTTCTACAGCCTGTAATCTTCCACGATTCTCCTTTGTATGGAATGAAGACAGATATATTAAACTATTCAGATTCTCTTGATAACCTAGCCCTAGTTTATCTTTCTGTTTCCTTTTCTGCAGTTCTGCCATCTTCCCTCTACTCCAGAGCTTACATTTTTCCACTCGTGTTAGGCTCCTCTTCAGCTTTCCTAGCAGCCTGCCTTTGGAGCATACTGTGCTTTTCTGATAACCTTTTCTATATGGCACAGAGCCTCTGCCGGGGCATGTAGTAGGTGTTCAGTGCATTAAACAAACATACAGATCCTCAAACTAATAAAGCCACCCAAACTTGTTTGTTGCCTGTTACCATTTTCCAAATACTGTCATTTAACCCTCAGAGCAACTCTGTAAGCCATTATCCATCTTTCATAAATGATGTTGAGTAAATTGCCCAAGGTTACATAGTTGCAGTTGTTAACACTGAATTTAACAAATGTTTGTGTGCCTGTATGTGACAGGCCGTTTGAGTTTTAGAGACAGTTGGGGAATAAAACTGACAAACATACCCCTAATGGAAGCAGGGTTAAAATGCTCAATCCAAGTGAGGTTGATTTTGGGGCAAGTCTTCTGTAACCTGACGTACTCATCTCAGATGTCATCTGTAGTCTTTCCTGACTTTCCTAGAAGGAGGCAGGGGAGAAGTAGAAAGAATAGCTCCATCTTTTGTTCTCATTAGTTCCTTCCTTTCTTATTACATTATCATATATAGCATTTATAAAATTATTACTTGTATTTGAGGCGTGTCTTGGTCTATTTGTGCTGCTCTAACAAAATACCTTGGACTGAATAATTTATGAAAAATAGAATTTTATTTTTCACAGTTCTGGAGGCTGAGAAGTCCAGTATCAAGGCACCAGTGGATTCGGTGTTTGCCGAAGGCCTGCTTTCTGCTTCATAGATGATGCCTCTTGCCGTGTCCTCACATGATGGAAGGGCAGGGCAGCTTCCTTTAACCTCTTTTACAAGGACACGAATCCCAAAGGCCCCACCTCTTAATACTGTTAGGGCCCAATGTAGAAATTCTGGGGGGACCACCAGTATTCAGACTGGTCATAGTCTGTGCTGCTGTAACAAAACACCACAGGTTAGGTAATTTACAGAAAACAAAATAATTTCTTACAGTTCTGGAGGATGGGAAGTCCAAGATCAAAGTGTTGGCAGGATTGATATCTGGTGAGGATCCAGTCTTTCTGCTTCCAAGATGGCGTTTTGAACGCTGCACACTCTTGAGGGGAGAAATGCTGTGTCCTCACAAGGCAGAACGTGAAAGGGCAGAAGAGACCAAACTTCCTCTGTTAAGCCCTTTTATAATGGCATTAACCAGTCTGTGAGGGCAAAGCCCTTATGACCTGAACGTCTTCCAAAATCCTCATCTCCCAGCACTGTTATGTTGTGGATGAAGTTTTCAACAAATGAATTTTGGGGGACACATTCAGACCATAGTAGGGCCTTTGATAGATTGAGCTGTTTTGGTGGGGAACTGTCTCTTTCTGGTAGCCGGGATGCCTGCCACATGATGTGCAGTCTCAGTAAGTGAGTGCATTGATAAAGAAGTATCCATGGTGTGCTTTACCGACAGCAGGTAGCAGTACTCTCTGTTACTCAAGACTGCCTCTTTGTAAGGGTACAAGCAGTTTCAGAAACTCCACTCTCTATTTAGTTGGGAAGATGTGCTCTCAAAGAGGTTACCTACGGGCACATTTTCACCGAAGTTTAATAAACTGTCTTTTTTCTGGGTGTGTATAGGTCTCTGGTCTGGAAGATGGAGTCTTGATTCCCCCACCACCAATAGTAGCCATCTGGTAGGAGTTTTGAATTATTTGTTAAAGAAGTATGCTGATACGAGATGTCAGAATTTACAAGCCTCTTTTCAAATCAGGAGATAAATTATTTCAGAAGAGGTAGAATGTTTATTTTGAAACATTTTGCAAACAGGCTTGTTGTAATTCTTTCCTCGTATTTGTTGTCATATAACATGTTGAGATTATCTGTTGCTGCTTAACAAACCATGGCGAAATTCAGTGGCTTAAAACAATATTCATTTCTTTGCTCACTGTGTTCCGATTTGGGCAGGGCCTGTCTCCATCCCACATGGCATCTGCTGGCACTGGGCAGTCCAAGGTGACGGATTCCCTTCCATCCCTGGCGCCCTGGGCATCTTCCTCCACGTGGCCTTTCCAGCTGGCACACTTGGGCTTTCTCACAGCTGTGACTGGTTTCCAGAGGTGCCCAAAGTTGAGGCTGCCAGGCCTTCTTAAGACTTACACCTTGAACTGGCAGTGTCATTTCCACTCGATTCTGTAGGCCAGAAGCAAGCCACAGGCCAGCCCAGATTCAAGAGGTTGGGGGTGGGGTGGGGATTGTACAAGGTGTGAACACTGGCAAGAGTGGTTTATTGGGCCACCAAGGAACACTACCACATGAACCAAGTCTCTTTCTGAAAGGGAAAAAGAAAGAAAGATAACTTTTTTATTCTGTTTGTTTTTTATTGTCTAATCCTACTGACCTATTCATTTTGTAACGCAGTGGTGTATTTCTTTTTTTTTTTTTAAACTTTTTTTCTTTTAATTTTTTTATTTTATTATTATTATACTTTTAAGTTTTAGGGTATATGTGCACAGCTGCAGGTTTGTTACATGCAGTGGTGTATTTCTAACTTTTGCTAAAACTCCAAATAGCAGTATAAAATTAATATAATTTTTCAAATTCAGTTGAACTGTACTCATCTTGATACGGATCATAAATACAGATTTGGGAGTGAAGAAAGTAGAACAATGAATACTTTATGGCAGGGGTCTCCAGCCACTGGGCTGTGGACCGGTACTGGTCTGTGGCCTATTAGGAATTGGACTGCACCCCACGAGGTGAGCTTTGGGCAAGCGATCATTACTGCCTGAGCTCTGCCTCCTGTCAGATCAGCAGCGGCATTCGATTCTCATAGGAGCGCGAACCCTGTTGTGAACTGCACATGTGAGGGATCTAGGTTGCATGCTCCTTATGAGAATCTAACTGATGATCTGAGGTAGAACAGTTTCATTCTGAAACCATTTCCCACCTCCTCCTGTCCATGGAAAAATTGTCTTCCCCAAAAGTAGTCCCTGGTGCCAAAAAGATTATGGGATACTCAGCTCCACGTTGCACCTAAAGTAGCAAAAGACTAGATAAAAACCCTGAATATGTACTTCGTGAAATCCTGAATATGTACTTCGTGAAATCAGTGACATAAACCTCCTCCTGGGTTACATGTTACAGTTCACAAACGATCTCAAGTATTCTGCAGTTCGCCTGTGGTTGTCCTTTGTACAGGTGGAAGAAGAGGGATCTCAGATTCCCTGTAGTTGCAACCCTGCCCCCAAACAGACCTCTCCCTTCTTCATGCCCTGGATGTGATAGTGTTTCATCCATTTAAATAGTTGTCTTCTTGATTCTGACTTGAGGGATGGGCATTCTGTGATTAGGTTTGGATGTGACAGTGGAAGTTTGTCAGAAACATTTTGGCTCATGGGCCAAATGTATTGGAGTCCGTCCGAAAGCTCACTGGGAAATGCAGATTCTCAGGTTTAACTTAACTAGGCTAACTATATCTAAGTATCTTTGAAGAGGTTTGGATGTTATAGAGTTTGAAGATCACATTTTTAGGCCCTATATTGTTATTCTCTGTAAGGATGATGTCGCCCTCCAAAGGTGTAAGGATTGTTATTGGGGAGTATATATTCAGGGCAGCTTGAATCTGTGCTCCCGCTCCTCACCTCATTGTTCTTCGGAGGGGGATGGAAAATCTTAGATATTAATCATGGTTTGTGGCCCTCCAAAAGTTAATCTTACCTGACAAAACCTTATTCCTTAATGTTTAATTTCCCTTGTTAAGGATAAATTTAATTTATTGAATTAAATTTAAATTAAATTTCTCTCCTGGGGATGGGATACTCAAAAAAAGTTGAGAAACATAATCCTATAAGAATTACTCTGGCATAGTACCTGCCCTGCATTATCTGTGTCCCCTCTCCCATCTTAGGAAACCTTAGGATGTGATTTTGGCTATATTATTTTAATACTAAGATTTTACTTACATTTAATGGATTAAAAAGAAAAACATTCTAGATGGGTGGAAACATTTACTCTGTGAAATTTTGCATCCAAGTCAATTGGTTTTTATCCTTGTGAATAAAACCCTGTTAGGATAGACTCTCTTCTGGGATTTGGAAACCTTTTGTCTTCATAATGGCACTGTATACTGAAAACTCTTCATGTTTTCCACCTTGTTAACATACGACAAGCCAGGGCTTTTATATGCCACAGAAAACACAGGAGGTGTTCTCTCAGGGACATGTTCTTAAGTCATTCCTGTTTTTCCTCCTGGGAGTGACTCCTGGCCCCATGTATCTGTTTTCTGTGTAGTGCAGGCCAGTAGGTGAAGTGGGTGGACCACAGGGCCCTGTGCCCTTGTTCTCTAGGAAGGAGAAGGGGTATAGGAGGCATATTGTTATCTGGGTTTATTGGTTTGTGGCTTTGTGCTGGGTATAAATAAAGATGCCACTTTTTTTTTTTTTTTTTTTTTTTTTTTAGGTTGGGGATGGAGGGCAGTAGTGGGAGAAATAGAATAGGGGTTTCTAATATATTACCCTCTTTAAAGAAAATTTTCAAATTTTGAGTTTTCTGTCATTTAAGTTAATGTTAACTTCTTTGTATTTGTCCGTTTTCTGTGTAATTTGTCCAGGCTTAGGAGAGTTAAAGGCATAGTGTAGCCAGAAAACTGAAGTCCTCTGGAAATCTCCATTCACCTGAAAATACATTGCTTGGCAATTGATAGATGCTGGGGTAAATTATTTTTTGAGTCAGTGAATGAAATTAATCCAAAGTTTTTTTTTTTTAATGTAATTCCCTGTTCTATGATTTTAGAATCTAGTCCATAGCGTAATATTGAGGGAAAAGTGAACTGGGAAGTTGAGAGACTTGGCATCCACTATTCTTACTACCTACCATGTTTTAAAATTTCCATAGGCTTAACTTGCGTTGTTTATAAACTTGAAGAATTGGTAGACGACCCTTTGAGAGCCCTTCAGGGTCCAGAATTTTATCAAGTGTGGTGAGCACATTAGAATGTCCTCAACTGATGTAGTTGTGAGAAGGAATTAGTTCCATTTATCATGTAGAGAGTAGTGAATTAGGGTAAACAGTTGAGCCACTGTAACAGTTCCAGCAATTTGATGGCTCTAAGAGCATGGAATCATCTGGAGGTGAGTGCCCAGGTTGGTGGCGGTGACTGCCTCACGTGGTCATTTGGAGTCACGCATTTTTTTCCGTCTTGTTCCTCCGCTGCCCTAGGGTATAGTCCTCGTGTGTTGTCTCTGCACTAGCTCAGAAGATGCAGAGTAGAAGGTGCAGAGACAGAGTAGAAATGCTCACTCAGTGTCCTAAGGCCCAGAAGTGGCACTTGTTTTCACATTCTTTCCATGCGAACTTAGCCACATGGCCGTACCCAGCCACAAGGGAGCATGGGAGGTATAACCTAGTTGGGCCGTCATGTGCGGGGCTACCGTTACCATGGAAGATGGTGACTGGAGTGTCTGCCACAACTAGTATATATGAAGCTATTTCTTAGTATATTTTTGGGAACCCTTTTTCCTTATTTTTGTTTAGCAAAGAAATAACGTAATTAATGCAAAAAGTAAATTATTTTGGCAAGTTGTGCTAAGGGTAGTGTATTGAAAGACAAGTTTTGAAATTAATTAGAAACCTAAAACTAACCAGCCCTGATTACACGTTTGTCTCTCTAATTAAAAGTCCAGTGAAGAGTAGTTAGAAGTTTGCTACACTCTGGTTTCTTAGGAGCACTGAAGTACACATTTAGTCACAAGGGACATCTCTTTTCCAGAGCAGAAACCTATAGTTCTCTTCAGTAAACTAGTCCTGTAAAATGAAGCTGCTGCTTGAATATCACCAGGCTTCTTGGGCTCCAAATTCTTACTCTAAATACCCAAAGTTGGCCATGTTTCAGAATTGCCTGGGGTCCTTGTTCAAAATATAGGTTCAGGCCTTATCCTCTGGAGATTCTGATGGTTGTGTTTCTGAATCTGAATTTTTAACAAGCCCCTCAGGGTGATTGTGATGCAGCTGTCAGTGGTATGGGATCCAGTACCTTAGCTATCTGTGCCCCAATCGCCTTACATGTGAAAGTGCGTAATTAATACTTGCCTGGCTCCTGTACCTCACAGGATTCAGAGAGCATGGGATGAGTTGTATTTCAAATTATTTCATAAATTTAAAAGTACCGTAAAAGACTGGGCACAGTGGCTCACACCTGTAATCCCAGCAAACTTTGGGAGGCTGAGGCAGGAAGATTGCTTGAAGTTTAAGAGCAGCCTGGGAACATAGGAAGACCTCATCTCTTTAAAAAAAAAAAAAAAAAAAAAAACAAAAAACATATATATATATTTACCCGGCAGTGTACACACACACACACACACACACACACACTAGTGTGTACACACACACACACACACACACACACAAGTGTACACACACACACACACACACACACACACACACACGTTAGCCTGGCACAGTGGCGCGCGCACGCGCGCGCACACACACACACACACACACACACACACGTTAGCCTGGCACAGTGGCAGGCACCTGTAATCCCAGCTACTCTGGAGGTGGGAGGATTGCTTGAGTCCAGTCTTGAGTCCAGGGCTGCAGTATGGTAGGATTGCACCTCTGCCTTCCAGCCTGGGTGACAGAGTGAGATCCTGTCTCTTAAAAAAAATAAATAAATAAAAGTACCGTAAAAATTTTTAGATGGTATTACAAGTTGTTTGGCAAGATTTTGTGTACAACAGCCCTGAAAGGTAAGTGCTATTATCTCCATTTAGGAATAAACTGGGAAATAATAGGTAAAACCCTAGGCTTCTTGATTTTGAGTAATTAAACAGAGACTCAGAAAAAGTTATCTGCCCAGTGTAACTGCCAATAGCAGAACAAACTGAATAATTTATAGATACTTTTGCTTTTACATAGTTTATAAAATATCAAATGACAACTTGATGCCTTTGGTGTCCTGTGTGGAAGACTCTGCTTTCTACTTTGGCGATGTCAAGCTGAATGAGACACATTGTCTGCCCGTATGGAAGTTACAGTCTAGTAGAGGAGGGAAGACTTAAAAACTATTCATTATAATGTCCTTAAGAATCATTTTCTTTTTATGAATGAGCCCAGAACCATAACAGGACAGGTTGTGAATATATTGTACAAGTTCAGAGGAACGGAGAGGCCATGTGAGGCGATCCTTTTGTAAAGAGCACAGCTTGAGACAGGAGGAGAAACTTTTTTTTTTTTTTTAAACCGCAGAGGGAACAGTGCCAGTTGCTCAGAGGACTCTTCTTTCTCCCCTGGTGCATTTACGAGGACCTTGTAGGCAAATAAAATGATAGAGAAACTTGCATAGATGAAGGATGTGTTCCATTCCCTGAAGTCAAGGGAAGCAGAGCTAAGATTGGTTATGCAGACCATGGGCTACGCACTCCCTACAAAGTCACTTTAATCATTCCCAACAGTCTTGTGAGTAGAGAGAGAGGCAGAGCCCTTTAGTGGAAAGAGCATGAGATTTTTAAAACCTAAAAGTGGTTGGCAATGGTGGGGCCAAATCTGGATTGTGTGTGGGTATTCAAATAAGTGGATTTTCCTTTTTTATAAGACCCGTAAGACTCTTCCTCCTTTTTCAGTGTATTTGGTTTGCCTTGATTTTGACAAGAGTGTGATTGCTGCTACCCCATTATGAAATTGGGGATAGAGATCTGTGGGTTCATTGTCAAGCTGGAGGATGCAGGCAGGGAAAGAGTGTGGGAACCGTTCCTGCAGAGTTTGTGGTAGGGGATCTTTACAGGAAATGTAAAGGTTAATTTATTTGGCAAAGATTGTACCAGATCTTAGGGGTAAAGTAGTGAAAAAAAGACAAATACAGTTTGGACTTTCATGTCGTTGACAGTCTTGGTGTGGCATTTTAACATTTACTGTTTTTAATAGAATATGTGACAACTTTCTAGACAGGTACTACTGTTTAGGATTGGGTAGCTCAGTGTTGGGTTTCACTGAGCATGAGAGGCGTGGCGATTTTACATTACATGTCTTTCAGTGCTTCTGTCTTTCTAAAACTTGAAGGTACTCACGAGAAAGCAGTGAGACTGTACATCCTTCCAAATGAGATGTTGATGTAGATTAAGCACAGTTTTTCATCCCAGAATGCAAATTAAGAATACAAACACAGGTTGGAGCATTTTTCATAGGTGACATTTGTAGAATGTATATATTTTAAGAACATTTGGAAAACTTTTTTTTAACCTCCTTGTATTAGTTCCCTGTGGCTCCTGTAACAAATCACAAATTTAGTGACTTAGAACAACAGAAGTTTATTCTCTTACAGTTCTGGAGGCTAGAAGTCCAAAATCAGAATCATTGAGCCTAAATCAAGGTGTTGGCAGGGCCAGGGCTGTGCTTCTTTAGGAGGCTGTAGGAGAGAGCCACTTGCTAGTGGCTGCCAGTACTTCTTGACTTGTGGATGCCAGCATTACTTGACTTGTGGCCACATCACCTCAATCTCTCCTGCGGTGGTTGTGTTGTCTTCTTTCTGTGTCAGATTGCCCCTCTCCCTCTCTCTTTCAACATGTGTGATGGCATTTAGGGCCCACCTTGATGATGAAGGATAATCCCCTCATCTCAAGATTCTCAACTTAATCACACCTGTAAAAACCTGGTTTTCCCCCAAATCATATAACATTTATAGGTTTCACAGTGTAGGATGTAGATATCTTTTGGTGGGCCATTTTCCAGCTTATCATATTCCTAAAAATTATTTGGAAAAGTAGGAAGGTTGCTTTTGAAGTAGCAACTTGTGTATATATCATAAGTATACTTCCAGCTATCATAAGAATTAGTCATAGTTTTATAACTTTTTAGTGTTAACTTGATGATCCAAATTTGAGATCCAACCTGGGAGACGGCTCCCAAAATTTTATCACCTAATTTGTTTCTTATAACAATGGTTTTGAGCTACTTTTCTCTAAATAATGGAAGTTATTGTTCTTTTAGGGTCAGTGTAAGCTGACAGTGGTAATTTTTATCAAGTATTAAAAATGAGTCTGAGTTTAGGGAAATGATATGAATGATTGGAATTTATTTTAGCATCTAGGAATTTTATTGACTGAGAAGGTGCAGATTGCAGAAAAGTAGCCAAAAATATACTATGATTGTACCCTTTCTAAAGTTGCTTGGTTGAATCAAGGTTGAAAATAGGGGCCAGGTGCAGTGGCTCACACCTGTAATCCCAGCACTGTGGGAGGCTGAGGTGGGCGGATCACTTGAGGTCAGGAGTTCAAGACCAACCTGGCCAACATGATGAGGCCCTGTCTCTACTAAAAATACAAAAATTATCCAGGTGTGGTGGTGCACGCTTGTAGTCCCAGCTACTTGGGAGGCTGAGGCGGGAGAATTGCTTGAACCCGAGAGGTGGAGGTTGCAGTGAGCTGAGATCGTGCCACTGCACTCCAGCTTGGGCGACAGAACAAGATTCTGTCTCAAAAAAAAAAGGAAAGAAAATAGGTTATAATTGGACTATATTTTTCTTATTGTGCTATATTAGGTAGTTAATTTTGGACTGGTCTAATATAGCTCATTGTGAATAAAATATAAGCACACTTAGGTGCCAGTGGAAGGTTTTCATGGTCATGAGCCAATCATGAACATAAACGTGTGTGTATTAATTTTAATATTTGGTTTTTTTTCTTGAACCTGCCTGTTTTTTGTTACGTTTTATAAAATACTTTTTATTTCTTTACACCTTAAGATACATATTTTGAAGTTTTTCAGATAGTCTTGTTATTTCTAGTTCTTTTTTTTTTTTTTTTTGGGAGACAGTTTTGCTCTTGTTGCCCAGGCTGGAGTGCAGTAGTACCATCTCGGCTCACTGCAACCTGCGCCTCCTGGGTTCAAGCAATTCTCCTTTCTCACCCTCCCGTGTAGCTGGAATTACAGGCGTGCCCCACCACACCCGGCTAATTTTTGTATTATTAGTAGAGACAGGGTTTCACCATGTTGGCCAGGCTGGTCTCGAACTCCTGACCTCAGGTGATCCACCCACCTCAGCCTCCCAGAGCACTGGGATTACAGATGTGAGTCACCGCGCCCGGCCAATTCTAGTTCTTTTGGTGTGAAATTTGGTTTCTCTTTTGTAGTGAAAGGTTCTTTATATCTTTCATAATTACTGTGTATAAGCTCTTCTTCACATGAACTTTGGAAGGTGTTCTACATTTTGAGGGATATACACATTACATATTTTCAAATATTTAGAGTCAGTATTGTTCCAACTCCTACTTCACACTGACAGTTTCCACTTCCCACTTCCCATTCCCCAGTTGCCAAATGTAATAGCCATAAAGAGCATCAGATTGATTTATCTGCCATCCCTTTGTGCAATTGCTGCCATGTTTTTACTCCTACTTATACATTATATACAATTTTATTGTTTTTGCTTTAAGCTGTATTTTAAACAACTAAAATTTATTTTTGTTTAAAACTCTCAGTTTTTAAATATAAGTATCCAAAGGAAAAATACTTAAGAAAACTTTGTTTCAATTTCATATCAGTTTTCTGTCTTAACACTCTTCAGCATTTCTTGTGCAGGTCTGCTGGCAAGGACTTCTCTCACTTTTTTTTTCCTTCTTAAACATTTTAATCTCTAAATGTCTGTATTCAGTCTTGAGTTTGAAGGTTTTTTCACTGAATGTAGAATTCTAGATTGATACTTTTTGTCTTTTAGCACTTAAATGGTGTTCCCTTGTCTTCTGGCTTCTGTTGTTTGTGATGAGATGTAAGTGGTAACTACTATCTTTATTCCCTCGATATACCAGTCTTTTCTTCTGGCTGCTTTCAAGATTTTCTGTTTCTCTGGTTTAAGCTGTTTTACTCTGCTGTGCCTGGGTATGGTTATCATTTGAAAGATTTTAAGCTATGGTTTCTTCAGATACTTCTCCCTTTTTTTTTCTGTGACTTTATTTACTTGCATTGTACAACTTGATATTGTTCCACGGGTCACTAAGGGTCTGTTCAGTTTTCTTTAGTCTTTTTTCTCTCTCTTCTTTAGACAATTTTCTTTCCCTTTCTCTTTCCCTTTCCTTTTGTTTTTTTGAGACAGAGTCTTACTCTGTTGCCCAGGCTGGAGTGCAATGGTGCCATCTCGGCTCACTGTAACCTCCCCGCCTCCCAGGTTCAAGCGATTCTCATGCCTTAGCCTCCCAAGTAGCTGGGATTTACAGGTATGCACCACCATGCCTGGCTAATTTTTGTATTTTTAGTAGAGATGGGTTTTCACCATGTTGGCCAGGATAGTCTCGAACTCTTGACCTCAGGTGATTCCCCCCCCCCCCCCCCCCCAGCCTCCCGAAGTGCTGGGATTACAGGCGTGAGCCACTGTCCCTAGCCTAGATTAGATAGTTTCTATTGATCTGTCTTCCAAGTTTGCTGATTTTTTTTTCCTACCATCTTCAATATGCTGTTTAATTTCATCTGGTAAATTTTGCCCTTTGGTTATTATGTTACTCATTTTTAGAGTTTTCTTTTTGTTCTTTTTTTAATAATTTTTATTTTTCTGCTGAGATCCCCTATCTGTTCACACATTTAAGACCATTTGTTCCTTTAAGGTTTTGAAAATAATTCTAATTCTTTGAATGTATAAAATAGCTGCTTTAAAATCTTTGCTGCTAAATTTAACGTCTGTTCTAACATGGGGTTGGTGTTTTACTGACTCCTTTTTCCCCCTTATTTGATCACATTTTTCTGTTTCTTTGCTGCCTACTAATTATTTTTGTATTAAAAGACAACAACAGAGGCAAGGTCTTGTTCTGTCACCCAGGCTGGAGTGCAGGGGTGCAGTGGTGCAGTCATAGCTCACTGGTACCTCACACTGCTGGGCTCAAGCGATCCTCCCACCTCAGCCTCTTGAATAGCTGGGACTACAGGTGTGCACCACTATGCTTGGCTAATTTAAACAAATATACATATATGTGTGTGTGTGTGTGTGTGTATATATGTGTGTGTGTGTGTGTGTGTGTGTATATATATATATACACAGGCTGGTGTTGAACTCCTTGCCTCAAGCCATCCTGCCTTAGCCTCCCAAACCATGCCTGGCATGCTTCCGTCGTAACTTTTGATGAATACTGTTTTTTTTTCTTTCCTCCTAAGAAGGTTGATTTTTGTTCTAAAGTCTGGTTGGTCACCTTGAACTTGTGTAGGCTTGGTTTTATACTTTATTAAGGCAAAATTTATTTACCTTATGTAACCTCAAGGTGATTCCTTACTCTGTCTAATATGGTGGACCATGACTTTCAAACTGGGTTTTCCTGTGACTCTTGTCTGGATTTTGTTTTAGACGTTATTGGTACTGATCCTGGAGTAGGCTGTATGCTAGAGTGTGGTTCTTAGTCTTGAAGGAGGAAGGGAATGTTCAGGTGTGTATTAGGGTTCTCCGGAGACACAGAACCAATAAGAGATACACACATACACAGACGTCTATATATGTATATATCCATAAGTAAATAAACAAATATAAATTGATGTAAGGAATTGGCTCACGTGACAGTGGAGGCTGAGCAGTCATAAGATGCACATACCCAGAATAACGCTTGACCAAATGTGTGGGCACCCTGTGGCCTAGGCAGGTTGACACATAAAGTTAACTATCACAAGGTGTTAATGAGATTTCTTCTCTGTGGCTGGATGGGGACCCCAGATCCCCCAGACTTGCTCATTGTCTGTCGTTTTGGTTCTGGTCTCAGCCTCTAAGTAATCATTCTGTGGCTCAGGTGGTTTCACCCGGCCCATGTGCATTCTGGTCCTCATGGCCCTCCTGCATCCAGACTTCTGGAGGTCCCCTTCCGTGCACCTCCCTTCTCTCTGGCACACGGCTTCAGATGCGTGAACTCTAAGCTTTACCAAGCTTTACCTTCACATCTCAGCATGCCCGCCATGCTTTACTGAGCCTCCAGTTCCTTTCACCATGTTGGGAAATTGTTCCCAGACAACCAGGAGACTCATGACCCTTCAGGGATCACAGTCTTGGGCTACCATTTGTTGATTGTCAGAAAACAGTTGGCGCAAATATTTTCTTCAGTTTTGTGGTTGTTTAAAGTGGAAATAGCAGTACTAGTTATTTTCTTGTACAGAAGCAGGATATGTGAGGATTACTGTTTAATAGCCGCTAGGTGTACAGGTTCTTTGCAGGTGCTTGGAGGAATATAAGGATTAATATAGTCAGTTTCCTATTGAGCATGGCTAGGGTGGGATTGTTTAGTGGAATGTATGGATTTAGAATGGTTCAGTATAAGCAAGTATCCAGCTTCATGATTCCAGAATACAGTTTTGCTCTTACGGCATGAACATTCTCAGAAAGTACAGAATCTTAAGGATGAAAAAACAAGCTGAGTGGTGGAGACAGTTTTCTTTTAAATTTTAGCTGTTCCTCTGATTATATTTCATGGAGTAGGTAGATAGTTAAATGATTTTTTAGTGATGTCAGCCTTTGGGTGAAGATGAGGCCCACTGAGAGGACTCTAGAGCAGTTGAACCCCGCTTCCCACCTAGGGTTGGAATCATGGCCCAGGCAGATGCTGTGGGTCCCAAGCTCTGCAGGAATGACTGGGGGCTGCCACTCGTAAAGCAGCTGTCCCATTATTGGATATTTTTGTTCTTTTATCTATTTTCTGCATAGTCTCCTGCATCCTTTTCCTAATTCTTGGCTTTAGTTCTGTTTTCTTGAACTGTAGGGAGCAAGTCAAGTCATCTCACCTCTGTGAGACTTGATTGATTATTTGCAGGCATCTGTGCGTGACTCCTTCAGTCTTTCATTGTCTTGACTGCACAGCCTTAGTACCTCCAGATCCCCAACCACCTATTACTTTCTCAGGAGTTTTGAACTTTCTCACTAACTTTTTTTATGTGGATCTAGGATTGAAAAGAATCGTGAGCTTAGGAAGTGTTACAGATACAAAGACTACAAATTCGGGTCTCACTTGTCAAATATCAGAAAGGTTATTTTCTGACAGTCCTCCTTCCCCAAATCTAAATGTTTCCCTTTTTTAGCAATCTTTCCCTCCCTCATAACTTTAGCATTGTGTATGGTGTGTGCGTAGTCATACATTAGTGTGATTTTTGTCTGTTTTGTACCTATACTGTGAAGTCCACGAGGTGGAGGCACAGTGACAGCAAGCCTCACTCTACATCTCCAGTGCTGGATGTCATCCAGTGTCGTGGCATCATGTGATTTTTAGGGTACTATTCGTGTGTGTTCAGTTATGTAAACTTGTTTCTCAGTTGTATCCGCGTAAATAAGTTCTCATTGTTGATGTTATTGAAGTGTATCCATTTGTATGTATGGTCATTCCTCTTTTTTTTTTTTTTTTTTAAAGGATAATACGTACATTTATTTCTTAAAAATTTCAGGAGATGTCCCAGTGTTAGCCATTTCTTGTCCCTTCTGTGGCTACATCCAGTTGTAATTGTTCAGTACAACACATCAGGTATTTGAAATGCCTCAAATGTCAAGAAACACTAACTTATCTCTGGCATACCATACTTTTCAAAGCAGAAGTATTTTCTGTAATGGTTACTACAGAGTGTTTACTGGTTAATTTTTAGTTAACCAGAAGCATACATTCCATAGCTATTCCAGTTAACTGAGGTTTATATCCATAAAGACATTACCAGAGGTAGAAAAATTTCCCTTTTCTTCAGCTAGAGACCCCAGGCACCAACACACCCTCACTACCTTCTTGAAAATATAAAGTGATGGGACAGGGTGCGGTGGCTCAAGCCTGTAATCCCAGTGCTTTGGGAGGCTGAGGCAGGTGGATCACTTGAGACCAGGAGTTTGAGACCAGTGTGGTGAACACGGTGAAACCCTTCTCTACTAAAAATACAAAAACTAGCCAGGTGTGGTGGCACATGCCTATAATCTATAATCCCAGCGACTTGAGTGGCTGAGGCATGAGAATTGCTTGAACCCGGGAGGCAGATGTTATAGTGAGCTGAGATCATGCCACAGCACTCCAGCCTGGGCTACAGAGTGAGACTCTTGTCTCCAAAAAAGAAAAAAAAAATTTGTATATATATATATATATATATATATATAAAATTATATATATATTTATATGTATATAATTACATATCTATTTATATATGTTATTATATAGATATCTTTAGTAGTGACTTTTACTAGTGAACATTTTAATATCCTAATTACCGTTATTTAGAAAAAATTCTTTTTGAGTTGATGTTTAAAATACTTTTGATTTTTTTTTTTTTTTTTTTTAAATCATCTTTTACAACTCCTCCCTACCGCTACTCCCCTAGCTCTCCAGGCCCATTGCCCTGACTAGTAAGGGTTTGCTGTTTTTTCTTCTGGACATTTTTCCTTTGCGTCTTCATTTATATATAAGTGCTCATATTCTTGTTATACACAGATATATTTACACACATAGGTTGGGTATCCCTAATTTGAAGTGTTTAGGAGTAGAACTGTTTCGGATTTTGAAATATTTGCATATATGTAGTGAGATATGCTGGGGATGGGACCTAAGACTAAACATGAAATTCATTTATGTTTTATATACTGTAGGCAGCCTGAAGGTAATTTTATACAATATTTTCGGTAATTTTGTGCACACAATAAAGTTTTGGCTGAGCTGTGGCTGTAACCCATCATATGAGGTCAGGTGTGGGGTTTTTCGCTGGTGGCATCATGTCTGTGCTCAATAGATTTAAAATTTTGGAGTTTTGGATTACAGATGCTCAACCTGCACTTCTGTAACAGAGTAGTTTGAATGCTTAATTAAAATGGCAGTTGAATATTATGTTACCTTTGGTTTTATGATTAAACCTTTTCAAAGTTTTTGTTACTTTCAGATACTCATAAGTAAGGCATATAACCTCTCTAGACCTCACTTTCCACATTTGGTAAAGGATTGATTTGAATGAAATGAAATTGAAAATCTCTTAGCTCTAAATATAACAAATTCTGTGTTAAATTGTGTAATTCATCTCTTAGATATCATGAAGAATGTGTTGTTTATAATATGAAAAAGTATGAAGATAAAAATCAAATATGACTTTGGGTAGCAAGAAGAGATTTTGGGGGAAGTTGCTGAAATGTACAGTTTTTTCCCCTAAGAGCGGCGAGAGAATGGCAGCTGATCAGACTGGTGGTGGAATCTGTCTCTATTGCCCAGCTTGGCACTAGGAAGTTTGAGCTGTATCGATCCCTCAAAACTAGCTGATGACATCTGAAAGGGAGTTTTACCCCGGCTCCCTGAAGTTTCACATTACAGCTCTACATTTGTGTTAACACAATGAATGCTTAAAAAAAAAAAGTTATACAAATCAAAGCTTACATAGGCAAATCTTTGTTAGTGACTTAGTTAAAAACATTTCTTGAATAATAGTTTCTCAAGCTATTTTAACCGTTTTCCCTTTCCCAGAAGAGCAACAAGAAAATCCCACACATTTTGCTCAGTCATGGTATGTTTGTAAGCTCTCTTGTCACAAAGTGTCACTGATTCTTTAAATTTCTTTTAGTTAGCTTCTTTTGTCCAGTAGCTCACTTACTTTGTGGTTTGAAGATGACTGTACTTCTGACACTTTTCTCACATACTCCTGCTTTAATTTTTTGAAAAACTTTCAATGGCAAGAAACTTAAAACATACACAGAAGTGGAGAGAATACTATAATGAGCTCTCATGTCCCTAGCCTCTTGGCTTCAGCAGTTCTCAGTGTTTTGCGCATCAGATTTTCTAACGCTTTTAGTGTAAGTAATGCCACATTTAAAAATACTCCTTTTAGAAAAGAGGCTTAGTATTTAAAAGGAAATAAATAAACCAGAGTCATTCCCAAGATTTATCTGATTAAACTGTAGAGTTGATAATTATATAAATTTTTTTTAGCACATAGAACAATCATTTTCTATAGCAAAAGTACTAGCTTTTGTGCCCGTTGCATTGGATTGAGGTATAGAGCTAACCACAGCAAACTCATTTGTTCCACTATTAGGTTGCAAGTATCACTTAACTGTGCTTACTTATCTCATCTTCAATATTTACAAATTTTAACTCACATTTGTTTCAGTAAAGCAACCCGAAGTAGATGTTTTAGGAGATGAGTTGGTTTGATGGTTATGATTTTTCTTTTACTCCTGTGTTGACAGTCAGCTGTAGTTGAGACTATTAGCCTTCTGGAGGGTGAGGTGAACAGGGCTTTTTCCACTTCAGGGGCTAGAGGCTGACATGCATGCAGTTACCTGCAGTTCAAGGCAGAGTGGGGTTAGGGTGGTAATGGTGGCATAAATACTCCTGTGCCAGGGTCATGTCTATAGGTGTGTGGTGGGAAGCTCTGGGGGAGACAGCACTGGCATTGGGTTTGGACATGGCATTTATGGGCAGAGGTGGATAAAGAAGACCCATGGAGTAGCCTTAGCAAAAGAGTGGTATTTGGGTAGTAGGACTTTGTTCATGTGGCTGGAGTGTAGATGTGTACTAGGAGATGGAATGAAAAGGTGGAGGTAATAGTAATTTAAAATATAACAGTAAAAAGAAGCAGTCGTGTATTGATCACTTACTGTGCACTGTTTTAAATGGTTTACAGGTGCCACATCTTTGATAATACAGCCATTCTGTGGGTACAATAAGTGATGGAGCCAGGAGTTCAGCTGGGGCAGGCTGGCTCCAGAGCATCACTGGTGCCTTAGGGCCTCAAATACCAGATTAAGCAACGCTAAGCACTTTTTTGGGTCTTATTTTTGGATGGTGATAGCTAGCAGGATATTAACTGATTTTTAAAAACAAATATATTTGTCCATTGTCATGAACTTTTTAACTCTGTTGGAGTTTAAAAAATTGGAAGTACTTAGTGGTTACTCATTGTGGCCCCTAGTTACAGTTCATGAAAGGGACTTTTTAATGTTAAGATGGAAGCTGAATTTCTTGGACATTTTTTTCCTCATAAAAGATGTATATATTTATAAAAATTGCGATACATTGAGAAGTATAATAAATTAGTAATTACTCAGAATTTTATTAGCCAAAGACATTCATTATGAATAATCTTAAATGCTTTCTTTGAGTGTTTTCTGTGTATTTATTTTACTCTTCTAAAACTGTGCTTTGGGGAAAGGCTTTGAGTCCTTTCTAATATAATGGTATAACTTCCCCCCTCATGTAGTGAAGCTTTCAGAAGAATTCAAGTGATCACACAACATCATATCTGTGTTACCTGTTGAACATTTATTATTTATAACATTTAATTTTTAATGATAAACTTTTGTATATACATTTTGTATATTCTGTTATGAAATGGATTTCTAAAATTAGAGATTGAACATGAAGCAGAATGGCCTACAAAAGGAACATGAATCTGTGCTACAGACATAAAAACTATTTTGAAGGCTATAGGAACAATGACATTTGCCAGGACTCATGCTTAAATAGACTTTGTACAGCTGTGGAGATCATAAATTGAGAAAGCATGAGATTTGAGCAAGAAAAATTTACTGAGGTTTGTTAAGATTTGAGAAGAGAGATGGAAAGTCTTGCTGTTCAGTTGGAGAAGAAGCTGAGGAATAAGTCTTTATGCATATGAAGAGTGTTTTGTAGGCTGTGTATAGGTATTTTCTGTTTCTTCAGAATGTAGCAAAAAAGTGTGAACTTAAGTTGGTATAGAGGAATTTAGGAGATAATTTATGACTAGGGATTGGAAGCTATTGAAGTAGTTTATCATGACAATTCTTTGAAATGGGTGAGTTTTCATTATATTTAGGATTTTATTCTCCTTAAGGAGAGGAGGGGTTAAGATGGTGTCTTACAGGTATTTCTAGAACTTTATTCCCAAGATTTATTTATTTATTTAGAGACACTTTCACTTTGTCACCCAGGCTGAAGTGCAGTGGCACGATCATAGGTGGTCTCTACAGCCTCAGATTCCTGGGCTTAAGCAGTCTTCCCACTTCAGCCTCCCTAGTAGCTGGGATTACAGGTAAGTGCCACCATACTCGGCTCATTTTGATGTTAATTTTTCTCACCTATTGCATGTCTCCTGGACTTACACAGAAAATAGAAGACAGTTGGCTGGGCACTGTGGCTCACGCCTGTAATCTCAGCACTCTAGGAGGTCACGGTAGGCAGATCACTTGAGGACAGGAGTTCGGGACCAACCTATCACAGTGAAACTCTGTCTCTACTAAAAATAGAAAAAATTATCTTGGCGTGGTGGCGCCCACTTGTAATCCCAGTTACTAGGGATGCCGAGGCATGAGAATTGCTTGAGCCTGGGAGGCGGAGGTTTTAGCGAGCTGAGATTGTGCCACTGCACTCCAGCCTGGGCGACAGAGTGAGATTCTGTCTTTAAAAAAAGAAAAAAGAAAAGGCCAGGCGTGGTGGCTCACACCTGTAATCCCAGCATTTTGGGAGGCTGAGGTGGGTAGATCATGAGGTCAGGAGTTCGAGACCAGCTGGCCAACATGGTGAAACCCTATCTCTACTAAAAATACAAAAAATTAGCCAGGCGTGATGGTGTGTGCATATAATCCCAGCTACTCAGGCGGCTGAGGCAGGAGAATTGCTTGAACCCGGGAGGCGGAGGTTGCAGTGAGCTGAGATCATGCCGTTGCTCTCCAGCCTGAGTGACATAGTGAGACTCTGTCTCCCCCCCAGCCCCCCCCCACCAAAAAATACAGTTATACTACATGAAGGTTTGTAGTTTTGACTGAAAAGGACAAACCAAAACAAGAAAACAAAGAAAACCCCACCTGTAATGCAGGTAGAGTAATAGCATGCTCATGTATAATTGATTTGGCAAGTCTGAATGAAGTCCCAGAAATTGTATATTCAGTTTAGTGAGGCCAATGGAATTTGAAGTACAGGTGTAGAAATGTTGACATTAACAAATGTCATCTGTATTAGGATTGTGACAGTGTGACTACTGACATGGTAGTGTGCCAGTCATTTTTATAGAATGTCTATTGGTTGAGAAAATTCCAGGGTAACAATTTTAAGGTTTAAGTTTTAATTTCATCACAAAATACACATTCATTTTAGAAAATTTAGAGAATACAGATAAGAACGACAATTCCCTGCAGTTTCTCTCTTCTGAGATAACTACTATTTACATTTTGTGTATAATCCACCAGTTTTTTTCCTGTACATAACTACTATTCTCTTTTTGAAAAACAAATACAATCATGTTATCTGCATATTGCTTTACAACCCACTTTTTCTACATGAAGCAGTATTTTCATTGTATTCTGCTGTGCCAATCTGTTTATTGAACATGTACTGCAATACAGAAATACGAGATCTAGTGGTACTTTTCACCAAGTAGTAGATAATACCACTGGAGTGAGTATATAACATAAATAATTAACAGAATATAGCAGGAGATAAATGCAAGTTAAGAGGAGAGGCTGGAGTGACTTTAAACTGGATGTAGGCAAATTGAGGCGATCTTGAAAATGGATAGGCAAGAAGGGGCAAATTTCAGGTAGAAATAAACACTAACGCAGAAGGGGCTTAAATGCACTTTATGGAATGTCACATTGAACTGTGAGCTCAGAGGAATAAGATAAGATCATATGTTTCTAAATTATTGAGGGGTTAAATCCAGGTTGCAAGTTCTGTGTCTCAGAAAAGTATGTGTAGCAGCTTTATGCAAAATAAATTAGGGCAGTGGATACAGCTTTTTAAGCACAGTAGTTCCCAAACTTCGCTGGGTCCAGGATTCATCTGTAACATCTTGTTAAAACAAAACACATATTCTTAGGTCCTTGTCCAGGCTTCCTGAATCAGGATTTTTGGGAGTAGAGTCTGATGTAGTTTAGGGAACCTGCCCTAGAGTTTCTTACATAGTCATCAGGCCTAGGAGATAGTTAATTCTAGGAGGCATTTGTAATACTTAAGGTGAATTAAGGACTTGGTTCAAGTGACTAAAGTGAGCATGGAGAGGAATGGAAAGGCATGAGGCACTTCGAAAATGGATAGGATTTAGTAAGACCATTTAGAATAGATAAAGTCAGCAGCTTCTAATGAAATTACTGAAAGAATGGTGGTGAGGGAATAGAGATGGGAAGTTCAAGTGGGTAACGTGGTGCAGGAATGTGATGAGGACTTGTAGGCACAGAAAATGGAGGCAGGGATGTGGCACTGTAGGCAGCCACCCAGCAGCTTGTTAGACTAGATATTGAGTGAGAAGTTTGAGTGGAGAAGAGAGTTTGAAGTATTAGTTTGGAGTAAACCATTGAAAATACTTCTTTTGCAGGGAAAGATGTATAGCGAAATTAGTGAAGGGGTCAGGGGATAGAACCAGAGGTCACATCTGAGGTTAGGGCTAAATGTGAAAGAGACATGGATTATTTGGAGGATAGCTAGTGTTGTGAAATACAAGAACATACATTTTAAGAGTTTTTAAGGGGGTGGCATTTGTCTGTAAACTCCACAAAAGTGTGGGAGGGAAAGTAAGTAAAACTGAACTCACTTTACTACTTTTAGTAATAGACTCATTGGAAGAAAATGTAAGCTATTCATGCAGTGTGTGTTTTTGATTATTTCTGGGCCTTGTTATTTTTCTGTGTTTCTGAGATGCAAGGATTATGTAAAGGCAATGATTTATAAAATGATATATAATTACATATGTATAAAAGTACATATAACCAACTAAGTATATGTATGCATGCACTCATGCAAATCAATTATATATTAACATTTTATATATAAATTATATATGTGTGTATATATTGTATTATAGAACATCCTGTGTGGAAAAGTTGGTGCTGTCGGAAGGGAGAGAGAGCAAGGCAGTTTTCCAGTGCATTTCTTATAAGCTAGTTATGAGAAGGGTTTGCAGGTTACTGATCAACATATTCTTTCTAAATGTCTTCTGTCTGATAGATACTGCTTTGTTAGGGCATATATACATAAATGAGATTACCTTAGATGTTCAGGTTAGTGAGGGAAACGTTACAGTAGATAGCACTAAGCGCTGGATCTCAGCTTTGATTTCCAGAGCACCTAGAGGGTCATTGGGCCACCTCTTTTAAGTTCCTCTTAAGATCTAGAATTGATTTGAATAATAGAAAGTTTGAGTACATTTTGTGTAGGTGACAGAAAAGAACATCCTTAAGCATAGCAGTTAAAGGACTTGTCTTCATGGCTCTTGGTGTTTTCTTCACACCGCTTTGCTCTTAGTTCCTGTCAGCAGAGGGGAAGAAGCAGGCTCTAAGATTCAAATTCATGCTAGTGAAAATTAGAAACAAGCCACATACCCTCAATAGGTGTTTGCTTAAAATGCATTTACATCCTTGCAGTGGAGTACTGTGCACCTGGTAAAATGATGATGCAAATATAAATTGTTGATATAAAGATATATATGTATATATACATATTTTTAAGGAGCAGAGATTCCAACACCAAATTTTGGGTGGTGAAATTTTATTAGGTTGGTGCAAAGGTAATACAGTTTTTGCTCTTGGGAGATTGGGCTGATGGTGACACCCGTTAACCAAGACTGAGAATACAGAAAGGAGAAGTGGATTTTTTCCCTGTTTTTTCCTGCTGTTTGCTCCCTTTTTGAGTAGGGGAAATGGTAGATTCAGTTTAATATGGCCAAAAGCAGTGGCTTAGTTAGTCAGATTTGAATATCTCTCCTCCATTAGTCGCGTGTGACTTGGGATGGTTTCACTTCACCTCTCTGTGCCTTAGTTTTCTCACCTGGACAATGGGAATGATAGTGGTACTTACTTTTTGTAATTATGGGGTTTAGTGGTTTAAAGTAGAAAATTTATACCAGTGCCCATTAAAGATAAGTCATCTCATGCAGTGAAACATAACTGGGACTTTCGAGCTCAGTTCACTGAGGTCTTCTGGGCCTGGAACAAGCCCGTTTTATAAAAGTTGGCTTTACTTACTACATACTAAAGTAGTTCTTAATGTAGACTTTAAACCAACTGTCTTAGAAATGAGCCTTTGGAACCTAGGTCTGCATGTGATGGGGGTACTTTCTAGTGTCTACTTGATAGAGCAGTCACTTTCTAGTAGTGGCAGTTAGGTTCCCGAAAAGCTCTGTGGTCTGAGAACTCATTTTTGAGAATTATCTATTCACAAGAGAATAGATAAACAGTTGATAGACTTGAAGGTCATACAAACCTGTGCAAATCATTGTAAATGTAGGACAGCAAGCAAAATAGAATATCAGTGGTAGTTTACATATTTTGAATTAGTAACAGGGTACCAGTACTATTACTTTACACTTACTGATGATAACTTACCCCCAGAAACTTGTGTTTCTCCCCTTCAGTTTTAGAAATGATGTGTTACTGCATTATGTATTGTTGCAGGTAATGTGTATATGAGGCGTTTCCCTCCTGTTTTCCTCTATTTGTTGGTGTGTCCAAATACTCAGTGCCTGATTTTGTCTTTCAGGCCCAGATGTGGTCTCAGAGATACTGAGTCGATGGTCGAGATAGCCAAAATTTGGGGCAAAACTCATTTGATCTGCTCAGCTTTTAGTTCTTAAACCTTCTCCCTAGTTCTTTTCACATAATTGCATGAGAAAGCACATGCTTCTAGCCTCTTTAACACAAATTTCAGCTATTCCACTTCCAAAATGCCATTGGAGTAGTATAATCCAGCACCCATGTTTATAATCCCACATATTCTTTGACCTTGACCAAGGTTTTAATGCAAAATTAACTCATCTGCTGTTGGTTTTTACCTTCTTTTCAGTTTGTCTCCTTTAATATATATATGTTTTTTTTTCTTTTTGAGACAGGATCTCACTCTGTTGCCCAGGCTGGAGTGCCGTGGCATGATCAGGGCTCACTGCAGCCTTGACTTCCTGGAATCGGGTGATCCTCCCATGTTAGCCTCCTTATTAGCTGGGACTACAGGCTGCACCACCACACCCAACCAAGTTTTTTATTTTTTGGGGTAGAGATGGGGTTTTGCCATGTTGCCCAGGCTGGTCTCCAACTCCTGGGCTCAAGCGATCTACCTCCCTCTGCCTCCCAAAGTTCTGGGATTACAGGCATGAGCTACTGTGCCCGGCCTAAAATGTTTTTGGTAAAGGGAAAATATAGCAATCTGTTAAATGCTGGAATCAAAATTTTTCTACCAGATGAACTTTTGGGGAAATTTAGTATTCTGTTCTAAATTAAATGCCTTTTTCAAGTAATTACTGCTAATGAGCTCTTGTTTTTTCGTGTTTAGGGTGGTTGATGCAGAGTAGTGCATATGGGGCTAAAATCAGACTTAGACACTTGGGGGTTCTTGCATCTCTGTATTTTCTCACAACTATTTCAGTGATTCTTAATGAGTGGCATCTTGGCATAGTGAACTTTAATGTGGGACCATAGTTCACAAACTGTGACCTTAGGCCAGTTAATCCTTCTGACCCTTGCTTTCCCTGTTGATGAAATGGAAGTAACACTACCTACTTGTAGGGCTGTTAGGAGGTCAAATGTGTCAACGTCTATAAAATGCCTTCGCCGAGTGGTTGGTGCATAGATAGTAAGTGTTCCACAAATGTTCATTTCCCTGTAGTTTTACTAACCATTTTGGTGCAATATTATATTCTTTATGAAGTCTTGTGTTTTGGCCTTTTTTTTTTTTTTTTTTTTTTTTAAAAAGACTGTGACTGTTTTCTAGGGTTTTGAGGGGAGTGATAAATGTTCTGGGTTTTTAGGATTTCACTTGAAATCCTCCTATATAATTGCTTTTTCTCTGTAATGCTGCTTGATCATCTTATTGGAAATAAGAGATTTTTTTTCTTGTGTGTTAGGCATCAAAACTGTGATACTTCTATTTTCCCTTTGTTTGACTCCTTTGCTATTATAATTCTAGGAAATTATTTCTAAAATTGCTATATGGAAAAAGTACTTTCTTCTGTCACTTAATTCGTTAGTGTAAATGAGCCAAAGTTTATAAGAGAATGTTAGTTAACAGTGTATAAATTTTAGATAATGACATAAGTTTAATTTATGGAATCTAATTTTAGATCTAGTTTTTCTTGATTTCTATTTTGTAGCTTTTCTGTTGCTTATTTTTAATGGGCATCTTCTGAGCTATCTTTTTAGATCACAGTGTGCACTGTATTTTATCTTTTCATATGGGCTAAACTTTGTAAATTGTGAAATATGTGAGCATTTATATAACATAGAAAATGAATTAATAAAAAACAACTTGGTATTTTCTTCCAGCTTAAGAAATGAGGTAGTACTTAACTAGTACTTTTGAAGCTCCTTGTATCATACTGATTTTCTTCATCTGCTACTTGTAATACTTCATACTACTTTAGTTATTTTGAAATTAGATATAATTTTTAGTTTGGTGTCATGACAAAACATTGTCACATTAGAGAACATATTGCACCTGCCATTTAGTTTATTAGTTCCTGGGTTAATCTGAACTTGCCTGTCATGCTGATGCATTCATTTCAGTCCCAGTCTTACATTCTGGATCTCTGTTTATTAGTGTGTGTGTGTGTGTGTGTGTATATATATATATATTTTGGAGACAGAATTTCCCTCTTGTTGCCCAGGCTGGAGTGCAATGGTACGATCTCGGTTCACTGCAGCCTCTGCCTCCTGAGTTCAAGCAGTTCTCCTGCCTCAGCCTCCCGAATAGCTGGGATTACAGGGATGCGCCACCACGCCCAGCTAATTTTTTTTGTATTTTTAGTGGAGATGGGGTTTCTCCATGTTGATTAGGCTGGTCTTGAACTCCCAACCTCAGGTGATATGCCCACCTCGGCCTCCCAAAGTGCTGGGATTACAGGTGTGAGCCACTGCTCCCGGCCTTGTATTTTTTATTTTTATTTTCTGTTTTTTTTTTTTTTTTTTTTTACAAATCTTAGTGTATCAGTGCTTTTAATTAGGTGACTTGATTTCTCCCCCACCCCTGCCTGTGGGATACAGACACCAAGAGACTAAGCTCAGTACCTCCCTGAGTATACCATGTGTTTAACAGCCTGTGGAAATTGTCCTGTCCCTGAAGATATGCTGTAGATTAATTTTATGCAGTGATTTTAAGACAACTAAAAAAATGGTTTGTAAGTTTAACTTCAAAAAACCATGTAAGCTCAGTTCCTGGATTGTTCGTAGACCATCACGTTGCCTTTGGCAAACTGAGCTAGAACATAACTGTAAAAGATTTGAGGATCATGAGAGGTTCCTGTGGTAAAGAGAGATGTTTGTCATTAGCATTTGATTGTTACTCCATAGTTTGTGAATGGCTCCATTTGTGGGGCAAATGATGAAAAATATACTCTATATTTTTCTCAAAAAAATGAAAATATGACTGTCTAGATTTTTAAGCTTCTTTAAGAAAATCATATCTGTAGCTTATCTGCAAAGCACATTTGGTGTGTGGAATTATCTGCTTATTGTCATATAAAAACTCTGACCTCGTATTAACATTTTTGTTTTTGAAAAGTAACTAGCCTGAAGGAAGGATATATGGAATAATCACTAGAGTCCTTATTTAAAGTAATCCAAGGTCAAGATTTCTGGAGTTTCTTGTTACTTAGCATATGATGGTTTGGTTGCTATATAAGTCAGCAGAAAATTATGTAACTCATAAGAGATACTTTAGGTGGCCTTTCAAATGAGTAATGATTAATGGATAATGTTTCAAAAAGGTATCAGAAATTCTGATGTGTATTTCTTACCTTTAAATTTTTAAAATAGTAATGAAATAATTTAATCTCTAACAATTTTTAATAAAGAATACTATTGATAATTGATTCTACTTTCTTATAAAGAACTTTTGTGTCAGTAATATCTACTTCTATCGAAATTGGCGAGGTGTAAGTAGCATCGTAACATTTTCTGGGTGAAGAATATGATGTTGAGAGCCTAAAGGATTTGATTATATAGTTCATGGCTAGAGATTGAATTTATATTTTCTTTCCCCATAGTTCATGTCATAATTTTAAAGACTGACCATTTTAGGGGAAAAGTTATTAGAAAATGATGTTCTTTGAGTAAAGATAATCTTGATTCAGTAATTTTTACAAATAAAGGTATTCTGATGCAGCACTCTAGTGTTCATTCATCCGTCTAGTCATACACCCCCCACAATATGATACCAGCTGGTTGTAGGTCTAGTGTTTAATGTACTACCGTAACAGGCATTTGAATTGGAATGGTAGTTCTTCAGGAATGGCATCTGGAATATAGGCAAAGATTTCAGACACAATTCCTAATTTAAAAATAACTCATATTGTCTCTGAGGTTCTTTTCCAGTGAAGTGTTTAGTATTGCTGCTATTTGGAGTACAAAGTTGGAGCTTTTAAAGAACCTGGGAGTTCAAAAGTATAAGGAGAAATAAATGAAAAGCAGAAATATTTTGAGGCAATAAGTATAGACTCAAATCTATATTATGACCCACTTGTAGCACCACTTGGAATTCTACCAATAAGAGATTTATTTGGGCAAACTATAATGGTTGCTGGAAATTGCAAATCTTAGTGTGGATTATTTTAGTCCAGTTGGTTTCCTTCTTTCGCTTACCTGAAATGAACTATACTGAGGCAATAGGAGCTTTGTATAGTAATTTAGGAGTGTAAAACAACTTAGGGAAAAAGATTATTAAGCAGGATGATTGGGATGACATCATGTGAAATTTAGGAATTGGAAGCATTGGGAATTGAGAGGGTGCTAACAAAGGAAAACAGCTTATTTTAGAATTTGTCTGGAGGATGTAGAATTGAAGAAGTTTTGGTATTTCTTCTGCAGCGGCCCCAGTGCCCTTGACCAGGAACATCTCTTGGAGTCAGTAGTTTTCGTGAGGCTGGCATAGGAACTTGGCCAACATATCTAACATTGTTCTATTTAAAATATTCCTTGAATTAAATTCCACAGTATCAATTTAAAACATAAATTTTTCACTCAACTCCTTTAGAAGTTAGATTTTAACCTGTACTTGTCTTTACCTCTTCTGCTGATTATCAGTTGACAACACTGAGATTACTTTCATTTTCCTGTAAGTCATTATAAATTTTTCTGGTGGTCAACCATGAGTTATCAGTGGAAGCAATAAGTAGGAAGTACTGTAAAAGAATTACAATAAAATAAGAGAAACCACTTGGAGAGCAAGAGGGCTTGTGGACTTAGGGGAGCAGTTGTGAGAAATGTCTCAGAACTTAATTTACAAATAACATTGGTAGATTGACATGTTGTCTTTCTTATAAAGTAACTTTCATTACCTCTGTCTTAATAGTAAACTACTATGAAAGTGAATTTGTGTTCATCTTGATTTGTGAACTGATGAAAATTACAAAATGTGGAGTTTTTTCCCCAGATAAATTAAATAGTGGAATATTCAGGTTTATTTGATACCTAGAAAATACCTGAAATTTTCCGTGGTAGTCGGCACATTTTGAAACTGTTTTTCTTTTCTCTGACAATTGAATATATTTTATATATAGTTGATTTTGATTATCGAAGACTAAGGAAAATTTATTTTAAGTAAGTTTAAATGTTAGAAAATGAATTTTGCAAATTTGAAGTAATTTTATTCTGTATGTTTTGGGATTGTAGTTATGTTAGATATTCCTCAATTGGGGTAATTGTCTTGCATCATTATCTCTTATCATAATCTGTTTTTCTTCACACAGTGTTATAGTTTTGCCGCTGGACTCTTCCCTCCCTTCCCCCACCCCATCAGGATGATATGAGACTTGAAAGAAGACGATGCATACAGGTGACTCAAGTTTTGAAATACAGTAAAACTCTGGCTAAGAGAATGTGGGAATCGATGGTCTATTTTGAATGGGGGAGCTTTCTGATAAATAGCAGTTAGTGGGGGGAATTGTAGATCAGTAAATGCAAAGGTAGTTGGGCTATTTGTTAAACTTACTTTTGAACTCAGATTGATAATCAGTGATTTATAGTGGTGTTATTACAAATACAGCATAGTAATTGCTAGCATTTAGGCTTTTCAAGAGCTAATATTTTGGTGGGAATTGGAATAATTCTGTTAATGTAAATAACACAGTCACCTTTATGGTTGAATGCATGTCTCCCCCAGAACTCTATTAGAATATGGCAAATCTTTTATGGGAGTAGATGTTAGTAGGATATCATCAAAAAGACTGACAAATTAAGGATATTATACCCATACATATGGTTTCTTAAAAAGATATGCTCTGGGATTTCGTTTATTTTTTCCTTGTTCCCAATATCCCTGCCTCCCATTTCCTTCCTTCCCACCCTCCCCCTCTTATCCTTTTGTCATTTGTATTTTTATACAGAAGAAGCAGTGTGAAGGCATTTTTGAAAGAATATTTTTTGATTGCTCTATAATTAATTGAGGTGATCTTTTACATGGGAAACTGGAGGCTATTCCATACGTGGCTATGTTCAAATTCCTGAAAATGTAGTGCAGCTAATGTATAAAGTGTTAATAACTTTTGAACTTAAATGTTCTTAAATTAGACATATTATAAGGCATTTTGTTGAACTAAGTGACTTAACATTTGAAACTCTGTCAGAGAGTCTTATCTGATTATATTTATAAACTGTTTGAAAATGTGATTGCTAACTGGAAAAGAAATATTTATATAAATTTTGAATTGATACCTAACAGATGCCTAATTATATCATTGGTGTAGTTTTTGTGATTGGTTTTTATTTTTGGCGATCTGGGTTTTGTCTAGGGGAAAAATAATCATTTTATGATTTTAAGATTTTAAAAAAATGTTTTGGTGTACCATTTTGTATGAAGAAATGTGCTTGAATATATTTATAAATTAAATTAGAGATTATATAATACTTTATGTTCATGTAGAAGTCACCATTTTAAGACCGATGTTAATTCTTGTTTACGTCAAAGGTGATTGAGCAATCATCTCTGTTACGCATCTATCATGCATGCACACAGGCTTGCACATGTATGTTTGCCTGTACATATCAGAGGTATGCCAGGTGCACATTCTGGCTGAGTTGCTCGCTGATTGTTAAAAGCAACGTGATGCTGAAGCTGAATATCACCATCATAGAAAAACAAATAGGCATATTTACAGAAACATTTTTAGAATTTTATGCACATTTTTTTGTTGTCAGATTTTATAAGTTTGACCTTTTGGTGCAGGAACTATTTCTCAGCATTGTCAGCTCCTGGATTGCTCCTTGGGCGCTATACTGCACATTGGCTATACCAAGTAGATGCTCACTTTCGACTGAGGTCAGTAGAGGAACAAAGTATTTTTGGGGTATCTCATAGATTTATCTATGAATATTACTGATTTTGGAGGTTTTCTCTCATGAAATTTTGGAGTTGCAGTTTCTATTTATCCTCACAAGACATGGAGGGTTTCCAAATAGCTCTTTTTCTTGAAAGGCTTATGGTCTCAATGGAATGAAATAACTAATGAGTAAATACAGTTTATAGTTATCTAGTTAATTTTATGAATGCTAGAACACAAGAAAATTCTACAGATTAGATTTATTATAAAATCCAATCTCTTATTCAGCCTTGTATTCTTTAAAAATTATCAGCATTTATTGGCTTACAGAGGAAAAAACCCAGGAAAGAAGATCTAGCTGTCTAATAAATATATTAGCTGTTGGTGTATTCCCTTTTTAATAGTTTGAAAGTTAATAATTGTTTTTGAACATAAAATTAACAGCTTTCAGAATCATCATTAATTAATGTAGCAGTTTGGTCTTGTATTACTATGCACACATTTATTCGACTGATAGAATTTCAACACATTAAAACTCATGAGTAGATGTTCACCGAAAGTTGTTTCTAGAGAATGCTTACTCACATTTGAAAGCAAGTGGTCTGCTTTCTCCGAGCCTTGTTTTTACCCTCTGGCATTGTTCATGGTACTGGCTTTGTTATGTTGGTTAGATGTGGTAACTTACTCTCACCTTTTCCTTGATGAGGCACAGGTTCAGGGATGCTGGAAAGGACACTGAAGTAGGCCTTGGCTGATGGGCCTTTCAGAAGTAAACACTTAAGAGTAGGTTTTCAGAGTAACTTTGTGAGGTGATGGATATGTTAATTGGCTTGATTATGGTGATCATTTCATTTTGTATATGTGTATCAAAACATCATGTTGTACACCTTAATATATATACAATTTTTATTTTCCAGTTATAACTCAATAAAGCTGGTGGGAGGAGAGAAAAAAAAGTTTCACTGAACACTAGGCCAAAGTCAGACTTTGATGTATTTAGTTCATGTGTCTTTAGGTGTTCCTGTACTTACTTAATTTGGGAATCTTTTTGCATGTTTTAAAATACATTTAGAACATGAATGAGGTACATTTGGATTTAACAAATGATTTGTTAACAAACATTTATTTGGTGAGCATTTGCTTTGTACCAGGTACTATTATAGGTGCTCTGCTTACAAGGATCCCTGAGCTTATGGATAACAAATAAATGAGGCAGTGGAGGTTTTTGATAAAGTTTTAAGACTCAGCTATTGAATTCAAGGCATGCAGAGAGAAAGTAGAGAGCACTGTCTGGGTAATGACATTGACAGTAATGACTTTACCTGTAGGCAGAGGTTACCAAAATCTCTGCATCCCATTCTTCTCTTCTGAGCTCCACACTCAGGTAACTGCTTCCTGGATGCCTCTCCCGCATATTCCCTCCTCCTTCCCCATTCAGTCCTGTTAGTAATGAGTAACACCATTCTACCCTAACAACATCATTTGGGGAACCTAGCAACGGCTCTTTGCCCTTTTGAATCACAAGTAACCAAATTCAGTTTAAGGTGTAGAATCACTTCTGAGATTAGATTTGGAAAAAGTACTGCCTCAGAGATTACCACGTATATGAACATAAAGACTTTTATATAAAGAAACCTGTGTAAACCAGCATTTCTTCAGTTTATTTGATTAAGGGACCTCCCCTCCCTTTTATTTTTGATTTATACCTATTAATAACATCCTGTGGACCATGATTTGGGAAAATCATGTTGGAAATAGAAGTGGCTGCCATTCTTTGTTTTGTTGAAATGAACTTCTTTAACAACTAAAATTTTTTAAACAATAGTGATATACTAGTCACTTTTAAATGTGGAATAGTTCCAAAGCATACAGAGCTATCACTTTTTGAGGATGAATAAACATGGAAATTTATTTTTAAATGTGCTGATTTGTTCATATTGTCTATGTCATAATTCTTATGCATACACTATATATATATATATATACACTCATATATATGAATTTAAGTACTTAAAACCATTTGTGGCAGAGTTTTAATTTTAGATTCTCTTAACTCATTTTAAAATGTGAATTTTGTAGGACAAAATTTTCCTATTTCCAGTGATCACAAATGGGGTGTATGCATTATACAAGAGTTAGAAATCAGATCTGTAAATTACAAAACCCCAACTTTTAAAATCCCATCATATGTGGGATACACTGGGAGAATGAAAGGGCATGTACATTGTAATATTTAGGAAGCTGTCGCCAGTTTGCCTCCCCTTGGAATTGTTCTTCTGGTGGTCGTGTGTGTCTGATCTTTTTCTTTGTCTGTGTCTCCTTCTCTAGCTCTCGTTCATGTCTCAACCCAAGCAGTTTGACTTTTTTCTTACTGATTGAATACATTTATTTTTCTAGTAAGTTAAAAAGATAGTGGATTTGCTTTTGCACTCATGTTTTTACTTCTTGTTTATTAGATAATACAGAATCACTGAAAGAATTCTGAAATGTGTAAATATATATAGATAAGTATAAGGAAACATATCCCAAGTTTTAGTGTCCTCTACAGTGTGGCACATTCCCTTCCAGTTTTTTTTTCATACCATTTTTTAACTAATTGAGATCATTTTGAATATTCAGGATGATGTGGTTGGGTAAGATCCATTTTATACTCGTATTGACTAACATATCATAAATGTTGCCCTACATCATCAAAAGCTAACCATAGTGATCTGCTGTTACTTTGAACTTGGAGCATATCCAGGGTACTCAGAATGCTTTTGAAGATAATTACTTTAGATATTTATTTTACAGTATGCTTATTTCCTAGTTAAGTTAGGTATTTCTTATTTTTAGGCATTAAGTTGTTTTTTAAAGCACTAATACCTGTGTATAGTATTTGGCTGTAAAATTATTTTCTTGTAATTGATTCCTAGGAGTCATAATGTTTGAAAACTTTTCAGGCTCTTGATGCAACTTTTCAGAAAGCTGTTTGGTAATATGTACCACTCTGTACATTACAAGAATGTCTCTTAATTTATGTTTCTCAGCATTGAGTATTATAGTTAAAATAAATCTTCAACAGGCAAAAAGAAGAATCTCTTATTTTGGAACAAATAAAGTAGTATTGTATATTTGGTGGAGGAAATATTAGTGCTTTAGAAATGCATAAAGTAAAAAGAGACAGCCACTGCCCTTTTCCTAATAGTTTGGAGTCTGTCTTTCTAGCAAGTGGTTTTTGTTTAATACGTTTATGGCATTTGCACATGTTGTTTACCAGTTTTATGTCCAGCTAGTCCGATAGTTCCTGAAGGTCAAGGGGTTAAGGCTTATCCTCTTTGTGTGCCCTGTGACTGTCTGGCAGGATTTCTGGGACACAGGAAGTGCTCAGCAAATGCAAAAAGAATAATTTTTGCCATCCTAGTGGCATTTTTAATGCCTAAAAATAAGTATATTAATGCTTGCTTTAATACATTTCTTCAAGTGGTTTTAAGAGTTCCTTATTATTTTCCATTTCTTTTTATGTTTCATAGTTTTATTTATGTTTCTAAGTGGAAACAATTAATAATGATTACATTATGTATGTGTCATATGAAAGAGCATTTGATATTTATAGAAAAAATGGGAAATCTGAGGTAAGCCACATTGTAAAATTGAATTTTTTACCTTAGTGTGTCTATTTAAGACCCAGGTAAAAGAAAATACATTTATATTCATGATTTTGGATTTTAGGTATACTTACTAAGTGTACCTTGAAAGAATGTCTAAGTTCTAGGAAGATGACAACAGAACATAGTTTTAAAATTTTCCTATTTTCCTCTAGAAGAGACAGAGTAACTAGCTCAGCAAAACCAAAATGTCACATTCAGCATCTGCAAGACTAGGTGAACAGTATCCCCACTGACTCACATACAAGTAAGTAGGTGAGAGTGAGTGTTTGATAGCAAGACCTGTGTGGTATCAGCATTTGTGCAGAAGGAGGCATGAGGGTGTCTGATGGACCCGAGAATAGGAGAACCGCAAGATAATCAACAGAAGACCCACTGCAGCGAGAGACTTGCGGAAATTATGTTTGAGAAGAGCAGCTGGAACTGGAGATAGATTTGAGTTCCCTGGAGGACACAATAAGTTCTGAAGAGGGGGGTTAGAGTCATCTGGTCCCTATGAACTCTCAAAACCAGTTTAAGCTCCATTCCCAGTCAAAGTCCTACACCAAGGAGACACTGCCGGGAATAGAATCCACATTAAACAAGATGGAGACAATGAGGGCAAAGGAAAAAATGTCAGATGAAAGTGGGAGAAGATAAAAGCACAGGAGATCTTATTCATGAGTCTATATTTTGGGATCCTTCATGAAAACGGAAGAGAACTCTTATTGAAGTCAGAAAAGCTACTGCAGTTTCCCCAAAGTTTTTTATTTTACATAAAAACGAGCAGTGGACAGGGATTATAGTCAAAATCCCCACAGAGTTTTTATAAGAGGAAAGCGTAAGGAGCAGAATATTATTACTGCAGACGATGAAAGCATGCCAGAAAGAAATGTCCACAAAATAAATGAAACTATAACTGGTTTCAAAATAAACCCAGAGAAATTTAGAAAATGATACAAATACTAAAGCACAATGATACAAATACTAAAGTAAATCTGAATAAGGAAAAATTAGAAAAGTGGTGATAACCCAGGAAAGAGAAGTAAAAGATAATTTAAAAAATGAAGCCTAAACAGAGTGAAAAACACAATATAAAATTTCTCAAAAAACTGTTTAAGATGAATAACTGGCTGGGTGCAGTGGCTCACGCCTGTAATCTCAGCACTTTGGGGAGGCCAAGGCGGGCAGATCACGAGGTCAGGAGATCGAGACCATCCTGGCTAACATGGTGAAACCCCGTCTCTACTAAAAATACAAAAAAAAAAATTAGCCAGGCGTGGTGGTGGGCACCTGTAGTCCCAGCTACTTGGGAGGCTGAGGCAGGACAATGGCATGAACCTGGGAGGCAGAGCTTGCAGTGAGCCGAGATAGCGCCACTGCACTCCAACTTGGGCGACAGAGCGAGACTCCTCCTCAAAAAAAAAAAAAAAAAAAGATGAATAACCAAGAAGAAACGAAGAAAAATGAAGCATTCCAGAGAAAGCGACAGTTATTAAAGACAGGCAAGGAAGTTTCAACATACAAATAACAGGAGGCTCTGAAGAAGAACTAAAGCAATGAAACTTAACAGATAATAACAATATAACTCAAGAAAATTTGTTGAAATTTGCTTCGCAGATTTTTTTTAAGAGAGTCTTGCTGTGTTGCCTAAGCTGGAATGCCATGTGGCATAGGCATGGCTCACTTGAACACAAGCCTTGAACTCCTGGGCTAAAGCTATCCTCCTGCCTCAGCCTCCCAAGTAGCTAGGACTACAGGCATGTGCTGTCACACCTGGCTAACTTCTTTATTTTTATTTCTGTAGAGATGTGGTCTTGCTATGTTCCCTAGGCTGGTTTTGAACTGCTGAAGACCAGCCTCAAGTGATTCTTCCACCTTAACCTCCCAAAGTGCTGGGATTACAGGTGTGAGTCACCATCTTGGCCTTTACTCACTCTTCAGTCTGCTTTTAAAATTCAAACATTCTCCAGTATCAATATTCTTCTATAGTGCTGTTTTAAATGACTAATCAGTATTCTGTGAATTAGTTATTGTTTGACGGTTCCCCATTTTTGTTAATTAGTTCATGAACAATGTTTAAGTGGATACTATTATGGCGTTTTTTTGTTTGTTTTTTATTTATTGCCTTAGGTTCAATTCCTAGAAGTTGGAATTGTTAAGGTGAGGCATATGGACATTTTAAAGCCTTTTGATACATTATTTTCAAATACCTTATTAAAGTACAGTTTATGCTTCTACCAGCTACACATCAGAATTTTTCCTACACCCTAGGATCCTAGATATTTTAAAATGTTTGCCAATTCCATAGACAAAACATAACTCAATATTTACATTTACATTTGCTTGAATATTAGACCGAGTATGTTTTTTGGGGGGTTTGTTACTCATGTTTTTTGTGAGTTTCCTTTTATCATTCTTTGTTGATACTTCTTTTGGGTTTTAATTTTTTTTTCTTAATTTACCAAAGTTTCTCATTGAACCCTTACTAGATGCCAATAACTATTCTAAATTATTTACAGGTATTAACTTATTTACTCCTAATGATAACTCTGGTACAGGTACTGTGATTGACCCAGAGAGATGTTCGATAGCCTGCCCCAGGTCACACAGCTAGTAAGGGTTGGAGCTGGGGAGCAAATCCAGGCCTGTGAGTCCCTCCTCTTAATGATCATGCTTTTGATTTTAGGGATACTTACTGTTACTTATTGCTGGTACATTTTCCAGTTTGCATTTGCCTTTTGTTCATGATGTCATTTTATACAAGAGCTTTAACTTTTTGTATGGGAGAACTAAGTTTTATTTATTAGTGTAATGCCTCAAACATAACAGATTCTCAAATCTATGTGTTGAACAAATGAGAATGAACCCATCAGCAGTCTGTTGATGGTGATGACCTTTTATGTAGTGTAATATGTATCTCCTTTTAAAGGGATTCCCAGGGCTTTATAAATGATTTACTCTTTGGTTTTTATTAGGCACAGTAAGCTTATCTGTATTAGCTCTTCTGGAAAGTTTTTTAGATGTAATCACTGCTTTTAAAAGGAACATGTGTTCTTAAGCAAATAGGAGTTGTGAAGAATGTATTATTGATAATGATTTGAATTGTAGATTCAAAGTGAAATGAAATAATTTCACTCTAGGAATAATTTGATGGGATTTGTTTTTTGTATTTTTAGAAAATTATAGATTTGGCCATTGTTTAAAAAGTTTTGAATAAATTTTAGCTTAGTGTAACAAGATTCTTTGATAGGAAAACTAAAACTACAAAACTTGATATAAAAAGTTATCATTGCTTAAGATTTGGATAGTGTAGATCAACTCCTCAAAAGGTGAAATTTAAGATTTTACTTTTCTTGAATTCCTGACCTCAGGTTATCCTCCGCCTTGGCCTCCCAAAGTGCGGGGATTACAGGTATGAGCCACCGTGCCCAACCAAGATTTTACTTTTCTTTAAGCACTCTTTCTCCTCTTTTCTCTGGTGGTGAATACCAGGCTACTTAACGGTGCCTTCTTAGTTTGGCCTCTGTATTCCTTACTTTAGTCTTTTAAAAAAGTGTAGAGATCCATATTGCTAATGGATATACATTAGAGAGAAACCCAAATAAGTTCATTTTAATTTTTATAAACCGTCCACAAAATATACTCCATGGAATCAGATACTCAAAAAGATACTCAAGATGTAAATATTTATGTTGTTAACACAAATCCAGGTCTGCTTTGTATAAAGTTACCAAAGCTTAAAAAACATTGTTGAGTGCTTGCTGTTTTTGTAACCTACTGGTTGCAGCCAGCTCTTTCCTCTCCTACTGCTGGTAGTAGTATTTTCAGGCCATTTGTATTAGTCTGTTCTTGCACTGCTATAAAGGAATACCTAAGACTGGGTCATTTATGAAGAAAAGAGTTTTAATTGGTACACGGTTCCACAGGCTATACGTGAAGCATGGCTAGGGAGGCCTCAGGAAACTTAGAGTCATGGTAGAGAGTGAAGGGGAAGCAGGCATGTCTTACGTAGCCCCAGCAGGAGGAAAAGAGAGAAGCGGGAGTGCTACACACTTCTAGACAACCAGATCTCGCGAGAACGAACTCACCATCGTGAGAACAGCAAGGGGGAGGTGTGCCCCTGTGATCCACTCACCTCTCAAGAGGCCTCTCCTCCAACATTGAGAATTGCAACTTGACGTGAGATTTGTGTGGGGACACATATCCAAAACATAATCACCATGCTTAGCCGATATTGTTAAATTCAGACTTATTCTTTTATATTAAGCATTAATCAGTGAATTTACATGCTTATGTTAATAAAATTTAATCCATTCTGGAAGTAAAAGAATGAAATGTCAGTTTTCCTTTTCCTCGTTTCCATTTACAGGGGTAACCCCTTTTACTATTTTCCATTTTAAAATTCTTCTCTTGGTTGCCTCCATGATTTTTAATACATTAGTATGTTTGTAGCTGTGTTTTACTATTTTAAAAAACTATTGGAAAATGAAACCAGATAGCTCTCAGTGCTACCTCTTTTCCAGCCAGTTTCTCCCGATCCTCTTTTAAAGTTTTTCTGTTGATTATTATTAAAATTTTATAAAACTAATTTAAACCTCATTCTTGGTCATCAGTTTTAGACAGTTTCTCTTGATTTCTCAAGATTTGAAATGAGAGCTTTAGAGCCGTTCGTATTTCTTTTTACCTCACAGCTGTTACCCACCAGACAGTTACTTCCAGCTTGTATATAGGTATATTCACTTACACATCTTTCTTTCACTGAATTGAATTCTTTATTTTTGTCTTAGAATCTTCTGAATATTGAAAACAGAAAACTATACTGGAAGAACATAGTGTATTAAGACTCATGGTGAGGGAGATGTGATACTGTGTCACTAAGGTCGTTCCAGTCATAGGAGAAATGTTACCACTGGATTGAGGTCTGGTACATTTTAAAAGATGATTTAATTCTATGATACGTGTTCAGCTTGCACTAGGATAGTTTTTACTTTCACCTTTGTTCCATGCACCGCACAAATATCTGGGAACCCTTATTGCCCAACTCAAGAGCCGGAGTCTTCTGTCATCATTTTGCCTGTCTCCTAAGTGAGAGGACTGAGTGCAGACTTGGTGTTTGTGGGTGAGGCATGTGGACTGACAGGCAGGCTTCAGTTTATTTAGCGAGTGTGAGCCCTGGCAGAAGATTCTCTTTCTCTGCTTGCCAGGTTGAGGAGGCCTCATTAAGCAGTTTGAACTTGTGGTTTTGGCGTGTCTAGTCCTGGTGCAGGTGGCTTGGTATCCTCACAGGCATTTCTTTGGCCTCAACCTTGGGGTGACTGTTGACTTCTGTTTGAGCGGCTGGAACTCAGTAGGTTCAGTGGAGTAGGTATTTCTTTATAGAGCCACTGGCGGAGGCTGATCATGCGGCAGATAGTTGTTTAGTATCAAGCCAGTCTCTCCCCTTCTTTCTACTCCAGTTTTTCTTTACCACCCAGAATGGCATCTGCCACTTCTGCTCTGGTTCCTGGTCCCAGCTTTCAGCTCTAGATATTTTTGACATTCCTTAAATTATTGGTATGAGCCCAGTTGCCTTTTCTTTTAGAAAACTGACAAAATCTTTGGTTCGCTGGTATGTCTCCATCCCATGCTTTATTTTATTTTGTGATCTTTCTCTGCTTGTTTCTGTGGATGATATAGAGGAATATAGAGGATAAGAACAATATGTTTACTGTATCCAGTGTTTTAGATTTTCTTGTTAGAAGCACCCTCCTTCCCAGCTTGGGAAAACTGAGCTGCTGGGGTGGCTGTTGGCGCCTTCGCTTGCTGTTAGTTTTAAAGGATTGTTTTCGGTCACACTTGAATTGTAGCTATTCTTGGTTCTCTTTTTACCAATGAATTCTGGTAGTATGTTTTAAGAGCTGGGTGGCCTTCCTGGCCTTTGTAAACATTTCCTGCAATGCCTAGCTTTAATGAGCTACGAAGTTGCCCATTGGAGATGAGGCTCTATCGAAAGTCAGCACCTGTACTTCACTCCCTGCCTTTGTGACTTTGGGTTTCGACTGGGTGTTTGGAAGCACTGTTTCTTCTGTCCTTGACCTTGTTCCACATGTTTTACCCCTTACCTCCTGTGAGCAGGCACAGGGCCTTTCCTTGTCACCTGGGCTTCAGCTGCTTTGAGGATGACTACTTATCCCTTGCAGGTGCTTGCCACCAAGGTTCTTGAAAGGGAAGTTTTCGTAATGTTCATTTTTTTAAAAAGTTAGACCAACTATACCCCCTAAACTTAAGTCTGCTTGTTTTCATATGACATAGAAATTGATACAAAAATACTTTATGTAGTTTGTATAGATGAAGTTGCTTAAGAAAGATGACACTTAAACTGTACTATTTTGTTGTCTTGATAAGTATAGTACAAAAACCAGTTTTTAAACCCTAAAGTTAATTTGCAAGAAATTGATACAAAAATACTTTATGTAGTTTGTATAGATGAAGTTGCTTAAGAAAGGTGACACTTACTGTACTATTTTGTTGTCTTGATAAGTACAGTACAAAAACCAGTTTTTAAACCCTAAAGTTAATTTGCAAGAGTCTTTTTGTTTTGACAGTATACTATCTGTTATAACTTTTAGCTGAATAAAATCCTAACAAGTCAACTTTTATGTTTTCATGATACCTAAATGAGGGAGCAAAAGTATGTTTAGTGTATGACAGTATACTAAATATACTGTCTTGTATATTTAGGGAAATATACAAGACAGTTTTGTATATTTTGGGAAAGGGAGGGAGGAAGAGGATGGCACTGTTCCCCAAATGTGAGTTAGTTGATTCAGAAGAGTAAAGAATAGTCCAATAGTCCAATATTTAAAAATTTATGTCTATAATCCAGATTTAAATACCAGTTTACCTTCTGGCTTTATAAACAGTCTTAATGAGAAGTAGGGGACAAAAAAGAAGCAGGATTGCCCTTAGGTTAGAGAATAGAAATATCTACTTGGCTTAAAGTTTTTATGAAAGATGTCCAGCAAAACTATGGTGGCAGCCTCACTTTAGAGAATGAGGTATTAAAAACTTGACCAAGGTAGTCATGCCAGACTTTTGAATATTTTTCCAAATAAGATGGCTTCAAATTGAAAAATTTTATCCACTTGATGTTTTTCAAAACTATAAAGCTGCGTTCTATTTCTACCTAAAATATAGAATTGTTAGTATGGTATGATTTGTCATTTGAGATGATCTTGGCTAATACATTACTGGGCATAATAATGGCTATTACACATTGAGAGGATAGAGGCTGTTTCTGTGTCTCAAGCATCATTAACTGCAGATAAAAAAAGTTAACAGTTATTCTAAATATATTTCTTATAGGGGAGAAAATATAATCAGTATATTGTATGTTTTAGTCTGGCGTGGTGGTGCAAGCTTGTAATCCCAGCTGCTCGGGAGGCTGAGGCAGGAGAATAGCTTGAACCCAGGAGGCGGAAGTTGCGGTGAGCCGAGATCGCGCCATTGCACTCCAGCCTGGGCAAAAGAGCAAAACTCCATCTAAAAAAAAAAAAAAGTTAATGATTAATTGTATACTTAGAAAACTTAACTTTCTTTACTAGGAATTCTAAATATATATATATTTATGTAATGAAGATTTTAGTTTAGTAAGTTAACTATTTTAAGACATGTTTAATGTTTAATTTCTGATTCTAAAAGTAGTACTTTTTGGTACTTTCCTAAACTCCATAATTTAAGTAACTTTAAAAAGAATTGATGCTAAGCTAAACATTTAAATTGAGGATTATCCCAGAGCATCTGTCACTAGGCAGATGATGTTTCCTTATGTCTCTAGTCCCCAAAGGAAAGTAGGAGTGCCAAGTTTTTAATATTTGTCCCTTTCAAGAACGGGAAAGTTTTGTGATATGAAAAATGTTTAAGAGGTGGACCAGGAAACAGTCCCTTTTGACATGGAAAATGCCCAAGCTGAGTTAGGATTGCTTTATCAATATGGAGGGAATAAGAACCTGGGAGAACAAACCAAAATATTAAAGATTCATGAGTAAGAGTATGAATGAAATTGGCTTTAAAATCTTTCCCTTTTATTTCTCTCTTACCTTTATCCTTCGGAATTAAAGGAGGCTAATGCAGGTTCCAAGTAGTTCAAAAACGTACCAAAAGTTGTCAGAAGTTTAAAGGGCTGAAATTGAGTCTTTCAGGGAATGGATTAAATACTTTGGTTTAGAGAGTGATTTTCAAACCTGTCTTAAGCCTAGACTCGTAGTGTGTAGATGATAGTATGGTGAATGATCCTGAGCTAATCTCATGAAAGCTTACATTTAAATAAATTTTCATATGGACAAGAAACCAAGAGACATTGATGTGTGACTAAAATATTGATTATTCATGGATACTGCGAGAGCTTTGCTTTTTATCTGTGGGATCTTATGCATTATGTTTCTAAAAATATAGTTTCTTTGTTTATAGGATGGGGGGGTTAATATTAGATTATTTTTAAGTTTCCTTCTAGTTTTAGAGTTATTGATCCTTTTTCTGACTTTTAGAACCTGACTTTTCCAGTCTTGGTTTCATTGGATTTTTAACGGGTTCCAGAATTCCTGAGTAGAGAGAACATGGGAAGAAATTAAGGGACAGGTGTGGGTGATGGGTGCTTAGAAATGGTGGAAAAGTGGCTTCAGGAGAAGAGAAATTGTAGTGTTAGGGATAGGACCAGCATGCTCTTCTCTTGGAATCTGATGCTTGAAATCTACTCTGTCTTAATGAAATATGCTTTACAAATGCTAGATATCTTTCTGGAGACGTTTATAGACACTCTATGGAAAAATATTTAAAAATCACGAAATTTTTCATGATGTGGAATGAATCTGTACTCTATTTAGGAGGAGATAATTGCTAGGCTAGGTGGGACAAGTTGATCTATTTTAAAATAAAATTGTATCTTTTATAAGGCACAAATGGGAACTGTGTCTCCTTGACATGTTTCAAAGCATTTCTCTGAATATGTGAGATTAAAGAAACTCTCAACCACTCAGAATTGTCAGAAACTGATGTTCTTTAAAAGTATCTTTGTAGCTCTTAGTATGTACTGACACAGTTGAAGTTTTTAATGTTTTATTCATTATTAGACATTTTGCATATGAATGTAATGTCTTTTATTTACAGTTACATCTCAACTGAACTTGGTTCCCAGATATGAGTATTATTTACTTGGTCTCAGTCTTCATGTTTTAAGCTCTATAGATTAATACTTAATTGGGTTTTATTTTAAAATTATTTTTGAAGCTATATATTAAAGTTTGTCATAATAAACCAAATGTTAGTTTTCCTCCACCTGGGAATACTTGAGACTTCAGTGAGCCACGCTTTCTGTTATGCCCACCTCTTTAGTCTTTACATTATAGAATAAAAATGCTTTGTGTGATTTCTCTAAAATGTAATGTTTGAGAATCTATTTTAATGTATAGAAAGACATTTACATAATGCTTTTGAGTAGGTGGGGAAAAAAGTTGAAATGTTGATGGCAGCATCTGTTAGAAAAACTCATATGTCTATATAGTAAAAAGTTAAAATTACAACAAATGCACTACTTTAACTGTGTTTTGCATGTTATTCCATGGGATCGCCTTTGGAGTAAAGTAGAATATGTTTCTAGTCTTTTATAGTTGCTGTTAATTTTGTTCTAAACGTGAAAGTGTTAACAGCAAGTTGAAAATGTGACAAAGCTCAATTTCATTTCTTGTTTATTGCTTGTTTTCCTATTGGACAATTGGAAGTAGCTTTGCCCTGGCAACTAAAATAGGCTATTTGCATAACCTAGTTTGATTGGCTAGCATCCTGACTAACAGTTCCAATCATATGGTGTCGGTTTAGTGGTAGGCTATGCTAATTAGCCGCTGTTGCTGGGGTTCGGGGATGGTTTCTGTGTGCTGTTCCGCTGCATTGTGTTGCCTGGTGAGAGACATTGATAAATGAGCGTTTAATGATCTGCAGCAGTTCCCACTCACTGCGGGCAGGCGGATTTTAGAAGAGAAGTGGAAATAAGGCTTTAATTGCTCTGTTAAATAACTGTAACCAAAATATGTGTATTACATTTTAGAAATTAAGTTGTATGAAATCTTTAATTAAATACTTCATAATACAAAAGGAAAATACTTTAGCTTTGTCTCTTAAAATATAACTCAGGTAGCAGCACTATGCACAGGTTTCCTAAAACTGAAATTTATCATTTTTTCCAGATCAGAAATAGTACCCTTGTAGTAAGTAGCATGCTTGATTTTTCTTATGACTTTGACCTTTTATAAAGATACATGTTTGTGTTTAATAAAATGTTGCAAGCTTTTGGGCAGAATTTATCTTGTACTGCTTGTGTAGTCTAGCAAATAAGAGCACAAACTTGAATTCCCTGTTCTTATTCTTCTGTTGAATTTGAAGATCAGGTTGTTATTCACTACCTCCTGCTATTATTACTTCTCTAATTGAAGTCAGATGTTTTAACTGTTGCTTGTACCGTTATGGTTGGTTTATGTGAAGTCTTTATGGGTACTGTCGGGTGGTAGGTTCTGTAGGAAAAAAAAATCGGTTCTTTGTTTAAGGAACATGAGGTGAAGAATAAATACATGTGATGTTAGATTAAAAATGCAAGATGACCATATGGAAAAGTGCTGTAAGGATTTATATGGAAGGGTATAGGGGAAAATATTATCTAGGCCTTTTTATGATAGGGACATGGGAAATGGATTGAGAGTCTGGGAAAGGGTTAAAGAGGAAGCCCATAGAATTTGTGTTAAGGTTTTAAATAACACTTGGGTTTCAAACAGCTGCTAGAGAGTAATAAGAAGGAAGAACATTTTAGGGTGAGGAATAGATGAGCAAAAGTAATGTTTCTGGTATTCAGTTGTCAAATGTAAGTAGTCACAGTGATCAAGGACTCCGGGGCCTTAGGTGTGTCAGTGCCCCAGCTTCCGGGCAGGCTTGTGTCATTCCCTTGAAATAAGACCTGGTGTCTTACTGTTCCAGCTAGCATCATATTTGGCTTTTTGTCACTTGGTTTTGTTGGAAGCAGGGCTCTCCACTTTTTGTGTCTGATGGTTAAAGCATAGGACTCTTTTGCCTTCTTTTGTCTCTCCCATTGGCCCTAAAGCGTTGAAACATGGATGCCAAAAATAATCCATGTGAATTTAGATGTTTGTATTAAATTTTCTATAAAGTATATCCCTTTAATTGTTCTGACCTTTATTTAAGAGCATAGTAAAATTAGACAAGCCAACTGGACAATCTTACAGACTAGTAAAGAATGAAAACCAACATTAAACCATAACATTTGATTCTTAATCACTCGTTCCCAGGCATATATACTGAACATGTATTGTAAAATAAATTTACAGAAATGCTTTATTCAACCAGTCAGAGGGGACCTAGATTCAGAATTTATAATTTAACAGAGGTGGATATGTCTTTATATAGCTATATGATATGGTGGAGTATTGATTATCCATGCTGTAAGAGAGGTGGAAATTCAGAAGAGGGAGCAATTTTTGGATTGGGACTAGGAAAAGATTCTTGGTGAAAATGGTATTTCATATGGTCTTGAGGAATGGGCAGTATTTTAACGGGTGATGTTTGAAGGCTACAGGGTGTGGAAGATGCTATACCAGTTGAAGATGGGGGCCTGTTCGAAAATTGCATTTACTAAGGTAGATGGTAGAGGAGACTATGTTGTTGAGGGCCCTAAGTGGTGGATAATATAGACTTTGAAGTTTTTCTTGTAAAAAGTGGGGGATTTTTGAATTTTTTACAGCAGTGGTTCACAATGTGTTTTTTTAAAAACACATGCCCTCCATGAATGTTTGCAAGTTTCAAAATAGACATTTCTTTGATTTTTAAAATATGAAAATGTGGTATTGAGTAATTCCAAGGGGTTTTTGAGTTGCCATCATCTAAAATGAGATATGTTGTAGGAGAAGCAGATTTTTTTGTGGAGTGGAGGGAAGGGATTGATTGTACTTAGAGTCAGGTTTTGAATGGGTTAAAAGTTTTTAAAACAGCTTTATTGTGTTATAATTGGCATACAATAAACTTCACATAATTGAAAGTATACAATTTGATGGATTTTGATAAGTATTACTTGTGAACTTTTACCACAAGTCAGATAATGAAGATTTATTACTTCACTTGTTCCAGAATTTTATATAAACAGGATTATATATGTTCTTTTTGCCTGGTTTTAGTTCTTTTGAGAGTCATCTGTGTTGTGATACCTATTGGTAGTTCACTGTTTTTATTGCTGAGTAGTATTTCATTGTGTGTATATACTTTGGTTTATCCACTTAACCTGTTGAAGGACATTGGGGTTGTTTCCAGTTTTTGTCTATTACAGATAAAGATGCTATGAATATTGTTGTACAACTTTTTGTATGGACATATGTTTTTATTTCTCTTTATTTCCTAACATTGGAGCGACTCAATCATGTGGTGGGTATATGCCTAACTTTTAAAGAAACTGCTAAATGGTTTTACAAGGTAGTTGTACCATTTTACATTTTCACCAGCAGTTCAGGAGAGTTTCAGTTGCTTCACATTTTGCCATATTTGGTGGTCAGCCTTTTTAATTTTAGCCATTCTAGTACTTGGGTAGTGATATCTCATTGTGTTTCCCTGTGATTAATGTTGTTGAGCATCTTTGTATGTACTTTTTTGCCCCCTGTGTGTCATGTTTGGTGAAGTGTTTGTTCAAATCTTTTGTCATTCTTTTTTTGGTTATTGAGCTTTTAGAGTTTCTTATACATTTGATACAAATCCTTTATCAAATATATTATTTGCTAAGCTTTTCTCCTAGTCCATGGCTTGTCTTTTTATTCTCTTAAAAGTGTCTTGAAGATCTGATGTTTTAAATTTTTATGAAGCCTAATTTATCCATTTGTTCTTTTATGAAAGCTGCTTTTGGAAAGTTTTGTCCCACGATCAAAAACGTTTTTGCCTATGTTTGTTTTTTTTTTTTTCCCCACTAGATTTTATAGTTTTAGGTTTTATATTTAAGTCTATGGTCCATTTGGAGTTAATATTTGTTAATAGTGTGCTGCAAAGTATAGGTCAAAGATCACCTTTTTTTGCAAATGGATATTCATTTATTGTAGAACCATTTTTCAAAAGGACTCCTTTCTCCACTGAATTGCCTTTGCACCTTTGTCAAAAATAGTCTTCCATATATGTGTGGGTCTGTGGACTTTCCATTCTGTTCCATTATAACTACTCTAGGTCTTTTGCATTTTCATATGAATTTTCAAATCAGTTCGCTAATTTCTTCAAAAAAGTCTGCTAGGATGTTGATTGGGGTTGTGTTGAATATATAGATAATTTCAGAAGAATTGATACTTTAACAATATTGATTCTTTGGACCCGTGCACATATATCTATTTAGCCCTTTCTCTCATTTTATCTATTTAGCCCTTTCTCTCATTTTTCTAATTTTCAGTATGCAGTTTTTTCATGTATTTTGTCAGATTTATGCCTAAGTGTTTCATATTTTTGTCATTGTTTTAAGTGGCTTTTAAATTTCAGTTTCTGATGTATACAGTACTAGCACATAGAAATACAATTGATTTAAATATATCCTTGTATTCTGCGACCTTGCTAAAATCATTTAATACTGCAGCTTTTTGGTAGGTTCCATCACATTTTCTATCTAGATAATCACATTGCCTATGATGAGAGACAGTTTTGCTACTTTCCAGTTTGGTTACCTTGTATGTATTTCTTTTTCTTGCCGTTCTACATTGGCTCCAACCTCTATGGAATATGGAATATGGAATATGTATGGAACGTAGACTACAATGTTGAATAGAAGTAGTGGAAGAGGACATTCTGTTTTGTTCTTTATGTTAGAGGAACAAACAGTATGTTAGCTGTAGAGTTTTTTGTCAGTGTCCTTTATCACAAGGGTCCTCAACCCCCGGTACTGTCTGCAGCCAGTTAGGAACTGGGCCGCACAGCAGGAGGTGCCGAGCACTACCACCTGAGCTCTGCCTCTTCTCACATCACCTGAGGCATTAGACTCGCATAGACATGCACATGCAAGGGGTCCAGGTTGCGTGCTTCTTATGAAAGTCTAATGCCTGATGATCTGAGGTAGAACAGTTTTTCATTCTGAAACCATATCTCCCCCCATGGAAAAACTGTCGTCCATGAAACCAGTCCCTGGTGCCAGAAAGTTTGGGGGACCGCTGCTTTATCAGATTGGGAAAGATGCCTTCTATTTCTAGTTTAATGAAAGTTTGTTTTAGGTCAAGTATGGATGTTGGATTTGTCAAATGTTTTTTCTGCATCTCCCGAGATTACCACATGGTTTTTATTTTTTAGTTAGTTTGATGAATTGTACTGATTGATTTCTTAATGTTAAACTGATAATAGCGTTTGCTGAAATAAAGGTCACTTTGTTATGATGGTCTTTATTTTGATTGTTTGATTCAGATAGTTACAATTTTGTTTAGAATTTTTATATCTTATGTTCATGAAAGATATTGGGGTTTTATTGATTTCTGTTTTTCTGTTTTGTTGATTTCTACTCTGGATCCTTATTTTTGTTATTTCGTTGACTTTGATTTCATTTGCTTTTTTTTTTTTTTTTTTTTTTTTTTTGGTGAGACGGAGTTTCACTCTGTTGCCCAGGCTGGAATGCAGTGGTGTGATCTCAGTTCACTGCAACCTCCGCCCCCTGGGTTCAAGCGATTCTCCTGCCTCAGCCTCCTGAGTAGCTGGGACTACAGTTGTGTGCCACTACGTCTGGCTAATTTTTTGTATTTTTAGTAGAGACAGGGTTTCACCATGTTGATCAGGCTGGTCTCGAACTCCTGACCTCAAGTGATCCACCTGCCTCAGCCTTCCAAAGTGTTGGGATTACAGGCGTGAGCCACTGTGCCCAGCTTCATTTGCTCTTTTTCTAGTGTATTAAGGTAAAAAGCAGAAGCCATTGATTTAAGAACTCTTTTCCTTTCTAATAGAGGTGATTAATGCTATAATATTCTCCCTATTGCCTTAGCTGTATCAAAAATTTTGATATATTTTATTTTCATTCTTTTCAGAATGCTTTATAATTTGCTGTTTGATTTCTTCCTTGAGTTGTGGTTATTTAGGACTATTTTGTTTCGAGTTATGGTTTCTTCCTTGATTTCTTCCTTGAGTTGTGGTTATTTAGGACTATTTTGTCTTACTTATATAGTTCTGTTACTTTATTCTGATTTAGTTTGTCACCAGAGAACGTATTTTGAATAACTCGATTTCCTTTAATTTATTAGGGTTTGTTTTGTACCCCATAATGTTGTCTATCTTGGTTAAAGTTGCTTTGTGCCTAGAAAAGAATGTATATTCTGCTGTTCTTTGGTAGAATATTCTCTAAATGTGAATTAGGTCAAGTTAGTCGATAGTGTTGATCAGATCTTGTATATCCTTATTGATTTTCTCTCCACTTGTTCTATCAAATATTGAGAGAAGGATATTGAAATCTCTTAATACAATTGTGTCTATCGTAGTTTTATCATTTTTTTTGGTCTGTGTGTTTTAAAGCTCTGTTAATAGGTTCATAGATGTTCAGAATTAGTATGTTCTCTTGGTGATTTGGCACTTTTATCATTGGAAAATGACTTTCATCTCTTGTGATATTCTTCAGACTGCAGCATACTTTCTTTGATAATATAGCCATTCTGTCTTAATTTTGATAGCATGATATATCTTTTCCCAAATGTTTACTTTTAATCTGTTAATGTCTTTGTATTAGAAATTTATTTCTTACAGACAGCATATAGTTGATCTTGCTTTTCTTGTTGTTGTTGTTCCTGGTCTGAAATCTCTGCTTCTCATTTGAGGTATTTAGATCATTTGCGTTTAATGTGATTATTGGTATGTTTTGGTTTAAATCTGTCATCCTGCTATTTATTTCCTATTTGTTTCGTCTGTTTTTCCCCTTTCCTCTTTTTCTCCTACCCTCTTTTATTCTGCCTTTGGATTGATTGAAATTTTTAAATGATTTGATTTTCTTCCTTTTATTGGTTTATTCATTTTAACTTTGTTTTTTAAATTTAGTGATTTCTCTTTATCTTATCACAGTCTACTTTCAAAGGATATTAGATCACTTCACGTGTAGTGTATTGACCATACCATAGTATTCTTCTATTTCTCTACTACTGTCCTTTTTACTGCCTTTAAAATAGATTTTGTTTGTGCATGTTATTAACCTTACACTACATTACTATTATTGTTTAAACACTCAAATGAGATTTAAGTAAGAATTCCTGTACTCTTATCCATATAGTTATCTTTTCTGGTCTTCATTCCTTTGTATAGGTCCATATTTCCATCTAGTTTCATTTTCCTTCATCTCGAGTACTTCTATTAACATTTTTTATAGCGCATATTTACTAATGATATATTCTTTCATCTTTTAGGTATCTGAAAATGCCTTTATTTTGCTGTTTTTTTTTTGACAGATTTTTTCGGTGGGTATGGAACTCTAAATGACATTTTTTCTTTCAGTAATTTAAAAATGTTGCTGCACCATCTACTCTCTCACATTGTTTCTTACAGAAAATCTTCTTTATTCATTTGTATATAATATGTCTCTTTTTCTGGCCGTTTTTAAGATTTTCTGTTTATCATTGGTTTTTAGCAGTTTGATAATTATGTACCTTGGTTTAGTTTTCTTTGTGTTTCCTATGCTTGGGGTTTGTTGAACTTTTAGATCTATGGGTTTGTAGTTTTTATCAGATTTGGAAGATTTTTGACCATTAGTTTTTCTAATTTTTTTGTGTTCTCCTCTCTGTCAGGAACTTTAGTTACATGTATATTATTAGAGTGCTTGAGATTGTCCCAGAACTCAGTGAATGTCTGTTAACTTTTTAAAATCTCTTCTGTTTTGACATCCAATTTCAGTTGTTGAGTAGTCATTTGGAATTCTGAGGTAGTTTTTATTGCTGTGTCTTCAAAGTCACTAGTCCTTTTTTATGTACTATCTAACCTTTTATTAGTTTTACCCTTTGTGTTTTTTATCATTCACATTGTAGTTTTTATTTCCATTTCTATTTCATCATCTCCTCCTCTTTTTTCTTTTTTTAAAATAGAGACAGGGTCTTCTGTGTCTCTGTTTGCTATGACAGGCTGAGTTTGAACTCCTGGCCTCAAGTGATATTCCTGTCCCAGCCTCCCAAAGTGCTGGGATTATAGGTGTGAGCCACCATGTCTGAACTGTAGTTTTCATTTCTAGAAGTTCAATTTGGGTGTCTTAAAAAATATTTTCCATGACATCCCTTAAATATTTGAATACATGGAGTACAGTTATAGTACCTGTTTCTGTTTTTTGTTTTGAGATAGGGTCTCGCTCTGTCACCCAGCCTGGAGTGCAGTGGTGCTTTTATAGTTCACTGTGGCCTCATACTCCAGGGCTCAAGGAATCTTCTCCTGCCTCAGGCTTCTGAGTAGCTGGGACCTACAGGCATGCACTACCAAGCCCAGCTAATTTTTAAGTTTGTAGTAGAAACGAAGTCTCTTGGTGTTGCCCAGGCTGGTCTCAAGGGAGCCTCCTGCCTTGGCCTCTCAAAGTGCTGAGATTACAGGTGTGAGCCACTGTCCGCAACCATAGACCAGGGTAGGAGATATCTTTTCTTTTTTTTCCCCCCCTTTCTTTTAGAGACAGGGTCTTGCTGTGGGGCCCAGGCTGAAGTGCATTGGTGCAATCATAACTTACTGCAACCTTCAACTCTTCGAGATCCTCCTGCTTCAGCCTCCCAAAGCACTGGGATTACAGATTGAGCCACCACTCCTGGCCAGTACCTGTTTGTGTCCGTTTCTGTTAATTCTAACAGCTGTATCAATTCCTGATTGGTTTCCATTGATTGATTTCCCCCACCCTTATAGGTTGTGTCTTTCTGCTTTTGTGCGTACCTGGACATTTTTTATTGTGTACCAGCCATTGTGAATTTTCACTTTGTCAGGTGCTGAGTATTTTTGTATTTCTTCTGTAAGTTTTCTTGGCTTTTGTTCTGGAGCAATTGGGTTACTTAGAAATAGTTTGATCTTTGAGTCTTACTTCTGAGATTTTTTAGGTGGGACCAGTGCAGTGTTTAATGATAATTATTCTTCACTACTGGGAGCAGTGTAGTCCTGTGTAGTTTATCCAATGCTCAGTGAGTATCGATGTTTCCCATTCTGGTTGGTGTGGGAAGCTTCTGGTGGTTTGCTGGCAGTCTTGGGCATTCCTTGGCTTCTGCTGCATTACGCCCATCTCTGCCTTCTTTCTCACACGGCGTTCTTCCTGTGTGCGTGTCTGTCTCTGTCTAAATTTCTCCATTTTATAATAACACCAGTCATATTGCATTAGTGCCTACCCTGATGACCTCATCTTAACTAATTACATGTGCAGCAAAACTTTTTCCAAAGATGGTCACATTCTGAGGTACTGGGGTCAGGATTTGAGCATAGAATTTTGAGGGGACACAAGTTGACCTGTAACATTGCCCCTGGAATGTTTCCTGAATATACTTCTGTGCTCTTAGGGTGTTACACACCTTCTTCTCTCAGCTTGGTATGCCCTTGTTCCTTTCCTCTGCTTCTCTTTCTTAAAAGCCACCTGCTGATGAGAACCTCTGTTTAGAAGGTTTATCAGATTGTACCTTTTATTATAAATATTTACATGGCACATTTCTGCACATAAAACATTTTTGAAGACCTGGAGAGGATTTGTCCCACTTCTTTCACTGTCTCCCAGTACCACCTGTAGTACTTTATAACTAGTGATTACCCGAATTGAGTACGTTAATGAGTATGTCTGAACAGACAAGTTGCAGATGGACATTTTAAGAAAGATCAGTAACTGCAGGAAGGATTGGAGGCTTAGGCATCTGGAGTCAAGAATTCATTTTGGAGATGATTATAGTAAGTCAGGCACGCATTAATTTATTAATTGAGCCTACTAAGTATGGAAGCCTTCACTGGGTATCAGGAGTAGACCTGTGACAATTTCAGAATTTGCCTCTGTCCTCGTGGACCTTACTGTGTGTGGGGAGTCATGAGGTAAGAACAGAAAAGATGGACAAGAAGGGTTTTCCTGAGGAACCCTAGACAGACTTTGAGAATGATTAGTCATGGAGGTGAGGATGAAGCATCGAAAAACACGTTGCCAAGCCTGGATGAATGGGAGAGGACTGTTAGTAGAAATGAGAAGTCAGGCATTTGGTGGGTAGGGGACGATAAATTAGTTTGCTTCTAGATAAGATTAGTAGAACATCTAAGTAGAAAATCCAGATTGCAGAAAACTCACAGATGAATGGTGGAATGGTAGATGTTTTTGCTTGGTTATAAAGGGAGAGAGAGCACCAGCAGTTAGTTGGGTGAAGGGGCTGACAGTCAAGAACAGAGATTTTTCTGGGTAGGTGCTACACCGAACATATTTGTAGGAAGAGGGGAAGTGACTGGGGCACTGGGAGGTGACATGCAATTATTTCCATTTTACAAATGAGAAAACTGGGACACCTAAAAGTTAAGAAAGGTGCCCCAGGGACACAGCTAGTAAGTGGTGGAGCCAGAATTGAAATCTGGGCAGGATGGCTGCAGAATCTGTGCTCCTAGGCACAGGATGGTGCTTCTGATAGTTTTCTTTAAATCTATTAGCTTTTTAATATGTTACTTTGCTTTCTTAGGGAATTAATACTATAAAGTTAGAACACCAGCCCTGCTTGTCACTTACAGAAGGCAAGAGTAAACACGAATATAGGGCAAGCAGAATAATTCAACAAAACAGAATGCACAACGGAAAATAATGGAACTATTTGCGATCAGTTAGTAACTAAGGGGTGGTTTCTGTTAGATGCCAGGAGGTTTAAGATGATGAGGAATGTTGCAGAAAATAAGCAACAAGTATTTGAGCGTTTACTGTGCCAAGCATTTCATGCTGTGGTGCGGGGGATGTAGTAGTGAATAAGACAGAGTCCCTGCTTTTGTGGAGCTCGTTTTGTAATGGAGAGAGAGACACAATAAATATCTGAACAAATAGAGTTGGGGAAGATGCAGTTTTTGCTGGGAAGATCAGGGATAGTCTTTCCATGGGAGTGCTTTTTTTCAATTTGATTTGATTTATTTCAAATGAACAAATGTATCTGTGGGGTCGTCTGGTTTATAGAAGTGTCCATCAGTCATGCAGATCTCTTGTATCATGAACAGTGTGACATTTTTCCCCATTGGAGTACAGTAGTAACAGTTTTTCCATATCAAAGCCCAGCACCATCTATATAAAAGAGTAGTCATTTTTATCAAATGCCAAGAAAAAGTTGGAAATTTTAGCACCCTGTCCTTACCAATATTAGCAGTCTTAACATTCTTACTGGCAGGGCACAGTGGCTTATGCCTGTAATCCCAGCACTTTGGGAGGTTGAGGTGGGAGTATTGCTTGAGGAGTTCGAGACCACCCTGGGCAACCTAGTGAGACCCTCATCTGTATTTTAAAATAAAAAAAGAACATTGTTACTGTAATTGATGTGGGAGGAAGGGCATCCCTGCTTTTAAAACAGTAAATCAATCTTGCTACCAGAGTGTCTTAGGCGTTAAGAAATGAACGTAGTGATGTGCAGGAAAATTTAGTTGAAAATTCTTGTTAGTGACCCATACCTACTATCCTTGTTTCTCTGTGGAAGAACATGCTGCAACTGCAGGTTTGAAAAAGTTTTCCTGAGCATTGGGCCTCTCAACTCTCTCATTTTGCATATAATGGATTACACTGCTGTCTTATTTTAGCCATCTGCTAAGAAGTATTAGCTCTGAAAACATATTTGCTTTTTTTCTAGAATGCATTGAACTAAATGCATTACTATTAAGATAAATACTGCAGTGGATGCAACTCTTAAAAAAGCTAACAAGTTGCATTTTTAAGAAATTCAAAATGAAAATGGCCTACTAAGGTCTGTGGGGAAAACTTTTAGAAAATCATTTAAATTGATTTTCCCTATTTAATAAAGTAGTTAATGGGAAAATTCACATGGCTTTCCAGCTATTAAAATATTCCTATCCTGACATTTGAGAATCTACAACGTATAGGCAGGTTTGAAAGTCTTTTTTTTTTTTAATTTGAGTGGTGTTTGAGAGTTTATAAGTGTGCTCACACGTGTTACCTCACATGAACCTCACAGAGATGTCAGAATGGCATCATCCCAACTTTACAGTAATGGCAGATGAGCCTTGGAAAAGGTCAGGGTCACACAGTGAGTTAGTAGATCTGAGGCTAAAATGGACTTTACTGTTTATCATATTGTTTACTGAATGCCTGTAATATGCCTTAGGTACACAAGAGATCTTGTTCTGTGCCCCTCCTTGTGGCGGTGGAAGCACACGGGACAGGCCAGAGGAGGAGTTCTGCTCCTTTTGTGCTCCCTCTGGGATTTGGGAGCATGCAGTTCTTAATAAGAATCCCCACTCCCACTCTCCTGATTGTTTCTAGTCTTGCCACCATTCCTCATTGCTACCACTTGTCCCCTGTGTGAGAGGGATGGGTTGGGAGGGGAAGAGAGGGCACTTAACATCTGATTACAGAGGCAGAGCTTTATGTGTAATAAATGCTCTACTCTCCTAACAGGAGAACTTGCTTCTTTTATATCCCCTTCCTCCCTGTCAATCTATGATTGGATCTCAGGAGGTGAGTTGAGTCATTGTTTCCTGAGGGCCTGTTTCCTGCTCATTCACTAAAGATGTGTCCGTGAATGAAGCAGCACTTCCACCCTCAGGATCTTATGTTATAGTTGGGAAAGTGACAATGACACATCTCATGTAACATATAAATAAATATATTTTATGATACTAATATATAAGTGTACATATATACACATTTTTATGTGTGAACATACGTTAAAAAAAACATAATTTCAGAATGCCTCACACGAATCTTGCTGCCACTTAAGCCTTTAAGACCTAAAGTCTGCTTACCTTTTTTTGTAAATAAAGTTTTATTGGAATATAGCCATACTCATGGGTTTATGCATTATATCTGTGGCTGCTTTTGTGCTACACGGGAAGAGTTTTGATTAATTGCAACAGAAGCTTCATCTTCCGCAAAGCCTAAAACATTCACACTCTGGCCCCTTAAGAGAAAGCTTGCTGACCCCTGCTCAGGATGTAGCAGGCATTGTACTCACGGCCATGGTGCAGCTGCAGACTTAGAAAAGAAGGCTTGAGTTGGCGAGCTGATGAACATGGCAGGTAGGTGGAACTTAGCAGTGGAGTGGGTAGTTTCTATCCTCTAGGTGTGGGATCACTGTGCTAAGTCAGGAAGTGTGGCTAATCTTTGCTTAGAGGTGGGGAACTTGTGCTTTTAGGAAAGCACTTGTTGGTGTTTTCTAGTAAATGTGAATTGTGGCGATTAAAAAAATTGTATATTAAAATTCGGAATTAACAAGTTTATGTAAATTAGAAAGTGACAGTTGCTGCTGTCCCCTCAATTCCCACTCTTCAAGGTGTTAAGAGCTGTTAAGAGATGGAGTTTTTTCCCCTCTGAGTATTATCTTCTACTTAGTAATTTAAAAATCTGCTATATTTTAGACCATCTTTTTTTACATTGTGACCCTGAGGTTCACTTGATTCCCAAAATGTAGTCGGGATTGTTCAGTTGAGTGTTTGTTACATAGAAGATTAACGTGTAAAATATTTCAGAAGACATTTTGATAGACACCTCCCTGTCAGTTGATGAGTTGACATTGTTTTTCTAAATAGTTTTAGAATTAGGCTTTTTATGACAAGTATTAAAGCACTTTGTACTATATTACTGGTATTTTAAATTTTTACAAATTTTCTTAAAAACTCTTGTTCTGGTGGAGGGTCCCATAATCAGAATCACCTGAGAAACTTCAGAACAATGCTGGTGTCTGGTCCCCATTTCAGGCCTAGCAAGTCCAAAACTCTAGAGGTCAGGAGATCATCTACATTTGTAAAAGCTCTGCAAGTGAGCTATGGAGTAGATAACACTTTTTATAACATAACTTTGTTTTTATAGTAAAAATTTGTGGGAAAATAGGAAGGTTTAACATGAAATATTATAGGTATGATTTATATTTCTAGTACAGGTCATGATTTATGCTGAAAAAACTTGTATATTTTATTTAAACTCAGATATTGAGCGAAGGAGGGAAATATATATAAAACAAGTATTTAAATTTTTTTTTGTCTGTTTTTGAGGCAGAGTCTTACTCTGTTGCCAGGCTGCCAGGCTGGAGTGCAGTGGCACAATTACGGAGCACTGCAGCCTCAACCTCCTGGGCCTAAGTGATCCTCCCATCTCAGCCTCCTAAGTAGCTGGGACTATAGGCACATGCCACCATACCTGGCTAATTTAAAAATTTTTTTGTGGAGATGAGGTTTTGCTATGTTGTCCAGGCTGGTCTTGAACTCCTGAGCCGAAGCAATCTGCCTGCCTTAGCCTCCCAAAATGTTGGGATTACAGGTGTGAGCCACCATGCGTGGACCTAGGAATTATTTAATTTGATTTGAAGAGTCATATCATTTTTCCCCTGCTTTACTTTTGTACCTCTTCTCCAAGAAAAAAATCTACTCTCTCAAAAACCGCAAACACATTTCTTAACTTTTGGGAGGTAGTTTTGTTTGTATTAGTTCAGGTCCATACTGGAATACGTTTGACCAATGTTTTCAAGCTGAGAAATGACATTTAATTATTTGTTATCATTTCTAGGTAGATAATAATTTCTGTATTTACTAAGGTAAGCTAACTGGTTTAACGAACACACCTAATATTTCAGTGGTTTAAATCAGTAGAATTTCTTGCCATGTAATAGTCCAATGACTGTTAGTATAATGGGATAACAGCTCTGCTCTGCAGTTATTCAGGCTCTGAACTATGGGCATTTTTCCTATTTTAAATTTAATAGTGTCCAAAGGTCATCCTAGGTTTTGGCATTCGTTGAATGGGGGAAGAGCATGGAGGTTTTCACACGCAATTTTTATGGGTCAGACATGGTAGTGGCACACATCACTTCCGTTGACATTTCATTGGCTTGGTCTTAGTCACGTGGCTATGCTAACTGCAAGGGAGGCTGGAAATGTAGTCTAGTTGACTCGGAAAAAAATGCCTTTGGTTATCAATTAGCAATCTCTTTCGTGTGGTCAAGGTAAACAACATCAGCAAGACATTGACTTCTCTCTGGGCTACCTAATTATTTCTTTTTTGCTTTTCCTTTTCTCATTTTCCCATGTTTTTGCAATTACTCTCCACTTTACCCCATAAATATCCTCTTTTTGAGGTGATGTCCCTCATTCTTCATTTACTTTCAAGTCTAGTCAAGTCTCTTGCATGCAGACAACAGAAACCCATTCCTGGCCAAGTTGGGCAGAAAACAAATGTAATGGAAGGCTATATGTTAACCCATAGAATTAATTGAAAGCTGGAAACTGTGCTAGCAAAATTAAGTAGGGGCCAAAGCAGGTGGCAGCAGAGGACACAGCCAGGGTCACAGCAGAAGACCAGTCTGCTTTGGATCCCACACCTGGCACTTGTGCAATGCATTGCTGTGTGAGCCTCCACTTTCCTGCCTCCACTGTGGGTATTCTGTTACTGTCCCTACATCTTGCAGGAGTGACCCCTCAAGACTCCAGAGTCTGAACAGGAGCATGTGATTGTCTAAACTTTGGTCACTAGCAAAGCCCTGGTTACCAGGGGGGCAAGGTAGGAGATTTGTTAGTTTGGCTTTTGTACTTGGTGGCATGGCTTTTTTGCCTTCCATGATTCTCATGAACTGTGAAGAGTGTTCAGATACCAAATGGCCTAAAAATGACAAATACCTATGTGGGAACCTTTTTCATCAGGAGAAATAAGTTGTGGTATATAAGATGGGAGGCTGTGTTCCAATCTTGATTTCTATCACGTCGTTAAACCTCTGGGTTGCAACTGCCCCCTCTGTAAAGTGAGGTGGGGGAACTAGATGTCTGATAGTGTCTGTTCATTTATTCACTCATTAAATAAATATTTAGTAAGTGCCTTTTATGTGCCGACACAAAAGAATTATCATACCCTTGCCTTGCTGTATTTGGGTGAGTCAGCAGAGAAGTCATTCTGATACATTTAGGGTGAAGTGCTCAGATACTCTAGCCTTGGGCAGGGGTGTAGGAGCTCGTGAGAGTTCCCAGACCAGCCTGGGCAGAGAATGTTGGAGTAGGGGATTCAGGGACCACACTCTGCTTCTTTCACTCATTCGTTTAGTGTTTCCTTTAAGCCTTTGCCTTGTTGTTGTTATGAGAATACAAAAATAAATAAGACCAGTCCTTCCCTCCAAAGCATTAATTGTGAGAGCATGCTGATGGCTTTAGCAGGCAGCATGCTTGCTATGTTGAGATGAGAGCAGAATACAGTCATGCACCAAATAACATGTCAGTCAGTGTTGGACTGCATATACGACAGTGGTCCCCTAAGACTGTAATGAAGCTACAAAAATCCTATCACCTAGTGATGTCTTGGGATCCTTACCCAAGGAGGTCTTGGCTTATGTGTATGTGTATCTTAATTTTTGAGAAAAATGTTTAAAAAGTAAAAAAAAGTTAAAAAAATGGGAGCTTACAGAATAAGAATGTAAAGAAAGAAAACATTTTTGTACAGTTGTGCAGTTTTAAGCTGTTATTACAAAAGAATCCAAAAGTTAAAAAAAATTAAAAAGTATATAAAGTAGGCTAAAGTTAATTTATTACTGAAGAAAACAAGTTTTAAAATAAATTAGTGTAGCTTAAATGTACAATGTCTATAAAGTCTACCGTAGTAGACAGTTTAATGTCCTAGGCCTTTGCATTCATTTACCCATCTGTCTTCCTCTCCGTCCTTCCATCCTTCCGTCCCTCCATCCCTCCATCCCTCCATCCCTCGATCCCTCCCCCACCCATTGCAACTTCCAGTCCTGCAAGCTCCATTCCTGTAAACGCCCACACAAGTGATCTTTTATATCATATTTTTATTGTACCTTTTCTATGGCTATATCACAAATAATGAGGGTTACAGTTGCCCTCATTATTCAGCACGGCTGAACAGGTTTGCAGCCTAAGAGCAGTAGGCTCTACCATCTAGCGTGGGCGTGCAGTAGGCTCCACCGTCTAGCGTGGGCATGCAGTGTATACTCAGTGATGTTCTCACAACCATGAAATCGCCTGACAGTGAATTTCTTAGAACATATCCTCATGGTTAAGTGACAGGTAAGTGTTCTGAGGGAAGAATGAAGTAGGGGACCAGTTCCCTGTAAGATTCTGAGGAAGTTTCTTAGAATGACATTTGATCCTGGGTCTTGAAGTTTGAGTTGAAGACTTCTAGGAGGAGAAAATAGGAGGGCGGGGATAGCATGCTAGCTGGAGAGAAGAGCTGCTGAAGAGCACCATTGAAGAATGGTGAGAAGTCGGTGCAGTTAAGTGTAAGGATGTCATGGAGGGGACAGGATGGAGAGAAACGGTGGGAAATAAGATGAGAAATGTAAACACTTAACCTGGGTACTCTGGGTATTTAAAGTATTGTGAAGTATTGATGATTTTGAGCCTTTTTTTGTTGTTGTTGTTGTTGTTCTGGACGTAAACTTTGACAGCAGTAGGGGGAATACACTGAGCGGGGTGTGGGGGGAGGGTCATGGACCCTGGATAAGGAGCAGTTATTGTAGGGGATTCCGCCTGGCCCCTTTCTGGATTAAGATCTTGACAGAGTATGGAAATAAGCAGCTGGATTCATGAGACATTCCAGAGGCCAAAGTCACAAAATGTAGTTAGATTGAGGGGGGTTGAGGTAAAGAGGGTGGGGAGGTGGAAGTAAGAGAGCGAATAAGATTGAGGATTCTAGCTTGAGTGGATGGATGGGTGGAGATGCCGTTTATAGAACTGGGTCAAACTTGGCGCTACTGCCTGCTCCCCAGCCCGTGCAGACACAGTTAAATATAGCATGCCGTGCTTTCCAGCTGAGGCTTGAGTTAGCTTTGGAATCTTTTCTATAGCAGTGGGTGCTCCAGACAGCCACTGCCAATCTATTTGAGTTTGTACTGGAGAGGAAACCTATCTGCCTTCCCTGTCATAGGAGATGGGGAGGGGAAGGGGAAGGGGAGCAGGGAGAGGAATCCCACCCACACTAGTCCCTCTTTCCCTGCCCTGTTTTCTTCAGAACACATCATATTCTGATCTCACATTCCCCTGTTTTTTTTTTTTTGCTTGAGGATTCTTCTGTGCCCAGCAAAATACAAACTCCAGGAGGCCTGAGATTTGGCCCATAATTTTTGCATTTACACCTTTAATGTTAAGAGCGTTGTCTGGAACAGCACTGCCAATAGAAATGTAAGCCACTTATGTAATTTAAATTTTTCTAGGAGCCACATTTTTAAAAAAGTAAAAAGAGGCCTGGAGTGGTGGCTTACGCCTATAATCCCAGCATTTTGGGAGGGCAAGGCAGGTGGACTGCTTGAGGCCAGGAGTTCCAAGGCTGCAGTGAGCTGTGCTTGCACCATTGCACTCCAGCCTGGGCAACGAGGGAGAGACCCTGTCTCTTTAAAAAGAAAAAAGTACAAAGCAACAGTAAAATTAAAACTTAAAATATATTTTAATTTACCTGGTGTTTCCAAAACCTATTATTTCAATTTATAATAAAAAAAAAATTGAGGTATTTTACATTTTGTGTTGCTAAGTCCTTAATCTTGTTTTTTCCATTTATAGCACATCTTAATTCTTTGTAGCTACATTTCAAGTATTCAGTAGCCACATATGACTGTTGTTGACTGCATTGGACAGTGCAAGTCTAGAATATAGTAGGGGCTCAGTAGATGTTTGTTGAATGAATGAAGGAGAGGAAGATGAGTTGGTTGTTAAAGGTTGATTGTAGAATCGAGGAAGGGTTTTGTTCTCACAGTGAGGCAGGAGCATATTTTTATGTTTAAGACAGAGCTAGGAGAGAGAGAGGAGGAGATAACAGAAGTCAGCACTGACTGATGGAGGAAAGCCGGAGCAGGTGTTTGGTCCAGGGGTCTGCAGCCAGGTAGATGGGAGGAGAGATGCCTTGCTAGTTACTTCCCTGAAGGATAATCCCTGAAGGATAATCTTCAGTTACATTTTAAGAGACTCAACTCCAGTTTGTTTGGCATAAACTTCTAATTGAAATGTATTATAACTCTTCCTTCCCCACATTTTAGGTGCTGGTTAGTTGAGGGTCATTTTTAAAGTCTTAAGGTGTTTCCCTAGTGACTTAACAAAAGAAAGGAAAATAAAAGCCTCTTTTTTTATGTACAAAATAGGAAAAGTCTTATTGGTATATCTCAACATCTTTACTTTGCTATCACTCAGCTAGAAAAATAAGTATTTTCTATACTAAAAATTAACTGAATCTGATTTTTAGCATTATTATATTTGGAATTGTATAAATTATATATTTTGTAGTCAATATAAAATAAGGTTATTTTCCCTACAGTTGTCCCTCAGTCTTTACATACTTGAGTCCTCAATCTCCTACATAGTCTTTCATATTAGGAGATGTAGTCTCTTTTTTTTTTTTTTTGAGACAGGGTCTCACTGTTGCCCAGGCTGTAGTGCAGTAGTGTGATCACAGCTCACTGCAGCCTCGACCTCCTGGGCTCAAACGATTCTCCTACCTCAGCCTGCCAAATAGCTGGGACTATAGGCATGCGCTACCATGCCCGGCTGATTTTTAATGGTTTGTAGAGGTGGGATCTCTCTGTGTTGCTCAGGTTGGTCTTTTAACTCCTGGGCTCAAGCCATCCTTCTGCCTCGGCCTCCCAAAGTGCCGGATTGTTAAGTGTAAGCCACCGCACCTGATCTCCATTACTTTGAGTAACAAAGTCTTATTTGAGGTTGACACATAGACATGGAGCAACCTCTGTCAATAGTAGTTTTGGATGCTTATGGAGGTCACTTGATGGAATGAGTCTAAAAAATGAAGCAATGAAATGTAACAGATTTTTTAGGTTATGACCTCACATTTTCAGGTAATGATATTCTAAATCTTTCAAAAAATCATTTAAAAAAGTATTGTTGTAAGTGAAAATAATTAATATACCTATTGGGTTAATGGAAAACACCACCTTTCTAATGTTAAAAAATTTTATCTCATTGTTACTTGAGTTAAAATATCCAGTTATATAGTATTTTACAGGGATTCAATAAGTGTTGTATCTAAAACAACTTAGAAGTTAAGATTATGTGCTGCGGAAAACCAGATGACTTAAACAGGATTTAATGACGACAAAGACGCTGATGTTAAAGATGGAGTAGGCTTTCCACTATATTGAGAAGGGCACCTCATCCAGACTGAGATTTTGATAAGTGAGATTGGTCTGATCTCTTTGCTTTTGGGACAGCTTTATATTCCTGAGTGTGCTGTGCTCAGCCAGATGTGATAATGTCAAAGCCGGTAGTGATTGTAGAGATGGTTATTCAGGGGTGGTCACCTTTTTTTTTATTCGTGCCCCAGCATACTTGAGCAGGTTAGGTTACATTCTGGCAAAAAACAGGCTCCCAGGACAATTCTTGGGAGATGGGGGAGGGAGAGAGTGGTGTATATATTTTGAAGAGGTCTTAACTATGCAGTGATCCTACCCCTGTGTGTGAGGGGCTCGCTCTTCGGACAGATGACATGTTTTTCCCAGTGTTAGGGAGTTAACCTTAGAGCTGGGACCAGAACCCTGGACTTGCTCCTTGTGCCAGTTTTAATTTTCTCAGCCACACCCTTTTCTTTCCTTTTATTGTTTTTGTACCCTTTTTTCTTACTATTTTGGATAGAATTTTAAATGTCATATGTTTAATAAGATGGAAACTGCTGATATAAATCAGGAAGCAGTCTTTGAATTTTAAATGATGGTACATTTACGGAGACATTATCAACAATAGTTCCTTTTTCTGACTTTTTAAGTCACCTCTTTTTCCAAGTCACCATGGCTTGGAACCGCTGAGTCATTCTTGAATCCAGCTGTCTCTTACCTGTCGTCTATATTGAAACAGGTTTTGAAGTCCTGTCAGTCTGCTCTCGAAGTGTCTCTTTATGCATCTCCTTCCTTTCCTTTTCTGACATTTCCCTCCTTAAAGGCTCTCACCGTCCCGTGCTTGGACTGGGTGCAGTAAGTGACTGATAGATCTCTATTTGTGGTTCCTCCCCGTTCCAGTCCACCCTACGCATTCGTTCTATCATTTAGCATTTGCCATTTGCCAGGTACCATTTTAAACATTAACCCTTTACTGTTCTTAATACCTTGAGGTTTAAGTACTGTTATAAACCCATTCTGCAGATGGAAAGGGAGGTATGGATTTAATTGATTTGCCCAAAGCGACACAGAAGTTGGTAGCTAGCTAGTAAATGGCAAAATTGAATCCAGACTCCTTATGGTGTTAATTGCTATAGCTAAAGATGAAACTGGAGTTGTGCCACTCCTTGCACACTTTTATCTGGCACTCTCTTAGGCTGATTTAGAAAATCCCATGTTTTAGCTTGCCATTCTGTTGACCCAGCCTGCCTTTCTAGCCTTAACTTACCCCTCTGTCTATATTCTATTTTCCAGCCAAATGTGAGGTGACGTTTAAGCTGCTACTTGAAAGAGAAGTGGGAGTTAGGCAGAGCAGTAAGGGAATCATGTTTGGGGAAGAGTGAAGAGTGTACTTGAGAGAGTGTGGAGGTGCCTTGGAGGAGCTGGAGCCTAGAGGCGCCCCATGAAAACAACACAGGAGGCTGCAGGTGGAGGTGGGTGCCTGATTGCAGAACGCTTTCTAGTTGTCTTCCACAGGACATTTTTGGGAGCTATTCACAAGATTCATGGCTACCATGCTCTAAAATTTGATGTGAAGTTCATTTTTCCTGGACTCCTTATTTAATTCCTCTCTCTTTTGGCCCAGCCACCCCTCTGCCAGTTTTCACGGGTGGTGAGCAGGCTGTTTGGAAAGAACGTCCTCGAGCAGGGTGCTGTTTCCTAACCCTGCGTCTCTTTCCCCTCTGAGATCAGTTTATCTTCATTCACTTGCAGGTGTTCAACAATCTTGTCTTTTATGGGGAGTTTCTAATGTGTCTTGAGCACTTTCCCACCCCTCCTATCTTGGAGGCATGGTTCAGAGTGGAAAAGGGCGCGGGCCCACCTACCTCTGGCCTTCCCACCTCAGCCACCATGCTTAGGGCCGTGGTGGAGTGCTTGACCTCTTTCTGTGTACAATGCAATACATGCTGGAATAATGCCACCTTATGCATAGGGCTTTTGTGGGTGTAAGGGCATACTGGAACAAGTTGGCATAGAATAGGAGTTCAGTGAATGTTGTCACTACTTCTTATTACTTTTTAATTGTGGAAAAACTCACAGATTCTGTAATAAAGGGTCATAGAAACCTGCTTTATCCATACTACCGTTATTGAGAATACTTTCTGGTTTGGAAAATTTGCTTGAGAGTAAAAAGAAAATTAATTAATTAATTAATTAATTAATTTAGTAGAGAGAGAATCTCGCTCTGTTGCTCAGGCTGGAGTGCAGTAGCACGATCCTGGCTCACTGCAAACTGACTCCTGGGTTCAGGTGACTCTCTTGTCTCAGACTCTGGAGTAGCTGGGACTACAGATGCGTGCCACCACACCTGGCTAATTTTTGTATCCCCCCCGCAAGACGGAGTCTCACTCTGTCGCCCAGCCTGGAGTGCAGGGGCGCAGACTCGGCTCACTGCAACCTCCGCCTTCCGGGTTCAAGCTATTCTCCTGCCTCAGCCTCCCTAGCTGAGACCACAGGCGTGTACCACCACGATCGGCTAATTTTGTGTGTGTGTGTTTTTAGTAGAGGTGGGGTTTTGCCATGTTGGCCAATCTGGTCTCGAACTCCTCGCCTCAAGTGATCCGCCTGCCTTGGCCTCCCAAAGTGCTGGGATTACAGGCATGTGCCACCGTGCCTGGCCTTTTGTGTTTAACTTTTAAAGCGTCTCTGGTCAGATGAATATTTTGCCTTTTGGGTATTTTTAAATGGAAAATTTCTGTAAATAGTGTTTTAATTAGAATCACAAAGCCAAATGATTGCCTCATTGGATAATTTTAAGTATTATGCTGCAATTCAATATAGGTACCAAGTACTTAACTAGACTTAAAAATATCTTGTATGTTTAACAGCTGTTTAGCTAGAACTAAAAAAGAGCGAGTCCTCTATGTGTATGCTTCTCCCCTTTTCTCCCTGGGATGGGAGAAGGAAAAAGTTAATTTTTTCCCCTTTGACTGCTGTTGCTGTGCCTGCTTTAGAAGAAGACAGAGGTAAAGATCAGGGAAGGCAACTTTCTTTCCAGAGAAACGTTATGTGCCTGAAACTTAGTAACATCTTCAGACACTTCTTAAAATGGCTTGGTTATGGCATAGCTGAAGGTCTGAGCCCGTGGTAGGTAACCTTCTGCCTGTGTTGTATTTCTGGCCTCCTCTGTGTGTTCTGACCCTGCTCCTCTAGAGAGGAAAGCAGCTAAGCAGGCACCTTTCAACTTTTGAATGGCTTCATAGTATTTCAGCATTTAGATGTGTTGTGCCGTTCCCCCTCTTTTTGTACTTACGGGTTTCTTGGAAGACAGCTGTAATGTGCCTGTAGGCCGGCTAGACAAAGTTATGTCAACGGGGTGGTGGGGGAGGGCATCTCTGGGTAATTTACTCTGTGTGTGTGTGTGTGTGTGTGTGTGTGTGTGTGTGTGTGTGCGCGCGCGTACATACACATATGTATTATATTTTAAAAATTTTACATAATTAGTATTTCACTATCTTTTTGATTTTGAGAAAAATGAACTAAGTTGAACTCTAACCACCATTTATTAAAATATTTCTTTTAAGCTCTAAACAGAGGCTCCAGATCGTCTTTGAGGCACACTTCCTGTCCCCTGGCAACTCTTTGTGTAACGTTTCAAACCCAAGGCATTGTCCAAGGGAGAGGAGTACTTTGGGTTTACATGGTCGAGGGTGATGATGAATCCTCTTATTTCATGTGTAAGAAGACCGGCTTATTTGTTGCCATGTCCCACTGATGCTGGGGCCAAGGCAAGCAAAAGGGGACGCTTAAGTCCTAGCCTAATGCCTGTCTTCTGTAGAGCAAGCTGAACTTTAAAAAGTATTTCTTGTTTTACCTGTTTTGTAAATGAATATGCTAAATTTGCATGGTGCAGAGGAATGTGAGATATAGAGAGCAGGCCGAGGTCCATGGGGCTTCATAAAGGGCATTTTGAGCAGCTGGAGGCTTGTGGTTACCATGTCCAGGCTCTTGCCCTGCTCTCCTTAACTATCCTACAGATGCCTCTGACCTGGGAGGAAGGAAGAGAAGACCTCATCTCCTGACTGAGAGTGGGAAGTGGCAGTCACTGAATGTGCTTGCCGTGTGACATTACTGCACGTCAGGCTGGCAGTTCAGTTTTGTGTGTGGAGGACTGTTTCTAATGCTCTCTGCTATTTGCTGAACCATAAATAAGGACACACCATCTGACAACTACTATAATAGTATGAAGGACAGCTTTGAAATCAAGACGTCTGATAGCCTTAAGCTGTGGTCACTGTCATTTTTCTCTTGAAAGACCCTGGACTCAGGATCTGGCTTACCATCTTTGATGGACAATCATTTTATTAGCTTGCTTGAAAGAATTAGTTCCTCTGTTATAATCACTGTAGTGTCAGTTGGAACGACTTGAGCCATTTTTGTAAAACTTGTGAAATCTTTATGTATTTATGAAAGTTAAACTTACTGAAGGCTGAATGACTGCAGTGAAAGTATGAATCCTTTAATTAAATAAGTGGTTAGCATTTATATAAGCAGTCTAATCAGGACCCCAAATATTTGCTCATTTTCTTTAGGACTAACCTGGATGCCTGATGGAGTAATCATCACTGTGCTATGCAGATCTTGTAGATTTTTGAAAGTACTTTCTGTTTCACAGTGGTGGTAGATTTTGTTTGTTTATTTAATTATTTAGGGGGCATGTTCTCAGTTTAGCCTGATTAGTTACCTGCTGAATAAATAATGCTATTCTAATACCCTGCTAGGAAGAAATTTATGTAATTGAAATTCTGATTTCTATGTAACGTTCTGTTTTCGTATTGAGACATGATACTGCCTGACAGGGCTGCTTCAGCAGCTGTCATCTGGTTGGTTGTTTCTTGTGTTGTTATCTGGATTCTGCTAGCCTAAAAGGCATTCTTCTCTGTGCCTCTGCAGGGCTGTCCAGTGAGTCATCTAAAATTAAACTTCGATCAGAAATAAGTTTGGTTTTTGTTCCCGCAAAGGACTGGAGTGAGTGGGCTTGAGAATACTTGTATGCAAATTAAAAATATATATATTCATAAATATTTGGGAGCATTAGGTCAAGTGCCAGTTAAGTCAGGAAGGATCCCGCAGCCATAGTCATGAAGATAAACTTTTTAAATTGCTTTTGCTCAAACTTAAACATGTTTGTGAGAATTTTGTATAAGCGACCATTATTTCAGTTGCTATGTTAGACATGTTGCTTTCTTTAGCATGGATTTTTTTTTTCGGTAAACTATTAGTTTTTAATGTGTCAAAAGATTTTTTTTTTTGCAGTCATTTAAAATCAATTGTCAGTTAATACCTAAAATTCGGCAGATTGTATGTTTTATTTATTGCAACATGTTAAGAATCTTTTGTTTCCTGTTGACATTTAAAAAATCTCCTAATGGCAGATTGATTTGTCTGTGCTCTTTTTGTATGATTAAGTCAGGCAGCAGAGACTTAGAGAGCTTCTGATGTTTTAAGCCACGGGGAGGCAGTAGCGAACAGAAGGGGTGGGGGAGTCTTGTGGCCTTTACATCTCAGAAATGTTACTGCGCTAGGAGAGAGACTTTGGCTTCTAATCCACTGTTAGCCACTAGCCCCCAGTCAAAGTTAGAGAACCACTGGTCTTCATTCTTTTCATTAAGTGGTTGGACTTGTCTAAAAAGGTTTAATTTCACCTCCAGACTTTGTCTTGAGACATTGCGTGTCTTTGTTTACCTGTCTTTTGTTTCCAAACTTCCCTACACTCATTCCTAGATTTAATTAAGGGCTCAAAGACTGCTCAATACCTTGTTTTGTACTAAGTAGGGAAGAATTTTAATTTAAATAGGTTTCATTTACTGATTATTGATTTAAAATTTATGGGCACTACAAGAAAAACTATTTCTCTACCTGGAATTTTCACAACTGCCAATAACTTAGTACTAGGTGGTATTATGTGCTTTATTTATTCTTGTTATTTAAAATATTTTATAACTTTAGGATATTAGGGAAAATATAAATTTACCCGTATTATATGTTATCCTGTGTACAATATGATAATTTATGGAATCCAGCAGCTATATTTTGGATTACTATTTTAATCTTTTCTGTCTTCCAGATGGTATTACCAAAAATAAATCCTTGGCCTCCTATTTCAGCTGTAAGAATTTGGCTTACCTTTTGTAATCGAGGGTTAAGGGCCCTTTTACTGTAGGGTTAAGTAAGATTTTCTGTTATTTAGTTGTTGAGGATAGTACAGTTCCTAAAAAATGATATGTGCTTGTTAAATACAGAATGAATGAAAAGCACACATCTGCATATTAGTCTTAAAGTTTTAAGATGATTATTTTTGATTTTCAAATATAGTTATTTTATTTTAAGTTATACATTTATTTAAATTATGTAAGTTATAATAAAATGGCAAAACCACAACTACTTTTACACCAACCGAATACTTAACATTTATTTCTGCTGTCCTGTGTGCTGTGATTGTTTTATTTATATGTAATAAACTCCACAATGTTATTTTTGCTTTGAACAGTCAGTTGGCTTTCAAACATATTAAGAAAAAAATGTCTTTTATATTTATCTACATACATATTTACATTTCTGGTGCTCTTTATTCCTTTGTGTGAATCTCAGTTTCTATCTGGAATCATTGTCCTTCTGTGAACTTGTGTGAACATTTTTTGAGGGCGGATCTACTGTTGACAAATTCTTTCACTTTCATTGGTCTGAAAAAGTATTTTGCCTTTGTTTTTGAAGGATGTTCTCACCGGATATAGATTTGTAGGTTAAAGGTCTTTTTTATTTTCATCATTTTAAGATGTTTTATTTTCTTCTGGCAGTGCACATGGTTTCTGGTGAGAAAGTGGTGACTCCCCTGTATGGAAACAGCTGTTTTTGTCTCTGGCTGCTTTTACAATTTTTGTCTTCATCATTGGTTTTCAGCAATTTGGTTGAGTTGCCTCAGTGTGATTTTTGTGTGACTTTTTCCTTTATCTTTTCTTCTGCAGTGTCTGAACTGCTATTAGGTCCATTCAGTGAATTTTTCATTTGAGTTATTTTGTTTCTCATTTTTAGAATTTCCATTTAATTCCTTTTTATAGATTCTATTTCTTTATTAAGAGTCACTATTCCCTTATTTTGTCCATGTTTTCCTTTGTATTTTAAAACATTCATAATAGTGGTTTTGGTCTGCTAACTTTACTCTTTCTGTCATGTCTGAGTCTTAAATGGATTTTTCCTCCTGAATACAGGCCACATTTTCTTGCTTCTTGCCGTGCCTAGTGAATTGGGCTGGCTATGGGCATGAGGAATGCTGGCCCGTGAGTGTTTGGATTTATGTTGTTCTCTTTAAAGAGTGTTGAATGTCGTCCTGGCAGGCTGTTAATTCACTTGCAGACCATCTTGATCCTTTGAGAGTTGTTTCAGTCTCTTAGAACAGGGGCCAGCCTTTACTGTAGGGCCAGATTAGTCCTAGCCCTAAATGTGGATTTTCTGGGGTCTCTGTTGAATGTCTGTGGGTTTCTCCACTGTAGCCTGTTTGAACACTCAATGTCTTACAGTCTTGTGTGAATTCTAGTAGTTATTCAGTTCACAGTTCCCTGGTAGTTGTTCTGTGCCTGGCTTCATGGTCCTTCTCCCAGTGCTTGTGCAGCTTAGCATTTGGCCAAAGAGTCAAGGAGAACCCTATGTACGGATTGATGGAGCTCCTTCTCTTTTTGTTACCTGCTGCACAAATTGCAGCCAGTTCAGTGGCCTTGAACTCTTCCTTCTGTCTCTGCAGCACAGTGAGATTGCTGTGTTCTGTTTGGGCTCCTCCTTTCTATACTGTACCCTGCGAAGGGCCTCTAGATAGGAAACCAAGGTGATTGTAGGGCTCACCAAGATTGATTTCTTTTTTCAGTCATCACTATTCCGCACTGCCTGTTGTCCAGTGTTTGAAAACGGTTATTTCGTGTGTTTTGACTAGTTCTTTAGTTGTTTATGGTGAGTGAGGGAATCTGGTACCAGGTACTCTACAGAGGTCAGAAGTAGAAATCTGATAATACAAATTTCTAAAGGTAACATGTTTTTATCCGTAACCCATTGTTACTAACAATTTTAATATATAGATTCAGTTAATCTTTCATGCTGAAAAACCTGAGCTTTTATTTATGTCTTACATTAGCAATTTCATTGTGTTTCTAGATAATTGAGTATGCTGTTTTGGCTAGTAGGTTGACAAGCTTGTGTGTGCATGTGTGTGTGTGTTTATGCATTCTGTAGTAACATTGGCGCGTGTGTGTGTGTGCACGCGTGTGGTGTATGCATCCTGTAGTAACACATATTGGCCACTAGAGGGTAATAAGAAATCAGTTCATTTGTTCTTATTGGATCACTGTTACTAAATAGTCCTTATCATTAGACTTTTTGCATAGTCACAGTCATTGCTTGCTTTCACTTTAATATATATTTATTTAACACCTTCTGTGGAGCCAGGCACTGCACTGTGCGCTTGGGATATAAAAATGAGTAAGAGCAGTTGACTGAGCGATAGCTGTAGCCTGTGCTATAAGACTTTTCTCTGCTTTTGATTCAAGAACCCCTCATTTAAAAAATACTACATTCATCCTTACCTCCCGTGCAGTCCCTTCCCTCCCTCTCTCAATGATTTCTTCACAGTCTAAATATTCCTGATGGATTCAGTTCATTCCTTTATTGCACAAATATTTATTGAATGCAGGCCATGTGCCAGGCACTGTTCTTGGTGCTGATGATAAAATCATGAACAAGGCTTACTCATGGACTTTCGCTCACTTACCCTCTTAATCATGTGCCTTTATTTCCAGCCATCATTAGAGGTGCAATTCCTTTAACATTTTGTCTTCATTTTGGATGTGCCTTGTTGCTAGGGACCTCGTGGGTTTTTGCCCACATAAGCTTGGTTGCCCTCCTCATTTCTTGGTGGATTCTGTCTTAGAACCTCAGCCTCATGTTTCCACATTTAGATGCTATAGTTTTAATTAAATTATTTTCATTTACTTTTTGTTCTTTAATATTGTTCTTTGATTTAACTGTTTCTCTTTAAAATCTACTATCAATTAATACTGTCACAGGAATGGTCCCCTGTTAACACATTACTAACAAAGAAATTCAGGTTAGGTAAGAATAACATTCAGATCTACAAGTAGAGCTACGTGTGGGTTATGTATCGGAGATAATGGCTTCTGATACTTGTTATTTTTACTTTTTTGTTTTTAAACTTAGGGTCTTTTCTCATGCTTTTTGTATTTGCTGTTTCCTCTGTGTTTACCACTATCTTTTTGAATCTTATGTCCCAGTCTTTGAGATGTGTTGCTTATGAAATATTTCTCTGTAGAATCAATGCCGATCCATACTGGTAATGTGGTCTCTAGTTATTATACTTCCTTGCTAGAATGTAGTAACGTGGCTGAAGTAAGAAAGCTGCTTCATTTTTCTTTTAGTAAAATACTGAATTTTCCCCAAGTTTAGCAAAGTTACAGAAACATGCTCATGGTAAAAATGATCCATACAGTTCAGAAGCACGTAAAGACAGAACTCCACATGCATGATTTTTTCCAACATGCTTTTCATACTGTTTGACAGCAGTTGAAAATATTTTGGAACTGCACTCCAAATGATGATTTTAGATAGCTTTGAATTATTTGTTAAGTTCATCATTAAATTTTAACATTATCTGATGTTAAAACATGTATTGTGATACATTCTTAAGCTAAGATATTCTTATACTGAGTTGAATAAAGATTATATAATATGGTAGATAGTAGGTTGAACCATATGAAATTGCTGTTTTGTAAACCAAAGGTAGTCAAAAATCTATCAGCGGTTTCATATGGTTCCGCATAATACTTTATATGATCATCCCTGTTACAGGATAAACTGAGTCATTTTTTTAATGAACATTTGCATTAAAAGGGAAGATAGAAACTTAAGAGTAAAAACATGGGTAATTTGCTTAATTATAAAATCAGGTTAACTAGAAATACGCATATTAGTTTTGTCCCCTTGGAATCTTATCATAGGAAAGGAATGAATGAATGGATAACTTAAATACTGTTTGGTGTTGCAGGAGGAAATTAAACTTAGGTTTTTTCTGAATTTCATACACAGCAGTCGAGTTAAGAAAGGAGACAATGAGCATGTGGCAAGCACACCTCGTTTATATACCATGTTTACCAGCAGTCTCCCTGTACTGGTGGCTTAATCTTTCTTTCCTTTCACTAAATAACTGATAATGTCACTAACTAGTTATGATATACATAGCTAAAAAGTACCAGAAGTGAAAAAGTTTTTTCTTGCTAATTCACATTCAGATCACCCACAGCAAATTCCAAAAAGAACATCAGATTCTTTGTCACCTAGCATATCACCATTATGCATGGGAATGTGTATTATTCTCCCTAAAAATGTTTCAACCTTATAACTAGAAAAGTAAATCTGCTGGGGAAAAAAAGCCCTCTAGTGTATTGTTTAGATAGACCATAACTTATTTTTGGATTATCCACTACTTGAATTAGTTGGAGAACAGCTTTCTTTTATTAAGGTGACCAATGCTTTTCAAAATAATATTGGCATCATCTGATGGCTTGTTAGAAATGTTGACCCTTGGCCAGGCATGGTGGCTCAACGCCTGTAATCCTAGCACTTTGGGAGGCCAAGGTGAGTGGATCACCTGAGGTCAGGAGTTCAAGACCACCCTGGCCAATATGGTGAAACTGTCTCTACTAAAAATACAAAAATTAGCTAGGGGTGGTGGCGGGTGCCTGTAATCCCAGCTACTTGGGAGGCTGAGGCAGGAGAATTGCTTGACCCTGGGAGACAAAGGTGGCAGTGAGCCAAGAGTGTGCCACTGCCCTCCAGCCTGGGTAACAGAGCAAGACTCTGTCTCAGAAAAAAAAAAGGAAATGTTGACTCTCAAACTCTACTGAATCAGAACCCTCATTTTTAAAAAGATTCAAAAACAATTTGCAGGCACATTAAAGTCCAAGAAGTGCTGTTACAGATTATGAATGGCATTGTCACCTCCGCAAGACAGTGCTGATGCAGCCCCTCAGTAAGTGCTTGTTGAATTTAATGCATATAATTCACTCAATCTAGATTCAAAAAATGAAACAAGTATTTCAGGAGGGTAGTGATAACAGCAGTAATCAAGGGAACTACCTGCTTCTTCGTAATTCTTTCATAGCTATCTCGATGTCACACAATTACCCATCTTTCCTTCCAGATGCATCTTTCAGTCTGATTCTGTCCATGCTGGATGGTCATTTGGATGTCTTGTGAATACAGTAGATATACACACGTATGTGTATGGATGAGAGAGCAACAGAATTAAAACAAATCAACATAGTATATGAGTTTAGGGAGTAATTAGATTTTGATTAGTCAAGGATGCAATCTTTTGTAATATTGTAATATATAAGGTAACTAAAAAATAAAAATATGGGGAGATGATGATATAAAAAATTCCAGCAAAAGGTAAGAAAGGAAAAGGAACATAAAACAGTTGGAACAAATAGATTGTTAGTGTTCATTTATAGATACAGCTCAACCACATACTCTTTACAGGAGATAAACCTAAAATACAAGGAAACAGAAGAAGGTAAAGGTAAAAAGATGGACAAAAGACATACTATACAAAAATTGATGCAGAGAAGGCTTGGTGTAGTCAGACTGATAACAGATAAAGCAAAAAGCTTTACTGGAAATAAAGAGGGCAGTTTATAATGATAAAAGGTATTATTCATCAGGAAGGCATAACAACCCTGAATTTATATTATCCAGTATAACACTTTAAGTAGGAGATTTTTAATACATTGTTGTTGGTAACTGATAGAACAAGATGAGACCAAAAATTTAAAAAAAATACCTATATAAGACAGCATACTTAATAAAATTAAACCTTTGATGAGGCTGACCATGAAGAAAGAGAAGACCTCATTAACCGGTGTTGAGGTGAAGAGGATATCACAAAAGCTTATGAGAAGATATTATAAAAACTTGATGTCAGTCCATTTGAAATTTAGATGAAGTTAGACATACTATTAGAAAACTACAACTTAACAGACACAGCAGGAAATAGAAAATCTGAATAGTCCTATTAAACATGATCCTTAATGGAAAGAGCTACCCACTGGTTTTGAAATCTTTGGGATTTACAAAAGAAAAAAAAACAAAAAACAAAAAAACGGAAACTACCCACAAGCAAAACTCCTGGTCCAGAAGGTTTCACCAGTGAATCTACCACACACACATAAAATCATGACCAAATTGCATTCCAGAAATAGAAAAATTTTTTTGTTTGTTTTCACAGGATCTTGCCCTGGGCTAGAGTGCAAGTGGTACAATCATGGCTTACTGCACCCTCCTCCTCCTGGGCGCAGGTGATCCTCTCACCTCAGCCTCCTGAGTAACTGGGACTATAGGCATGTGCCACCACACCCTACTAATGTTTTAATTTTTTTGTAGAGATGGGGTCTCACTATGTTGTCTAGGCTGGTCTCGAACTCCTGGGCTCAAGTGATTTTCCCACCTTGGCCTCCAGATTGCTGGGAGTACTGGTGGGAACCACCATGCTTGGCTCGAGGAAAGTCGTTTATCATTTCAAAAATCAATCAGCGTCATTCACCACATTAACAGAGTAAATCAGAAAGGTCATCTCATTTCAGTAGATACAGAAAGAGCATTTAATAAAAGTCAGCATCCATTCATGAGGAAAAGGTCTTAGAAAACTAGCAGTAGAAGGAAACTTTGTTAATCTGGGAATAGTATCTGTTAAAAACCTGCAGCAACCATAATACTGGAGAAATGTTGAAAGCTTTGTTTCCAAGAAAGCTGTATTTCCAAGATTGAGAATATGTGAGAGTAGTGGCTGTTACCTCCTTTTTAAATCATCACTGTACTAAAGGTCCCAGCAAGTAGAATAAGGCAAGGGAAAGAATAAGGATTGGAAAGGAAAAATAAAATTGTTCAGATGCTCACTAGCCACATGTGGCTATTTGCTACATTACTGATACAGGTAAATCCATCATTGCAGAAAATTCTGTTGGGCACCACCATTCTATAGAGATCGATTCAATGCAATTTCAATTTCAACATCTCAACATGGGTTTGTTTTGGTGGATTTGATGGGGTGAATCAGGAACTTACATGGAATAGCCAAACTTACTTACTTTTTTTTTTTTTTTAGAGGTGAGGTCTCTGTTACCCAGGCTGGAACACATACAGTGGCACAATCATAGCTCACTGCAGCCTTGAAATCTTGGGCTCAGGCAATCCTCCCACCCGAGCCTCCTGAGTATCTGGAACTACAGGTGTGCGTCACCATGCCCGGCTTTTTTTTTTTTTCTTACAGAGATGAGGTGGTGGTGTGTTTCCCAGGCTGGTCTCAGACTCCTGGGCTCAAGTGATTCCCGCCTCGGCCTCCCAAAGCCCTGGGATTACAGGCATGAGCCCCTGCCCCTGGCCTGCCAAAACATTCTTGAAGAACAGAATTTCCTGTTGGATCTTAAAATTTTTAAAGCTATTGTAATTTAGGTAGTGTCCAGTTCTTGAAAACAGACCTAGGTAGGTAAGTCTGTATCCGGTAGAACAGAATAGGGAGTCCAAAACTAGATCCAAGCATAAAGGGAAATGTGATTTATGATAAAGATGGGGTTACAGAGCAGTGGAGAATGTTTGTCTTTTAAATAATTGGTTAAGGATCAATTGGATGTTAATTTGGAGGGGGAAATGAAACTTGATTCCTGTTTTACACAGAAGTCAAATGCAAATGGATTTTGCATTTAGATGTGAGAGACAAAGCCCAATGTTTAGAAGGTAATAGATTTTTTTCATGACTTTGATATAAGGAAAAATTTCTTAGACTCCAAAAGTACAGTACTAATTGTAAAGCAAAAGTTGATAAAATTAAGAACTTTTATTCATCAAAATATACCATTAAGAGAGTGACAAGGCAAGCTGCCTGTAACCAATAGGGGCTCACTCATATTCAGAATATGTATTTTTAAAAATCCTAGAAATTTGTAAGAAATGGGCTTACAATTCAGTAGAAAAAATAGAAAAGCAACCTGAATGTATGTTTCACGATGTGATGTATAAGTGGCCAATACACATGCAAAAATGCTCAGAGTCACTAGGAAAATGCAAATTAAAACCACGCTGGAGTACCACAGCACAAATACACTTAGCATAATGGCTGAAATTAGACTGATGATTGCATGCCATAGTGAAGGAGTGGAGCGTGAGAATTTTTCATAAACTGCTAGTGGATAAATTGATTGGAACAAAAAAAGACCGGAAAAACAACAGGACAGCATCTCTGTGTATACCAAACGATGCATAACAAGAAGCTTACAAGTGGCAGTGTTCATAGTAGCCCCAAACTGGAAATAATCCAGGTGGCAGTCAGTAGTGGAATGGATAAATTATCATTTGTCCATATTATTGTAAAGCAAGGTAATGGATAAACTACAGTTTATAGGCATAAGATGAAGTAAACAATTCTACTCTGTTACATTAGTTTGTACTTGCCATGCTGTAAATATATACCTGAGACTGGGCAATTTATAAAGAAAGGAGGTTTAGTTGGCTCATGGTTCTTTCTTCAGCCTGTACAGGAAGCATGAAAGCCTCTGGGGAGGCCTCAGGAAAACTTTCGATCATGGCAGAAGGCATTGGGGAAGCAGGCATGTCTTACATGGCCTGCAAAGTCAGGCAAAAGGGGGAGGTGCCACACAGTTTTAAACAGCCATTTTTCGTGAGAACTCTTATCATGAGGATAGCACTAAGGGGGATGGTGCTAAACCATTAGAAACCACCCTCATAATCCAATAACCTCCTATCAGGGCCCTCCTCCAATATTGGGGATTACAGTTCAACATGAGAATTAGGCAGGACACAGATCCAAACTGTATCACCTGCTCATATGAAAACATCACGCCTGTAATCCTAGCACTTTGGGAGGCTGAGGTGGGTGGATCATGAGGTCAGGAGATCGAGACCATCTGGCTAACATGGTGAAAGCCTATCTCTACTAAAAATACAAAAAATTAGCCCATCGTGGTGGTGGGCACCTGTAGTCCCAGCTACTCGAGAGGCTGAGGCAGGAGAATGGCGTGAACCCGGGAGGCGGAGCTTGCAGTGAGCCGAGATTGTGCCACTGCACTCCAGCCTGGGTGACAGAGCGAGACTCTGTCTCAAAAATAAATAAATAAAAACAAATCTGGTTTTGGAGGTCAGGATAGTAGTAACTTTTAAGGAAGAGGAAGGAGGTGTAGGTTAGAAAGGGTCATAGAGTGGTGTGGTGGGTTTCTGGGATGCTGGCCATTTTTTCCCCGTTTTGTGACACAGATTGATTTTATGATAGTAATTTAAGCTTTGTGTTAATGATTTTTATACTCTTTTCTACGATATTGCACTAAATAAGTTTAAACATAGTATAGAACAGTGACATGGATAATAAAAACAGAAGCTAACATTTTTATAAAAAGTGTTCGGTGTGTGTCACAGGTTTCATTCTGTGTACCTGTTGGTGGTATCTCATTTAAACTTTGTAACAAGGAATAGGGTCAGTATAGTAATACCTCTGCTTCATAGATAGGGAATCTAAGGCTTTGAATGGTTAAGAAATTTGCCAGTCACAGCCTTAGTCTTTTACTGTTTATAAGAACTTTTTATATATTAAGGACCTCAATTCTTTTTATTTATATTCATTCCTACCTTTTTCTTTTTAGTGTTCAGATTTAAAAGCCCTCATCACCCCAAATATTTGAATTTAGATTTTCAATGTTTTGCTTTTACAAACAACACCAGGATAAACATGCTTGGCATCTTTGTGCCATCATTGATTATTGCCTTAGTGTAAGTTTGTAGAAGTTCTTTTAAAAAGTGAACAAGGTTGTTCTACAGAATTGAATGAATGTGTTTTTGACTATGAATGATGAAATGTTTAGAAAAGTTGTCCATCTTTCATCACAGTTGTACTGTCCTTTTACTTATTTAATAAACATTATTAATCATGTAGATTGGGAAAGTTAAGGACCTTACTGTAATGGAGAGAGACAGAAGAGAATCTAAAGTCTGAAAGCAATGCTAGGGGCAGTTGACATTCCAGCTTTAGCAGGGGTGGAGGACTTAAGATTTGTATTTTAGAAAGGTCACTTTAGCCATGTTATTGGGTAGATCCAGAATTGCAAATAAAATAAAGACAGCTATTAGGAATCTGTTTTGATAATCTTAAGTGAGATATGTGGTGATGTAGATGAAAAGGTTGTGTTTGAGTGTTCTGTTAGGAGAGGGAATGAGCAAGATTGGGCCTCTGTGAGGGAAGAACTCTAACATGACTGCCAGAGTGTTGATTCTCGTTGACTGGGTAGGAAATGGTGTCATTCCTTGTGGTGGAAAGTAGAGGTGGAACTTATGTTTGGGGAGCTTTGTTCTCTTTGTTTTGCAGAGTCTGTGCCACATTCAGGTAGAGATGGTATGCTCCACAAGATGGGCACTGGCCCCATGAGCCTTTACTGCACATTGACTGTGTGTTACTCTACAGTACTTGCAGATAACATTGGGCCATTTATTAATTGCCAGAGCTGTTCTGAGTATGTTGTATGTATTAAAGCACTAAACCTTCATAACAACCTTTTCAGGTAGGTATTATTATCATTATCAGGATATTAGGTATGCATGGCCATACAGCTGGTCACCGGTAGCTCTGGGATCTCCAACCCCAGCAGCCTGGCTGAGAGTCTGTGCCCTTCACTGTTGGACCACCATTATTGTGTATGTTGAAAATGGTAGAAGTCAGAAGTATTTTGCTACTGAGTGGTATGGTCGGTTGTGTTGTGGCTGTTAGCTGGTTCATTCAGGAGGACAGGCACAAGTATTTTGAATCTAGGCGTTCTTGCTGACCAAGGTTTTAGGCTTTAGTCTGTGATTACAAATTTGGTTGAATTTAAGAACAATCTTTTTCTTATCCTTTTCTTAAAGAATTACCTTTTATTAGATACCAATACTTTTATGGACCAAAGTGTTAATTTTTCATTTCCGCCACGGATATCATGATCATGGTTCATCCTACCCGTGGGATAATTATTGGCTATTCTTTCTTTGTGGTGAGCTTGCCAGGTCTACATTCCCTTAGGACTATTTGAAAGGTGCAGAGAAATCCAGCGACCTTGGGTTGAGAAGTTTAGTTCTGTGTTTTATGTTTGTTTTCCTGTTTTTATACCCAACCTTTGATTGCCTGTGTCAGTGGAGAGCACCATAAGGTTTCACCTGGCTTGGGGGATGCTGGCGATGTTGTTTGCCGTAAACCTGGCAGCAGGTGCAAAATAGCATCTCAGAAATGTTCCTTTGAGTTGGTTTGTGAGGAGCTGGTCTGTTGGAGAAGTTCCTCAATAATTAAAAGATTACTTATTTAACTTGTATTATGGTTCTTAATTGATGAAAATCTCGTAGGTGAAAGTAAGTCTTAAAGGTTGTTGCTGTTGCTTTACAAAAAGATTTTCTGAAGATTTTATCAATACAGGTTTATATTCATTTTAATCAATATGGATCTTTTATACCATTAAAAACATAACTGTTGTGTTGAGTAACATATACCTGTTTGTAGTTAGAAAAGTTTTTTAATATTGAATATCCTAAAGTTCTTATTTAAGGAGCCATTAGATATGTCAAATTATACAAACATTAGGATATGAATATTTCCTTTAAACCTCACTTATCTTCTTGTAGGAGGAGAGACTTCAGCATGCAAACCTTCATCTGTTCGGCTTGCACCGTCATTTTCATTCCATGCTGCTGGCCTTCAGATGGCTGGACAGATGCCCCATTCACATCAGTACAGTGACCGTCGCCAGCCAAACATAAGTGACCAACAGGTTTCTGCCTTATCATATTCTGACCAGATTCAACAACCTCTAACTAACCAGGTAAGTTCATGGAGTATCGGAAATGACTATTGGAATGTCAGTTTATTCCTTAAGAATGTTGGAATACTAAGTAGGCAAAGTGCTTTAATGGCTTTCAGTTTTACATGCAACGTGGGATTATGGATTGGGAAAACATGATGTTAAGAAGTTTGCATTAAATTTTTTTTTTTTGATTTTTACTTGTATTTCACTTAAACACTCATAAACATAACCACAGTCTCTCATTCTGTAATAGAAAGGGGAAAAGTTATTTCTGAAGAATATTAAAGGATCTTAAGGAAAAAGCTTATTTTTATGGAAAGGTGGCTAAGTTAAAACCGTTACAGGAAAGCAAGTCAGATTCCATTACAGCAAACTTACAGAACGAATTTTGTGTTATTTTAAACTACCTTTCTACACATTTGTAAAAATAAATACAAAACTCCTTAAAATTCAAAAGAGATGTATGCAAATTAACCGTGCTATTTATTCTCATATTCAGACAGGCTATTCACCATTTTTCTATGAAGTGAATGGTGTAAATAGAATACATGCTGAACTCTTGGTACTCACACACACATACGCATGCATATATATGTATGTGTATGTATTTTTAATATCTTTCTAAATTAACTGCACCGTCTACGTTGAGTTTTGGTTTGGGAGACTTAATAGCTGTAGTTGTGTGAAAGTTTCTTGCCCCACGGATATTTGATGTGTGATGAGCACTGAAAATGGCTGCTTTTCCATGGACTTAGAAATTTGGTTTGCCATTCTTTTGTTTAGGTCTTTTAATATATTGTGTGAGGATAAAAGAGTTGGGAGATTTAAAAGTATGTCTTTTCCTGGTGTCTTGTTTATATTAAAACGTGTTTGTAATAAAATTTTGCTAGTAGGCTGACATAATGTTTAAAATATATAACATGTTAACATTCACAGTTAAATAGTTATAATAAGATGAATTTTGGCAGGACTTAAGATTTTCTTTTATGTAGTGAATTGATTTCAGTTTAGCTGTGTGTTGGGACAGTTGTTCAGAATGTCCAAGTTTAGGAAGTGTTTAATTGTGTACCAGAAGAAGACTGCCTGGAAATCTAATAATAATAACACGATGATCCATTTGCACTTTGAGGAAACCAAGTTGATTCAGATTAATTTTCCCGCTTGTTCAAAAGCAGCCTGTCAGGCAGAGTGCTGTTTTTAATGTGTTTCACAGCTGAAAGGACTGCGCTCTCATTTGTGACTTTTCCGTGTGTGAGCAGGAGACTGTGGGGTCCAGCCCGGGCTTCCTTCTTCTTAGATACAGTGCTCTTTCAGGTCTAACCTCTGGTGTCTACAGCGGGCTAGGAAAACTTCCAGTCCTTTAAAGTCATTTTTATCATTATATTATTTTAGTAAATAATTTAATTAGCAAAGCACCTATTTTTATATCCAACTAACATCTTATGTGCATTTGGATCATATAAAATAAGAGATATTTCACTTACTATTTCTGTTTTAAGCTATGAAATACTTTTAAAGATTTGTGTGATGTAAAAAGACTATCTTTAAAGTAATAATACTCAGCCAAATATTTCTGCCAAAATCCAAAAATTCCTGGGCCTAATAAGGGAGTCATATTAGAGGATGCCTTTCCTGTAACTAAAAGTGTAGGCTGTGTATTAAGTGGCATAGTCTAGTCATAGGACCTGGCTTCAAGGTCTCCGCCGGCTCATGATCTGGTTGTAGGATTTGAGTCAGGTTATTTGTACCCTTCATATCTGTTCCTTGGGTGTCAAATTGGCACCTCCGACTAGAACCCCCAACACATACAAAGTACCTTTTAGCTATAAACTTACTGTAATTTCATTATTTAATTTCCATTGTTTCTTGTTAATCATCCTATCAGATGTCTTTTAAAAGAGAAATAGAGCGCAAGTAGGTGTAGAAGAGGATGACTGATGTTTGGAATGCTGAGTCTCTGGGCTATTCTAGTTTTCACAATATCTTTCATAGTTCTTAAATTCTGGTACCCTGGATATGTGTTATAGATGCTATTCAGCTTTATTAATGCTCTCAAAATAACAAGAAAGGCAGAATACAGTGTTTCTGATTCTTCATTATATAGGAAAACAGGAGGTAAATATACAGAAAGTGAAATAGGTATTATAATGGAAAACAGTTTTTGAAAGGAGTCCTAGAGCTTATACTAAAGAATCTTTTCAGGACAAAAGTTAATTATTGTTTTAGCTCTTATAACTGATCTAAGCAGGTTTGTAATCTGGGTGAAGTAAAAGGAGCAAGAGATGTGAGCATCGAGGGCGTGCTGTTTCTAGCTCCTGGAGGCAGATAGCTGAGGCAGCAGGAGGAGGTCACCTCAACTTCCCTTTTATTAGGTTACTTGCCTTGCAAAAGGGGTCATTCCTGCAGCTTGGTGAGCTCCTGGGTCCTCTGAACACCATGTACTTAACTTTTTGCTGTAGAAGGTAGAAGGGAGCTTGCTCTATTACTGTACATTCTCTTGACTGGCTAGCAGAAGCAGGAAGTAGAGAAAGTGTCAGATGCTTAGGGTTGGCCTTGAGTGTTAGTATAGATGTATAAGTAGGTATTTGGAAAAGCTGCTTTCTAATTCTGGATATGTACTAATGGCATCACAGTGTTCCAAAAGAAAAATTCGGTTAATATGAAATCACAATGAAAGCATAGGGAGTATTACTTGCTTTGTAGATATTTATTTGTTCTTTCCATGTATTTTGAGCATCTCAATGCAGGGTGTTGTTTGAAGCATGAAATACAAACAGCTTGGCCTTGTAGGCAGAGTATGACCAGTTGTGGAAAAGATTAGCAACATTTTGTGAAGTGCTAAGCACACAGCACACACTAATATTGAGTGCAGAAATTTGATCATGTAACTCATATTTATATCCTATTTTGTATATGTACTGTATATTTGAAATTTTTTTTTGATTGTATGTGATTTTGGCGTTTTTGAGTGAGCATCATTACTCCTGGATGTAGTCACTGATTCTTTTTTCAGATGTTTGAAATACCAGTGGAACTGTAAAGGGGCAAGTTAAAAACTTAAAGACATTCACAGGTTTTTTATGTAACTAATTTTAATAAATGCCTGTGCTTATTTTAGGCATACCTCAATTACTTTGCTCAACAAGTAGCCTAAAAATGACTGCTAAGAGGGTAGACTAGAGGCGTAACATTGATAGGGAGCTTCTGGCAAGAGTGTCCTTGTTAAGAGCCTGGGGTTAGGCATGGACATCTTCAGCTACGATATTATAGTAGCTGCACTACGACAATATTTCGGACCACCCGGATGATGATTTTCCTGTTCTTTAACTGGCTCTGGGATCTTGGTCAAGTTCTTTAACATTGGAGACTCTGGTTTCTCATGTGTAAAATGGTCACAGGAATGGTATTTAACTCCCTTGAGATTGTTGAGGGGATTACATGGAAGACTTGTAAAAATATGCATGCTAAAAACATGTTGTTCAGTAAATACCTGCTACTGTTATTGTTACTTTATTATTAAGTTATTCAGTTGACTCTACCAATGACTTATACTTCCTATCAACTTTTATTATAGCGGTAATGAAGCATTGCACTGATTCAGATTTTGTGAAACCTCACATTTAGGCTACACTCCACCAGCCCAAGAAAGGGGCTTACTGAATAAACTACCTGCATGAAAACAATGCTGGGAACTTAAATTAAAAAAGAAAAGACATTTAAAGGAAACCTTTCATCACCCTAAATGCTTACAGCATTCATTCACAAAAAAACTGACATGTTTATTACCCATATTAATTTATGCATGAAGTCCTTAAGGAATAGTATAAAAATATTCTGTGAACTTAGCATTAGCTACTGTTTAGAAAAGTAAGACTATCTATTTGAAAAACTAAATAATTCAGATCATCTTAATTCTGATGATTTTTGTCAGACAAATAGTTACAATCACCAAGAGTTCCCCCCCCCCCCCCCAACCTTATTTGGAATTTTAAGAAGCACAGGACCTTGAGAAGAGATAGTGTTATTTCAGTAAATGGGTGAATTTGCCCTCTGGGTAACAACTTTTTAGAGTTTGAGTATACATGCAGAAGAAACCAGTGTTAATGTTGATTCATGATAAAGTGCACGTAGGTAAATGCTCTAACAATTCTATCTTTTCAGACCACATGGATGGTGATTTTTCCTGTTCTGTCCACTGGGACAAACCTCCCCTCTTCTCTTTTTTGGTGTGGGTTAGGTTAACAATTATACCATGACTCCACACATTTTTGTGAGGTCTTAGTATGATGTGTTTACTGTCACTTTGCCCCTCCGATTGACCCGAGTGTCCTTGGAGAGATGTTGTGTCAGGGTCTTCGGCTCATTTCCCAGCACAAATGTCCAGAAGAGTTGGGCAGGAACACAAAGATGGGCCAGGGGGAATGGCTGTGACCACCTTGATGGAAATAATTGGTTTTGAGGATCTGTTGATTGCAAGAACCCCCATTGGGAACCTTTCAACTGAGGCATGACACTTGTTGGAGCAGTGGCACTCGGACAGCAATCCAGGATCATTGACGCTAGCCACAGCACTCCTGGGGTGTGTGTAGAGGGGGTGCAGGCCCCTGCTCTGTCATCTGTTGTAATTTCTGTGGAAACGGTCTAGCAGGATGCTCACAGTGGAACCCCTCATTGCCTGTCAGATGGTGTCGAGAGCCATGAGTTGGGATCAGGGAAGGGGACTGTGAGGGCAAGCCTTGGTTAGGGGCAGATATTTGTCATAGGGCAGCAGGGTCTGGAGACATTAGGAGCTGAATTTCTTCTTGTTAGGAGCAGTTGGAGGGAATGGTGCTCTGCTGCCAGCCTCCTTTTTTGGTGCCAGCTGGGTCCTGAAATCCTATGTTAAGGAAGCTGAAAGTTGCCTCTGAGGGCTGGGTTTATCTTTGTCTGCTAGTTGTGAACCTGGTCAGGTTTTAGGAATAATTCAGAAAAAAATTTTCTTTGGGCTAATTGTGTGGTAGAGAAGCCCTCGTGGGCAGCATCCTTTGTGTCTCCTAGATTGGCGTATGTCTGCATTTCCACCACTTTAAATTTGGCGGAATAGGGTCAAAGCCTCAGGCAGCTGGGCATATTATCTTCTAATTTCATTTATTTGTTCTAGTGGTTGTCTTTATTGGAATCCACATGAAAGGGAACTTTGAAGAGAATGTATAATCATCTAATGTAGCTGTCTTTAAAAAAGTAGATACATGCAGGTTACAGAAGAGGGAATTTATATCTTATAGTTAAAGTACTAGTCTTTTCTGTCTATTTAAGGTGATGCCTGATATTGTCATGTTACAGAGGCGGATGCCCCAAACCTTCCGTGACCCAGCAACTGCTCCCCTGAGAAAACTTTCTGTTGACTTGATCAAAACATACAAGCATATTAATGAGGTAAGACTTGATTTGTTATAATAACGTCTATCTTGCAATACGTCATTGAGAAAAAAAGTATGACCTATTTACCCTAAACTTTTTTCATTCCCAGTTAATTGTCATATTGATGATTATTATGAAGACTAATGATTTAGAAATAATATGATTACAACTATGTAAAAGATATATTAACAAGGACTGCAGAGTATAAAGATAATTGTGGATGACTTGATTTTTTTAAGGTTGTATTTAATATACTGTTATTTTTTTAATTTTTATTTATTTTTTGTTTTTCTTTTTTATTTCATTTGAGTTACTTCTATAATAACTCTTATTCAAAACAAGAAAGGGGAATAAGGACTCTAAAAGTATATATGTGTTAGAATTTTTGCTTGAATTTTTATATATTTGTTTCTGCTTTTGCCAGGGGTGTCAGGAAGCTCTGAAATATGTTTAATACCTAGTTATAGGCATTTGGCCTAGTTTATTTGATCTATCTATATTTCTGTGATTTTATTGTCTTTTAACTTTTTATATGTGTTCTTTTATCTATATCTTTTTATGTTAAGATGTCCAGAAGCTTTTTTGTTGTAAGTAAATAAGATAAAAAACAGACACAGCACTTTGAATTCCTTGCCTGTACTTGGTGTCTTGCCGCCGAAACTTTTTCTGGCGTCTTGGACCATTGGCTTCATTGCCATTTGCTTGTGGCTTCAACTCTGTCTCCAAAGTTAATTATTAAAGGAGCATTTCTGGAGAAGAATCCATGCTTTCTTTCCTCTTCTAGTGGGAGCCCTGCACCCTTTCATGTTGAAGGCTTGTCCTTTGCAGCTTTAGAGCTGCTTAGCTGAAAAGTAAAAAGATGTTCTTAGGTACATGCAAATTTTATAGCAATTTAATGTTATTTAATGACAGTATTACTACATTACAGTGGCAGTGTGGCAACATAAAATTAGAATGAACTCTGTGAGGAACATTTCTGAGTTAGATTTTGTACACATGTATATATTATAAACATGTTCCAGACTAGCTTGTGATTATCTGAATATATCTGATAAATTGTTGATAACAGTATATTAATTTCAGTTTGTTATTATCTGATAAATTGTTAACAAAGCTGCAGTTAAACTGTCGTTAACAGTAGCTTTGTTGGAGCTTGTTTTTAAGTGTCTTACCACCTTATAAAGTAGACTTTTTCTGATGTTATTCCATGCAGTGTAATGTATAATTTCGCCAAAGTTAGTTTACCGATTACCTGGACTGTTTCCTAGTTCGTCTAGTATTTTTTTTTACTGGTCTTAGAAACATTGTTTTTGTTTTTTTTTTTGAGATGGAGTCTTGCTCTTTCACCCAGGCTGGAGTGTACTGGCGCGATCTCGGCTCACTGCAACCTCCGCCTCCCGGGTTCATGCCTTTCTCCTCCCTCAGCCTCCTGAGTAGCTGGGACTACAGGCACCCGCCCCTACGCCCGGCTAATTTTTTGTATTTTTAGTAGAGACGGGGTTTCACCGTGTTAGCCAGGATGGTCTTGATCTCCCGACCTCGTGATCCGCCTGCCTCGGCCTCCCAAAGTGCTGGGATTACAGGCGTGAGCCACCACGCCCGGCCCAGAATCAGTGTTAAAGAAAATAACTCAGCCTGTGATTAACCATGGGCGTATGGTCTTTGGGAGTGGGGGCTAAGAGGCCATAGCTGTTTTTCATTAATCATTATATTTTTATAGGTTTGAAAACTGGGCATGTCTCAGAGGGCCTATTTATTTTAGTAAAACATCACTTTGTTTACATTTAAACTTATTTTAAAAATATGTGGCCATAAAATCAAATATAAATAAATTCATGCAAGTTACAGAAGAGGGCATTTATATCAATACATTCCCTTTATATCCCAAATATAAAGTTGGGATTGACTGGAAGGGGACATGAGAGAACTTGAACTTGAGGGACATGAAAATGTTACTTGGCTGTTTGGCATTTGGTAACTTTTGTCAAAATTCCTCATGTTGAACTCTTAAGATCCGTGCCACCTCACTGTATATAAATTATACTTCAATTTAACAAATAAATATAAACCAGGTCGTTTTACTTTTCTTGAATGGCATACTTTGGACAAGTCACTTAACATTTTTTATTTACAAAGTCTATAAACAGTGTAACTATAATGAATTTCACTGTAGAATTTTTTTCATTGGTTAGATCAGTGTTATTTTCTAACTCAAATGTCAGCTGTAGAAAATAGATGTGTCTCAATATACTCTGATAATGCCCTTCCTCACAATGATTTAAATTTTACAGTTAACACTATGTATTCTCATTTCAGGTTTACTATGCAAAAAAGAAGCGAAGACACCAACAGGGCCAGGGAGACGATTCTAGTCATAAGAAGGAACGGAAGGTTTACAATGATGGTTATGATGATGATAACTATGATTATATTGTAAAAAACGGAGAAAAGTGGATGGATCGTTACGAAATTGACTCCTTGATAGGCAAAGGTTCCTTTGGACAGGTAATTTAATGGAAAATGCTGAATTTCATTAGTTAGAAAGAACTTCTTAGTGAATCTTGTTAACAGCCCTTCCCTCAAGAGTGTACTTTTAATATTTGCAAATAGAGCTCAGCAGTGGATATGCAAGTATTTGGATGACCATAATTCTTTAAAGGTAGTGATACTGCATCAGTAATAAAAACTCCTTAGACTTCTAAAAACTTTTATGGCTACCGAGTACTTATTTTACTAATGACTGGTGAATTTTAATCACTTAATAGATAGTATTGCCTCTTTGTTATGTGCCTTGTATAGTCGGTAGATGATTGTTAATTACATATGCTAGAGATATTTACCTTCTTGTCTGATAGACCACTTCAAAGAGAAAAGAATTACCATGTTCAGGTGGCACAGTGGGAGGCCACTCACTTTTCAGGAGGCTTTGGAAAGCTGAGGGTTGTTCCCTGGCTTTTTCTCCCACTTCATGTTGTAACTGTACCAGACCTCTAAGCAGGCAGGCAGTCTTAGTCTCTTGTATCAGTCGCACCAAAACCAAGAGTTTTGGGTCTTTCTCCTTGTACTTTATTTATTTATTTAGAGACAGACTTGCACTCCTATCACCCAGGCTGGAGTGCAGTGGTGCACTCTCGGCTCACTGCAACTTCCATTTCCCAGGTTCAAGTGATTCTCATGCCTCAGCCTCCCAAGTAGCTGGGATTACAGGTGTGTGCCTGTAACCACACCTGGCTTTTTGTATTTTTAGTAGAGACAGGGTTTCACCATGTTGGCCAGGCTGGTCTCAAACTCCTGACCTCAGGTAATCCACTCACATTGGCCTCCCAAAGTGCTGGGATTTCAGGCGTGAGCCACCATGCCTGGCCTCCTTTTGTATTTTTAAAAAGATTTTTTCGGGTCGGGTGTGGTGACTCACACCTATAATCACAGCACTTTGGGAGTCTGAAGCAGAAGGATCATCTGAGCCCAGTAATTCCAGAACAGCCTGGGCAACATAGCAAGACCTTGTCTCTATTTAAACAAAAAAAAATGTTAGGGGGATCTCTGGCTGTGGTCCCCCAGCTGTTCCCAGTTGTAAGTCCTGCTGTCACATTGAGTCACAGAGCTGTGTTTTGTTTGAAGTGTGATTTGCTGATAATCCCATTCTCCGCTGCCTTGCAACCCTTGTGGAATGAGATGGTTATTAATCTGCAGTCCAAACTTTTGACTTTTCAATGAAGAGGATAGAATGGGAATCAAAATGACTTTTCCTAAATTGCCTTTTGTTGTTTTTTGTTTTCTTAAACTATGCAATCTGCATGTGCTTGCTTCTCTGTTCCTGCCCTGAGAGAACACAAAATACATGCTCCTTTTTAACGTGTGAGGAAAAAGTCATCATGCTTAAAACAGAAAGTGTACTGTATTATCAGGGGAAATTCAGCCAGATATCAGGCAAAATTCACCCCTGATATTTCATGTAGGTTCTTTTCTGTTTTCCCTAAGCGTCGGCCGGTTTGAGAAATAAAGGGACAGAGTACAAAAGAGAGATATTTTAAAGCTGGGCGTCTGGGGGAGACATAACATGTCGGTAGGTTCTGTGATGCCCCACAAGCCGCAAAACCAGCAAGTTTTTGTTAGGGATTTTCAAAGGGGAGGAGTGTACAAATAGGGTGTGGGTCACAGAGATCACATGCTTCACAAGGTCATAGAATATCACAAGGCAAATGGAGGCAGGGCCAGATCACAGGACCACAGGACAGGGGCGAAATTAAAATTGCTAATGAAGTTTCGAGCACCATTGTCATTGATAACATCTTATCAGGAGACAGGGTTTGAGAGCAGACAACTGGTCTGACCAAAATTTATTAGGCGGGAATTTCCTTGTCCTAATAAGCCTGGGGGCGCTATGGGAGACTGGGGCTTATTTCATCCCTACAGTCTCAACCATAGAAGATGGCCACACCCAAGGGGGCCATTTCAGAGACCTACCCTCTGGGGCACATTCTCTTTCTCGGGTATGTTCCTTGCTGAGAAAAAGAATTCAGTGATATTTCTCCCATTTGCTTTTGAAGGAAGAGAAATATGGCTCTGTTCCACCCAGGTCACCGGTCAGAGTTTAAGATTATCTCTCTTGTTCCCTGAACATTGCTGTTATCCTGTTCTTTTTTCAAGGTGCCCAGATTTCATATTGTTCAAACACACATGCTCTACAATTTGTGCATTTAACACAATCATCACAGGGTCCTGAGGCGACATACATCCTCCTCAGCTTACAAAAATGATGGGATTAAGAGATTAAAGACAGGCATAGGAAATCACAAGGGTATTGATTGGGGAAGTGATAAGTGTCCATGAAATCTTCACAATTTATGTTTAGAGATTGCAGTAAAGACAGGCATAAGAGATTATAAAAGTATTAATTTGGGGAACTAATAAATGTCCATGAAATCTTCACAATCCACATTCTTCTGCCATGGCTTCAGCCGGTCCCTCCGTTCGGGGTCCCTGACTTCCTGCAACACTGTATGTCATTAGCAGCCACAGGTCTAAATCCAGAAAAATAAACGTGTAAGCAAATATGAACATTTGTGTTAGACCTGTGTCACTCCAGAGTGGCCCTGCCAGTCCCTGATGTCACGTGTATATGTCTTCCCATGATTTGAAAGAATTTTGGTAATTACACATAATCCAGGGACTTTTTCCTTGAATTATAACCTCTTTTTCTTCTGAGGGGTTTTTCAGTGCTTTGGGAGTCCTATGTTTTTTATGTTTTGTTTTTTGTTTTATTTTTAAGAGACAGGGTCTCACTGTATCAGCCTGGCAGGAGTGCAGTGGAGTAGTGATCATGGTTCACTGCCTCAACCTCTTGGGCTCAAGTGATCCTCCCGCTTCAGCCTCTAGAGTAGCTGGGACTACAGGCACATGCCACCATGCCTGGCTAATTTGTTGTTTTTTTGTAGAGGAGAGGTCTTACTGTGTTGCCCAGGCTGGTCTTGAACTCGTGGGCTCAACCAGTCCTCCCATCTCAGCTTCCCACAGTGCTGAGATTATAGGCCTGAGCCACCACACCTGGCCTGGGAGTCCCTCTTGATTAAGGTCTTCTGTTAGTCCGAAGCAGCTTCTCTGTCAGCCTCTTAAGGAAACGCATTTGTGAGGCCCAGTCCTTAACTAAGGGTGTGAATACCCTCTACTGGTTCCCAACCGGGCTACACAGCAGGAGGTGAGTGGTCAGCAAGCATTACCGCCTGAGCTCTGCCCCGTCAGATCAGCAGCAGCGTTAGATTCTCAAAGGAGCTCAAACCCTATTGTGAACTGTGCATGCAAGGGACCTAGGTTCTGTGCTCCTTATGAAAATCTAATGCCTGATGATGTGAGGCAGAACAGTTTGATCCCCAAACCATCCACCTCACCCCTACCTACCCTGGCCGTGAAAAAATTGACTGCTGCTCTAGACCTGGAGAGTGCTACCTCTGCCATGGAAACTTCACTAATGTTTGGGCAGTTGCACTCAATAGGTCACTTTTTGTTTGAGATGGAGTTTTGCTTTTGTTGCCCGGGCTGGAGTGCAATGGTGCGATCTTGGCTCACTGCACCCTCCGCCTTCTGGGTTCAGGTGATTCTCCTGCCTCAGCCTCTTGGGTAGCTGGGATTGCAGGCGCCCCCCACCACACCTGGCTAATTTTTGTATTTTTAGTAGAGGTGGGATTTCACCATGTTGGTCAGGCTGGTCTCAAACTCCTTACCTCAGGTGATCCGCCTGCCTTGGCCTCCCAAATCATGCTGGGATTACAGGCATGAGCTGCTGCGCAGGGCCTAATAGGTTACTTTCTAACTTTCCTGACATCTACCATGCAAATTGTAGCCATACAGGCTGCTCTCTAAGCTGATTTGCCCCTGATGACTCAGTCTTTGTGCTCATAGTTAGGTTTTTCTTCTCCCCTTCACCTTAGTTTTCTCATACTCAGATTCCACAGAACAAGTGAGCACAGGAACCCTGTGACGATAGAGTCCTGTTTGACGTTGAACTCCTTTTTCCCAGGGCAGACTGATACTTCCCCTCTTGGGCTGAGGTGTTGTGCAGTGTCCACGTTGAGGTTCAGGTCCTGTCCCTCACCAGAATAATGTCTTCTGTATAGACTTGGTCAGACTTTCTCCACATTCTGTGTCAGGTTATTGTCAAATAAGGAATTTCTCCATTTCCGTAGCCAATACTTATCAATCCTGATTGCGTATTGAAATTTCTTGGGGAGCTTACCCAAAAAATTACTGATGTCTGGGCTCCAGACCAGCTAAATTCTCTAGGCATTGCTGTAAAAGAAAAAAAAAACACCTTATTAAATTTGTAATTCATGGTCAAAAACTGGCAGTTAGCCCATTAACTGTTTGGCAAGTCAGTAGATACTTGGGCCCCCATGAGTGTCCTTTATCCTGCAGCCCATCAGGATCTGGGCACTGAACTGCAACTCTTAGTGCAGTCAGTATCCAGTGAAACAGAAGCATATCAGAACCCCTTGGCTACATGTTTACAAGGGTAGCCTCTGTTATAAAAGACCACAGATAGTGTCTTTTAGAATTGAGTGAAACCAGAGATTAGTGCATTTTTTATTCCAAGTTTGATTTCAGTTGAGCCATTCAGAATCTGTCACGGTAGATTTAGCCTTGACTGATGAAGATCTGAGAACATACGTTCCATCTCTTCCTGACCTTGTGGTTTCATCCTGCACCTTGGAATCATTTGGAGTTCCTTCCCCATCCCCAGGCTTTTTGAATGTGCTAGAAAATGTATCTAAAATAATTACTTATTCAGACAATGTATAGTATTATAAATGTAACTTCTGTTTTATTAGTTGAAATGGTTGTCACTGGTTAATAAGATAACATTTACTTATATATTGATTTTGTAATGTTTATGTAAATCTTTTATAGTAGTATGAACCTCGTTTTAAATGAGTCAAATTTCAAGTGAGAGGTGTACATGGTGATGTGTGCTCGTGAATGCTGTGGTTTCCTTAGCAGTAATTCTCATTTTAAAACTATCATAATCCCCCAATTATGGCGTTTGTGGCATTGTGGAACTTTACTGGTAATTTGTGTTTGATTTTTTTTTTAGTCTAAACCAATTTTTCTTTTATATACTTAGGTTTTTATGTATGAAAATCTAATTGAAAGTTAGAAAGTTATCTGAAGCCTTCTGCCAATAAACTTTTAAATATTTCATACATATTAGGGTTCAGGTATCTCATTAAAAGAATAGTTCGATGAGTTGTTTTATAGTGTTACTTAGAAAGATTAAAAAAACCTAAGCATTTGTCAAGAGTCATAGTTCATTTCTGAAGGAGGAAAATAGTTAATCTAATTTGATTAAGAAAATTATCTATTTTGTGGATATTTAGAAATATTGTACAAATGCAAAAAGAAATTCAATTTAAAAGATTGATTTAAAGTTACTGTGTAATAAATGGATATATATTGAATAGAAATAGATGGGATCTCTTCTACTTAGGAAGGTCAGAAAAATAATTATAAAAATGTATAATTGAGAATTAGGTAAAGGTTATAATAAGGTGAATTATAAATTATTGTGAAATTTTTGCAATTAATGAAATAGAGAATTATTCATCTTTCTTCTCTTTTAGGTTGTAAAGGCGTATGATCGTGTGGAGCAAGAATGGGTTGCCATTAAAATAATAAAGAACAAGAAGGCTTTTCTGAATCAAGCGCAGATAGAAGTGCGACTTCTTGAGCTCATGAACAAACATGACACTGAAATGAAATACTACATAGGTAAACAAACAGGCAAACAGCGCAGTGTGCCCCAACCCACACCAAAACTTTGAGTTAATGGTTCTTTTCTATCAAAATATTTTGATTTTATTTTAAAGTGGCTGATTAAAAATTTGTTTATTTCTGTTGGACAGCAAGATTTATATAAGTGACTTGATCTGGTAGTAATAGTCTAAATCTTGGGGAATGTGCCTTCCAGGTAGCATACCATTAGAAACAAACGAGAATAGTGTGTGTGTTTTTTTATTTGCAATTTACTGGTACCATTTGTTTGCTAATGATGCATGTTTATCCATAGGGTCATCTTTCCAGTAACTTTAACCATTTCTAATCTCGCTCAGAAACTAGTTGTGAGCTAGTATGTTGTTAGTGGTTGTGGAACCATTTTTGAGGCATCTGCAACAAGATCTCAGGCTCCTCCCCAGTCTCTTCATCAGCTTGGCAGCATTAGAGGCTATTAGATTTATGACTACAGAAAAGAGATAATAGCCACTGCTTATTGAATTTCTATGACATTCCTTATGCTTTTCTTCCATCATCTGTAATAATTTATAGCAGTCTTATAAGGAAGATGGTAGAATCCTTAAGTTATGGGTGGTTTGTATAAGAAGCCACATACCCAGGGTCATAGGGCTCTGCAGCTAGGATGGGAAGCTACAGTACTTCTGCCTCCCTCCAAAGTCTGTTTCATTCTCACATAGTCTTCCTTCTGAAAACAGAAACAGGAGACAGAAGAATTATGACAATACTGAAGTCTAGGGCCGATTGATAAATGGACAAAATATCTTCTAGTACACCTTCTTTCACAGTATTTTTTAATCAAAGCTAATATGTCAGTGATTGTAAGACACCATCATTTTATGTACCGTCAAGGAAAAAACTGTTAAGTATTCATATAAGATGCCATCAATCGAAGATACAGACCTTAAGATCAGCACAGATCCATAGTCACTTGTGTTCAGAAACGCTGACCTTATTTGATACACGTAAGGCTGAGTTTTATTTAACAGATCTTTTAAGAAAACATTATGATTCTTTGGTTCCCCCCAAAAAGGTAGAAACAAATAACGGATCTTTAAAAGGCGCAAGCTTCAGATTGTTTAGATTTTGTTTGTGAAATACCTCTCATTCTTCATTGTTAAAATATAAAATGAGTTTGTATTAATTTTTCTTAGTTTCTTTATAGATACTGATATAATTCATAATAATACCATTTTTATCTTAAAACCTTGTCACACTCAATGAAACTTTGCTGTTGTTCACTGTCAGTTACAACTTACATGAGGTGACCCATTTCCTTTCAAGGGTTTTAGAAGCACATCAAGGACATTCTAAGGATGATTGACTTACACGGTGGTCTCTGAACATGCCTGCTGCCTTCTCCTCACTCGAGTATTTGCTTAGGGGAGCAGAAAAAATATTGATAGCATTACTGTAACATTTTAATTCTGCTTTATTTAAAAAAGACATAGCTGGCATATAGTTAAGTACTCAAAAATGTTAGCTACTCAGTTATGTATAATGCTAGTATTTTGTTTTGAATAAAGTTGACATTAATGATCATTTTATTAATTGTATTAGTTATTACAGATACTCTTTGGATGAGTTTTTAAATTCTTATTTCAGAAGATGGTGAATGCATAATGTCTCAAGAAACTGAGATTCTGTTTGGAAAACAAAAGAACTTTAGATTAGACAAGTTCATGTCAATTGAATTGATACCTTAAACTTAAGGTATCTGAAAGTCATATTGATTTTTATGATGTAAATTAATTTTAAAGTGATTGATGAGTGTAATTTATTCTGATGAGTTTTATTGTCTTGTCTTTGAACTTTAAAAACATCTATTTCTTTACCATGTAGCCAAATTTCTTATCTGGATTATTTGGTACCTGCCATGGTCTAGTTAAAAGAAAATTTAGTTTAAGTCTACAACAAAGTCTTGTCAGTCCTCCATTCTCCTCAAAATTCGGTTAAGAAGACTGAACAAATACGCTTGTTTGAGCTTTCTTTGACAGTGTCTTTAGTGCTCAGCACATTGTAGATACTAAGTAAATGAATAAAGAATTGTGAGGTCAAGTGAAACTGAGTAGATCTTTCATTGGACGAACATTGTGATCACAGAGCTTCTTAAAGGAATTTTTATAATCACATTAGGATTCTGACAGCAGTTACTTTTTGCATTCATTTAGTGGCTCCTGCTTAACCAGGAGATTAAAAGCCATCCATGGACCATGATTGTGAGGTATCATGGAACTATGTTTTTAGTTTTAAACCTATAAACTGAAGTGACTAAGAGCAGATATTTTACATTCTTAGGTAACATTTAAGGATTCCTTTTGTTATTTTTAGTATCGAGTTGTACTGTAGACTCCTATATAGTCATGTAGTTATTTTTATTGTATTACTTATTCTAACTTTAGATCACCTATACCATGAAAGATCTAAAAGCAATATTGATGTCCACTGCTTTGAGGCAGGCAGCCCAGGACATTCCCAGGAAAACACAGTGTATCCACGGTTCTTAGTGATCAGACATTGATTACTATCAGTTTATTCCAGATAGATCTGTAGAGAAACCTCTCATTTTGTAATACTATAAAATAAAATGAAAATCACCTTGACAGATGGGTGTTTTATGTCATTGCAGTTGTGTTACAGGTGCTCAGTTTGGTATATATAAGACTGTTAACAGGGAGGGACAGCACTTTATCGAATAACCTCCTCTGACGTGAAGTCAGTGTTAATAGTTAAAGCACAATCTTTGAAGCAATTTAGTGAGTATTCAGCCTTTTTGGAGGGTCAACAGTGATAGCGACCTATGTATTCTATACTGTTTCTCCACTCACAAGCCTCCTCATCATCTCTTCTTGTAGCTGAGCTTTATTTTGAAGTTTTCCAAGCCTTCAGTCTCACACAAGAGTTGTCACTTACCAATTTGATAAACACAGTTAAGTCTTCCAGTACTTTTACCAAAGCATGATTTTCAGACATTTGTTGTATTTGCCTAAAGGGTAAAAAAAAAAAAAAAAAAAGGCTATCAATGAAAATTGTGACAGAAAATTACCAGTGAAATATAAAGTTCAGCAGTGCAGATACATTTCAAAGCCTACACAGAGGGCTGCCAGCTACAGCATTGTCACAAACCAGAGATCCCAGTAGGTGGAGCTTAGACATAGGAAGTTGTGAGGTAGGGCTCTCAGGAAGTAAAAAGTGCTTTCTTTTATAAATGAAGATAAAATTGCTGAAATATTCTCACTGCTGTTTGTGCATTTGCTACTTATGTTTTCAGATCTGACTTTTAAAGAAACAAGGCATTTTGGTAGCACTGCTTACCTATATCACTTATTGACATATGTTGTGCCCGTTTAATTCAGCAGAAGAGCAACTTAGATATTCTTAACTGATTGAAAACTGCTGTTACTACAAAATGCTGATCTCCAAACTTTAACTGAACTCTGCATTTGATGTTATAATGTTATAGATCATTTGAGAGTGCATGTGTTTGTTACTCTCAGTTTATTGGTATATATAATTTAAAATGAAACTGTTTTCTCTTTCAGTGCATTTGAAACGCCACTTTATGTTTCGAAACCATCTCTGTTTAGTTTTTGAAATGCTGTCCTACAACCTCTATGACTTGCTGAGAAACACCAATTTCCGAGGGGTCTCTTTGAACCTAACACGAAAGTTTGCGCAACAGATGTGCACTGCACTGCTTTTCCTTGCGACTCCAGAACTTAGTATCATTCACTGTGATCTAAAACCTGAAAATATCCTTCTTTGTAACCCCAAACGCAGTGCAATCAAGATCGTTGACTTTGGCAGTTCTTGTCAGTTGGGGCAGAGGGTAAGTATTATTTCAGAACTTGTGAATTAAATAGAAATTAAATAGAAGTAGGTAGGACAGTGTAGGTAATAGGTTGGCGCAAAAGTAATTGCGGTTTTTGCCATTGCAGTTGCCATTTTTGCAGTGGCAAAAACCGCAATTACTTTTGCGCCAACCTAATAGATATTTGAAATGTTGATAAGGTGTATACCATTTAGAGGCAATTACAGGATGCTTATTTATCTTTAAAATGTAGCACTTAATTACCTTGTGTTGATATCTGTTTTGGGGAAATACCTTTTAAAATGCAATTAGCAATACTTTGAGTCAAAAGACATTGATTTTTTGAAATGGGTATATTTAAAATTGTATGTATGCTAAAAGATTAAGGGAGAGAATAGGAGATGGAATGATTAAATATTAGGGGATTTGTAACTATATTTCCCAAGTAAAGGTTTTAGTATAAATTTTGGGACTTTTCAGTACTAGAACATTGAATCTGTGCTGTCAAATACTTCTCTGAAGATGGATCAAGATAAATCTTTTTTCTCAAAAACTGATGGTTCAAAAAAATGCAGGTAATTTTGCATTAGTCATGGTATTAAGTATAGAAAATTCAGTTGATAGACTTACTTGTTTTGATAAATAAGTTTGTCTTATTTTCCCCACTCTTATTTAAAATTTGCATAAATTCTGACACATATCCAAGCTGGTTTTTTTCAGACTGCTAAAAACAGATGTGTTCGTAGTGCTGATAAGTTTAGCTGATTTAAGAAAGCAGTTTTTTCCTGTCATTCTTCCAGCATTATGAAAACTAACAGCATTGTTTTATGTATAAAATAGAAGTAATAGGGGTCTCCTCTTGAAAGGAATTAGTGTCACCATTTGATAATATTTTACTCATTTTAAACACTATTGTTTTTGCTTTAAGTATTGAAACTGTATTTCTTCTGTTTTAAAGAAACCCAACTAACATGCAGATGTTAATTTTTCATACTGACTTTTCTGTTTATTTTTCCAAATTAGTGAAATTTTCTGTCCTGTCCTACTTTTGTCCAGGTTTTAACTATAACAGATTAATTTAATCATAAGGATTTATAGCCAATTAATAGGACTGTCTTTTTGTTATTTTCTGCAACTTCTCTTATGGTAGTGATGCTATCGAATGTTAAAGTAATTTTTAAGAATTGGAGTAGGGAGCAAAGTTTGCAGTTTTAGATGCTTTCAAAAAATCGAGATGCTCGTAGTTAATATGAGATAGAGTATATTGTGAATGAAAAATACATGCCCATCTTGACAGTAATTTGAACAGATTATAGAGTTGGGAAATTTTTCCCCTATTTAAGCCAAGTTATGTATTTTGTCCTAATATTAAACATTATTATTTCTGTCTAGCCAAAATGAGCCAGTTATCCCTACAGTAAGTTTTTAACTATTCAAGTTCATTAGCATCACATGGGAAGTTATTTCTAAAATAGACCTGCAGTGGCCCTGCCCCTAGACCTGCTGGATTAGAATCAGAAGGTGGTAGGGCAAGTGTGTTTTGGGGAAAGCAACTGCTTTAAACAAATTAGATAGGGAGGAGACAAAGTTCTTGGCATAAGCTGTGAAATAAAAGTCTCAGGAGTGGTGAGTGTTCGGTCCTAGGGAATTAACAATGGTATTGGCTTATAAAAACCATGGAAATGTAATACTTCTTCCCAGTTCTTTTAAATTAGACTTTCTTCTCATAGTTCCTTAAGGTTGGTTGACCTGCCTGTGGAGGCCTGAGATTGTTCTCAAAGACTTGGCTGGAGGTTTCAGTGGGAACCACAGAAAATTTCATGAGCTTTCTGGCTGCATGGTTTGCGTGTTAGGAAATTTAGTTAGGATTTTATTTCTTTCCCCCTTTTAATAAGTGAAACAAATTGGTCTCTGAAGACGTCTTAACATTACTTCATTGAAAATAGTCCATTTCAGGATTGTCTTTCTCTAAGAAGTCTTGGATGGAGGTAGAGAGAGAAGAGGAGAGAAGAAGCTATTGGTCAGAGACAGCTCTCAATTGAATCTTTATGTGGCAGTGTTTCTGGGATTTATCTGTGAGACAGCAAGGGTACAAATATCTGAATCTTAAATTATATTATATTGAAGTTACTTGACTTTTAACGCTGAGAAATACATTGTTTGGGTTAATTTAAATACTATTTAGTTGTAAAGTTAGTGGTAAACTGAGTGCCAGCCATAGTAGGAAGAAATAATTATTAGGGAAATACATTGTTTTCAATAGTGTTTTTTTTTCTAGTGAGGCATAATTGTTTTAAGAAATATCATGATGACTAGGTAGGATTAGACTAAATGAAAGGGCTTGAATCTTTATGTATTATGCATTTCACAGTCAGATTAACCAATCCCTCGAAATATTTAGTTCTTTAAGCCATATTCGTAGTCTAATGTTGAAGTTAATCAATGGAACCCTAATTTAGGAATTAGCCAATTCTTTTCTGTTAATATCAGATCAGTGTTTTTAATCCAATGCTGACTGCAGTTTTAAGCAATTGAAGTAATGCTATTTTGAAATGTATTTCAGATATACCAGTATATTCAGAGTCGCTTTTATCGGTCTCCAGAGGTGCTACTGGGAATGCCTTATGACCTTGCCATTGATATGTGGTCCCTCGGGTGTATTTTGGTTGAAATGCACACTGGAGAACCTCTGTTCAGTGGTGCCAATGAGGTAAATGATGTAGTGCTTTACAAATTCTGTTTTCATAATTGCTTTTCGTCTTTCATCTATGACAGTGTAATTTAAAAGTTGTTTTTAGGCAAAGATGTCTACTGAATCATTCAACTGTGAGGTCAGTTTGAATATACCTATTTTTTCATATTTGTCAGTTGTCATATTAGTTTAGAATTAGGAGATAGGAGTAGGATATTTTAATCTACTCATGAAGGAGAACAGTTAGAAAGTGTTAAGTATTTTGGCATACATTTTACAGGTTTTAGATACGATAACAGAAAGCTTAAAGATGATAATGAAGGAATGAAGGCCATCCTGAAGAGTGATGCAAACATCACTCTAAATTTTGAGATTATGATTTGGAGTTGAAGAGGTAATGATCAGTAGGATTGATGGATACTCAGTCTGAATAATGTAGAGTAAACTAGATTATAGGATTGTAGGGCTACAGAGACTGTGCAATTGTATAGTCTACAGGTTTTCAGTCTGTGTTCTGGAAGATTTTTCAAGGTCAGAGGCAGTGAATGGGAGGGCAGGGACAGGCCACATTTCCCTGCAGTCAGAGAAATTAGACTTTCATTGTTTTAAAAACTGTTCACCTGTGGGGTTTTGTTTGTTTTTTAAAAGAAAAATTGACAATTTGCACATCTTGATCAATCTATTTATAAATGAGAAGAGAAAGGCCAAAGGCATTAATGACTTGTACCGGATTACGCAGCTGTTAATAGGTGGTGTCAGAAACTTGTTTCTTCCATCCTTCCTTTTAATTCTTCTTTTTTTTTTTTTTCCGGAGATGGAGTCTTGCTCTGTCGCTCAGGCTGGAGTATAGTGGCGCAATCTTGTCTCCCAAGTAGCTGGAATTACAGGCAAGCGCCACTACGCCTGGCTAATTTTTGTATTTTTGCTAGAGTTGATGTTTCACCATGTTGGCCAGGCTGCTCTCGAACTCCTGACCTCAAGTGGTCTGCCCGTCTCAGCCTCCCAGAGTGCTGAGATTACAGGCGTGAGCCACTGTGCCCGGCCCCTTTTAATTCATTTCAACTTGAACTGGTGAGCTACTCTTTGATAGTAACTGCCATAGTTTGTTTTTGTTTTAGTATAAATCTTACTGTGTAAATTAGTATCTTTTTTGGGCTTAAACAATAGTAAAAAAAACTTTGCCATGTTACTCATTGTAAAGGCCGAGGTCCTTTGAGTAGCCCACAGATTCCTACTCCCTCTGATGCCAGTTCTCTCACCACCACCTGGTTTCTCCTTCTCCCCTCACTCTGTGGTCCCTTGAAAACGCCAGCTACAGGCCCATAGCCCTTTGTATTTCTTCTTTCCTGTGCCTAAAATGCTCTTTTCTGAGATAGTCTTTTGCTGATGTTAGTGTTTGCTCTGATGTTGCATTCTCGGTGAAACCATATACCCCACTTATGGTTGCAGTACCCCTTCTCCTCATCCCATAGTTCTTAGCCAGCATCTGACATCATGTATTTAATTATTTATTGATAATGCCGGGCGCAGTGGCTCACGCCTGTAATCACAGCACTTTGGGAGGCTGAAGCAGGCAGATCACTTGAGGTCAGGAGTTCGAGACTGGCCCTGCCAACATGGTGAAACCCCATCTCTACCAAAAATAGAAAAATTAGCCTAGCGTGGTGTTGCGTGCCTGTAATCCCAGTTACTTGGGAGGCTGAGGCAGGAGAATGGCTTGAACCCAGGAGGCGGAGCTTGCAGTGAGCCGAGATCACGCCACTGCCCTCTAGCTTGGCAGACAGAACAAGACTCCATTAAAAAAAAAAAAAAAACAAAAAACACGTGTGTGTGTATATGTATTTCCTGTCTTCCCACTATAACATAAACTTCTTTTTGGCCGGAATTTTTGTGTTTTGTTTATTATTTTCTACCACTGAATATGGTTCCTAGCATATAATAGGCACACTCATTTTGGGTGAATGAATCTGTGCTTTAAAAAAGTACTTTATTAGGTCCATACTTTATTAAGCTTCTGGGATTTGTGTGTGTGTGTGGGGCGGGGGGGTTATTTAACATGCTGTGAAAACTGGGTCGGGAGCTGTACCTCATGCCTGTAATCCCAGCACTTTGGGAGGCCAAGGTGGGAGGATTGCTTTAACCCAGGAGTTTGAGACTAGCATAGGCAACATGGTAAAACCCCATCTCCACAAAAATTTTTAAAAATTAGCTGGGCATGGGGCCGGGCACGGTGGCTCACGCCTGTAATCCCAGCACTTTGGGAGGCCAAGATGGGCAGAGCATTTGAGGTCAAGAGTTTAAGACCATTCTGACCAACATGGTGAAACCCTGTCTCTACTGAAAAATATGCCTGTAGTCCCAGTTACTCGGGAGGCTGAGGCAGGAGAATTGCCTGAACCTGGGAGGTGGAGGTTACAGTGAGCCGAGATTGCGCCACCGCACTTCAGCATGGGTGACAGAGCTAGACTCCATCCAAAAAACAAATAGCCGGGCATGGTGGTACATGCCTGTAGTCTCAGCTACTCAGGAAGCTGAGGTGAGAGGATCACTTGAGCCTGGCAGGAGGTCAAGGCTGCAGAGAGCTCTGATTGCACCACTGCACTCCAGCCTGGGTGACAGAGTGAGACCCTGTCTCAAAAATAAGTAAATAAAAAAAATTTTTTTAAATAAAATTCTCCCAAAACGGAAACTTTAAAACTTCCTCTCATCTTTCCTTACTGTTCAACATTGTATCCATGGCTACCTGACATAATATGTTTGTTAATTGACTGTCTTCCCTTCTGTGGGGTATTTGACTCAAGGAAGGTAGGGCCTTTCTTGTGTTTGTTCATTACTGTATGCTGGATGTCTAGAGGAGTGCCAGACGCATAGGAGGTGTGCAATTCCTTTATGAATGAATGACTTGAGCAGGAGTAGATGTACAGTAGAAATTACAGGTTTTGTTGTTTTTATTTTTAATACAGGTAGATCAGATGAATAAAATAGTGGAAGTTCTGGGTATTCCACCTGCTCATATTCTTGACCAAGCACCAAAAGCAAGAAAGTTCTTTGAGAAGTTGCCAGATGGCACTTGGAACTTAAAGAAGACCAAAGATGGAAAACGGGTAAAATAAGGATATATCTGTTTTGAGCCTTTATTAAATTTCTTTATCATGCCTGTCTTTTTATAGCTCATTTTGCATTTACTTGAAATCAGTGTGTTTCAGTTAACGATTTTATTGATACCTTACATAGATATTTTGTTCAGAAGTTGAGTATAGTTTGACCTGAACTATCAGGTATGGACCAGTGTTTGATTAATGGTCAGAATTATCTTTAAAACTTCATATTAAAAACTCTATGCCTGCGTTTTGAGGCAGCTGATCATATCACCATACTTGGTTTCAGCAGTAGAATTAATAAATTTGACCTTTGTTTCTCACAGCTTGGGCATGTAGTGAGGTCACAGTTAATATTGCAGCTGTGAACAGAAGTCACAATTGGAGTAAATGATTTTTTTTTAAGTTCAGTTGGTAAATTATGTCAGAAGATGATTTTTGGCTTAAGTAGTATGTGATTTTTTTCCAAGGATATTAACTGACTAGACGGTCCTTTGATAGACTTCAGATTCCTAGCTCATTGACTTGGATAGAAAAAATTTCACATCTCCAAAATCTTTAAAAGTGAGGTTTTTAAAACATTTGGTTGGTTTTAGTAATTTTCTTTTATCTGAGGACTTTTTAAAAGATACCTAAACTATGTCAGTTTAATAGAGTGAATGATGCCAATTTTGCATCTTGATTTTTTACTTTTGTTTTATAGATCTGTAAATAATCGTGTTTTTTAATTTACTTTGGTTCTAGTATTGAATGAATGTAATGTATAAATATGTGATTGAATATGACCCCCCCACACACGTACATACAGAAGTCACCTTGTGATCATAGTTTTGCATTTATAACATTTAAGAGTTGATTTTTGTTTCAGTTATTATTTTGCCTTGTATTTTAGCGACGCTGCCACCAGGTGTCATTTTCAGTGAACTGAAGATGATAGTTGATTGCCTTAATTCACCTCCACACAGCTATGGAGTCATAACTTTTAATATCAGATAATTTTCTTTAGAATATTTAAAAGCACATATATAATTGTATCTTTCAAAACTGATTTGTAAGTTATTGTGTGCTGCCATATTCACTAAAGCTATAGACAGTGCAGTTTCCAGCTGCTAAATTATGCCTATTCCCCATAAGGAAAGAACGGAAAATGCCATCGAGACCTCTTGGGCCCTTGTTTTTTCTTTATTCACATAGCTCGTTAATCATGGCCCATTTTTCATGTAACCAAAACTTAGTCTGGGAACCCTTACTAGCTCCACCAGCATTTAAAGGAGCTCCTACCAGTTTGAATTAGCATGGAGAGGAAATTAAATCTTTTTTTATGTTGTCTCTGTCTGTGATACAGGCTGCTGCTTTCTCCATTTCAGATTTATTTATTTATATTTTGCTTCTGCTATTTTTTTCCTCAATAAAACATCCCATTCCATCTCCTAAATCTCTGCCTTACAAAAACCACAGTGACCTATCATTTCTTTCAAATTGATCTATAGGTGTTACTATTTTTAGTTATTTGGGGTGGGGGCATTTCAGAAATGAGTAGATTGTCTTTTCCCTTTTAAAATTGGAAGTGGATATCTTAACATACATTTAATACATGTGAATTAACTAGATATTTATGAGATTTATTTTAGTCACACTTAGCAATTGACTTAAGCAACTTAATTTTTAAAAATATGAAATAATTATTTTGCTTTTAAGAGATAAATTTTGCAACAAAAAGTCAAATTCATAATCAAAGTTAATTACATTACAAATGGTACAGTAAGAATTTTGACTAGAGATACAAATAGATGTGCATATACTTTCATTGGCTATCTCTTTGTGGTTTATTTGTTTACTGATTTTATTTTTACTTTTAATTTTTCGTTTTACATTTCAAAAGCCCCATATTAGGGTTTTCCAATAATGAAAATACTATATATTTTTTTCCTGGTGGAGGTGGAGAATGAAGACAATAAATGATGCTTTTTTTGAAGTACAGTTTATATAAGATACACATTTTAAGTGTTGAGTTTGTTTTCACCTTTGTGTACAGCAGTGTCCCCCATCTAAACCAATATGAAAGATTTCTGTCATTCCAAATCCTCTTGTGACCTTTTCTGTTATCCCACTACTTTCTGATTTCTATCATCAAAGACTAGCTTTGCTTTTTAATTGGCAAACTTAGTATAAATGGAGCCTTATAGTATTTATTGTTTAGTTTTGGGTTTTCTTCACTCAGCAAATGTATTGTTTTTGGAAAATCATCAATATTGTATGTCTCAGGAATTAATTTTTTTTTATTGCTTCAACATATTTCATTGAATGAACATGCCATAATTTATATTCACCTGTCAGTGGTCATTTGGTTTGTTCCCAGTTTGGGACTATTATGAATAAGGCTACAGGGAACATTCTTTTATACATATGTTTTCATCTCTCTGACAGCACAATCTAAGAGTAGAATTGCCAGGTCATGGGGTATGTGTTTACCTTCACAAGAAAACACCAGTTCTCCAAAGTTGTTTTATTTTATATTCCCATGAATGTATGAGGGTTCCAGTTGCACGACATCCTCACCATTTTATATGGTTTGTCTGTTGGGTTTAGCCATTCTGTAGTGGATGTGTAGTGGTTTGCATTTGCATTTCTTCATGGCTAATCCCGCCTTTGCGTACGCGTATTAGCCTTTCATATATGTTCTTCGTCACAGGTCTTTCCCATCTTTTGCTTGTGTTACTGAGTTGTTTAATAATTGAGTAGTCCTTTGTCATTAAGTTTTTTGTCACATGTATGTCAGTGTATTTCCCTAGACTGTGGCTTTGCCTGTTCCTTTCTTAATATGGTATCTTTTGATGAATAGGGAGTTTTAATATTGATGAAGTTGTATTTGTCAACTTTTTTTTTTTTGGTACTTTTTTTATCCTGAGAAATCTTTGCCATCTCCAAGTTTGTGAAGATATTCTTGTGAGTTTTCTTCTAAAAGTTTTTTATTTTTATTTTTTAGTCTGCTTTTACAGTTAGGATTCTGTGGTCCATCTTGAATTAATCTTTGAGTGTGGAACAGGGCGAAGGGGTTGAAGTTCATTTTCTTCCATATGCTTACCTAGTAGTTACAGCAGCATTTGCTGAAAGCAATTGCTTTACCCTGTTGATATGTTTTCTATTCTAGGTCTTTTCTTTTCACATATGGATTTTAGAATCAGCTTGTAAATTTCTACCAAAAAAATGGTGCTAGCATTTTGATTTGGGTTGCAGTTGGGATTGCATTCAGGAAAATGGACATCTTAACAATATTAAGTCTTCCACTTTATAAAGATGGGTTATCTCTCCATTTATTTAGGGCTGAAAATCTCTCAGCAGTGTTTTATAGTTTTTAATGCAGAAGTCTTACATATTTTGTTCACTTTATTCCTAAGTTTTTAATTTTTTAGATGCTATTTTAAATGGCATTTAAAATGTATAATTTCATAATTTTTCATTTTTGGTATACAGAAATACAACTGATTTTTGTATATTGATTTTGCATCCTAAGACCTTGCTAAATTCACCTATTCTAGTACAGTTGACCCTTGAACAACACAGGTTTGAACCACACAAGTCCACTTGTATGCACATTTTTTTCCAACAAACAGAGTCAGTCCTCTGTATCTGAAGGTTCCACATCTGCAGTCAAATGTGGATCAAAAATACAGTATTCCCTGGATGTGAAACCTGTGTATGAGGGCCAACTTTTCACGTGTGTAGGTTCCGCGTGGCCTCCTTGTAGAGCTTGAGTATGTGTGGATTTCAGTATATTTGGGGGGGTCCTGGAACCAACCCCCTGCGTATACTGAGGGATGACTGTATTTTTGTTGTTGAAATTTGATAGGGCTTTCTACTTAAACAGTCTTATGCTCCATGAATGAAGACAGTTTTGTTTTTTCAATTGTATGTCTTTTTTGCTTTTTTAATATGAGTGGCTTTTGAATATTGTCATGTTTTTTCTGCACGTATAGAGATCATCGTATGATTTTTCTCCTGTTTTGTGGTAAAATACATTAATTTTTTGAATGTTAAGCTCCACCTTGTGATAACCTACACTTGGCCTTGATATACTGTTCCCTTATATATATTGCTCAGTTCAATTTGCTAATCTCTTGGTAAGGAATTTTGTTTCTGTGTCATTAATGGATATTTGTCTAACATTTTATTAATAAAACCATCACTGGGGTTTGATTTTAGGATTGTGCTGGACTTGTGAAACTATTAGGAAATATTTTTTCTTGATTTTCTGAAAAAATTTGTATATGATTGGTTGGCATTATTTCTTTTGTAATGTTTAGTAAAGGTCATGATGAAACCATCAGAACCTGGAACATTTTTTGTTAGAAGGTTATTTAACTATAATTTATGTTTTTTGATGAAAATATGGTTATCCAAATTTTTTCAAGTTAGTTTTGGTAAGTTGTATCTTTCAAGAAACTTTTCTTTCTCACGTAAATTGTTGAATTTGTTGGCAGAAAATTATCAATAATATTTTACTATAATTTTTTTAAATATCTAGAGAATCTGTAGTGATAGTCTCTCTTTTATTCCTGATATTGGCCATTTGTACTTTCTGTTTTTTCCCCAAGTAGTCTTGCTCAGGGTTGATCAAGTTTATTAATCTTTCTAGACAACCAGCTTTTGACTTTGTTGATTTCTTTTTTTTTTTTCTTTTTCTATTCTTTATATTCTGTTTTTTGCTCTTCATTATGTCCATTTACTTGGGTTGAATTTACTCCTTTTTCATCGTCTTAAAGGTGGAAACTAGATGATTGATTTTTAAGCCTCTTCGCTACTATAGAATTTAATGGTATAAATTTCCCTCTAAGCACTGCTTTAGCTGCATTCTGCAGCTTTTTATATGTTTTTGTTGTTGTTGGTTTTTCTTTTCTTTTTTTTTTTTTTAGACCGAGTCTCGCTCTGTTGCTGGGCTGGAGTGCAGTGGTGTGATCTTGGCTCACTGCAGCTTCCACCTCCCAGGTTCAAGCAACTCTCCTGCCTCAATCTCCCAAGTAGCTGGGACTACAGGCAACCACCACCACGCCCAGCTAATTTTTGTATTTTTAGTAGAGACGGGGTTTCACCATATGACCAGGATGGTCTCTATCTCTTAACCTCGTGACCCACCTGCCTTGTCCTCCCAAAGTGCTGGGATTACAGGCATGAGCCACCACACCCGGCCACTTTTTATGTGTTTTAACAGTCATTCTGAAATGTTTCTAACTTGTGATTTCTTCTTTAACCTGTCATTAGAATTTTGTTACATAATTTCAAAATATTTGAGGATTTTCTAGATATCTTATTCAGTTCTAGTTTAGTAGCAGTTTGGTCACAGAACGTGATTTCAGTCCTTTAAAATTGAGACTTGTTTTATGGCCTAGCATCTAATGTGTCTTTGTGAATGTTTTATGTGTGCTTGATAAGAATTGTATTTTGTGTTTGTTTGGTGTAGTGGTCTCCAACTATCAATGTAGATCAAATTGTTTGATATTTTTCTTCATGTCTTTTATATCTTTGTGTGTATTTGTGTATATTCTGTCAGTAATTGAGAGAAGAGTCTTCATTGATAAGTTTGGATTTGTCTTAGACTCCCTTTGTAACATTGCTTTATGGTTTTTGAAGCTTTGTTAATAGGTATATGCATGTTGGATATTGTTATGACATTGATAAATTGACCCTTTTATCATCCTGAAATGTCCCTCTTTGTCTCTAGTCATGTTTGTCTTTAAGTCTGCTTTGTCCGATATCACTATAGTCTTACCAGAGTTCTTATTGTTGATATTTTCATGGTGTGTGTGTGTAGATATAAAAGATATGAAGAAAAATATGCAACATGTGTATACACACACACACACACACACTTTTACCCTTTTACTGTAAACCTGTGCCTACCTTTATATTTAAAGAATTATTTTTGTGTCGTGTGCAACATATGGTCAGGTCGTTTTTTAATCTAGTCTGATAGTGGTTACCCCATTATTCAGAGATTTGGGTTTAAGACTGTTGTCTTATTTGTGTTCTGTTTGTCTTTCCTGTTCGTTGTTTCCTATTCCTTCTTTCCTGCCTTTTGCTGGGAGGTTTGTTGAATACTTTTTGGCATTTTATTTTATCTCCTGTATTGATTTTTTTACTTATTCCTCTATGTGTCATGTTTAGTGTTCCTTTTATAATATGCACCTTTAACATTACTTTACCTTCAAATAATAATATATTGCTTGTTAAACAGTGTGATAACCATGTGATTCTATCTACCTCTTGTGCACTTGTTGTATTATTTTGCATGTTAGAAACTTCACAACACATTGTTGGCTGTTTAAATAAAAAATAGATTTAAACACACAAAAGAAATTTAAAAAGACATAAAATAAGGATAATAGATCTTTTATATTTATCCTCATATTTGCTCTTTTCTGGTGTTATTCATTCCTTTTTGCAATTCCTAGCTTCATCTCGTTATTATTTCTTCAGCCTCAAGACCTTCCTTTAACTTTTATTTTGTAATGAATAAGTTATCCTGATGAATTCTCTCAGCAGGTGTTGATCTGAAAATACTTGTTTACCTTTATTTTTTGGAAGATATTTTCAGTGAATATAGAATTATAGATTAACTTCTTTCTTTCAGCGAAAGAAAAAGATGTTACAATATTGCTTAAAGATGTATTGACTTTTTTTCTGGATTACACTGTTTCTGTAGAGAAGTCAGTGCTTATTCTTAGCATTGTTCCCCTGCATCTAATATTTTCCCCCTCTTCCCTCTGGCTGATTTTAATGTTTTCTCTTTGTTTGATTTCCACAGTTTGACTATTTACCTAGGGATGATTTTCTTTTTATTTATTCTCCTGGGAGTTCACTGAGTTTCTTGGATCTGTGGGTCGATCTCTATCATCAGTTTTTGAAAATCCTCAGATACAGTCTTGCCAAATATTTGTTCTGCTTTCGTCTTTCTTCTAGTTCTCCAGTGATGTGTATGTTACAGTGCTGAATATTATCCCAGAGGTCTCTGTCTGGTTTATTCATTCTGTTTTCTGTTTGTGTTTTTAATTTGGATAATTTCTTTTTCTATCTTCTCGTTCACTGATTTCTTTTTTTGCCTTGTGCTGAGTCCAGTCTGCTGTTGAATCCATTAAATGGATTCATGTGATGTTATTGTTATTTTTGAGACAGGTTCTCACTCTGTCACCCAGGCTAAAGTGCAATGGTGTGATCATGGCTGATTACAGCCTTGACTTCCTTGGCTCAAGCAGTTCTTCTACCTCAGCCTCCCAGGTAGCTCGGACTACAGGAGTGGTACAACCACCATACCCAGCGATTAAAATTTTTTGTAGGGACGAGGTCTGGCTATGTTGCCTTGGCTGATCTTGAACTCCTGGACTCAAGCAGTCTTCCCACCTCCACCTGGGCGTAGAGACATGAGCCCAGCCTATATTTTTTAGTTCTAGCATTTCTATTTTGTTTTAAATATAGTTTTTCTCTTCGGGAATTCTACATCTATTCATATGTTGCCCACTTTTGAACTAAATTGTTTATTTATCATAATTTATCAGAAGTAATTTATCATAATTATTTTAAAGTTCCAGTCTGCTATTTTCAACATCTGCACCATTTATTTATGTGTATCTTCTATTGGGTTTTTTTCTTTTCATGTGATTGTGGACGTCATTTTTAAAAAATGTTTGTAATTTTTAAATGTGTGACAAATTTTCTTTGCTTAAGAACAGTTAAAGATGGAAGTGAATCATTTCTCTCAGAAAGAGGCCTCTTACTCTGTCAGGCCCCTCATGTGGGGCTGAGTTGATCTCTTTTGTAGCTTAGCTGATTCTGGGCTTTGCTTGTTTGACTTAGATTCTGTTCCCCGCTGTCTTCATATGTTTTGAGCTGGGATAAGGACATTCCCTTCAGCAGTGTTTGTGTCTTTAGAACCAGGGAAAATCTAGTGGTCTTTATACATTACTGCCCAGTCAGCAGCCCCACTCCTAACTCTCTGTGCCTGGGAGATCGCCTTCCTCCTGCTGTACTGCCGCATCCTTCTGTCTGTCCACTCCTGGCCGTCAGAAGTTGGTTCAGACTTGGGCTGGAGTCTTCTCGCTCATCTGTGGCATGCTTGCGACTTCTTCCACTGCAGGTCTCTTCCAGGAGAGGCTTTTCATTTTGTAGAATTCAGGGGATTTTTATTCCAACTTTGGATCCTCAGACAGCTCTCTGATGGGTCTTTAAAAGGCAGTGATTTTGACTTATTAGAGAAGGAACAATCATCTCACACATTTCTGCATTGTAACAGAAGTCAAAGTCTGGTGATGCTATTCTTAATAAATTCAATATTTATAGAGGTTTTAAGGGTTATAGTATTATCTGTCAAAAAATGAGTTTTCAGGAAATCTCAACACACATTAATATATTATTACATAGATTTTCTAAAGGGAAGCATACATAATTTTCTCTTTTTCACCATGAGCAGGTAGGGTTAGGCCAGTGCATTTTTATGTAGAACATCCTTGGTGTTATTGCCATAGCTTTCTTGGGCTGCTGTTGCTGAAGGAAGTGTAACAGGTGCTGCGGGTGCACAGTTAGGCAGGAAAGAGGCTCCCAGCCAGGGTGAGCAGGGGCATGCGTGCTCTCTGTAAAAGACAAGAGAGAAAATGCTTTCAGCCTTGTGGGCCTCTGTTGCATATTTTTTGTTTTTGGTTGCTTGTTCTTACAACCTTTGAAAACAGAAAAACCGTTTGTAGCTGGAGCTGTAGAAAACCAGGCTCTGGATCAGGCCATAGTTTACTGACCCCTGGGCTAAATGATCTTTATAGCCATTTTTGGTCTCAGAATTATGTTGAACTGTAACTACCATGCATTTGGGATAGTAATGTGTGAAAAGGCAGAGGATTTAACTATGAAGTGTCCTTTTTAATAAAGGCCTCAACATATATATTTACACATATTTGAAATTAAATTATGTGAGTGTTCACGTATTCCACCAAATTTAGAGAAAGCCTTTCATCTTCTCTCTTGCAGGAGTACAAACCACCAGGAACCCGTAAACTTCATAACATTCTTGGAGTGGAAACAGGAGGACCTGGTGGGCGACGTGCTGGGGAGTCAGGTCATACGGTCGCTGACTACTTGAAGTTCAAAGACCTCATTTTAAGGATGCTTGATTATGACCCCAAAACTCGAATTCAACCTTATTATGCTCTGCAGCACAGTTTCTTCAAGAAAACAGCTGATGAAGGTACAAATACAAGTAATAGTGTGTCTACAAGCCCCGCCATGGAGCAGTCTCAGTCTTCGGGCACCACCTCCAGTACATCGTCAAGCTCAGGTCTGTGCTGCTGCGGTTAGATTAGGCTTGGGAATGTTTTGTGTTTTCTTTATGAAGTGGGATTATTTTAAAGTGTTGAGTAAATTTGTTAATAGAGTGGGGAGCAGTTACTTTACTTAAATCTGTTCTTTGTAGTTAGTAGTAAATTCATCTCCCCCAAAGCTCCAATATTTAGTTACGCATGTAATAAAATCTGCTTGGCAGTTGGAAATCTGTTTACTAACCAGCATTTTAAATTACTTCTTAAATGGAATTTTTGTCCACATTGCTTGAGTTTTCCCCTACCTTAACCAGACTTCATTGTATTTTAGTTCAGTGGTGGACGAGAGAGAACCTGGTTTTAGTCAGAGAATATGAGAACTTTGTGATATACTTTCAAGTTAATATTAGAGATTTTGTATGTGTGTGTGTGAGTACTTTCAGTTTTAATGGTGTAGCTTCAGAGTATAAATTTGAACAAAATGAATTTTAAACTCACAGTTGTATTGTTTTGTGTTGTGATATTTCAGGTGGCTCATCGGGGACAAGCAACAGTGGGAGAGCCCGGTCGGATCCGACGCACCAGCATCGGCACAGTGGCGGGCACTTCACAGCTGCCGTGCAGGCCATGGACTGCGAGACACACAGTCCCCAGGTGAGCTCGCACGTGGTTCATTTGCTTGTGTCACCTGCCATGCTCAGGTGGAGCAGCACTGGATGCCAGGTGCCTTTAGAATGACCGTATCATTTACCCTAGAGGTTCATGACGTTCTCCTGTCTAAGAAAATGTCAGTATTTATCATAGAGAAGCACATTCTTGCAGTTTTCCTCCTCCTTGTCTAGAAGTGGCTAACACTTATTGGGGACATAACAGTTGTTGTTTTGAACAGTTTTTTTCCTGTGTTTACCTCGTTTACCAAAGCAGCGTTTTGAGCCTCATGCTTTTTTGATTCCCATTTTACAGTGGAAACTGAGACTTCATGGGCTGAGTAAATTTCCCTGGGTCATGATCTTAATGACTTGACTCTGCTTCCTCCCATGATTTTTTAGCACTTACAGTCCTGGATTCTGAATCAATTTCTGGTTTGATTTTAGCCTTTTTGTTGTTGTTTTGTTTGTTTTCTGTTTTTAAACTTGTTGAAGAGGATCTAATTAAGTACTTTTTCAAAATTGGAGTGAAGCAGATGGTGATGGTAAAAATATTTAAATAATCTAATAAAGTTGTAAGTTGGTTCATACTGAGTTTTGCGTGATGGTGTTTGAAGGTGAGAGGCCAGTGTAGTATTTGATGGTTGAGTAAACTGCTGTTGATTAAGAGTACTCTCCATTCTTGTGACTAGGGCAGCTGAATGGTGCTGGAGAAAATCCCACATGCAGCTGTTTGTCAGCACTGTTAATACTCACCAACCTCTGCTGGGCAGTCTTACATGTTTTCCAAGTTGTCCCATCCTCTCCTATTCTCTTTAATAATTGTTTCAAACTTTTCTACTCTTAGAAACCTTTGCCCTCCCCTTCTCTGTTCTTACCCACTCTTTGCTTTGTAAGGAAAAGAGTCTTTAGACAGGAATTCTCTCTGCTTTGTAACATTGAATACATGATCCTGCCTATGTGTGCACTGTCCACTTCTCCTCAACCCCTTTTTTGTTAGAAGCAATGTGTTTCTTTTTGCCTAAGGCCAAGCCCGCTCATTGCCCTGATCCCCTCTCTCCTGCCATCATGGGGACTTTGCCCTTTGGTCTCCCTCAGCTCCGGTGTCTTCACTCTCGCCTCTTTTGGCTTTTTCTGTTGATCAGCATTTCCTCATCCTCAGGCCTCTCCCATCTTAAGCAGCACCTTTGCGTGTCCCCCTTTCTTTCCCTATACTTCTGCTACCTGTGGTCTTTGTCTCTTTACTCTGAAGACCTCTTTGCCTGTTCCACTTAGGTCCTGCCCTCCAGCTCTCCTGCCGGTGTCAGCGGTGACCTTTATTCATGGGTCCAATGGACACCCTAATGCTATCTTTCTGCATTCTACAACTTCATTTGGCAGTGTTGACTTTTCCTCACTCTTTGAAACACTCACTGCTGGTTTCCTTGGCAGGATGTTCTTCTTTCCCTCCCCCACCCCCTTTTCTCTGCCCTTTCCTTCACTATCTCTTTCGTTTTTTTTCTTCTACCCAGCCCTGAAACCTGGATGTTCCTCGAGGCATGACCCGTGTCCCTTCCCTACTCCCCTTAATGTTTCCTGGATGATTTCAGCCACACCTGCCAGGGCCTGCAGTCACCATCTTCATGCTAGTTGCTCCTAAGTCTTGACTTCTGACTTAGACTTCACTTCTGAACCCCTAGGGCCTTTCTAATTGTTTCCTATAAATGTCACCTTGAAAGTCTCAACAATATGTGCACACACAGCACATAAACTGAAATCATCATTTTCACTTCCTTCCCAACTCTTCTACTTTTGCCATTCTTTGTAAAAATGGCCCTAAATTTACCCATTTGCTCAAGTCGTAAATTTGGGGGCACTCCTCTCTCCCTCTTTCCCCACACTGAATCGGACAGTAAATTATCTGGATTCACCACATCTTAATACGTTTTTATTCTCCACCTTTCACTTTACCTCATTGTTATGACTTGTCTTACTAGAAAGAGTCTTGGAGTATCTAAAACGGTCTTGGAGTGTCTTAATTCCTTTCACCTGTCAGCACCGTTATCTTCCCTGCAGCCAGGTGAGCTTTCCTTAAAGCGGTCTGTTCTTGCTATTTTCCCTACTTTTTTTTTTTTTTTCCGCTGAGACGGAGTCTTTCTCTGTCTGTCGCCCAGGCTGGAGTGCAATGGAGCGGTCTCTGCTCATTGCAATTTCCGCCTCCCTGGTTCAAGCGAGTCTCCTGCCTCAGCCTCCTGAGTAGCTGGGATTGTAGACGCACATCACCATGCTGGCTAATTTTTGTATTTGTAGTAGAGACGGGGTTTTGCCACGTTGGCCAGGCTGGTTGTGAACTCCCGACCTCAGGTTATCTGCCCGTCTCAGCCTCCCAAAGTGTGGGCCGGCCTGTTTTTTCCCTACTTTAAACCAGTTTTGACTTACCCTTCTACCCGAAATGAAATGTAGACTTCTTATCAAGGCATCGGTGCTTTCCAGGATCTGGTCCCCACCGACGCCATTCTTTCTCCTCTTCACTCACCCTAGTCACACTAATTTATTTTTCACTTTGTGTAATATGCCACATTCTCTCTTTCTTTTCTCACATTTCCTGTGCTCTCAGCCTGGAACACTCTTTTCCTCCTCCTTTTGTTTTGATAACTACTATTTATGCTTCAGGTCTTAAGTATCACTACTCCCAGGGGCTCTCTCTAAATCTTTAGACCATCCGCCTGTCTTGTCTTCTTCCCTTTCTTTCTTCCAGATCTATTCCATACCGCAAACACATACAAGAGTAGCATAAGACACCACGTTCTTCCCACCTGGATTTCACAGAGGTCAAGATTTTGCTTCAAATCCTTTTTTATTACTTAATTTTTGAGTGGTTGATATAGTCACATGGTTTTAAAAATAAGTAAATATAAAAGGGAATTCAGCGAAAGGTTTTCCTTCCTTCCATGCCTTCTAGTCCCTCAATTTCTAAACCAGTGTTATTAGTTTATTAGTTTTTTGTATACTTTTTGAGATATTTTATACATATTCAAGCAAATACAAATACATATTCTTCATTCACCCTTTGCACACAAAAGGTACCATACCAGGCAAACGCTTTCAGAACATCTTGGTTTTTCTAGTCTTGACATATATTTTGGAGCACTCTCTGTATATCAGTAAATAGAGAGCTTTTTCATTCTTGTATATATTTGCACAGTATCCCGTTGTTTAGATATTCCATAAGTCTTTTCACCATTCCCCTATTGTTTGTTTATTCATTTTTTTATTTATTTTTAGAGCTAGGGTCTTGCTCTGTCACCCAGGCTGGAGTGCACTGGTGCCATCACAGCTCACTGCAGCCTTGAGCACCTGGGCTCAAGTGATCCTCCCACCCCAGCCGCCTGAGTAACTAGGACTACGATCGTGTCCCACCACACCCTGCAGTGGGGTCTCACTGTGTTTCTCAGGCTGGTCTTGAACTCCTGGGCTGAACTGATCCTCCCACCTCAGCCTTCCAAAGTTCTGGGATTACAGGTGTGAGCCGCCTTGGCCACCAGTCCCCTATTTATTAATGGACATTTAGTTCATTTCCAACCTTTTTTACTATTTACAAATGGTAGTTTAATAAATAACCCTGTACAGTAGTGTCCCTTCTTATCCACGGTTCCAGTTATTCAGTCAATCACGGTCCAAAAATATAAAGTGGAAAATTTCAGAAACAATTCGTAAGTTTTAAATTCTGTTAGGAGTAGCACAATGAAATCTCATGCTGTCTTACCCTGGACGTGACTCATCCCTTCGTCCAGCGTGTCCACACAGTAGATAAGTTACTTTGCTTTGTAGCCATCTAGATTATCAGATCAAAAAACATAGTATATAGAGGGTTTGGTTCTCTACAGTTTCAGGCATCCAGTGGGGATCTTGGACTGTATCTCTTGCAGATAAGGAGGCACCACTGTACATGTCTCATTCACACATAGACATTTTATCTGTGATACAAATTCCTGAAAGCAGAATGACTGTTTCAAAGGGTAATGTGATTTATAATTTTGATAACTATTGCCAGATTGCCCCCCATGTGATTTTCTAATCCAGTAACTTGATTAACTTCATATAAAAACCATATAGTATTTTCTGAGAACTCACTGCCAACTTTTCTACTGATTGTTTTCAGTAGTATCTCTTAAAAGTTTGGTTCTCAGACCACCTTCGTTGAATAAACACTTAACAATTTATGCCAGCCACTGGTGATAGAGACTGAGCCTTTTGCCTTCCTAGAGCTTACAGTGACACAAGTAAATAAAATGAACATGAAGAAAAATGGCAAGTAGCATTAGCTCTTAAAAAGAAAATAAGGATAATTTGGTAGAGAAAGACTATTTGTTAGATAGGAAGTATTAATTTAGAATAGGCCAAACTCTGATATAACAGATAGATCCCCAAAATATGGTAGCTTAAAGAGTACCAAGTTTCCTTCATTTTTGTGCAGCAGTCCAGAATAGGTGTTCAGGTTAGTGGCTGGGCTGTCTTCCAGGTCCTGATCTCCTACCATCTTGTGGTTCCACCCTGCCCTAGGGCCTAGTTGTCTACTGTGTCCAGCAGGCAGAAGGACTTGGGAGGTATATTATCTTGTGTGCCAGGCTAGCAGTGACATACAAGCTTTCATTCACATTCCATTGACAGCTTAGACATACGGCCATCACTAAGTACAAGGGAGGCTGGGAAGTGTTGTGTAGCCATGTGCTCAGGAACGAGAAGAATATTGTGCACAACCAGTAGCTTCTGCCACAGTAGTTGAGGCAACATCAGCCAGAGTGGTCAGGGAAGGCTCTGGAACTGAAGCGATGAAAAGGAGACATCCAAGCAATAAGAAAATCCAAGTAATAAGAACATTTCTAGGCAGAAGGGAGCAGCGTGTTACTAGTACACTGAGACATTTGAGAGATTTTGACCCAGGGGAGGAATGGAAGGCAGGTCTTCTTTGTTTGGAACTCAGGTAGCCAGGGATAGGATGGGTGGAGAAAGAGGTTAGAGAAGTGGCATTGGCCAGATGATGCAGATCGTTGTATCCATTTAGGATTGTTTTGTTTTTCTAAGTGCAGTGAGAAGTCATTAAAGGATTTTAAATAGGGAAGTGATTGGATTTGTGTTAAGAAAAGATTGTTCCTGCTACCCTTTGGAGAACGGCAAGGATGGAAACAAGGAGTTCATTTAAGGGGCTGTTGTGTTAGCGTAGGCAAGAGATGATGGGGATGAAGAGAAGAGGCCAAATTTGGAATCTATTTCACAGGTAGACTCATAAGTTCTTGCTCATGGGTTGGACAGAGGCATTGTTGAGCAGCTAGGTAGATAGTAGTCCTTTATTGAAAGAAGAAAGATGGAGAGAGGAAGGACATGAGGGAAAAGTAAAGACTTCCTTTTGGACCTGCCCAGAATACTATCCAGCCCTTTTCAGGAAATATTTGCTGACCCCTGGCATAAACAGTGCTCCCAAGGAAGGACAGTGGCTAGTGAAATAGATGAACCTATTTAAGGATATAACTTCCTAAAAATTGCAGTTTTCATGATGAAATTTTTTGCCCTTGAATGTATTTGGGATTTTGTGTTATAAAACTGTCTAACACATTAAAAGTTTCAAAAACCCTTTCCCCCTGATTAATGTGATGCTAGTTTGTTAGTGTCATGGCTTTTGATGGAAGATTAAAGCTTGGAAACAGTCCTCTGAAAAATCCTTTTAAAAATCTCTTCTTTCAGGTGCGTCAGCAATTTCCTGCTCCTCTTGGTTGGTCAGGCACTGAAGCTCCTACGCAGGTCACTGTTGAAACTCATCCTGTTCAAGAAACAACCTTTCATGTAGCCCCTCAACAGAATGCATTGCATCATCACCATGGTAACAGTTCCCATCACCATCACCACCACCACCACCATCACCACCACCATGGACAACAAGCCTTGGGTAACCGGACCAGGCCAAGGGTCTACAATTCTCCAACAAATAGCTCCTCTACCCAAGATTCTATGGAGGTTGGCCACAGTCACCACTCCATGACATCCCTGTCTTCCTCAACGACTTCTTCCTCGACATCTTCCTCCTCTACTGGTAATCAAGGCAATCAGGCCTACCAGAATCGCCCAGTGGCTGCTAATACCTTGGACTTTGGACAGAATGGAGCTATGGACGTTAATTTGACCGTCTACTCCAATCCCCGCCAAGAGACTGGCATAGCTGGACATCCAACATACCAATTTTCTGCTAATACAGGTCCTGCACATTACATGACTGAAGGACATCTGACAATGAGGCAAGGGGCTGATAGAGAAGAGTCCCCCATGACAGGAGTTTGTGTGCAACAGAGTCCTGTAGCTAGCTCGTGACTACATTGAAACTTGAGTTTGTTTCTTGTGTGTTTTTATAGAAGTGGTGTTTTTTTTCCAAAAACAAAGTGCAAAGCTGCTTGAATCAGAAGGAGATTAACACACTGAACCGCTACAAGAGGGCAAAGCTGACTTTTTTTTTTTTTTTTTTAACTTGAAAAGATTGCAAAGGGACATTGAAGTGTTTAAAAGAGCCATGTCCAAACCCATCTTCATGGATAGCTCAGAGGTATCCTCTTTTTGCTCCCCTATTTTAACTTGCCACATCCCAGTCACAGTGGGGTTTTTTTGTCTTTCTGTTCAGCAAAAGTTAATGTTCAGATGTTGGTCTTGGTCATTTGCCAACTAATTTTAAACTGCACATAATTTGCATAAAGGGCCCCATGAGGGTGTTTCTTTTTTTTTTCTTTTTGTCCCCCCCACCCCCATCCCCTTTTTTTTGTTTTGTTCTGTTTTGTTTTGGGTGGGAGGGTGGGAAATTTGGGTTTTTAAGTCCTCTAAACACACTTGGGCACGGAAATGCAGTACTGTAAGGAAGAGGGACCTCCAGCTTCCACAAACACCATCTTCAGCTGTATGAAAGGGACGGTTGTGTTGAAGTTTGTCAGGCGCAGTAAGCATGCTGAGTGGCGGGGATCAGAACTCTCCTATCTGAACCTACTGAGGAGCAAAGCAGCAATTCCATGGGACCCTGTGGCTGTCCTGTTGGGGAGGCCGCAGGAAGATAGGATGGAACGTGACTGGTCTCCTCACCAAGGTGCACTGAGAAGCAATCAACGGGTCGGTCGTGGCCAGTCCTGGGGAGGTCTGAGTGGTGGTCTTTGGGATAACCTTTGGCCTTATGGATTTGGACTCGAAATTAGAAGAGCCTACCATTTCAGATGCAATCACTTTTGGACATGCTTTTGCAGACAGTCCTTAATGCTGAAAACACAGAGAATGGGTAATTCAAGAGGCCTTTCTTTTAAAATAGACTTTTGTGACCCACTAATTGTAAGGTATTGCAAGGTCACTTTGCGTGTGTCATAAAGTTGACTTCCTTATTGGTTGAAGGTCACAGAAGTAGTGGTTTGCTTTGATGGAAATAGCTACAGCTGTGTCCCTTCCTGCTTTTTACTTTTTCTTTTGCTTTTTCTCGGCACGTGGTATCTCCACCATTTCTTCTGCACAAAGATGTCTTCTGTTCATCCTGAACATTTTTAAAAAATGCAGAATTTTATGTGACTGCTTTTTTGCCTCACAATTATGCTGTGAATTTTACAAAAATTTATTTTCTTTTTTGATAATTTATTGTACCAAAGCTGTTTTTATAGCACATAGATGTCTGTAACCAATAATGTAGCAGTTCTGCACTTTGACACAAGGTGTAACTAGACCATTTTTAAATGTCAGTTGAAAATTATGGCTGTACTATTGCTTAAACAAAACTGGAACTGTTGTTGAATCCATAGCCAATACATTTACAGCAATCTGTGTACTGAACATAATAGATTGACATCTAATTCAAGATTACAACATCTGTTACATTCTAAGTGTGTTCAGGCTTCTGAAGGTAAAGGGACACTGGATCCAGAAGCTATGGAACCAGCAGTTGATTCTTGTATTCCTGATTAACCTACTTGTAAACTTGAAAGCAAGACCTTGATTGCACCAACAGGTCCAGAGTATGAGCGCAAGTAAAGCAGAACTCTCATGCGTGACCTGAGCAGACAGGCTGGTATTTAACAGGTGCCTCGTGTTGAGATTACGCTGCCTTAATGTAACACAGTCTGGCAGTTGCTAAATTTGTGTTCCCATTTTAAATTGACCAATTTTGGGGTGTGACACTTTTGAGCGGTTGACTTGGGAGAATGAAGATAAGTAATTTACCTGTCCAGGATCAAAAGAAGCCTAGAAAAGAAGCAGTAATCTACCTCTGCCGATAACCTGTTTAAGATGACTCAGCAGAACACCGCGTTTCATTCTATTGGTCAATTCCATGTGGCTGACTAGGTCAATTTTTTTTCTGAACAAAAGCAGGTTTTTATATGTAAACAGTGAGAAAAGAAAGGCTAAACACTATGTAAATGTGAATGGAAACTTGGAAATACTCGTTTTTATAAACTACAAAATTTTTGTTGTTTATCAGGAAATCCATATTTATTTTGTAATTAACTGTCAAGCCTGTGGATGATTTTTTTGAACTTAGTAGTTCATAAAGGTTTACAGTGAATAAAAGGATATCATCTTGAGTATAGCAATATCAAAAGGAATTCAGTAGTTACTGCTGTTTAGGAATATAAGGTTAAGATATCATATGGGTCAGGTCATTTTTTTTTTCTGTGCTGGTTGCCACATCTTAGCAAGCACCAAAAAACTAAAGCAGTTTTTAAACCGATATTTACATAAAATCATAAAATCCAACGCTTCTGCATACTGTGTTATGTTACAGTCCAGTTTTGTGTGCTTTACTACACAGTTTGGTTACAGGACTTCTGTGCATTGTAAACATAAACAGCATGGAAAAGGTTAAATACCTGTGTTCAGATTGTAAGATCTAGTCCGGACTTGCTGTGTATATTGTAACGTTAAATGAAAAAAGAACCCCCCTTTGTATTATAGTCATGCGGTCTTATGTATGATAAACAGTTGAATAATTTGTCCTCAGACTCTTTACTATGCTTTTTTAAAATTAATTTAAGAAAAATGTAAACATAGTAAAAATCTTCCTATGCAATTAACCTGGTCCAGGTCTGGTAGGTATACTATCAAAGTTGAGTTAAATGTGTAAAAAGGAAACTATTTGAGATACATTGACATAGGCATCAGCAATCTCTGAAAGTAAAAATTGGAGGTTTAACAGATCATTTTGATTTTTCACATTGATTTTTTTATTTGAATGTTTACATAATTTTGTGGTTCAAAATGCTCATATTTTAGTTGGTAGCATTTCAAATGGATGTGAGGGTCTGATGGTTTTCTCTGATATGCTTTGACGTGCTTGGATGAAGGAGGGAATACGAATACTCACTCTTCCTTCCCCAAATCCTCGTACGGGGACATATCAGAATTCTGGAATTCTTGCCACTGTGGTTCAGTTGCTAACCTAAAGTCTTCTCTTTTTACAAATTCACCTGCTTCAGTATATATTAAGGTGGCTTTTGAAAGGCAAGATACTTATTTAAAAGTTAAGCGTGAGTCTGTAAAATTAAGGTTGGTTGCGTAAAGTTGAAGTTAACCACATGTAAGAAAGGAAAACTTCCATTAGTTTTCTTCTTAGGGTGTGGGAATTTTACCTAGGCACATGGATATTGGGCTGAAAAAAAAAACGACATTTTTATTTAAAACTACATGCAAAAAATCATGAAGTAATTATGTTAGGCTCACAGGTGACCATTGACTTTGCCCCTGCAAAGTCCCAGCTTTTGTGGTGTTGAACTTTTCTGTTCTTCTAATAGGGAGATACATAATCAAAATACACACGAAGACAAGATAGCAGGCACTCAGTTCTAGGCCAGTTTCTCAGTTTCCTTTGGGCCTGCCTTTATTTTGATAGCTGCAGAATACCAGTTCAGTTGCGATCCGGTGCATTCTGGGTGGTATCCCCATAGACAGAACACAAGTTCAAGACTCATTTTTATGTCCATTTTTATGGTGGTAGACTGTATGTAATAGACCAGATGGTTCATTCCAAATACATGACTTGGTCTTAGTGCCATATATGAAGGAAGTTTGAAAATGTAATGGGGACAAAAGCCATGCGTGACTTCGGCATACCCAGACTTCATTCAGATTTCTTAAAAATCTGCTAGGGATGTCTGTTGACCAGACGTTGGAAAACCTTTGGTGTCAGGAAGAGTAGAGCAGAAGTTCTGATTTTCATAACCCTGGTTTCTTATCTAGGCCTGTTTCCTTGCGTGAAAACATACATCATCAAGTAATTTGTAGTACAAAGAACAAGAGAAGAAACCCTAAGAAGATAGCTTATTTGTTATCCTCCCTTTTAATGACTAACCTTAATCCAGATGAATCCACTGAGAACCAGCCTGTGGATGCCTACTGGGCTTTCACCCTGGACCAGGAATTTTTGACGTATGCCTGTGTTGAAGGCACTGGATGCTTGTTCTTGTGGAAGACGTGTTCATTGAGGTAAGTGGCTCATCGCTTGGTGTGTTTGGCTCTCTTTGGCATTATGCATAGCCAAGGTCCCAGATTTTGGCTGCTCTCAGTGGGTGTTCTTGCATCACAACTTCAAAAAAAAAATAACACTACCTTAACACTGAGACTGTCAGGTATTTGTCAGTATTTATTTCTAATTTCCTACTTTAAATCTTAAGAGACAAGAAAGTGTTTCTACAACTGGACACTGATTTGAAACACAACCAGAATGCTACAGGTCTCTCTTCCAGTATGCAGCTGCTTTACCTGAAAACTTTTCCCCATAATTTCCCATCTTTAGAGTATGTCCCTGTTATCAGGTGTGGAATTAATGTGGGTAAATTTCCGTTTCAGCTGAATTTCCTGCCATCCCCAGCAAAACCTGTGAATCTTTCTTCAAAGCATAGAGGAGGCAGAGACAAGCCTTAAACCGGTTTCCTTTTGCTTTTACCAGGTAACCTGGTTCAGTCCCAGCTGGGTGCTGAAGGAGCACAGTACTAGAGCCTGAGTCATGTTGACTATTAAGTGCATTAAGTTTGGGTCAGGCAAAGTGGTGGCAAAAGTTCATGATGCAGGACAGAGGAAACAAGTGGACAAGATAAGTGGAGCCCAGCTCTGTTCGCATGGGAGGCCGGGCGATGCTGGCATGGGCGTGGTTGGCTGAGTTCTCATAGCTAGAGAAAGGCCGGGTAGGTATTAGTGCTTAACGTTTTGTCTGTTCGAAAGACCAGCTATTTGATAATCTTTCCGATTAAATTTCTAAAATTACTACTTTGGGAATGTTTTTCTTCATTCCTGTAAAGTTTTGCTTCCATTGTATACTCATTCATTAGTCAGTGTACTTGCCCCTGAATTCCGTATCTGAAACTGCAGTCACAGGGGAGATTCAGAGCCAAGGGCAAAATAAACTGGCAGGCACTGGGTGTGTGTGGTAGTTCTGCACTAGGGTGGCCAGGAAGCAGCCAAGCAGGTGTGCCGGGCAGGGGGTTGTTCATGAACACCCAGGCAAGAGGACGGGCCTGAGCCTGAGTGTGGCCCACAGAAAATGTTGAGTTGCTTAAAAGAGACCCTGGGATGATGAATTTGGAATCATCCTCCACTCACTGTTGCACAGAAAGACTGCAGAGAAGGGCACTGCTGGGGTGGGGTTTGTTAACTCCCTCTGAAATGAAAGAAAATACCTCTAGTGGCATGAAACCGCTGAGTTTTTTTTAATGTTACTTCTTTAATTTTAGAGACGGTGTCTGGCTTTGTCATGCAAGCTGGAGTTTGGTGGTGTGATCGCAGCTCACTGCAGCCTTAAACAACTGGGCTAGGTGATCCTCCCATCTCAGCCTCCCAAGTAGCTGGGACTACCGGTGCACACCACTATGCCTGGCTGTTTTTAGTACGGGGTTTTGCTGAGTTGCTCAGGCAGTCCTCAAACTCCTGGCCTCAAGTGATCCTCCAGCCTGGGCCTCTCAAACATAAATAGGCTGGGCGTGGTGGCTCACGTCCGTAAAGATTTAAAGCGGAATGCAGTGAAATAGCATGAGCGAGCGTTTTTATGTACATGGCAGCCAAGCCCTGTTCTGCTGAAGAGGTGATGCCACGAGGTGGGGAGGAGCTCACTTCAGGCACCACTCCCACTTCCATTGCCCGCAAATCCAGGAAAGAAATGACTAATGAACTCTAGTGATCTCAAACTGCTAAATCAGTACTCATCAATTTAAAATGATTTTCCAGCCTTGCTGCACACTAAACTCATCTGTAGAACTTTATAAAACCACGGATGCCCATCACACTGGCAGGATTTTAGATTCAGAGTTGAGGTGGGTCCTGGAGCTCTGTTTTCTGCAACTTTGTGGGCGATTCTGAACCCGCAGCCAGGCAGGACTCTGGCAAGAGGAGGCATGTGGCTAATATGACGAAGTCTGAATCCAAGGACTTTTTTTTTTTTTTTTGGAGACAGTCTTGCTCTGTCTCCCAGGTTGGTGTGCAGGGGTGCGATCTCAGCTCACTGCAACCTCCATTTCCCAGATTCAAGCGATTCTCGTGCTTCGGCCTCTCAAGTAGCTGGGATTACAGTTGCACACCACCACACCCGGCTAATATTTGTATTTTTGGTAGAGAGGGGGTTTCGCTATGTTGGTCAGGCTGGTCTTGAACTCCCAACCTCAAGCTATCCACCTGCCTCGGCCTCCCAAAGTGCTGGGATTACAGGCGTGAGCTACTGCACACAGCCCCAAGAACATCTTGAAATGGAGTTTGATTACCAGAGTTTACATAGAGTAATGGATAATTAAAATTTACAATTTATGGTGCATTACAAAATGTTATAAACAAGCCTCTGAGAAAGGCAGAAATTGCCAGATGTAAGTATATAAAACTTACACAATTTGTTCCTTTTTGTCTTCTTCCCTTGTGGAGATGGGTCAGTGTGACATCCTATTCGTTAATAGCTCTCAGATGTCCCATGAGAATGGCACGTTATTTCCCAACAGTGGGAATGGAATTGGTTCCTTTATATCTCAGTCTCATTTGGTCTTGTAAGCCGGTGAAGGGTTTCCCAGGGTACCAGCCACCAGCTCTGTATAGTAGTTACAGTTTCCCTCTCTAGAATCCCAAAGAGGTTCAGATCCCACTGCTCCTCTCATTGGCCTCGTGACCCTGGGCATGCTGCTTTACTTGCCCAAGGATCACTGTCCGCTTTGTACAATGGAGATATCTATAGTGTCCACTTAGGAGATACTGTGCACGCCTCAGTGGGGTAATGTCCGCAGAAAGCACAATGCCTAGTATGTAGGAAGTGTCCAATAAATATAATATGTGGCTAAACAGAGCGGAGTCCACAGCCTGAATGGAACTTCCTTTTTCTACGTAAATACAACAAACAATGCAGGGAAATGAGGTGGACAGTGTTCTCCGTGGAGGGCTAAACAGCATTGTTTTCCAGCTGACTTTTATTTTTGGAGTCTGGGACTAGGGTTAACATTCCTTTACTAGTTGGTTTTGCGTACCGCACAGTTCCTGTATCTATTTAAGAATTTTGAGGTTTGTTGTGGGGAGTTTGTTTTTGTTTTTGTTTTTTTTTTTTGAGGCGGAGTCTTGCTCTGTCGCCCAGGCTGGAGTGCAGTGGCGCGATCTCTGCTCACTGCAAGCTCCGCCTCCTGGGTTCACGCCATTCTTCTGGCTCAGCCTCCCGAGTAGCTGGGACTACAGGCACCCACTACCACTCCTGGCTAATTTTTTTGTGTGTATTTTTAGTAGAGACGGGGTTTCACCATGTTAGCCAGGATGGTCTCGATCTCCTGACCTTGTGATCCACCCGCCTCGGCCTCCCAAAGTGCTGGGATTACAGGTGTGAGGGAGTTTTTGGGTAGTTTGCTTTGCCTTGATAAAATATATGATATTTAAATGTTTTATAAGGATGGGTTTTCAGTAGAATTTTTCTATACAACCTCAGGGAGACTGCCTGGAGGAATAACTATAGTAAGGGTCTATTTTTGAACAGGCATTGTCATTAGACCCTTGTGATCACGTGTCCAGGGGCCAGTCCCCACCCTTTGCTCCCAACTCCAAGGAAAGTCTGTTACATTTTTAGCCTTCAGAGGTTTGATGTAGATAGGGAGAGACGAGGGTGACAAAAATCAGTTCTTAAGTTTATAAATAAAACGGGGATATTATCGGGGAAGCTTTTGGAACATGATAGGTTGTAACCCACATTTTGAAAGCAGTAAGGAACTAATTGCTGCTTTTTTCTTCTTTTTTATTCTGTTGACTTTGTTGATAATATTAGGTGACTACATCGAGCCTGGCTTCTCTCAGTGTTAGCCTGTTATTCCTAAAGTATCATCCTCTCCTTGTATCAAATATAAGGACAAAAATGTCTTAGAATAAAAGTCTGTTTGTTTGCATTAGACTATACATGATTTGCATTACAATGGGCCATGGATTTGGATGGATGATGAAGCTGAAACAAGGGATCTAATCATGAGATTTAACTGTTCACTTCAGGTAGATAAGATACTTCTGGGAGAAGTAAATTGGATGAGTTTTTGTGCTTCCCAGCAGCTCCGGGTCTTGTCCCTAGCCAGTCTGGGCAGCTCTGCGCTCAGAGGCCTTTGGCACGATGAGTCCTCCCAGCGGGGGCTCCAGCGGCTGGATGAGATCTACAGGGCTCAGTGTGCTTGGAGTCCTGGATTCCTCCAGGACTGCTACTGTACTCCAATTGAGTGGTGTTTTGCTCTTCACAAAGCGCTTACACGGGATTCTTACCTTCTGACTGGAGTGTCACCCTCACCCAGGAATGTGGGTGCTGGAGAGATGGGCTACCTCTTTCTGTAGGCGGATATTTCTGAAGGCATCTCCCACTGATCATGTAATGGCAGCTACTTAACATCTTCTGTAGTCTCAAAGAGTTCAGATGAGGAGCTTATCCAGGGAGGGCTCCCATGTGCGTATTCACTAATTGTGGTCTTTCTCCCCAGCTCGGTTTTGTCTGCGTATTAGAGTTCTGACCATCTTCATTAGAAGTGGGGGCAGCTAGCAGTGACTAGATGCAAGAAGCAAAACAGTAAATTTCCTTTTACTGGCAAAATTAAAACTGAAATTGAAATATCTCCCCTACTTCCTGCAGAGACACTCTGAATCAAAGAAAACAATCAGTACTAACCCTGGAAACAATTTAAAAATGAACAAAAAGTCCTACCCTGAAGAAGAAGAATGTCTTACCAGCAAACGGTCTTGGGACAGCTGGTGTGAGGACTATATAAGAGAAATCAACAAGTATTAATTGAACACCAGTCATGTGCAAAGCACTTAGCTAGGTCTTAGGGATGAGGACAAAAAGCATGTCACATTTTGTTCTTATAAGTGGGAAAGATAAGTAATTACAAGTAAGCCAAGTGTTTTTAAAAGAGTGTGAACAGAGACCTTATTCTAATCCAGAGAGGCTGTGAAGTGCTGTTTTCCCAAGGAACTGAAGTTCTAGCTGATACCTAATGGAGGAATGGGTGTTATCCAGGTGGGAATGCTCTAGAATCTAGGAGAAAACAGGCCATTCGAAGGTGAGGAGCTTGCCAGCATCAGTTTATAAGTGGACAGAGTCAAGAGCTATTTAGGAAGGAGAGCTGACAGACCTCGGGGACTGAATGGATGCTGGGAGCAGGGGTGAAAAGGAGAGGAGTCAGGCTTCCTTCCAGAGTTTGAGGGCTTTGAGTGCTAAGGGCTTGTAGGAGAACTATGTGGAGATGTCCTGTAGGCATCGAAAAGAATGGATGGAGGAGGGGAAAGTCGGGCCTGGGAATGGCCAATTTCTGGTCATTCTCATATAGGCAACTGATGGTGAAGGGGATGATCTAAAGGGAGATGGGAGGACAGCCTAGGATACTTAAATAAGAGAATCTTGTACGTTCTAAAAAATGAGCATCATTGCAGCTTCCTCAGCCCTAGGATGGTTTTTAGATCTATCAAGGGATAGAAGATTGTCCAGCCCTTTGCTGCCCAGTGTAGTCAGTGGACCGATGACATTAGCATCACCTGGGTGCTTGCTAGCAACGCAGAATCTCAGGCCCCAGCCCAGACCACTGGATGAGAATCTGCATTTGAACAAGGTCCCCAGGTCATTCCTGCACGTTCAAAGTCTGAGAGACACTGCTCCAACACCTCACTTTAGAGTGAGAAAACTTAACGGGTTTAAGCAACTTGCAGAAGATGACACAACTGACCAGCGACAGTCTGTCTCCTAGTCAGGCCTCTTTCCAGTTCTCCACGCTGACCTTGACTTTCGAGATCGCATACCAAGACCTTCAGCTGAATGGTCCCTAGCTGCTGTGACCACTAGAAGCAGAGTTAGGGGCGAGACTAATTTAATATCAATTAATGTAGACACTAGGCTTAGGGTAGGGAAAGTGTAGTGAAGGATGACTGTATTGTCCTAATGAACCGCAATGGTGCCTACAAAATTTTTATTTTGGCAAAACCGTCCATGAATTTGGAGATGTTGAACAGGTTTCTCTCCAACAATGTTCTCGTTTAATTGTGAAACTAGAATCACTTCCAGGAAGCTCTGAAGAATCAAGTCTGAGCGATGCAATGCTGCTTCCTCCTGCCTTCTCAAAAGCCTGCTCTTTGCCCATTTCCCTGTTCCCAAGGTCATTTTCTCCCCTTCTTGTTTCCAGGATCCACAGTTCCTGCTCTGCTTCCGCTTTCCCCAGTGCTGGTTCAGGCTGTCTGCAGCAGCAGCTCCAGGGTGCTGGGACACTGCTGGGTGACGCTCCACAGTGTGTGCTTCCCCATGTGGCTTCCACAGTCCCCTCTTGCTTCTCCCACATGTTAGTCTTCATAGATTATTCTTCATCAATTCTTAGTTTTATTTTTTAGAGGTAGGGTCTTGCTGTGTTGCCCAGGCTGCAGTGCAGTGGCATGATCTCCGCTCACTGCAGCCTCCACCTCTGGGACTCAGGTGATCCTCCTGCCTCAGCCTCCCAAGTAGCTGGGACCACAGGCACATGCCACTGTGCCTGGCTAAATTATTTTATTTTTTGTAGAGTTGAGGTCTCACTTTTTTGCCCATGCTGGTCTTGAACCCCTGGGCTCAAGCGATCCTTCTGCCTTAGCCTCCCATTACGGGCAGGAGCCACTGCACACAGCTGATGAATTTTAGTTTAGGCCCCTTTCTTTGTGAGAGGGGGCCCCAGGATTATGCCCCTGGATTAAAAGAAGCTGGGAGGGTCTCCAGGACCCTGAACAAAGGTGGAAGTAGGGTTGTAAATGGAAGAAAAAATAAGAGAGATTCATTATGTTCTAATGACTATGAGGGAAGCTTTAGTTTTTGTCTCCCTGAAGCATCAACCTGCTTTCCTGCTGCTATCACATCCTTCCAGGGCTATGGGCTGTTCAGGAACAGGAGAGCTCTGGAAGAGCAGGGACGACTTTGGCTTCTGTTTCCTGCCCATTGCAGATTAGGCATCAGCAAGGTACCCTCCTGTTTTTGTATGGCTCACCAAACTAAGGGTGATTTTCACATTTTACATGGCTGAAAAACATCAAATGGTATTTCAGGACATAGGGAAATTATATGACGTTTAAATTTCAGTGTCCATAAATGAAGTTTTATTGGAACATAACCACATTCATTTGCAAGTTGTCCACGGCCACTTTGGTGCTACTGTGGCAGAACTGAGTAGTTGCTGCAGAGACCGTATGATGAGAATATGTGGCATTCTCATCATTTTGCCCTGCTGCTCTGTGCAATGTAAATTGCAGTGACACAGTTATAACTCAACAGCATTTTGAATGCCACTTGTATTCCCATGCTATGACATTTTATTTTTTATTACCAGTATATACAAGAAAAGTGGATTTCAAATATCGTGGTGCTTTTAAGGTACAATGGAGTATGAATTGTTACTGAATTAGGCAGCAACGTACAATGACATGGTAGCTGTCCTAAGGAACACAATACAACCAGGTGCAGTGGCTCATGCCTATAATCCCAACGATTTGGGTGGTTGAGGTGGGAGAATCACTTGAACCCAGGATTTGGAGACCAGCCTGGGTGGTATAGTGAGACCCCCCATCTCCACAAAAAATAAAAATAAAAATAAAAATTAAACAAAATACATGTTGTTACTTCCCATCTTAGCACTCATCAAAATATTTCTAATTCACAAGAAAGCAATGGTCAGAAAAATTAGAAAATTTAAAATTGAATATCTCATCACAGAATTTATTCACAAAAATAAAAAATGAAAATGAAGCTACAACCAAAGTAAGTTTCAGATGGCTCATTTGTTAGCCAAGCAAGGAAAGTCACTTATGGTGAATTAATTAAATCATGCTTGATTACTGCAGCTGAAGAAACATGCTCAGAGAAAGTAAACTTGTTTATTGGCCTTTCCATGATAACAGTTGCTCAAAGAGTTGACATTAGGAATGACATCAGTAGTCGATTAAAAAACAAGGCAAATGGTTTTGAGTGGTTTCCCCTGATTCTCATGACAGGGGTCACCATATGTTATGCACATTGCTCCGCTATTGCTTTTTATTTGAGGAGCCAGTACCAAGTTGGAAGTAACTGAAGAATTTGCCTCTATCAATAGTCTTATGTGGAACAACTACTGGCAAAAGTATTTTCAAAGCTGAGAAAACTGGTCAGGTGTGGCGGCTCATGCCTATAGTCCCAACACTTTGGGAGGCCAAGGTGGGCAGATCACCTGAGGTCAGGAGTTTGAGACCTGCCTGGCCAACATGGTGAAACTGCATCTCTACTAAAAATACAAAAATTAGCCGGGCAGGATGGCATGCACCGGTAATCCCAGCTATTCAGGAGGCTGAGGCAGGAGAATTGCTTGAACCCAGGAGGTGGAGGTTGCAGTGAGCTGAGATTGCACCACTGTACTCCAGCCTGGATGACAGAGTGAGAACATTGTCTCAAAACAAAAAGTTGAGAAAACGAATTCAGTACAGCCTGAAGTGGAATCTGCTAAGATGTGTTATGACTGTTGGAAGTGGAAACATATGTGTGTATTAGTCCATTTTCATACTGCTATAAAGAAAAGCCTGAGACTGGGTAATTTATAAAGAAAAAGAGGTTTAATGGACTCACAGTCCCACATGGTTGGGGAGGCCTCACAAATCGTGGTGGAAGGTAAAGGAGAAGCAAAGGCAAGTCTTACGTGGCGGCAAGCAAGAGAGTGTTTGCAGGGGAACTGCCCTTTGTAAAACCATCAGATCTCATGAGAGTTACTCACTATTATGAGAACAGCATGGTAAAATCCTGCCTCTGTGATTCAGTTACCTCCCACTGGGTCCTACCCATGACACGTGGGGATTATGGGAGCTACAATTCAAATGAGATTTGGGTGGGGACACAGCTAACTCATATCAGTGTGGAATAGAAAATGGCTCAGTTGGACAACTTACAAAGCTTGTAATATAAGGTGTTAACGCCTATAGATTATTCATTGTATTATTTAAGTCAACAGATACTTTGTGAGAAATATTTGAATCTGTCATGCATTATTGAACCAGTGTTGTCAATAGTGAACTTCCTTTAGCTCTTGTGGACTTCACTATCAACAGCTCTCATGAGTTTTTGTCAGAAATATTAGCTGAATATCCCGACATGGCCTATAATACAGCAGTTCAGTGGTTTAGTAGTGGTAAAGTTTCATTTAAGTTTTGAGCTCAGGACAAAGATTGAAATTTTTCTGAATGAGAACTGCCCTGAACCACCATTACTAAACACTGGATAGTTCTGGAAATTCACTTTTGCTGCAGACTTGATAGTGTTTCTTAAGGAATTCAGCCTAAAACCACAAGATAAAAACAGTGTTTATGTGAAACTCCTACTGTGTTAAGTGATTTCAAGAAGAACTATTGTTTGAATCACAACTAATGTTACTGCTTTAAGCTCTTCCCATGTTGTTAAAAGTTAAAAAAAGAAGAGCTCCATTCCCACACACATTTGCCACAGATACATTATCTGAGCCGAAACTACAGTTTGAGCAGTGTGCTAGGGACCTCAATGCAAACCCAAAAGAAATTTTTATATTTCAGAATCCATTGATCTGCATTTGAGAAGTGATTAATCTGTTGAAAGGCAACTATCTAAAGAAAAATTTAATAGAGTCTAATAGAATCTTATAAAAATGTATAAATGTGTTTTATGTAACAAATATGCTAAGCTAAACATCTTATGCTCATGAGCTGGGTGCAGTGGCTCACACTTGTAATCCCAGCACTTTGGGGGTCTGAAATGGGAGGATCACTTCAGCCTAGGAGTTCAAGACCAGCCTGGGCAACATGGTGAAACCCTGTCTCTACAAAAAAAAAAAAAGTACAAAAATTAGCCTCGCATGGTGGTACATGCCTATGGTCCCAGCTACTTGGGAGGCCGAGGTGGGAGGATCATCCGAGCCTGGGAGGCAGAGGTTGCAGTGAGCCGAGGTCACACCAGTGCTCTCCAGCCTGGGTGACAGAGCAAGACCCTGTCTCAAAAAAAAAAAAAAAAAAAAAAAAATGCTCATGGACATAGTAGTGTTGGGAAGGTACCTATCTGTGTTAAGACATGTTCAAAGATAACTGTGTCACATCTCATTCCAAATCAGCATTAACAGATAAACATATGCAAATATGCAATTGGTTTTGACGATTCACAACACTAGCTCTGAATTTCAATTAGGGAAATGTTATTCCCCCAAAAGATTTCCAATTCTTATTGGTAGGCCGGCATGACCAGAAAATTGTACTCTATCGTTATCCTTGAATTTCATCAATTAAGATTTTTTTGGAAAATATATTTGGAAATATTTATTCTCTTCTTATAGAAAACACCTATTCAATATTTTAGATTTACACCTTTTGACCCAGAAAACCTAGAGTATTTGTTATTTTTAAAGAAAACATCTCTAAGAGACGGAGCAAATAACTAAGTAGGTTTGGGCTTACAGGTTGGTATCCCCAAAAAGCAAGTTTGGAGCAGGAATCTGGGACCTTCTGCTCCCACTCCCCAGCACAGCCTCTGCTTCTTAAAGTCTTGGGGCCTATAGGAGGAAGCCACCTTGGTGAGAACCAAGAGGACGGTTACATGCCCAGCAGCGGGAGATGGCAGCCCAGAGATGAGTCTGCAGGCCTGCAGCTCGTCTGCTGAGCACATCAGCCCTCATGCTGATCTCCACTCACCAGTTTGCTTGCTTAGCAGCAGTCCTGTTGTGTGGATCATCTCTCTTAATGCACACAGCAGCCCTTTGAAGCAGATGGACCCTGTTCCTGTCCTCATTTCCGAGATGGAGAAAATTGAGGCCCCAAGAGAACGGTCACTTGTAGCATCCATTGGCTGCAGTGTTGAGGCCAGCTTTTGACCCCAGCCAGACAGAATCCAGAGACTGCTTTGAACTCCTCTGCCAAGCCCACTGGTGAGGAATGCTCAGAATTACTGCCCCGCATATAGAGGCATTTCTTTATTCCTAGTACCAAAAAAAAATGCTTAGCAAATAGGCTTTGGAGTCAGGCAGAGCCTCCCCGCCACTTTTTTTTTGTTGTTGTTTTTGTTTTTAATAAGTTCTCGCCCTGTCGCCCTGACTGGAGTACAGTGGCATGTTCATAGCTCACTATATCCGTGAACTCCTGAGCTCAAGCAATCCTCCTGCCTCAGCATCCTGAGTAGCTTGCCTCCACCATCCTCAGGTGCATGCCACCACCAAGCCTGGCTAATTTTTTTTTAATTGTTTTTGTAGAGACGGAGTCTTGCTATGTTGGCCAGGCTGATCTTGAACTCCTGGGCTGAAACACTCCTCCCAACTTTGGCCTGTCAAAGTGCTGTGATTACAGGCGTGAGCCATCATACCTGGCCCAGACCCCATTTTGAATCACAGATCTGTCATATACTAGCTGTGTGTCATTAGGCAAATTGCTTAGCCTCTCTGATCCTTTATTTTCCTCAGCTCTCAAATGAGGATAATAATATTTGCCTTGCAGCATTGTTAGTGTTGGATACAAGTTTGGAAGGCCCAGGTGTGATGATTGGCACACAAAGGCTAATACTGGGATTCCGAGGAGTCCCATGTGGTGGGTCCATCCGGGCCCAACAGGTTGTATATCTTAGCACTCATTCGGCCCCATCCTGCCTTTCCCTGTAACAGTGGCCAGTAGGGGGCCTCCGAACAGTCAAATTGACCAGTGATCTTGCCCGTATAGGGTGTTTCTGGGATCAGAGGGAAGAGGAGGATTAATGATTCCAGAACTATAAAAAGTCCTCAGTTTCCACGTTTCTGGTCTTACTCTTGGAATCCAGGGTTGCCATTACCATTATGGAATATGGAGGAACCCCCTTTTTGGGCTTGTAGAAACCCACAGACGCATTTCTCAGGGGCTGGGCCGTGTGTGCATTCTTCCCCAGTCTCCTTCCCACTCCCACTGGCCGTGTCCTTGCCTGGCCTTATCTTTGGCTGGACTCATTGTTACAATGCGTGCCCCTGGTGAAGTGCTCACTATGTGTGAGTCTCTGTGCTGAACAGTCCACTTCTTCCTCGCTCTGGGACTTTGGGCAAGATACTTAAACTGTCTGGGTCTCTGTTTCCTCACCTGTAAATTGGGGATGAGAATGTCACCTTCCCTATAGGTTACTATGGGATCAAATGAGTTAATACACTTGACACTATCAGAACAGTGCCTGCCGCATAGTAGGGCTTCATATTCGTGGTTCTAATAGCCTGGGACATAAGGACTGTTACCTGAGATTCCATAATACACCCAAGGCCACAGAGCTGTTGATTTGAGAGTGAGGGTTCAAACCCAGGTTTGCAGACTAAAGCCAGGCTACTCAACCATTACCCCAAACTGCCTCCAAGCCATGCCCACCTCCTCCGCAGCTGTCTCCCCATGCCCCTGTGCCCCGGCTCCGTCCATTACCTGATGAGCGATGCAGACATTTCCCTCTTCCGTTGAAAATCCTATCCCTGTCATTGCCATATAACCTAAGTCTGGACAAGTCATTCCCTAACTACCCTCAGCCTCCTGCACTCCAGCCTTATGGGCCTCTCAAATGTGCTTCCTCTGGCACTTGCTTCTAGCTTGAGCTTCTGTGATGCTTTCCTGGTCCTCACTAGCATCACATCCCTTCATGGCCTGTGGTCCCATCTGTGTTGCACAACACTTATTTTGTGTCCCTAGTCACCACACCCCATAGCTGGTGTCAGAGTCAACAATGTCTGTCCCCTTTTCCTCCCGAAGGCAGGAGCTGTTCCTCCTTCCTCTCCTACCTCCAGCGCATGGTGCACGTTGGATGGATGGATGGATGGATGGATGGATGGATGGATGGATGGATGGAGGTACTTGCTTCTTAGGAAGGAAGACAGTTGGCTGGACCGGTTAGATCTCTTTCCAAAAGCTTTTTGAAGTTGCTTTTTTAAACTGTGCTAATAGAGCTGGAAGGGACTCCCTCAAGCAGGAAGTTGTTGAGGGAGCCAGGGACTAAGAAACACCATTTCACTCTTATACCTGAAAGAGCTTTCTCGGCTTGGAGTGGGAAACCACAGGCTGTCGTCCCCAACTCTGCTGGTTTTAGAGAAACACAGTCGGGAGGCGCAGCTCCCCCATTCACCGACACCACTTGGGGGCAGATTCTTTTAGTTTTGTTTGGGCAGAGAGGAAGCTCGGGGCTGGAAACTGTCATGGGTGGCCGTGTGTGCAGCTCCAGCACCCCGGATTGGTCAGGGTTGAGGGAGCTGACTGAGTTGGAGCTGTGCCCATGGCCAAGGGCAAGGGCCCAGGGTTGGTTCCGGTGGGTGGGCTTGGGCCGGCCTGAAGGGGGCCAGAGTGAATATTTGGCCACCAGGAGAGATGGTGAAGGCAAATAGAAAAATAAGAGTTGCATCAGGTAATTTTGGCTTCTGAACCTAAAGCCAATTTTAAAAAAGTGATCAAGTTTCTTTGGCTCTTTGAATATTTAACAAATAGTTATATGTGATGTAAGCCTAAATTGTGAAGAATCTAGGATTATGAAGAGTTAGGGCTTGAGTAGCATGCCCCATCTTGGTCCCAGATGTCATCCAAAACGTCACAGGACGGGCCGGACACAGTGGCTCATGCCTGGAGTCCCAGAGATTCTGGAGGCCAAGATGGGAGGATTGCTGGAGGCCAGGAGTTCAAGACCAGCCTGGGCAACAGAGTAAGACCTTGTCTCTGTTAAAAACAAAAAATACCAAAAAACAAAAAACACACATAAAATTATTAGCTGGACCTGTTGGCACATGCCTGTAGTCCCAGCTACTCGGGAGGCTGAGGTGGGAGGATCACTTGAGCCCAGGAGTTCGAGGCTGCTGTGAGCTATGATGGCACTACTGCACTCCAGCCTGGGTGACAGAGCAAGACTCTGTCTCTAAATAAATAAATAAATAAATAAATAAATAAATAAATAAATAAATAAATAAATGAAACCAGGATGGCTAAATAGTAGCAAGCAGAGGCTTACTGGCAGTACCAGTTTGTGGCATGTACCGAAGGTGATATCCAGGGAGAGGGGAAGGACAGGTTTTATGCCTCATAGGGCCTGTATCACACAATGGAGTCACAGATTCAGCAGGTCTGGGGGAAAAGCTATACATGTTTCCAAGGGAGATTGAGCACATGGGCAATAGGCAAACATGTGTAACATGCATCCCACGTCCACTTGGGGGTGAGATTCTAGCATTAAAATGAGGTGGATTTGGCTTTTGACTTCTAAAGGTGAGCTATAGGGCACAAAGTTTGTGCACAGCCTGTCGGCGCTCAAGCTGGCCCCGGGTCTGCAGTGTTATGAGGAGAGCCGGTAGGGCCGCCCTCGGTCGCAGCAGAGTTGTAATGGTCTGTGTTGTAAATCAGAGTTAGGAGGGGTCTGACAACTTTCCTGTTAGTGTGGAGTTTAGCCCCAGTGTGGTTTGTCCTGCAGCCCAGGAATCTAGGGGGTTGCCTGCCCACTGAGCTTAGACCCTGGAGCCCAGGGAGCTCTTAGTTGACAGAAGGGTGTCCTTTTGGTCTCAGATCACACTGGTAACGCTCCTGCCAAGCAGCCCCGGACAGGGGCCCAGCCTACCGCCAGGAGCCACCTGTCAAACGGCGGCTTAGGGGGTTTAAAAAGGAAATTAAACCCTCTTCAAGACCACATAGATAAACCTCTGGTTGGGAGGTGACAGCAAATCTTATCAAAGGAAATTGTCTAGACGTTTCGAGGAGCTCTAGGCCGTGGACCTGCTCAGTGTTTCTAGAAAGGCCCGCGGCTGCAGGGGCCAGGTTAAGGGGCCACCTGTGCCTCAGAAGCGGCAAGACTGTGTCCTTCCCCCGTGCCCGCCGGGACTGACTTGGAGGCCCGAGGAAGGATTTGTTCCCGCAGGGACCAAGTTCCCTCAGGCCACACCAGCCTGGGAACCAAAACAGGATTGCAGTGACAAAACAGAGCATCTCTGGCTCTGCGCCTACCCTGTTCTTGCTGTTTCGCCAGCGCTCTCGAAGCTGTGTCCTTCCCTGCCTGCCTCCCTCCAGCTGGGCCCCCCTTCTCCAGCCACCCTGCCCTGTCCTCCTTCCCTCCCTGCCTGGGTCTTGTGGCTGCGGAGGCCAGAAAGTGGAGTGGCCCCTGTGTTACCACAAGTCCCGCAGGGCCGAGGAGGGGAGGGAGGGGCGCGCAGGAAGCCTGGGAACACCCACCCTTCAGGGCTCAGGACAACCCCACTCCTGGACAGTTCCCCGCCCTGGCAGTGACGATCCTGGGCCCTGCCCAGCACTGCACGGGCACTGCCAAGACAGAGCTGGACACATGCCCATGGGGTAGAGTTTGATTTGGGGGCCATTTTTGCCCCTTTCTAGAATGACGTTTTCTCTGACAAAATTTAGACTGTAATTTAAAAGATAGTTTCTGACTGTGATGAGAAGAAAAAGGCAGCATGCTGCCCAAACTAAGAGTATTCAAAGACTTTTTGAGTTCCTGTAATAATATACCAACTTCGCTTAGATTTAACAATTGTTTTTTGCTGAAACGTGATATTTCATCCCAAATTACTTCAGTCTGCGTCTCTAAAAAATGACATTGTCTTGCTTATCCATTAATACCATTATCACACCTTAAAGAGAATTAAAATCATTCCTTACTGGCATCAAACACTCGATCCCTATTCGGTGTTCCCATTGTCCCCAAAATATTTTACTGCCAGTTTGTTCAAACCAGGATTCAATTAGGGTCCACGTGTTGTGTTTAGTTCTGTTTCTTACATCTCCTTAGATCTAGAACAGTTTGCTCTCTGTATTTTGGGTAAAAGAAAAATGTTCCCCAGCACTTTAGGAGGCTAAGGTGGGTGGATCATCTGAGGTCAGGAGTTCGAGACCAGCCTGGCCAACATGGTGAAACCCTGTCTCTACTAAAAATACAAAAATTAGCCAGGCGTCGTGGCGGGCACCTGTAATCCCAGCTACTCGGGAGGCTGAGGCAGGAGAATCGCTTGAACCTGGGAAGTGGAGGTTGTAGTGAGCCGAGATCGCACCACTGCACTCCAGCCTTAGCCACAAGAGTGAAACTCCATCTCAAAAAAGAAAAGAAAAGAAAAGAAAAGTGTTCCCCAGTCTAATGTTTTTAATGGTTTCATATTTTTCATGTAAATCTTTGATTCATTTGGAATTTATCCTATTATTATATGTTGTGAGGCATGGATTCAATTTTATATTTTCCCAAATGGCTGGCTGGTTGTTCCAACACCGCTTATTAAAAAGTTCATCTTTCCCCCATCTTAGTTAAGGATTCACATTGATCACTTATCATATGATAACTGTCATGATTACTTGGGTCTTCTTCTGGACCTTCTAATGTGCTGTGTTGGTTTGTAAACCTCTGCACACGCCACTCCTACCTGGCTTCAGTTACAGAGGCTTCTGGGCTGTTTCAATACTTAGCAGGCAGGTGCACCTCATTTCATCACGTTTCTCTTTGGGGTTTTCCTGCTTACCCTTGCTTTTATTCACACACACACATATACACACACACACATATGTATACAAGTATATATAATTAACAGGAGTCGGGGCAATTAGCTGATAAGAGGACTGGCTAAACAATGTAGGAATCACCAATGCAGCCAGCAGTCACTACACGTGGAACTGATCTTGAGCACCCAAGGAAGAGCCACTCCTACCCACACCCCTCTGCTAAGACCCAGACCTCATGGAGAGACCTGCGGTCATGACTCAGTCATGGGAGAGGGTGTGATCGTGACTCACTGGACAACAGAGAAGCTTGCTGAGGTACTTCCCCAGCAAGACGTGACTGAAACCCACCCTCTGCTGTGAGAATTGGCCCCCCAGGAGGTGCCAAGTCTCAGAGCTCGCTGCTGGCTGCCTCGGGCAGGGAACCTGTCTGGCTGCAGGCTCTCCAGCACTGCTCGTGGGAGGGTGATTGGCAGGTGTCCCATGGTCAGTGCTGTGCTGTGCAGTCACTAGGGGATGTGCCCAGGCAAATCCATCCGTGGGTGTTTTCGCCTGCTGGCACTGGCTGGAAGCCATCTAGGGCTGGGGCTGTGCCACGTAGGCCGCTTATGGGGGGACTCACTGCTGGAGTGCCCAGGAAGCAATCCAGGAAGAAGTGACCAGCCCGCAGCACTGAGAAGCACTGATACCAAGTGAACTAAATTAATAATATGGGTAAAGTGTTCATTTCATTTTTTTTGAGAGGGAAAATAAAGATTCTTGGTTTCAATCTAACTACCTACTCGCTTGCCAAATTGCTAGGGGGACTAGTGGCACTGTTAGTGTAGACTCTCAAAAACAGCCCAAGGATATTAAAGGACCTATTTTAAATGTAAAATTTGATCAGTTTTTTAAAACTTATATTTGTAGGTTCAGGGGTATGTGTGCAGGTTTGTTATATAGGTAAACTCATGTCATGGGCGTTTGATGTACAGATTATTTTGGCACCCAGGTATTAAGCCCAATGCCCAATAGTTATGTTTTCTGCTCCTCTCCCTCCTCCACTCTCAGGTAAGCCCCAGTGTCTGTTGTTCCCCTTTGTGTTCATGAAAATTTGATCAGTTTTGATGTATGTATACACTTATGTCATCACACCACTATCAAAATGACAATTTCATCTCCCCAAAAACCCCCTGTTCCCATTTCTGGTCCATCTTTCTTTCTGTCCCATTCCTAGTCAACCACTGATCTATTCGTAGCATTTTCGATTGGTTAAAATAATCTTAATATAGGAGAATCAATGCCTGAGAATAGCCAGAAAAGCACAAGGAAGAAGAGCAATTAGGGGTGGGGCGACTTGCTTCACCAGATGTTGGAATATTCTTTGAAGCAACTGCAGTCTGATCAGTACGGTGTAGGTGCAGGAAGAGACAACTGGACTGGAGGAAGGACAGACCGGTTGAGACACAGCCCACTGCCTAGGAAGGGGACTGTGAAGCAAGGAGCAGTTCTATCAAAGGCAGTCTGACAGGGGCCACCATGCATGGATACTTCTTTTGATGTGGTAGGGGCATGATTCAAGGATTGGCAGGATCAGAAGAGGAACAGGGTGGGCGGCTTCAGAGGAGGTAGTGCTTGAGAAGGGTTTGGCATGATGCCTGCATTTGTTTGAGGACCAGTGCATGGGGATTAGGAGTTCAGGGAAGCTGTTCAAAGAACTGTGTCAGCAAAGGTAGGAAGGTGTGAGTGGCATACTTTGATGGAGGCAGAATAGTGGCCAAAGATGTCCGTGTCCTACTCTGTAGAGCCAGTGAATGTTAGGTTACATAGCGAAGGGGAATTATGGTTGCTGATTAGCTCACCTTGAGATGGAGGGGATGAGCCTAGGTTATCTGGATGGAGCCAGTGTCATCACAAGGGGCTGTATGAGCGGAGGAGGAAGGCAGGAGAGGGAGACCCAGAGAGGCTGTAGCACGAGAAGGACTCGGTCCCATGCTGCTGGCTTTGAAGGTGGAGGAGGGGCCTCTAGAAGCTGGAAAAGGTAAGGACAGGGATTCTCCCCTTGAGCCTCCAGAGAGAAACGCCGCCCTGCCGACAGCTTGACTGGAGCTGAGTGAGTCCCATTTTGGACTTCTGACCTCCAGATAATAAGTTTGTGTTAATATCTACTATGTACCAATAAAAGCAAAAAATAACAAAGAGACTTAACAATGACGGCAAAAAATATTTTGTTAAGTCACTGACTTTGTGGTAATTTGTTACAGTAGCCACAAGAAACGAATACTAGCACAAAGTAGATCATATTGGTGGAAGAGTAAATCCAGGAGAAGGTGGGGGGAGATGAGGGCAGAGAGGGGATCAGGGCCCAGATCATGAGGTCCTTGAATGTCACCCTGGGCGCTTCATTCCATTGGCAATGTCAGGGATTTCTGTTGAAGGATCATGACTTTGGCCGGAGGGTTTGGAGGCAGAATAGAGTGCACTCTTTGTTAGACATCGGTGTCATTTCCATCTTGGTGATGTCGCTCCTTAGAATACTGTTATAGGAGAGGCATTAATGAGCATTGCTGCCATGGGATGTGAAAGGCTACACAGTCTTTACTCGACTTGCCCTTCTTATGCTTTTAATTTCAGGTTTTCTACAAAGTTTCACCTTACCTCCCCTTTTTATAGTCTGGCTTGACTTGGTGCCCTGAAGTAGAAGAGCTACAAGTGGCATCTGGGAGCCGTAAGAAAGAGCCACGGAGGAGAGGAGGACTTGGGCGGAAGGTGGCAGTGGGGGCAGGAGAGGTTTGCGCAGAGGGCAGGCGGCTTCCTGCATCCGGGGCCCCTTGGCACAGCATCTGTGACAGTCGTGGCCCATCTTGATCCAGACTCGAGCTAGAAAGGCTATGCCTGGCTCCTCTCAATACTCTGAAGACTATTCACGTGGCTCTCACCTCCACTGTCACCTCAGGGTTGAAGTAATAACCCAGGGAGTCTCTTCCTCATCACAAAAAGAGCCCAAACCATTCTTATTATTCGTAATTATTATTATCATAATCATTACCTGGAAGTCTCTCATCTGAAGTTCATCTGACCCAATTTAATTAATGTCAGGGCTCAGGCAGGTCAACCCATGATTATTTTCATGTTTACTCAAGTAGAATTTTTGTTTGTTTGTTTCTGAGGCAGGATCTTGCTCTGTCACCCAGACTGGAGTTCAGTGGCACGATCTCGGCTCACTGCAGCCTCCACCTCCCAGGCTCAAGTGATCCTCCCACCTCAACCTCCTGAGTAGCTGGGACTGCAGGAGTGTGCCACTACACCTAGCTAATTTTTTCCCATGTTTTGTAGAGATGGGGTCTCGCTATGTTGTCTAGGCTTGCTCAGGGAGATTTTTGTTGTAGATAGTAAGCAACACAAGTATTTATTTGTTATTCAGTGACACAATAAGCTCAGTTAAAAGCCCTGTCTATCTCCTTCAGTTCTGCTCTGATCTTAGTTATTTCTTGTCTTCTGCTAGCTTTTGAATTTGTTTGCTCTTGCTTCTCTAGTTCTTTTAATTGTGATGTTAGGGTGTTGATTTTAGATCTTTCCCGCTTTCTCCTGTGGGCATTTAGTGCTATAAACTTCCCTCTAAACACTGCTTTAGCTGTGTCCTAGAGATTCTGATACATTGTGTCTTTGTTCTCATTGGTTTCAAATAACTTATTTATCTCTGCCTTAATTTTATTATTGTTAGAAATAAGGCTTGGAGTCCTAAGGAAAAATGAGCATTTAGACAAAGGATTTCTCAGCAAAGCAAATTTACTTCTGTGCAGAAGGGTGTCTCCCATATGGCTGGTTGCCACGAGAGCACTTAGAACACAGGAGAGTAGAAGTTTTTATTCCTAATGCGACTCCTGCCCCTGTGTCCTTCCCCCATTGGCTGGGGTCAGACCGCACAATTTAAATTAGACTCGACTGGCTCAACGTTTAAACTTTCTTGGATAAGGTGGATGCATAATGGGAGAGAGGGGAGAGGAGGAAGGGGTCGTCTGTGGGGAACTAGAGAGCCAGTCTTTTCCTAAATAAGGAAAGGAATGTGAGCTGTTGTTGATAACACCACTGGTGATGTGGCATGCCTGAACATGTAGTAAAGTTAGAAAGAAGAAAAGGAGAAGAAAGGTGGGGGCAGTACTTGGAATTAAAGAATAAAAGGTTGAGCAGGCTGTTTGAAGAGAAACCTTGCCATATCTCACAGTTATTTACCCAGTAGTCATTCAGGAGTAGGTTGTTCAGTTTCCACATAGTTGTGTGGTTTTAAATTAGTTTCTTAATCTTGAGTTCTAAACCTACGTGTTCTGCACATGTATCCCAGAGCTTAAAGTACAGAACAAAAAATAAAAGGGGAAAAAAAAGCCTTGTCTATTCTGGGGGTTACTGTTTTGCACAAGTGCTGCTCTCAAAATCACGGCAGGCCTTGGACCGTGGCGTGGTACTAGCAAGAGGCTGCTGCTTTTAAGTTCAGCAGATTCTCACTCAGCTGCATGCAGAGCAGGGCCCCCAGCCTCCTGCTCACTCCAGGGAACCCTGGGCAGCCGCCCTGTGCTGACATGGGTGGGCAGTGGGGCTGCGGTGGATTCTGAGGCAGGTGGCAGGGGACATGGAGCAAACACGCCCAGGTCTTCAGGTCCTGCTGTACAAAATGTCGTTGGTGTTGTCTTTATTTTAAGTTTTTTTTAGAGATGGAGTCTTGCTCTGTTGCCCAGGCTGGAGTGCAGTGATGCAATCATGGCTCACTGCAGCCTCAGCCTCCTGGGCTCAAGCACCTCCCACCTCAGCCTCCCAACTAGCTGTGACCACAGGCATGCACCACCACACCCAGTTATTATTATTATTATTTTTTTGGTAGAGATGGGGTTTCAGTATGTTGCCCAGACTGGTCTCAAACTCCTGGGCTCAAGTGACCCCCTGCCTCAGCCTCCTAAAGTACTGGGATTACGGGTGTGAGCTACTGTGCCTGGCCTGGTGTTGTCTTTAGTGTTTTTTGAATGTAGAAATGTTGATAAAGGTCTTGCTCTCAGGCTTTGTAACCCAGACTTTCCTACAAAGCCTGGTGCTCACTCCCTGCCTTCCATCCTGCACTCAAGGTTGTGGGGGAACCTAGAACATTCTAGAACCGATCAACTCTTTGCCTTTGGTTCAACACAAATTAGGCTCACTTTTGAGGGAATGTTCTTAAAATGCTGCTCCCTGGTTTGGTCACTGATAACAAAACTGAAATCTGTTTTATTTTTATTTTTATTTTTGAGATGGAGTCTTACTCTTTTGTCCAGGCTGGAGTGCAGTGGCACGATATTGTTTCACTACAACCTCTGCCTCCCAGGTTTAAGCAATTTCCCTGCCTCAGCTGCCTGAGTAGCTGGGATTACAGGTGTGTACCACCACGCTCGGCTAATTTTTGTATTTTTTTTTTTTAGTAGAGATGGGGTTTCACCATGTTGGCCAGGGTGGTCTCGAACTCCTGACCTCAAGTGATCCATCCACCTTGGCCTCCCAAAGTGCTGGGATTACAGGCGTGAGCCGCTGTGCCCAGCCCTGAAAGCTGTTAGAAGGAGATGCCTGTGGGGAGTTGAGCTCATCAGAACTGAATTTTTTATTTGCTTCCTTACTCAAAAGTAGCAGCTGTTTATGCTTTGAGGGTAATAATTCTGCTTAGTACAGTAAACAATTATTTAATGCCTACTGTCATGTTACCCTGAGTCTAAAATAATTATCAATGGTAAGACGGACCATGAATTTATTGTAACAGCTTTACAGGAAGAATTAAAAGAAACACTGTGGCATAAATGGACCCATAGATTGTAAGACTGGTTCCAATATTAGAACCATTGTATTGTGAAAAAAATGTGTGCTTTTGAGAATTCAGGGAAGAAGATGTGTGTGGTGAGGGAAAAGGGCAAGAGTAGCAATAAAAATATGAATTCTCAGTATTAAAACCCATTTATGCCTAGTGTTCCATTATTGGAACACTAAGCATGTGGGAGTTATTTATATCCTACTGCTCAAGGTCATCACCAAGGTCTGATTGCCTCAGGCATAAATGGGTTAAGAACCCTTGCTTTGTCTGATGGCATTTGATATGTAGACTCCCTCATGCTCTTCCCATCGTTTCCTGTAAGTCCCCAAAGTCTATTTTGTCATTCCTAATGCCTTTGCATCCTCATAGCTTAGCTCCCACTTTTGAATGAGAACATGCAATGTTTGATTTTCCATTTCTGAGTTACTTCACTTAAAATAATAGTCTCCAATCTCATCCAGGTTGCTGCGAATGTCATTAATCCATTCGTTTTTATGGCTTGGTAGTATTCCATCATATATATATGCCACAGTTTCTTTATCCACTCATTGATTGATGGGCATTTGGGTTGGTTCCACCTATCTAGTTATTTTTGTAGAATAAATTCCTATAGGTAGAATTACTAAAAAGTACATGCATGTTTACACTATAATGCTATTTCAAAGAGCCCTACTGACGGGGTTGTACCTTTCTCTAGACAGTATATCAGAATGTCCATTTCTATTTCAGCACGTACATTTCCCTCCCTCTTGTCATTTTTGCTTGGATGTACATACACTGGCTTGTGATAGGAGACTCTGTTTACATGTTTGTCATTTTTCCTATTAGGTTGTTCCTCTTTTTCATTGATTTCTTTCATTTTCATTATGTTAAAATTATAAAATATCTAATACATATAAGAAGGTATGAACACTCTACATGTAAACTTATTTACTCATCAAACACTTAAAGACATTATTCTTGCAGCCAAAGCCACTTCTTACTGATTTTTCAGGCGCCTTTTACATATTAATCACCCTTTGGCTGTTTTGTATATTGCAGATATGTTTCCTAGTTTGCCCTTTGTCTTTTCATTTGTCTATGATGTCTTTGACATGAACATTATACGTTTTTATGCAATTATAAAGAATATGGTTTCCTTTATAGTTTTTGACTTTTCTGTCAGACTAAGAAGAACCTATTTGCTCCAGGACAATATAAACACTCTCCAATATTTTTCTCGACTTTTAAAACCTTGTTTGCATTTAAATGTTCTATTTGGAACAGACCGTATGTGTGTATGTGTGCTGAGATAAAAATATAACTTTATATTACCAAGAAAATTGAGCGTTGAGGTTAGAATAAACTTACCAAGTTGGCAATCTGAAAGTATATCGCCTTCATGAATGCATTTCTGATACAAGTTGAACATTCCTAATCCAAAAACCTGAAATATGAAATGCTCCCAAATCCAAAACTTTTTGAATGCCAGTATGATGCCACAAGAGGAAAAATTCACACCTGACCTCATGTAACAGGTCAAAGTGCAGTCAAAACTTCTTCATGCACATAATTATTTAAAATAATGTATAAGATTACCTTCAGGCTATGTGTAATAGGTGTATATGAAACACAGATGAATTTTCTGTTTAGGCTTGTGTGAGTCTCATCCACAGGATATCTCATTATGCATATGCAAATATTCCAAAATCAGAAAAAATCAGAAATCTGAAACACTTCTGGTTCCAAGCATTTTGGATGAGGGATACTCAACTTGTATTACTGGAGAGGTTGAACGTCTTCATTCTGTTTTTCTTGAGTTCTCTCTTTGAAATATTTTATTATACAAAAGTAATGTAATGAATTTATCTGTATTCATGACTTAGCTTCAACAATTGTCAACTTAATAATTGATCTCTATCTCTACCACTCCCCACTCTGTATTCTGTTGAAGCAAATCTCAACATGTTATTTTATCTGTAAGTATTTCAGTATGTGTCTCTAAAACATTAGCAAGGGCTTTAAAGAAATATAATCATAATACCATTATCATACCTTAAGATATAATTGTTTTATTTTTTATTTTTATTTTAAGCTCTGAGGTACATGTGCAGGATGTGCAGTTTGTTACATAGGTAAACGTGTGCCATGGTGGTTTGCTGCACCTATCAACCCATCACCTAGGTATTAAGCTCAGCATGCATTAGCTATTTGTTCTAATGCTCTTCCTCCTCTCATCCACCCCCAACAGGCCCCAGTGTATGTTGTTCCCCTTCCAGTCTCCATGTATTCTCACTGTTCACTTCCCACTTATAAGTGAGAACATGTGTTTGGTTGTCTGTTCCAGCGATAGTTTGCTGAGGATAATGGCTTCCAGCTCCATCCATGTCCCATGCAAATGACATGATCTTGTCCCTTTTTATGGCTGCATAGTATTCCATAGTGTAAATGTACCACATTTTCTTTATCTAGTCTATCACTGATGGACATTTTGAGTTGATTCCATGTCTTTGCTATTGGGAATAGTGCTGCAATGAACATATGCATGCATGTATCTTTATAATTGAACGATTTATATTCCTTTGGGTATATACCCAGTAATGGGATTGCTGGGTCAAATGGTACTTCTGGTTCTAGATCTTTGAGGAATCACCACACCATCTTCCACAATGGTTGAACTAATTTATATTCCCACCAGCAGTGTAAAAGTCTTCCTATTTCTCTTCAACCTTGCCAGCATCTCTTGCTTCCTGACTTATTAATAATCGCCATTCTGACTGGCGTGAGATGGTATCTCACTGTGAGTTTGATAGATATAATTGTTTAATATGATCACATATTAGATCAGTGTTTAAATTTCTCATTGTCTTATAAATGTCCAAATAAGTTTCATATGTTGGAATTGGTTAATATAGCTCTAAATCTCTTTAATTTCATAGACCCCTTTCTATCTCTTTTCTTTTTCCTGCAATTTGTTTTGAATACATTATTTTTAATTTATTCCTTATTCGTAGAATCTCCTAGAGTCTGAGTTTTGCTGATTGCATCTTTGTGGTGGTGTTTAACACGTTTCTTTTTCTTCTGGTTTTTTAGAAGATTGGTAATTGGATCCAAAGGATTGTTCATATTCAAATGTGACTTTTGGGGGTCAGTTCTATAGGTAATATTGATCTCACCCTCTTTTCCCCAACATTTATTATAAAAAATTTCAAACATACAAAAAAATGGAAAGACCTGTATAGTGAACACTAATATACTTACCATCTTGATCATACAATTAGCATTTTGCTATATTTCTTTTATCACATTCTATTCATCTCTCATCTCTTTATCCATCCCTCAGCCTTCTTATTCTTCTTTATTTCAAGTAAGTTTAAGATATCAGGAGAGTTCACCTATAAACCCTTCAGCATGCATATCATTAATTAGAGTTCACATTTATTTATGGTTTTTGTTTTTTAGGTAAAATATATAGAGAGTGAAATGCACAAATAGTAAGTGTACATTTAATGTGTATTGACCTTTGTAACCAACACCTGTCAAGATACAGAAATTGTCATTACCCTAGAAAGATTCCTCATCCTCCAACTGAGTCCCTACTTACAACACTCGGAGGCAACCACTATTCTGATATTTTCGCCACAGATTAATTTTGCTTCTTCTGAAACTTCATATACTGGAAAACAAGTAGCATGATAACAGATTTAAAACCAACCATTTTACTGACTACACTAAATGTAACTGAAATAAAAACTCCATTTAAAATATAGAGACTATCAGACTAGATAAAAGAGCAAGATTAAACATATGCTGTTTACAAGAGACATGCTTTTGGTATAAAGACAGAGTAATGAATTAAATGAAGGGAAAAGATATAATATCATGCAAATACTAACTATAGAAAAGCCAGATTAGCTTTTCTATAGTTATATCAGATTATCAGATATAAAGGAATATTAACAGAAACAATGAAGGAGCACTTTATAGATAAAGAACAATACGACAAGGAGATATAACAATCTTAAATGTATATGTACCTAATAATAGCTTCAGAAAACATGAAGCAAAACCCAACAGAACTATAGGGAGAAATTTCCACATCCACAGTTATAGTTGGAGATTTTAGAAATCCTTTTTTCATAATTGATACAGCTAGTACTCAGAAAATTAGTAAAGACAACAAAGGTTTGAATAATCCTATGACCAGTTTAACCTGTTTATCATTTGCAAAACACTACACCTAAAGGATATCAAATGCTTTGAAAAGGATTTTAAAATTTGTGCAATACAGCTATAACAGTGCATAGAGGGAAACATAGCTTTAAATACATACGTGAAATAAGAAGAAAAGTTTAACATCAAAGGTTCATAAAGCTAAAAATGAAGAGCAAATTAAAGCCAAAATAAGTAGAAGGAAGATAGTAATAATATGAGCAGAAATTAATAAAATAAAAAAATGGACTCAAACTCTTGGCCTCAAGCCACCCTCCCACCTCTGTCTCCCAGAGTAATGGAATTATAGGTGTGAGCCACAGCATCCAGCCTATACAATGGCCACAGAAGGAATAGAAAATCTGAATTGCCCTGTATCTGTTGAGAAACTGAATTTGTGATTAAAATCCTTCCCACAAGAAAACACAAGGCTCAGATTGCTCACTGGTCAATTCTATCAAATACTTAAGAAATCAATAGTAACCATATTATGCAGATTTGTTTGGAAAATGAACAAGAGGGAAGTACTTCCCAATTAATTTTATGAGGCCAGCATATCCCTATTTTATATGGTTTAGTGCATTAAATTTCATAACATTTTGAAATACTTAAAAATTTAAGAAAATATGTGCAAAAATGTAAGACAATATCTACCTATACATTGAAAACTAAAACATTTTCATGAGAAAAATTATGGAAGACCTAAACTAATGGAAATTTATAGCATGTTTATGGGTTGAAAGATTCACAATTGTTAAGCTATCTTTCCTCCCCAAAGTGATCTATGGATTCAACACAATCCCAATCAAAATTCCAGGAGGTTTTCTGTTGGATTTGACAAGGTGATTCTAAAATATTTATAGAAATGCAAATTTGTATAGAAATGTTATGGAATATCCAAAACAATTTTGAAAAAGAACAAAGTTGTAGAAATTATTCTACCTGATTTCAAGATTTACTACAAATATACAGCAATTAAGACTGTATGTAATGGTAGAGAGACAGACAACTAGGTCATTGGCATGGAAGAGTGACTCTAGAAATAAATCTGCTTTTAGATGGTCAATTGATTTTCAACAAAGGTGCCAAGGTAATTCAATGGGGGAAAAGATAGTCTTTTCAACAAATGGTGCTGAAACAACTGGAAATCCATAGGAAAAAATAAACTTCAACCATTATCTCATATCATGTACGAAAGCTAACTTGAAATGGATCCTTGGCCTAAATATAAGTGCTAAAACTATAACATTTATAGAAAAGAACACAGAAGGCTGGGCACAGTGTTTACCCAAACAAAATGAAAACAGGCTTACAAAAAGATTTATCTTAGCCAGGTGTAGTGGTGCACACCTGGGCCTACAGTCCCAGCTACTTGGGAGGTTGAAGCAGGAGAATCGCTTGAGCCCAGGAGTTCGAGGCTGCAGTGAGCTATGATTGCACCACTGCACAGCCTCAGCAGCAGAGCAAGACCCTCTCTCTAAATAAAAGAAGAAAACATAGAAGAAATTACTTCTAGAAGAACCTTTACAAACTTAGTAAGTAAAAGACAATCCAATTAAAAAGGAGGCAAGATACTTGAACATACATTTCACAGCGAAAGCAATATTAATGGGCCAGTAAATTCTTAAGAAAGTGTTCAATATTATTTTGCATCAGTGATACATACAATAAATTAAAACCATAGTATTGTACTTTTTATGGTTTTAATATGCATTTTAGTAGCATAGATCCTATTATACTCCAGGAGAACGGCTAAAATTAAACCCTGACAACAATAGGCGTTAAGGATGTAGAATCACACAATGCTCTTGCATCATCATGGGACCATATCAAGGTACAATTGCCATGGGAAAATGCTTGGCAGTTTCTTCTCAAGTTCAACATTCACCTACTCTACAACCATCAACTCTACTTCTAGATATTTATGCAAACATATAAAGTAATAAATTTGGCTGGGCATGGTGGCTCACGCCTGTAATCCCAGCACTTTGGGAGGCTGAGGCGGGCGGATCACCTGAGGTCAGGAGTTCAAGACCAGCCTGTCCAGCATGGCGAAACCCCATCTCTACTAAAAATAGAAAAAATTAGCTGGGCGTGGTGGCGCGTGCCTGTAATCTCAGCTACTCGGGAGACTGAGGTGGGAGAATTGAACACGGGAGGCGGAGGTTGCAGTGAGCTGAGATCGCACCACTATACTCCAACCTGGGTGACAGAGTGAGATCGTGTCTCTAAATAAATAAATAAAGTAATACATATGTACTAAAGTGGTCTTTTCAAATTACTTATATTTATTATAGATTTAACACAACAAATGCAAAATTAACTCAGCTAAACTTGTTTTTACTATGCATGTGATACACTGTGTGTGAATGTGCAAGCGACACAGGGTTTTGCTCTATCGCTCAGGCTGGAGTGCAGTGGCTTGATCATGGTTCACTGCATTCTTGACCTCCTGGGCACAAGTGATCCTCCCACCTCTGCCTCCCGAGTAACTGGGACTGTAGGCGTGCACCACCACACCTGGCTAATTTTTGTAATTTTAGTAGAGAGAGGGTCTTGTTGTGTTGCCCAGGCTGGTCTCGAACTCCTGGGCTCAAGTGATCCTCCTGCCTCGGCCTCCCAAAGTGCTGGGATTGCAGACATGAGCCACCGTGCCCAGCCCCCATCATACACTTTTCTTTGAGGTAGGGGAGGAGTACGGGGGACCTTAGCGGCCAGGTGGGTGCCACCTTTTTGTTGTGGACGCTCCTCCTCCAGGATGGCGATGTAGGTCCCCAAGGTGGATGGGGTCCTGAATGAGGACCGCCTCAGAGAGACAGCCAGGGCTTGTGGTCAGTGACTAGACCGACCAGTGTTCAGAGAGTGAGACAGCAGCATTCCCGCATGTGGCTGGGCTGGGAAAGCTTGGAGACTGTGTGCTCTGTCGTGGATATGATCAGCGGTTATGCAGGCTCTGCTTCCTGCCACCTGCTTCCAGGTTGAAGGATGTGCCTATTCCACATCCCTGATGGGGCATCAGAGCTTTCCCTGGAGGTGGGCAGCTCTTGTGGGGTTGGTACCCATCAGATGCTGTGGCCAGAACTCAGATTCCGAGTCTTAATTCAGACTCACACTCTACACACCTGGACTGAGATCACAGTATCATTATTTCCACAATTGAACTGAGCAAAGATACCGCAGCCACTGAAGACTCACTGTGAGGTGCGTCTGAGGGAGAAACCCTGGGCTGTTGCGAAAGATCTGGGAGAAAAAGTGTGGAAAAGGCAAAACCGCGCCTAGGAGCTCCTGCAGGAGGCGCCCCAGGATACCAGGACGCTGCCTCTCCAGCAGGGGTTTGCAGTTTTCATGGTCCTGTGTGGCGTGTCCTGCCTGGTTTGCATTTCGGAGAGAAAGAAGGAGAATGAAATAGGCTTGGTTCACAGCCAATTTCAGGCTCACCATGTCTTCAGACATTATGAGGCTGAGGTTCCAGGGTCCAGCTGCACTTTGGATTACAAAGGAGGGGCGTTGTGGGAATGGACAGGAAGGGAGTGGGTCTCCTACAGTGGAGTTACAGCAAAGAACGGGGGACTTTGGGGCAGGCACGTGCTTTGGTTCCAGGATGCACTATTGTTATTACCTACTGTCTTTTAATATCACCTTCTAGTTCACACGATCTCATTAACCTTCAGAACAGTACAGGGAGGTAAGTCGGACCATTCCCGTTTTATAGATGAGGACCCCAGATTGGTCAAGTGGCTTGTCCTTGATCACATAGCCACAAAGTGGGAGGGCTGAGGCTCAAAACAGGTGTCTGTGAGCTTCACAGGCGGTAAGGCCGTGTCTACACTGCCGGGGCGTGCATCCCGGGGCTGCCCCTGCCATGCTGCCCGAGTACATGGGGGATGAGGACCTGACAAGGCCATTGATCTTGCGGGAGCTTCCTGAACTACTCCAGCGTGAAAATCTTCCAGAAGGATTCTCCACAGGGCAATGAGGCAAGAAATTTACAGCTTAGCCTGATTAATGGACCAGGCAGTTAAGAGTTCTTTGCCAAGCTATGAGCATAATTTAAAGTCATCACGGCAGGAAGAAAGGCCCCATAACTCACATCCTTAAAGGGCCCTTAGAACAAGAGACACGCCGGATCACTGAAAACGTCTCCACTCCTCGCCCCGAAAGAGATCGGCACGTTTCTGGGTATTCTGGTCAAAGAACAGGGAGTCTGGATTAATATACATGGCAGAAAAAAGTGAAGCAAAGACACACAGGTCGTGTATTTCTGACTGATATTCCGTTTGTTGTTTTCGGAGGGACTTGATATTTATTTAACCACATTCTCACTTGACACGCCCCCTCCCCACACCTTGTAAATGCCGTCCTCTTTAGCCGAGTCATTTTTCATCATATAGAATTGAAGTGTTGCCAGGAAGGTGGTTTACGAGATTGTAGAAATGGTGCTAGAGAAAGCAGTGTGAAAAGAGGCCTAGAACGTAAAAGCAGAAGATGTAGTTTGATTCCTGGCCCTTTTGCCATGGGCTGTCATGGGACCACATCAAGGTGCAATTGCCATGGGAAAATGATTTTGGGAGCTTCCTCTGATCTCTCTGGACCTGTTTCCTCCTCTGTAAAAGAAAGAGTTTGGATAAATTGTCCTCTCTGGTTTGAAAGTTCTGTGAATTCCTTGCATTCTGACAACCACAATCTTATTACTCAGCACCTGGAAGTAATACTTCCCTGTGAAACCTCCAGAGCATTTTATCTATATGTTAAAAAATGATATTTATCACTTTGTATCTCAAGTTCTAGTTATTTACGAGCATTTATTTTTTTCTTATTCCTCCCCAACTGGGCTATGAGTGCTTTTGGCAGGCTGTCTTTTTCATCCTTGAATTCCCCAAGCCCTAGCACAGTATCTGGCCTGTGAGTGTCACCTAATAAAACTCTGAGTGTGAAGGACAAGCAAATGAATGAGTGGAGATGGTCTCTGCTCACTCTGTCCTTAGGTGGGATGGCTTGATTTAGAGTTTTTTTTTAAAAGCATACATTCTTTCTGTTTGATATAATTTATGTGTTTCAAAATGGGGAGTTAGAAATAGATTTCATTTTTGCAAGATACTATTATTTTAGGAGAATCATATAAAAATCTTCCCCTGTGGTGTCTCTTTTCCCCACAACAGACTTTAAATCAAAGCAACATGCTTTTCAAGGATTCTGCAAGATACAGCTCCACAAATTCCATCTCGGTGGCTTTCTTTTCCCTGCTGATTGTTCAAAAACAATCCACCCTCTTACTGTGGAGAGACTATGCCCACTGATGTTGGGCCTGAACAGGTGGGCTGGCTTAGGCCCATGCAATGGTAGCAAATGGCACGCAAGTGGAGGCCTTAGATGTGCTAGTGTGGTTTTCCTTGCCTCTTGTGTGTCTGCTTTTTATCCTGAAAAGAACTTAGAGAAGAGACCAGAACCCAAAATGCAGCCTAGATCAGCCCGGCACAGTTGACCTGCAACACGGTGATAAAACTGTCATGAGATGCTGGGTGTTGGGACTGTCTGTCACACGGCATTGTTGCAGCAAGAATTGACCAATACCGTTACCAGTGGCAGCTGGTACCAGGGTCTGCAGCAACCTCAATTCTGGCTTCCTCAGAAGAAAGAGTTCTACTGAGGGGCATAAGACAGAGGGAGAGACCAAGGCAAGTTTTAGAGCAGGAGTGAAAGTTTATTAAGTTTAGAGTGGAAGGAAAGGAAGGAAAGTACACTTGGAAGAGGGCCAAGCGGGCGACTTATGAGATCATCTGCCCTGTTTAACCATTCACTTGGGGTTTTATATGCTGGTGTGCTTCTGGGGTCTTACATCTCTTCTCCCGATTCTTCCCTTGGGGTGGGCTGTCTGCATGCACAGTGGCCTGCCAGCATTTGGGAGGGGCAGCATGTGCAGTGTGTTTACTGGAGTTGCATGCATGCTCACTTGAGGCATTCTTCCCCTACTAGCTGGGTGTTCCTAGAAGGTCACCTACCAGTGAAACTCTGCCATTTTGTCTCTTAATGCACATGCCTGAGCCCACTCACCAACTCCTGATCACCAGTTTCAATTTTTTTCTATCTACTGAAAGACTGCCTTTCCCGGCCCTGGCTGTGACCAATTGTTATTTTAGAGAGACAGTTACCAACCGCCTGACCATCACCTAATGGTCACCTGACATTCCTGGTTGGGGGGGACCCTCTCCTGCCCCGCTCATGCCTGACTAGCTAACAACTGCAACGATACTTCTGATTTCATTTCATCTTTGCATGTGTTTACTTTCCCCACCAATTCTATATCTTGTTTTCTTTGTGCCTTTTGAGATAGAGACAGATGCACTGCTTGGCTTCGACATCTATTTTTTGTTTTGTTTTGTTGTGTTTTATTATGCTTTAAGTTCTGGGGTACATGTGCAGAACATGCAGGTTTGTTACATAGGTATACACGTGCCATGGTGGTTTGCTGCACCCATCAACCCGTCATCCACATTAGGTGTTTCTCCTAATGCTCTCCCTCCCCTAGGCCCCCGCCCCCACAACAGGCCCCAGTGTGTGATGTTCCCCTCCCTGTGTCCATGTGTTCTCATTGTTCAATTCCCACTCATGAGTTAGAACATGTGGTGTTTGGTTTTCTGTTCTTGGGTTAGTTTGCTGAGAATGATGGTTTCCAGCTTCATCCATGTCCCTGCGAAGGACATGAACTCATCCTTTTTTTATGGCTGCGTAGTATTCCATGGTTTATATGTGCCACATTTTCTTTATCCAGTCTGTCATTGATGGGCATTTGGATTGGTTCCAAGTCTTTGCTATTGTGAACAGTGCCTTGCTTCGTTGCCCAGGCTGGAGTGCGATGGCACCATCTCAGCTCACTGCAACCTCTGCCTCCCGGGTTCAAGCGATTCTTCTGCCCCAGCCTCCTGAGTAGCTGGGATTAGAGACATGTGCCACCACTCCCAGCTAATTTTTGTATTTTTGGTAGAGATGGGGTTTCGCCATGTTGGCCAGTCTGGTCTCAAACCCCTGACCTCAAGTGATCCGTCTGCCTTGGCCTCCCAAAATTCTGGCATTATAAGTGCGAACCACCCCACCTGGCCGGACATGTATTTTTTTTATAGCGACAGGTCCATCAAGCAGCTTCTGCAGACACAAGCCTGCAGCTGGAGAACTGAGTTTGGCATCTGTCATTCTCTATGGTCATGTCTGCACTTAGTTTGTTGTTCTTTATACTTTAAAATAATTTGAAACATAACCTCTGAAAATGTTACATGATTTACCAACGTTTCTTTAAAAACCGACGCTTCCATCATACATCACATTTTATGGAATCAGAAGTTCCAGATGGCTCTTCCTTGCTGAAACAATGGCTAAAATAAACACTTTCATACAGGATTAAGAAATTTGAAAATTAAAGTAGATCTAAAGTAAAGGCATTTATTTTTTAAAAATAAGATGAAATTCACATAACATAAAATTAACCCTTTTAAAGAAGAGCATTAGTAGTCTTCATCTATTCTAGTAGGTAGTAAGCTACTTCTTTCATTTTAAATTTTATGGCAAACCATAATTCAGGCAGGCCAGAGTCAGAGGACAGAGGGAAAGGGGAGAAGAAGCCCAGAGCAGCTGGAGAAAAAGGAGAGAAGGTGGGAGGACTGAGAGGGGAGAAAGCTGGGGAAAAAAGAAGCTCCAAACGATGAGCCTGTGACTGCCTTCTGCTCACTGCCCTGTGTGTTGGGGGCATGGGGGCATCTAAAGTAGACCCCATGCTCTGTGTGTTCTGGGGGTGCACTGATGCTCCCCCAAAACCATTAGTTAAAGCAGGAATCGGATATCCATATTCCCAGCTACATATCATCTTGGAACTAGTGGAGGAAAAATGGAACTAACGATGTGGTTTTTAAGGCAGGAGGTTAAGACGTTGAAAGTCCTTGGCTTGGACACAAGTCTAAAACTTATCTCTTTGCTCAGGCTTGAGGCAGGATGGCTCCTCATCGCCCCCCTCCCACAGCACGCACCCCTCCAGAGATGGGATGGGCCATCCTTGTCCGTCACCGCAGGCCAGTCCCCTGTTGTCTGCTGCTTGGATCTGACCTCTGCATAAATACGCAAGCATGTGTCCCTCGCTGTGGTCCGGGGGGTCCCTAGGGGGGTCCCTGAGACTCTTCCAGGAGTCATGCAAGGTCAAAACGATTTTTCATAGTAATCCTAACGTGGTATTAGCTGTTTTCACTCTCTTGCTTGTAACGTGGAGTTTTCCAGTGGCCCCATGACATGCGAGGGGGAAACAGATTGAAGGCAGACGCAGACCTGGGATCCAGCTGGCTCCTGTTCAGCCAGACACTCACGAGTTTGCAAACATTTAAAACAATGCCATTCTTGCATATTTTTTTCTTTCAGAAAATATATTTATATTTCATAAAAATGTTATTCATATGAACCTGTAATGGCTTTTATATTTTAAAAATGTCTCTGTTGTAACATGGTAAAGAGTGATCGCTGTGCCCCACATTCACAAAAGCTCGCTGGAGTCTTTCCAGGACTCTTAAGACCAAGAAGCCCGAGGACTGTTCGGGAGCAGCCGGCAGTGTTTCTGCAGTTTCCTGCTACACATCCCACGTGAAGCCTTGTGCAAATAAAAAGACTGCAGGAGGGCCCCCTGGGTGGTGTTCAGGCTCTGCTCTGGGCGAGGGTCTGAGGGGCTTGCGCTGCCGGCTTGGCTCTCGGTGGGGAGCTCTGTGAGTGCCGCCCCTTCCCAGTGCTGGGCCTCACAGGCCGCCTGCCTAGGACCACCCCCTACCCTCACAAGGCCTGGTGCCTTCAGGCCGCCAGCCCCAGCAGCACCCTGAGGCCCACCAAGGGGGCATTTGCACTGAGAGGCTGAACATACAAATGGACAATGGTGAGACAGGCTGCATAAAAATAAACTCTGACCACAACTTCTGCAGTGACCTGCTGGGTAGCCAGACCACAAGCTCTGCAGCTGTTGGCCCCAAATGGCCAGGACTTGGTCATCGATGGCCAGCTTCTGAAGTTTTGCCACTGCTTCCAACTCAGGAGCAACTAGTAAAAGGCAATGACTCACTGTAACCCATCCCAGAGAATGCCCTGCTGCGGCCAGCTTCCCTGCAGGACAGCCACCTGTGGCCTCCCCTTGGTCACTCCGCCTGTCCACACCTGGCTTGGCTTTGAGTGTCTGCCACAGGCAGACTGTAATGGTAGCACTGTGTCCCCCAGAAATTCATATGTTGAAGTCCTAACTAACCCCCCGTGACACAGAATGTGACCTTACTTGGAAATAGCGTGGTTGCAGATGTAGTTAAGATGAGGTTCCATATAACTAGTGTCCTTATAAAAACGGGAAATTTGGACCCAGGGACATACACTGGGAAAACACCATGAGAGGATGAAGGCAGAGCAGGGCTGATGCTTCTATAAGTCAAGGGGGACAAAGACCGCCAGCATGCAGCAGAGCCGGGGACACGCCGGGGGAGATGCTTCCCAGCGCCATCAGTGGCAGCTGGCAGACCTTAATCTTAAACTTCCAGCCTCCGGCACATTTGTGCAGGCCACCCAGTCTGCAGTACTTTGTCATGACAGCCCCGGTCAGCGGCGGTGGCTGACACCCTGGCTGCAGCAGGCTTGTCCTCATCTGGGTGGGCTTCATCTGTCTCTGCAGCCCCCACACCCCTGCTTCGGGAAGAACAGGCCTTGAGGTGCAGTTCGCAGGACCCCAGGATTTGAGTCGGTTTTGGAGAGGGCGAGGCTGATGGAAGCCTTTTTGTGGGCTGCAGGTGTTCAGTCTTAGAGACATGGCCTGAAGGGTCGCCTGACATGGTCCAGGGAGGCCTCCGTGCCGTCTGCCTTCACCTCTGTGTCACCAAGACCCGCCTCGAGGCAGCCTGGGCCTGGGCTGCAAACCACTGAGCACGTCTCAGCCTCAACCCCAGAAGCTCACAAGTGGGAGGGAGCCCTGGAAGCCCGTGGTGGTGTTTTGATTCCCGTGGTGTAAAGCGCCTGGGGTTGGCTCAGAGGTCTTTATTTGGCCTTGCGTGTGCATGGGGAACCAGAGCCGCCTCCTCCCACGGCAGGCCGAGGCCGACTGGAAAGGAGTTATTTTGAGATCGGCACAGCCTGTACAGATAACAGTAATAGTATTTCATTGCTAAAGTTGTGTGAGAAATGTTGGGTTGGGGGAGAAGAATGGAGATGAGTTTAAAAATAGAAGGCTGTAATTAGCCAAGCATGGATTTGTTCTAGAAGGCATCAATTACTACGGCAACCACACGGCCCAGATTTTCCAGGGCGGTCTTATTCCATGGGACCGGATTCTTTTCAGTAAATGTGATCGGTTCCACGTGGAAAGGTGATTTGCTGTCATGGAGGTGTCCGATGTTACACATAAATTAATTCACAAATCCAAGCCAATGCTTTGTCCTATCAGGACTCTCTTTATTTTGTTATTAAAATGCAGTCATTTTGCCTGTGGTCTTTTCCTACAGGTTAAGAACTATTCATGTAGATAAGAATTCAGGAAGGTGTGCGTTGAAAGCAGGGCCGCTGAAAGAGTGTAATGGCGAGAGTCAGACAAACTTTTTGGTTGCAGTGCTTTCCATTTTTCATTTTGGAGACAGTGTCTGCACTCCCAGGCTGGAGTACAGTGGCGTGATCATAGCTCACTGAAGCCTCAAACTCCTGGGCTCAAGAGATCCTCCCTCTTTAGCCTCCCCAGAGACTGGGTCTATAGGTATGTGCCATCACTCACAGCTAATTTTTTTATTTTTTGTGGAGAAGAGCGTCTCACTATGTTGCCCAGGCTGCTCTTGAACTTCTGAGCTCAAGAGATCTTCCCACCTTGGCCTCCCAAAGTGCTGGGATTACAGGCATAAGCCACCACTGTGTCTGGCCACTTTAAAAAAAAACTTTAAAAAAAAAAAAATTTTAGAGACAGGGTCTTGCTGTCTCCTAGGCTGAAGTGCAGTAGCAGATCATAGCTCACTGCAGCCCTGAACTCCTGGCCTCAAGTGATCCTTCCACCCCTGCCAAATAGCTGGGACCACAGGTGTGCACCACCGTGCCCAGCTAACTTCTTTTTTTTTTGAGACGGAGTCTTGCTGTGTCACCTAGGCTGGAGTGCAGTGGCGCGATCTTGGCTCACTGCAAGCTCCGCCTCCTGGGTTCATGCCTTTCTCCTGCCTCAGCCACCTGAGTAGCTGGGACTACAGGCGCCCGCCCCTGTGCCCGGCTAATTTTTTGTATTTTTAGTAGAGACGGGGTTTCACCGTGTTAGCCAGGATGGTCTTGATCTCCTGACCTCGTGATCCGCCCACCTCAGCCTCCCAAAGTGCTGGGATTACAGGCGTGAGACACCGCGCCCGGCCCCAGGTAACTTTTTATTTTGTTTGTTGTAGAGATGGGCTCTTGCTATGTTGCCCAGAATTGCTTTACATTTCTAACTGGACATACACCCAAGGGGCTGGTTCACGAGTGTTTGCCACATTTGGTATAGTACATCTCACGGTATGCCACAGACGCTCCGCAGGCTGCACTCACACAAGCCGTTCTGTGCATGGGTTATTATGGCTTGTGTATCCTGCGTGCCCGTGAAGTGCCACACGAAGTGTGTACTGAAAGGGGTGTGTGTGAATGCCTCAGAGGCCAGAGGCAGAGATGGGAGCGCCTCAGGACCAGAGCTGGTAGAGTCATCCTAGCTGCATGGGATAGGAAACTGTGTTTTCTGTTTTCTGCTTTCGTTCTCAGAGAAGGCAATGGTTGTGTTGGGCCGGTAGGTGGAGGGGAAGAATGCCAGCAGAAGTCTAGGAGTCAAGGACCCTGGAGGTGGAGGTGAACTGAGAGACACCCACTCACTGCTGGCGGGCAGGCATCTTAGCAGTAGAAACCTACATTTTGGAGACTTGGATATCGTTGCTATTTATATTTTCAATCATGATTCCCCTTAGTTTTCTCCATCTTTTGCTTTATTACTTTTTTTTGGCAAATATCAGCTAATTTTAGTTATACTCAGGGGATAAGAGGATTGGAATTTTGATGGGCATATTAGACATCAGAGTTAAAAACAACAACAACAACAACAGCAACAACAAGCAGAACTCCAAGGGGAAGGTGAAGCTTGGAGGTTACATGCTGGGAGCCCTGAAGAAGACTGGAGCCCCTGCTCCCATTCTGCAGCATCTCCTAGCCCTCTTCACTGCTTAACCTTTGGAGGGTCTTGCACTTTGGTTTTAAGAGGAAGCTGTTCTGTGTTCTTCACAGCTGACTACTTGCTACCAAGGAGGTGGCATCTCCAAAAACTTGCCTTCGACACTGGTTTGTGGCTGTACAACAGTCAGTTTCTCAAATTGTGCTTTGTGGCCCGTCAGCACCTGAAGCCCCCAGGGGCCTGTCAATTGCAGAATTCCAGCTTCCTCTTCAGACTGACTGCATGAGTCTAAATATCTGAGCGGCTGGACCTCCAGATCTTCATTTTCAGCACACATCTACTTAATTTTTCAGCACACCAAAGTTTAAGAGCCACTGCTGCAAAATCTCAGCAAGTTGAGCTGAACTCTGAACTCCCTCTTATCTCCACAGTCCCTAAATGGGGAGTATCATTTTCCTAGCTCCAAGGCGACATGCCTGAATTCCTTCAGCTTGAGTGGCGTGAACATGTGGGTGCCTTTAAAAGGCTAATGTGCTACCAAAAGATAACCACAGGTGGATGTGGCCCTGGATGGGACTCAAAGATGTGGGTTGTTTCCAAAGATAGCAATACCAAACCCATGCTGATGACTCTGTGTGTCTATATGTGTGTGAAGCTGAAGAGCCTTATATAGCGAGGTGAGGCCCCAGGAAGGATCTGCGGAGTACAGCGCATTCCGCACGCTCTTGAACGTGCGTGTTCACAGAACTCTGATATGTGTGTCTCGGCAGCTGATCTGTAAGGAGGTCACCACGTGTCCGCATCTATCTTTGCAGATTGCCCCATCCAGCTTAGTGAACAGCTGATAAATGCCTGTAGCAAGCCCAGCGAGGCAGCTGAGCCAGAACTTTTACAAATGGGAGCAAACATCTGCCGTGGTTGCTTGTGGTAGAGGGGCTGTTATTAGTGTTATTACAGATGGGGATGGATCAACTGCAGAGCCTCAGATGGTTCTGTGGAGATGGACCAACAATGGCACCACAGGTAAGAAGAGGAAAGGCACACCCGGCAGCCACTCCGTCTTGTTCAAATGTTGTTCTCTCATTTGTTTGTTGATTCTCCCATTGTATTAGTTCATACTTACACTGCTATAAGGACATACCTGAGACTGGGTAATTTACCAAGGAAAGAGGTTTGGTTGACTCACAGTTCCACAGGGCTGAGGCCTCAGGAAACTTGCAATCATGGCGGAAGGAGAAGCATATGCATCCTTCTTTACATGGCAGCAGCAAGGAGAAGCGCAGAGCAAAAGGGGGAGAAGCTCCTTATAAAACCATCAGATCTCATGAGAACTCACTATCGCAAGAACAGGATGGGGGAAACCGCCCCCCCATGATTCAATTATCTCCACCTGGTCCCTCCCATGACACATGGGGATTATATGAACTACAATTCAAGGTGAGATTTGGGGACAGGCACGGTGGCTCACTCGTATAATCCTAGCACTTTGGGAGGCTGAGGAGGGCAGATCACTTGAGGTCAGAAGTTTGAGACCAGCCTGGCCAACATGGTGAAACCCCATCTCTACTAAAAATACAAAAATTAGTCTGGCATGGTGGCAGGTGCCTGTAGTCCCAGCTACTTGGGAGGCTGAAGCAGGAGATCACTTCAACCCAGGAGGTGGAGGTTACAGTGAGCCGAGATCACGCCACTGCACTCCAGCCTGGGAGACAGAGCAAGACGCCCTCTCAAAAAAAAAAAAGAAAAAAAAAGAGATTTGGGTGGGGACACAGCCAAACCATATCACCCATCAAAGCAGGGCACTCTCTTCCCTCACCTGCTTGACTTTTCCTCAAAGCACTCACCATCCCCTCTGGCATAAATGCCTGGAACATAAACCCTAGGGGAGGCTTCCAGGATGTCCTGCTCACACATTGGAGGAGCTCAAAGAGTGTTTGTTGATTGAATCAATGATAGACAAGCTATCTCAGAGGAAGATTTGATGTGACTGGGAGCTCCTTCTTGCCCCTCTCCCTGAGACCTGCTCACAGAGCATGAAGTCTAAATTCTGGCTCTGAATGAGTCTGAGCAATGCCTGAGTGCCCAGCAACCTCAGCTAAGCACAGCAGGTTTTGGTTTGTGGCTTCCTCCCTGTGCCGAGCAGATCCCATCCTTGGGGAGTCCCCAGCTGGTCTCCACAGTGTCCAGACACCACGGTTCTCATGAGGCTCTACCCTCCCTGACTTCCACTCATCCAAGGGCCTCCAAGTCTTCAAGGCCAGCTCAGGCCCAGCCCTCCAAGAAACAATTTCTTCTGATGACACCAACCCATCCTGATGTTTCCTGATTCCCAGTTCCTATGGGCTCCAGGCCTGTTACAGTCCAGGGCTCTGCTACTGAAGCTCTGGGTCTCACCAAGTGGGAGGTATGACTGTTCATGGGATCAACAGACCCCAGAGTCCAAGGGCCAGGGCTCTTAGATTAGGTAGAATCTGGTAAGATAGTAAGATACTACCAGATACTAGTCAGGCATGGTGGCTCATGCCTGTAATCCCAGCAATTCAGGAGGCCGAGGCAGGCAGATCACGAGATCAAGAGATCGAGACCATCCTGGCCAACATGGTGAAACCCTGACTCTACTAAAAATACAAAAAATTAGCTGGGTGTGGTGGCGTATGCCCTGTAGTCCCAGCTACTTGGGAGGCTGAGACAGGAGGGTCGCTTGAACCCGGGAAGCAGAGGTTGCAGTGAGCTGAGATCATGCCACTGCACTCCAGGCTGGCGACACAGCAAGACTCCATCTCAAAGAAACAAAAGACCAAAGATTCTACCAGATACTACCCACAGTGTACCCCATGCATAATACCTAGTACACAGTAGAGTACACATTAGGTGCTCACAAATCCCTGTTGATTGTTTAATTATTTCGGCTCCATCTCCATAGGTACCATGATCAGTTTTTTTCACACATTCCTCTCTTTAGGGTCACAGTATGTGAAAGATCCCCTGATGCATTTTTAAACATTTTATCAAAGTAAGAGATGCATATAGTTGAAGAACTGTGTAGAACTGAAGGGCACGGTATGGTGAGAAGTGGTGCCTCCACCTGTTCCTTACCTCCCAGAAGATGAAACCTTCCTCTTCAATCTTTTAAGGACCCTGTGAGTATACTGGGCCCACCCAGATAATCCAGGACCATCTCCCCATCTCAAAGTCCTTAACTTAATCACATCTGCAAAGTCCCTTTTATCATAGAAGGTAAAAGTCATGGATTCCAGGGATTAGGTTTGGGACCATTATTCGGCCAACCACCTCCGTGTGAGTGAACACCATTATTTCCTGATAAACCCATCCTTCACGCATCATCTGCTGATTTCCTATTACGAGAAGGATTTCATTCTTATATCTTTACCTCACTTCCTCCCCCATCTTCTCACAATGTTATTGAGACCCTGCAACCATCCTTCCCAGCAGAGCCAGCTCATGTACTATCATTTCATGTCCTTTCTTGGAGGGGATTTTCTCCTACAGTGGAGACGCTTCAATTTTCTGGCTGCCTTTATCTCTGTCCTGCAGTTTGCTCTTATTATGTTCCTGTCCTTCTCCTGGAACCCTCCCTCTGGAGTCCTCCAACTTTGTCCTCTGGGCACCTCACAGTATAGTGGTTGGGTGGGCTTCAACCATTGAGGGAGAGAGACAGAGAGAGAGAACACAAACACGAGAATACTGAGTGGAGTCCTCTCACCTTTTTGACCCAGCCTTGGCAGTCAAACAATGTCACTCTGGCTACACTCTTCTTCCAATTCTATTCACAGAGGCCTTGGTACTTTCAAAGGGATGGGGAAACAGACACTATCTCTTAAAGCAGGGGTAATGGTAACATTCCAGAACATGTGAGACCAGAAATGTTACAGTGGGCAACCGTGTAAATTATCAATCCACCCTACAGCAGAACAGTCTTTTTTTTTTTTTTCTCCAAGATGGAGTCTCTCACTCTGTCGCCCAGGCTGGAGTGCTGTGGCGCAATCTTGGCTCACTGCAACCTCCACCTCCCGGGTTCAAGTGATTCTCCTGCCTCAGCCTCACCAGTAGCTGGGATTACAGGGATGCGCCACTATGCCCAGCTAATTTTTGTATTTTTTTTTAGTAGAGATGGGATTTCACTATGTTGGCTAGGCTGGTCTCAAACTCCTGACCTCAAGTGATCTGCCTGCCTTGGCCTCCCAAAGTGCTGGGATTACAGGTGTGAGCCACCATGCCCGGCCTGGCATTAGTCTTTTTCTCAAACAAAAATCTGTTTTCTCAGAGAGAGACTGGTGCTAGCTGAATAAAACATTATTTTCAACTCCATCCTGCTTGCTTTTCACTGTCTACCCACGTACCATATACAACTTTGTCATGAGGCTTTAAGACAACTTTTCTCTCGTTATCTCCACCCCTCCCATTATTTTCATTTTATATGACCTTATCTTTTTTCTTTGCTTAGTATTAGAAAAACAGCTTTTAAAATGAAGAATAGTATTTTTTCTTCAAAGGATGCATCCAGAAACAGTTGCATTTCCTGAAAGTCCTTTAATGTTTTGTTTTTACCACTTCAAAAAATATAAGGTGTTTGGGACAGATTTTTGTGTAACCAAAAGGCTGATGTTAGGATGATGGCCAAACTGTAGCCACTCCCTGTCACCCCCTTGGCTTGTTGCTCTTGTTTTAAAAATCATTCTTTTGAAAACAAATACTTTTAGGCAATCTAATTACAATATGATATGTAATATTTGGACCAGTTGACCAAAATCAACATTAAATCCAAACCTCACATTATTTAGGCAAAAAGGAGACCTAATGCATTATATTACATGTAGATTTCAAAGTTCTTACACTATTAAAACAGTGAGAAGACAGCAAGGGTTGCCTACAGGCCACACAGCCCCTCTGTGATGATACCTTACAAGTACCACTGAAGATGTCAAAAGCAGCTTTGAGCCTTCCTGGTGCAGGGGCTGCTTGGACATTATGAGGCGTCACTGGCTCATCTCAGCCCATGTTCACAGAGCTCACTGCTGTCTAGTGCTTGGGGAGCCTCAGCCTCCTCAGTGGCCTCATCAGCTTCTGTGGAGGGTGTCCAAATGTGCTTTCCACTCTAGGTCACCAGGTACAGTAGTGCGTGCCAGGCACTGAGCAACTCTAGGGGCACCATTCTCATAGGGGTCATCCTAGGTCAGTTTCCTGACAAATAGTAGAATTTATCTCTAGTAATGGGAGCCTTTTCTAGTTCATGCCAAGGTACATGCCGCCTGGAGGGAAAAGAGTACTGTTTCTGCAATCAGTTAATTGGGGTATAATCCTGCAGCTTTCATTTGACGACCCTGTGTGTATTAAGTTTCCTAGGGCTGCTGTAACATACAACAGCCTGAGAAACAACAGAAATTAATTTTCTCACAGTTCTGGAGGCTAGAAGTCTGAGATCAAGGTGTCAGCAGGGTTGGTTTTTCCCAAGGACTATCTCCTTCGTTTGTAGACGGCTATTTTTTCCCTGGCTCCTCACATGGTCTTCCCTGAGAGTGTCTGTGTCCTAATCTCTTCTTACGACACTAGTCATATTGGATTAGGATCCATCTTTACGACCTAATTTAACCTCATTTATTTCACTCTTATTTGTTAAGAGTCAGAGTCTTGCCCTGTCACCCAGGCTGGAGTGCAGCGGCATGATCACAGTTCACTGCAGCCTTGAACTACTGGGCTCAAGTGATCCTCCTGCCTCAGCCCCCCGAGTAGCTGGGCCTACAGGTGCGCACCACCACGGCCAGCTTCATTTATCTTTTTAAAGACGCTTTATGCAAATATAGTCACATTATCAGGTACCGGGGGTTAGGATTTAAACATATGAATTTTTGAAGAACATATTTCAGCCAATAACACTGTGCCTCAGGGCCCTAATCTTTAACCTAGGGAATATAATGATATTCTTACAGAAAATCATATCAAAGTGCTTTGTAGACTGCAAAATGCTGCACAAATATTGTGTGGTTACTTCCTGTGTCCTGACAACTTGTGCCTGGATCCCTGATGTGATCGTTTAGATCTGGTAGAAATACCAGGTGGAGTCAGCCTCCTCAAGGTGGAACAGTGGGTAACAGGTGTAGAAGCTGGGGCATGAGGTGGTGGCGTGCTCTCCTTGCACGAAGGCCCTCTCTCCCCTGCTGCCCCCGCTGTTGGTGCTGATGTTCAGACTCATGGACAGTGAACCCTACAATGTATCATACGCCTGGGACTGAGGGCAAGAGGGAAAGGGAACAATGGCCCACACCAAAATGTAAAAGGCCCTCCAGGAGTTCTGGTGTATAGGCCCTCCATGTAGCTGGAAATGATAGCCACGATTCCTCAGACGCCTGCCAGCTCTTTCTTCCACGTCTTTAGTAGGGGATCAACAAGGTCACTTACTGTTGGGAGTGATTTACTTCGCCTTCCCTGGATCACATCAGATTGATTCTAATCAGGTATCTATGTACTATTACTCCCCGAACAAGCATTTGGCAGTACTGGTAGTGGTGGGGACCCAAGATGGATTTAACTTCCTTTGGCCGATATGCTTCATTTTCATGATAACATTTCTCAAAACTTAACGGAGGGGCTCTTGATTTCTGAATCTGCCCTTTTTTCTAGAAGGGTGAGGCAGGAAGGTCAGATCTCATTCTCAGATGATTAAGACCAGTGCCCTCCTGCAGTATCCACACTCCCACCCTGGGGCTTTCCTTTGAAATCAGCAAGAGTCTGCGTAGAGGAAGAGATACCAGTCAGGAGCAGGTCCACATAGATATCAATAATATCACTTTGGGTGCTTCCTCTATTCCTTGGAGCCATAGATAGTGGATTTATTGACTTGTTTTCCTTTGACTTATGGCTCTTTCTCGTTATTTTCTGAGTGTGGTTTTGCTTTGCTTCCTGGAAAGGGAAACAGACGTGGTTCTGGTGAATCCTGGGAGAGTAGAGCCTGGTTTTGAACTCTTACTCTCTTGATGACAGGGCTGATCAGAGGGAAGCGTGGCCAGAAAAGCATGTTGGAGTTCCTTGCTCACATCCCTGTGAATGTGGCCACATGTGGCTCTAGGCATTCAGTGGGTTCATGCAGTCTTTGGAACAGAACCCCACAAGGGGCAGACAATCAACCTTCTAAGGCTTGGGGAGTGCTGAACTGGACAAACCAGGGTTTAGAGCTTCCTCAGTGACATGCACCGAGTGGATCCAGTGGCCCCTCTTAGAGTCTCTCCAGAAGGAGGGGAGCCCTTCTTCCCTTTTTTGCATCTCCACTTCCCTCTCCCTAGGGCCCAGTGCTTTGTCTGACCTCCTCTCCCATTGGAAATTTAGAGGTTTTGTGCATTTCATCTATCAATGAATACAAAGAAGATTCTGAATCTCAGAGAACTGCTAAAGTGGAATATCAGGCATTTCCAAGGAGAGTTTAAATGGTAGGAAGGGCTGGATTTACCATTAGTGGCTATTAGTTTGATTCCACTAAGACAGCATTTCTTTTTTGCTGTTGGGTCTGAGACAAACCTCATTCATTTGACATGAAAAAAGTTGGGACAATTTTGGTATCTCCTTAGCTGGCTCAGTTAAGTGTATGTGAGGGAGCCCATTTTTCACGCCTGGCCGGCTCTGTGCTTAAGTGGCCCCGTCGCAGCCAGAGTAGCCTCATTACAGCTGAAGTCCCTGGTAGGCCTCTTCCTTCCTCTGAGCCCAGGGCAGTGCCAAGGCCGGGGACTCTGGCTGGCACTGGTGACAGGCTGTCTTGTCCTGAAGACACGAGGTTGGGTTTGGCAGCTGGCTCCTCCGGGACAGGGCCCAGTGCACTGAACTTAGCTGAGCCCTTCCCCTCACACCTCAAGTGTGGCACGAGGCTGGTCACTCAGAAGCAGCGAGTGGGGTGTCTTGGTGGGAAAAGCCTGGCTTTGTGCAGCCTCGGGGAAGCTTTTCAACACCATCTGAGCCTGTTTCCTCATCTCTAAGGCAGGGACCAGGAAGCCCGCCCCGCAGGGTAGTTGCAGGAAGTAGACATGTATCTGGGAGTAGCTGGCGCGTTCCTGGCATGCGCTGCTCCCATCCGATTTCCGCAGATTTCCTGCTGGAACGTTCTCTCGGGCCTCAAGTTTTCCTGAGAGGACGACGTGGAGAGTGGAGACAAAGATGCTCAAAAGCCGGGAATCGCAGGCTCGGAAGCCCCCACGCATGCCTCTGAACGCAGCCCCATCTCGGGGCTGCGGCGGGACCAAGCCGGACGCTTGCAAGCTGTCAGCGGCGGGGGCCGCGAACCGCCGGCGCAGGCCACTCCCGCGAGAAGACCCCGCCGCTAGGGTTCTAGGGGCCTGCGGACGCTTCCGAGGGGCCCAAGGCGAAAGAACACAGCTGGCTCGTCGGCCACGTGACCATCCGCATCCGCAGCGACCACGTGACCGTGCGTCCGCGGCGTCGATTGGCTGGGAGCTCCCTGGCCACGCCCTAAGCGCCAGCCCCGGGCTCCGGGGGGCGGTGCTGCTGCGGTTGCCATGGCGTCTTCCGAGCGCGCAGGCGTGGGCCCAGGGTCGCTTTTCGGGTATTTGCTACCGGCTCTTGGGAGGGCTTGTCACCTTTGCTTGCTGAGCTTCGCGCCCTGCGTCCTTTGGTCCCCAGCAACTTGCAGGGCAGCCGTCCCTCATGAGGCCCTCCAGCGAATGCCTAAAGCTCCGGAGTTGCTCCGGAGGAAAGCAGGCTTGCCCCGAGGGCGCACGTCCTTACTGCCCGTGACGTCGTGGTGCCTGGAGGGCACTCTTCTGGGAAGATCCTTGCAGAGGCCATGTCCCCTCTCCACGACATCTAAGCCCATTCCCAACTTGCTTTTCACGCCTGTCTTCCCGGGGAACGTCTACTGGACCTCAGGACAGCCCCTCACCCCCGTGCATCCCCGAGGTGGATCTGCAGCGAAACCTCTGTGGTGACTCACAGTTGCTAGCATTGGTTATCTTCTTCCTGGCAGAAGGTGGCAGGCTGATGCTGGCCTCGTTCCTGTGTGTCTGACAAATCACAAATGTGAATTCAGATCGTCACAGCTGAGTCATGCTCAGGATTTCCATGAGCCCTGCTGGGGTGGCCAGCTGAGCTCCCTTCCCCACAGCCTCCTCCAGCTCTGCAGCACCAGGCACCAGTGTGACTCATGGGGGCCTGTGGAAGCCGGGGCTGCTCAGTGGGGCTGAGTCTAGGAGGGGGAGAGAGAGAAAGGGAGCCCATCAACAATTACAGTGCAAACGCCGCAGCTGCCACCACCGAGTGCCTCCAGTTAGGAACTGGTTTGTGAAATTCATTACCCTATAAGATGAGTTTTATCTCTGTTTCACTCGAGAGGATTCTGAAGCTCAGGAGGCTGTGAATGACTCGGGGAAGCATAGCTGGTAGGTGGCAGAGTTGAAATTTGAATCCAGGTCATTCTGACCCAGGAGTTCAGACTTTTTCCCAGCCCAGCCTTTCCACTCGACCTCAATTAGCACAGTCAGATGCTGGGTGCCAAAGCTATTTACTTTGCTTGCGGGAGTCCAGGAGCTGGCTCCTAATGGCTCCATTTGAAATGGTTTTTTAGGCAAGGGAGACTAGATAAATGTGGAGAAGAGGGAAAGTATGCACGAAGACGCTACAGAACAGGCTTATTCCAGTGCACTTCCAAACCCAGGCGTGGTGTTCTTCCTTCTTGTGCCTTACTTTTACATCCCCAGCCACTGCTTGGCATCACCTGGTTGTCCTTTGGGCACCTGAAGCTCAGCATTTCCCAGGATGAATACTTGTTTTTCCCTGCCATATCTGTCTGCCCTGAGTGAGTCAGTATCAGCGGCCATGTGACCGTCCGTGTCTGCAGCGTCCTCCCCGCATCCCAGTATTCTTGCAGGCAGTCAGGCTTTGAAGACCAGGTTGTCTCTTGTTAACTTAAAAATCACACAACCTATCAGTTTGGACGAGGAGACTTTCTTTCCTTCCTTCCTTCTTTTTTTTTTTTTTTTTTGACAATGTCTTGCTCTGTCGCCCAGGCTGGAGTGCAGTGGCACGATCTTGGCCCACTGCAACCTCTGCCTCCCGGGTTCAAGCGATTCTCGTGCCTCAGCCTCCCGAGTAGCTAGGATTATAGGGGCCCGCCACCATGCCTGGCTAATTTTTGTATTTTAGTAGAGACAGAGTTTCACTTTTTTATTTTTTTTTCAAATAGAGACAGTGTTACCGGTGGAGGGTGTCCAGGTTGTTGGCATCTTGTACAAAGAATTGGGCAAAACCCACAAACACAGCAAGGAAAGAACGAAGCAACAAAAGCAGAGATTTATTGAAAACGAAAGTACACTCCACAAGATGGGATCAGACCCGAGCATAGGGACTCAAGAGCCTGGTTACAGAATTTTCTGGGGTTTAAATGCCCTCTAGAGGTTTCCCATTGGCCACTTGCTGTACACCCATGCAAATGAAGTAGTGGCCTGCAATCTACTGTAACTACAAAGTGAAGTTACAAAGGTTACACACTATGCAAACGTCTGATTGGTTGTGGAAAGCAACCAGTCAGCGGCTAAAGTGAAGTTACAAAGTTACACTTCTATGTAAACAAAGAGCCTGCAATCAGTCTGGTTGTAGAAAATGGGAAGGCGCGGAGGGTTTGCCTCTGGTCCTTTTGTTACTTTGTTGTGGAAAGTTGGGGTTTTCCTTTTGGTTTCGTTCTAGGAAGTCAACATGAATTGGCCGTAGGTTCCCTGCTTCTAGACCCCATTCTCCTGCCTCAACAGGGTCTTCCTATGTTGGCTAGGTTGGTCTTGAACTCTTGGCCTCAAGCAGTCCTCCTGTCTCGTCCTCCATAAGTGCTAGAATTACAGGCATAAGCCCCCACGCCTGCAGAGGAGACTTTATTTCTCATAAGGGGTTATAGCCTGCAGGGTGGCTATCCTGTAGGCTGGGAAGAGCCTCCATCAAAGACCAGAGACAGGCCCTCTGGGGGAAAAAGGGGTAAGTCAGAAATTTAAGTTGAACATGTTGACCAAATGTACATATTCAACAGGTTATCAGAGGAGATGTGAGTATTCATGAAGGGAGTCCTGACACATGCATAGTGAAACATGCATGTAACATACAACCCATGTTCATTGGGGTGGAAAATAACATTTGAATGTATTACAATTAGCCCCTATAGGTCAAAAGTTCTTTTTAGGACACAAAAGCATTCAAGTGTGCACCCTCTGTAAACTGGCTAGGACTAGTTCGTGATTGAATTGGTGGTGTCTCATCTAGAGAAAGTTACTGACATCAGTGTCTTGTACAATCAAAGGTGTAATTATGGCTGGGCAGTTAGTCTGTGCCTTATCTGCGTGCGCTGCAAATTGTTTTAATATTGCTTATCCTGAGACCAGTGCTTATTTAGATGGTAGAGAAAAAGAAAAATTCTGTGGCTGTTAGAACAGAATTTATTCTTTAAGCATAGAGGTGAGTGATTCGACCCTTGCTTGGTGTAAGGAACATGGCTGTGCTTTGATCAAGCATAGGCCAAGGTGGGATGTTTTCATCCTGCGTGACTCAGCGAGTTTAGAGCGCAGGCGTATAACTCCACTTGTTATCACATCCGTGGAGCCATAACATGGGAAGCCCATCCTTTGGCATTAAGCCACTATTGTCTGTAAAAGGTATAATTGCCCTGCCGACACTGTACAGGTGCTGGCACCCAGAGAAAGAGAGAGAGCCAGAGCTGTCCATCTTTGCAGATGGACAGAGGGGAGCCAGGACACAGCTTGGCTCACTGGTGCCTAGAGAGTTAAGCTGCCAACCTTGAAGGCAAGGGAGAGCTGGCTGCGCAGCTGTGTGTGTGGGAGCTACCAGACTAAGCAGCCGAGACAGGGCGGACAGTGTGAGAAAGCTGTTGATGAAAGCTGCTGCTGAATAAAACCATATTCACCTGCCTACAGCCCCATGACTGTTCTTTCTGCTCATCTACCCACTCCCTTTGGACCTCAGCATGGGCTGGAACCTGACCCCAAGCATGACATTTGGCATAGTTGTGAGCCTGACACCTGGCGTGGCCGTAGGTCTTATTTATAGTTTGATATCTTATTGTCACAGAATCTGTTGTCTTATGATCTCTATTTTAGCGTTAATGCTCATCAGCTGTGTCTAAACCACAAAATGAAAGGCGTTAACGAGGCATGTCTGTCCGCCCATCCTGTCATGGCTGGGAACTCAATTTTTAAGGTTTTTCAGGGGTCCCTTTGGCCAAGAGAGAGCTCATTTAATTTGTGGGGAGCACTTAGGATTTTATTTTTAGTTTACACTCTGAAGCTCCTGCTCACATCCAATTGTATGAAAACAGGATTTTCATGTATTTCGTCTAGTAATTTTTTTTAATTTTTTTTTTTTTTTTTGCAGCAGAAGGCTCCTCTGGTTCTCCATCAAGGCCAGAAGCATAATTTGATGACAGCATTTTTTTTTTTTTTGAGACAAAGTCTTGCTCTGTCACCCAGGCTGGAGGGCAGTGGTATGACCTTGGCTCACTGCAACCCCCACCTCCCAGGTTCAAGTGATTCTCCTGCCTCAGCCTCCTGAGTAGCTGGGATTACAGGTGTACGCTGCCACTCCCAGCTAATTTTTTGTATTTTAGTAGAGATGGGGTTTCACCTTGTTGCCCAGGCTGGTCTTGAACTCCTGAGCTCAGGCAATCCACCCACCTTGGCTTCCCAAAGTGCTAGGATTACAGGTGTGAGCCACCGTGCTCAGCCGATGACAGCATTCTTTTCGATCATTTTGTTTTCTGCTGTTCAGACACTGCTGATGGCTTGTAGTTTCCCGTGATACTAATGAGACAGGCTAGTTTATTAGTGTTTTGTTCTCTTTTTTCCATCTCCTCCCCATGCCCATTCTGAGCAGATAGCTGTACTCTTCGCATGTCCTTGCTTCAAGAAACTGGTTGAAGACCACCCTTCGTTCAGCCTTGTGTGAGTCTGAACCTGTTGAAGAGACTTTGCCACAAGTTTAGTGGTGGGGAAGGGGGAAAAGGAGTGCTTTTGAGGTCTGGGAAGGAGAAGAAGATATTTTAGAACCGACTGTCACACCTCGTGCCTCCCAGCAGGGCCTCGAGGGTGTGGTGAGACACCAGGACCACACAGCCTTGGGACCAAAGCTGTGCCTGATGTGATACAGGTCTCCATAAAGGTTTGCCAAAGAAGCAAGTTAGTGCTTACAATTTCCCATAACTGTCACTAAGATTACGTGTGCCTAAATAACTTGCCCATCGCTTAAGAGAGAAACCCCATAAATGTCCTTTGATCCATTTATGCCCCAAGACTGTTGTCATTGTCATTGTCATTATTGTCATGTTCTCAAATATTTTTGCCTGGAGAGTTTTCCTGTCTGAGGACTTTTCACATGTGGAAGAATTACTTCTCATTCTTCCTGTTGAAATTACTCTCAAATCTTTTCTGACAGAGTTGCAAACACACTGACAGTTCCCGAATGATCTGATACAGGATCCTTAATAGGCGTGGAAGTGTTCGCCAGACAGAGAGGTCCTGCCCTTGCCGATCTGAGCTGGTTCTGTGTTAGAGACTCCGTGGGCATCTGTTTGACAGGATCTGCCAGGAGCTGAAGAATAACTTTCCTGATCTGGAAGAGCAAATCTCAGATATTTTGCACATTTGCAGGTATTTTAAAACAGTTTCTGTAAGATGCCAACATTACCTTTCCAGTATTTTGAAGTTCTCCAGTGTTTACTGAGAAGAGCTCAGTTGTGTTTATACCGAATTTCAGGTGGGTTTCTTGACCGCGCCTCTCACTTCATCACCAGCTTTGCTCTGGGCCCCTAACTGTACTCCCCCTGAGGGTCCCGCAGATTCGGGTGACTGGTGCCCTTCAGGTTTCATTTGTGAGGACCTATTCTTCTTCCTGGGACTTTGGCTTGTGTCTTTCTTCTGCTAAACCAAATTTGCCACTTCGTCTAAGATTCTGTTCCAAACTCTCTCTTCCCAGGAACGTTTCCTGAAAACCTGACTCCCTATGCTGATTTTTCCTGATGAGCCTTCCCTATGCCCTTGGTAAAATGAAGTTTGACAAACACAACTCTATGTCTATGAACACTTGAATTCATATAACTTTTCTCTTCTCTTGAATTATTTGCTTAATCCCCCAGGAGTGAATTTACTGGATGAAAGCATTTTGATTTTTTTTTTTTTTTTTTTTGTAAGATAAGGTCTTATTCTGTCACCCAGGCTGGAGTGCAGTGGCACAATCATAACTCACTACAGCCTTGACCTCCGACCTCAAGCAGTCCTCCCACCTCAGCCTCCCGAGTAGCTGGGACTACAGGCCCACACCACTACACCCAGCTTATTTTTGTATTTTTTTTTTTTATAGAGACAGGGTTTCCCCATATTGCCCAGGCTGGTCTTGAACTTCTGGACTCAAGTGATCTGCCTGACGCAGCCTCCCCAAGTGCTGGGATTACAGGCATGAGCCACCCTGCCTGGTCGCATTTAGACATTTTTATGGGTGATTGAATTCATTCATTCAAAAAGTATTTGTTGAGCATCTGTAGGATGCCAAGACTGTGCTGGTAGCTAGGGTGTGACAGTGACTCACAGTGACCTCTTATCCTTCCTAGAACCTACCCCTAGGAGTGGGAGAAGACCACAACCAAAGAAGCAAATGGAGACACAGAATATCAGATGAACGGCAGCTACACAGGAAAATAAAGCAGTGCAGCAGATTGGAGGTGCTTGTGGTAAGAGGAGGCAGGGAGTTGCTTTTTACATGGGGAGATCAGGGAAGGCCTCAGTGAGGAGGTGATATTTGAATAGAGAGACCTGGGAGAGGAAAGAGAGTGAACCCTGTTGATATATAAGGGTGGAATGACTCTGACAGAGCAGTTAGTGCAAAGGTCTTGTGGCAGAAAACACCCTTTTGGACTTCCGTTGTGAATGTCTTGGGACACTTGATGGTGTCCCACAGGTCTCTGAGGCTTTGTTTGTTTATTTATTTATTTAGAGACAGGGTCTTGCTCTGTTGCCCAGGCTGGAGTGCAGTGGTGCAATCATGGTTCACTGCAGCCTTAAACTCTTGGGATCAAGTGATCCTCCCACCTCAGCCTCCTGAGTAGCTGGGACCACAGTTGCACACCACCATGCTCAGCTAATTTCTAATTTTTTGTAGAGATGAGGTCTTGTTTTGTTGTCTAGGCTAGTCTCAAACTCTTGGAGTCAAGCAATCCTCTCTCCTTGGTCTCCTAAAGCGCTGGGATTAAAGGTATGAGCCACTGGCCAATAAATCATTTTAAAAAATCATTTTTTCCCTTTCTGTTATGGACTGAATGTTTGTGACCCAACCCCCAAATTCATATGTTGAAACCCCAATCCCTAATGTGGTGGCATTTGGAGGCATGGTCTTTGGGAGGTAATTGGGTTTGAATGAATCTTGAGGTGGAGCCGGTAAAGGGACTGGTGCTTTTATAAGGAGATGAAGGGAACAGAGCTCTCTTTGTCATGTGAGGATATGTCAAGGAAGCAGCTGTCTGCAAGCTTGGGACCAAAGCTAAGAAAAGACTATGCTGCCACTCTGATCTCAGACTTTGAGCCTCGAGAACTGTGAGAAATACAGAGTTATTGTTGAAGCCACCCTGTCTGTGGCATTCTGTTATAGCAGCTGGAACTGACTAAGACAGGTTCCCTTCTTCAACCTGGATAATCTCAGTGGACCTACCTTCAAATCTGCTGTTGAGCCACTGGTGAATTTTTCATTTTGGTTACTATACTTTTCAGCTCCAGAATTTATAGATATATATTTTGACAATTTCTTAATTTCTGTCTCTTTATTCGTGTTCTGCATTTGGTGAGACATGGGTCTCGTACTTTCCTTTATTTCTTTGGACTGGGCTTTCTTTAATTCTTTGAACGTAGAGTTGTCCTTTGATATCTGCGGGGGATTGGTTCCAGGACCCCTGGGGATACCAAAATCTGTAGATGCTCAAAGTCCGATAGTTGACCCTCCGTATCTGTGAATTCAACCGATTGTGGATTGAAAATTGCAATGCAGGAATGTGGATAAGAGGACTGACCATACGTTATTTGTAATAGCTGACTTGACATCTTTATATAGTCAGTTCAACATGTGGGCCTCCTCAGGGACAGTTTCTGTCTGTCTTTTTTCCCCCCATGTATGGGCTATATGTCGCGTATCTTTTTATGTCTCCTCGTTTTTGCTGTTGAAAACTGGATATATGACATAACATAATGTGGTTACTCTGGAAATCACATCTCCCCAGGCTTTGTTGTTTCTGCTGTTTATTAAATAACTTCCCTGGATAAAGGGTGTAAAGTCTATGTTCTTTGTCACAGATGACTACGAGGAGTTTCTGGGAACTTCCAGACAGGTTAGACAATAACAATCTCTAAGAGTAGGACTTTCGGGGAGTTTCACTCCCTGGCTCCCCTGTCCAGCGGCCGCCAGCTTTCTGCATTTACAGCTACCGTGGAGCTGGGAAGAAGGAGATGGCAACAGGGCAAGTTAAAATGCTGCACAGCTCACAGTTCTCTCTGAGATTCAGTCATTTTTCTTGAATAAATCTCCAGGAACTGTTGCAAGCCTTTAGTTAATTTCCACAGTTCTGAAAAGTTGATTTAGACAATTTCCCATCATTTTCAGCCACAGCCAATTTCACCATTCCCCTGAAACTTGCATTTATTTTGCTTATATCCAGATTTGCAAAACTCCTTGCTCACTGTTCACTAGATCCCGTTTTTTTGTTTGTTTGTTTGTTTGTTTTTTTAGACAGAGTCTCGCTCTGTTGCCCAGTCTGGAGAGCAATGGCACGATCTTGGCTCAGTGCAACCTCTGCCCCTTGGGTTCAAGTGATTCTCCTGCTTCAGCCTCCCGAGTAGCTGGGATTACAGGCACCCACCACCAGGCCCGGCTAATTTTTTTTTGTGTGTGTGTATTTTTAGTAGAGATGAGGTTTCACCATGTTGGTCAGGATGGTCTTGAATTCCTGACCTCGTGATCCGCCTGCCTCGGCCTCCTAAAGTGCTGGGATTACAGGTGTGAGCCACCACGCCCCGCCAAATCCCGTCTTAATTCAACCTACCTGCACGCTTTCAGACCCCTCTTGGTCTTTGCCCCTCTGTGGTAACTATTGCATTTTTAGAACACTGGACTTAATTCCCAAGCCCTTCTTCACATCCAGGCATTCTAGGACAGGAAGAAACTGCTGTCTGATTCTATAATTATCACACTTTCCATGGCTGAGTGAAGTTTTGACGGAACTTTCTATTCAAATGTTATACACTTGTTAAAGCAAACTAAATATGGCTTGAGAAGGACTCCGTACTTCTGTATTTTAGTCCTTGTGGATGAACTGCAAACTAACTTAATAGGTAGACAAGATTGAGACCCTAATTTCAGAGTATGCACCTGTAACAATAGCTGAGTCTTGGCCAATCCCAGCAGCTGTACTTCAACCACTCAAACACTGCTGAGTGTTCACACTGTGTTCAAATAAGGCCAACACCGAGCCATAACCAATCCAGCTGTTTCTGTACCTCACCTCTGATTTCTGTACATTGCTTTACTCTTTTTGTTTATAAATGTGCTCTGACTACGAGGCACCCTTGGAGTCTTTATGAATCTGCTGTGATTCTGGGGGCTGCTGGATTCGCAAATCATTCGTTGCTCAATTAAACTCCTTTAAACTTAATTCAGCTGAAGTATTTCTCTTAACACACTTTATATCTAAACTTTCCAGTTTCTTGATGCACCTTTTAAAAATTGAAGAACAGGCTGGGTGCAGTGGCTCACGCCTGTAGTTCCAGCACTTTGGGAGGCCGAGGTGGGTGGATCATGAGGTCAAAAGATTGAGACCATCCTGGCCAACATGATGAAACCCCATGTAGTAGGGTCTTTAGTAGAGATGTCTCTACTAAAAATACAAAAATTAGCTGGGCATGGTGGCATGTGCCTGCATTCCCAGTTACTCAGGAGGCTGAGGCAGGAGAATCGCTTGAACCCAGGAGGCAGAGGTTGCAGTGAGCCAAGATCGTGTCACTGCACTCCAGCCTCCCGACAGAGTGAGTCGACTCTGTCTCAAAAATAAATAAATAAAATAAATAAATAAATATATAAATTGAAGAACAGATGTAGGGAGCTAACACTTCACTGGGGTGTATGTGAAAATCCCAGAGAGGCCAGAGCAAGAGCTCAAGGGATTGAGGAGGGAAGGAAGGAAACTCATGGAAGGGGATGAGTTACTGATCTGGTCCCAGCTTCTCTAGGATGGCCAACTGGTTGCTGCTGGGGAGGCTGCTTGGCCATGCTGCTTGTCAGAATGCCCCGCAGGAGGGAGAGTGGGAAGGATGCATCCAATGGAAACCCCCATCTGTCTCCTCTCATCAAAATTCCCTTCTCAGGGGGAATTTTCATTAACTCTCCACAGCTCTGGGTCCCCCTCCCTACCCAGGAAGCCTGAGGGGTTAGGCCCTTTCTCAGGATACCCCTTCTCTGGGCAGCCTGGCTGCGTTCTCTCTCTCTTTTTTTAAAAAAGTTCACTTTCTGGCCAGGTGTCCTGGCTCATGCCTATAATCCCAGCACTTTGGGAGGCTGAGGCAGGAGGATTGCTTGGGCCCAGGAGTTCAAGAGTAACCTGGGCAACACAGAGAGACCCCATCTCTACAAAAAATTAAAAAAAAATTTTTCTTTCAGGATGGGCCCTGTAGAGTGCATTTCTCACAGGGAGCATGTGTTTTGGGTGCTGTCTTTCCATAGGGCCCTTCTGACTGGTGGGTGAACCTCTGTGACTTTCTGCTTCTGAGTGGTCTTGGTGGGACTTCCCCCACTTGGGAAGGCTGTTCCTTTCTTTCATGTAACTGAAGCCGGGATCTTGGGGTAGAAAGAGTCAAGGGCCATGGAAGCAGCCCTGGTGAGGCTGGGCTGCGAGAGGGGTGACATCTGCTGTGTTTCCCCCATTGCTTACACCTCAAACCCGTGGTTACTGTGTTTTGGTCAGTTCTGTCTCTGGCTGGCCTCACAGAGCCTGCATGTCTAGAGCATGCCCTTGGACTCTTTCCTGGGAGAAGAATGGCCACATCAGGACAGACACCTGCCTGTCTACTAAGAAACACGTCCCCATGGCCCTGAGTGAGTCCCTCTTGCCTCACCTGTGTCATATCCTGCATTTCTGGCCCTGCCTCCTTCTTAGCTCAGCTCTGCAAAGAACCTTAGAGAACATTTGGAACAGTGGTTCTCAAACTTTAGCAAGCTTCAGATTTCTCTGGAGGACTCATTACAGATGGCTGGGTCACATCCCCAGGTGCTCGAAGTGCCTGATCTAGTTGCCTGTGATGAGGCCTGGGAATTTGCATTTCTAACAAGTTCCCAGGTGCTGCTGGCTCAAGGACCCCACTTGGAGAACCAGAGCGCTAAGGGTCCTCGGTGGCCCAGCAGGACCCCTGCAGATGCCTATGTCAGATCAGTGTTCAGTGCTCAGTGGCTAGGGGTGCAGACTGGAGCTGGCCTCTCTGGGCTCAAATTCTGACCAGGGGCAAGTGACTGAAACTGTCCACTCAGTGTCTCCGCCTGCAGTAGGGATAGTGATGAGGTTCTGGGGGTGAGAGTAAGAGAGTGTCTGGAAAGCACTGAGAGCAGGCCCAGCTCATTATTTGGGCCACATCGATGCAGCCTGTTGTCATTCTTGTTTTGCTCACAGGGAAAGAGAAATTTAGGGGGTGAAAATTAGGCCCAAGCTGGCCAGAAGCCCATTGGAGCCTAGAATCCTTGTCTTCTCACTCTGGTGGCATTACCTTTCCACTCTCCAGGCCACTCCTTTTGGTCTCTTGGTCACGTAGCTGCTTTCATCAGCCCCTGAGGAAATGTGGGATCCATCCGGAAGAACATGGAAGATGTCTGTAGATGCCACCCCAGGCTTCACCCAGTGCTTTCACTGGGAAGAAAGAACACAGGGTGGGAGATTGTCGCCAGCTCTTGCATTTCCCACCCGCATCTCTCAGGGCCTTTGTTTCCTTGTGTGAGGATAACAGTGATGCCTGCCTCTGAAGTTTGTGGAAGGATTACATTTGACGAAATATGATCAAGCCCCTAGCAAAGCGTAAGGCACAGAGTCTGCCCTCTGTAAAGCCTCGTCACCACGGCTGACACAGGCATCCTCCGGTCTCCTAGGATCAGGCCAGGTTTCCTTATCTCTGCAAGAAGTCTTCTGGTGCATGGGCCCAGCTGTCAAAACAGATGGTTTTGCTGTTTTCTTCATTCATGCAAACTATTAAAAATAAATCCAGGAGTGACCGCATGGCGGCATGACAGCTCTGCGGTTCTGCCAGGGGCTGGGCGTCCCCAGGTGTCCCCGCCTCATGACATCTCCCCGCCCCCCCGTTACCCTTTGATCCCCGTCTACACAGCACAACTCACATTTTCTCTATTATTTTATACCATTCCCGTTAGTTTTAATCTTGTGGTCCTACATTTGTATTTACATTTTTTTTCTGATTATTGGACACCATTTTGCCCAAAGCCCTGCCCTCTGGCTTTCATGAGTAACAGTGAAACCAGATCAAAAAACTTGAGAAATTTGAAAAAATTCTTCCCTTTGAACCACACTTTTAGAGAAAAAAGACAAAGCATAAGATTTAAAAAAAAGCTAATAAAAATTAAGAGACATTGTTAGTTTATTTGAAGACCTTTGAGGGCCTGTCTTCACACCACCTCCACCTCACTATCACCAGGAACTGTGACTGATGTCATTGAAACAGGGCCAGGACTTTGTAGGCAGGTGTATTTAGGTTTGTGGGGTCCAAAACATATGATTCTGGGGGCCCACTTTAATAATAGGAAATTATGAATACGGAGTTAGGTATAAAAGTGACTATCTATTTAGAAGAGACACCAATCACCATCAATTATAAATTTAATAACACACACATAAAAGGATCCAAAAAAGTAACCTAGTATTTTATTCATATTAACTAACTATATTTTTCTGGGGGGCGGGGGCACCTATTCTTTGTTCTCCTCTTCATTTGATGAAATTTTTAAAATTTTCTAAAAAAGAGAATGGATTGGTAATCTGGTCTTTCCTCTGGCATCTGAGATCAACATTTATTGATTATCGACAGGTGAGGCATTATTTATTTATTTATTTTAGCCTCACAGCTCATTATTGGTAATGATGTCATGCAAAGTTTTAGAATTGTTGTTAAAATTGGGAAGACCTCTATCAAGTTTCTTTCACACATGGGCTTTAAGAGTTCAAGGCATTTCACGTTTTCTTGACTATGCTTAAGTAGTCTTTGAACCAACATTTCCTCATTATCCAGATGGTCACAAATGCCTATATTATGAGTTTTTCATGATGAGTGTCAGTATTCAGTGCCACAAAAGCAAGAAATTGGAATCTTATTTCAATGTGTTCCTATGATTCACTTTTTTTTTTTTTTTTTCAGACAGGGTCTTGTGCTGTTGCCCAGGCTGGAGTACAGTGGTGTGAACATGGCTCACCGTAGCTTCAGCTACCCAGGCTCAAGCAATCCTCCCACCTCAGCCTCCCGTGTAGCTGGGACTACAGGTGCGTACCACCACACCCAGCTACTTTTTTGATTTTTTGCAGGGACAGGGGTCTCCCTATGTTGCCCAGGCTGGTCTCAAACTCCTGGGCTCAGCAATCCTCCTGCCTTGGCCTCCTAAAGTGCTGGGATTACAGGAGTGAGCCACTGCACCTAGCCCACTTCTTATTATTAATTGGATATCAAATCATTCAAGAAACTATTTATTATTTCTATTAGAAATTTATCTTCCTATTAATGATTTACTGCTTTTGGTGTAAAGTTTTTTGTTATTAAAGTTCCTTTTTCAATATAGAAATAATTTCTGTTGTTTCATTATTCATCATTCTAGCTTTTAAAATATTCTATTTTTTCTTTTAACCCTTTAACAAATTTTAAAGTGTCAGAAAGTTACTTTTTGTGCATGTCTACATAAAGAGTCTATAATTTCTCCCTTGTTTTATTGAAACATTCCAAAACATCTTTTCAAATCACAGTTAAATTAACATATTCAAGCTTCATCAACATTTTGAGTAAAATTTTGGCATTCCTGTTGTGTTTGGGTTTCTCTCTCGCTCTGTCATGCAGGCTGGAGTGCAGTGGTGCAGTCATACTTTACTGCAGCTTTGAAATCCTGGGCTCAAGTGATTGCCTTTCTTCCTCAGCCTCCTGAGTAGGTGAGATCACAGGCATGTGCCACTCTACCTGGCTATTTTTTTTTTTTTTGGTAGAGATAGGCACTTGCTATGTTGCCCAGGCTGGTCTTGAACTCTTGGCTTCAAGTGGTCTTCCTACCTTGGCCCCCAAAAATGCTGAGATTACAGGCACCCATCACCACACCTGGCCCTCTCTTGAATCTGTAAAAACATATACTAGAATCCTCATAATACTATTATAACCATGTTTCAAAGGTTGGAGAGGTTTATAAGGACATCTCTGTAATTAGACCCATCAAAGAAAAATCCAGTTGATATGTGTGCTTAAAATACTCCATCAGTGAACCTGAACTGCCCCCCCTGCCACATATAACTATTGCAGAATATCAGGGTAGTTAAAACTTTAGGTCCTGTGTAGGAAGATACTTTTCCTGTGAGTTAAAGAAATGAGATGCTCAATGCCCATATATTGTGATATTTGTGTCACCAAGCTGGGTGAATTGGAAGATTGTGTAGGAAGAGTATTCCTAGAGGTCATTTTTATGCTAGACTAGCGAGTGATAAGTTCATGTGGAAGTAATTGTGAAGCACATACATTTATCCTGTTAAACCCAAACTAAACTTAATCCCACCCCTGAGCCAGAACACAAAAATCACTGCAGCCACTCCAGTTCCACCAGTCATGAGGGGAAGTGTGATAGAGGGAAACTGAAGTGGGTGGAGACAGTGGTCTAATTCTTGAATCTGTGTATTGATGTCATTCATCAGTTTTGGGAAAAAATTTCAGCTGGCATCACTGCAAATATTTATTCTGACCTATTTTGTCTCTCTTCTTCTGGGACTTCAATTACATGTGTATTAGACCATTTGATATTACCTTACATTTCTCTCACACTCTGCTTTTTAAAAAATACTTTTTTATTTCTATGCTTCAATTTAGAGAATTTCTACTGAGAATTTCAAGTTTACCAAAGCTTTATTTTGTTCATTCTGCTATTAAGCCCACTCACCGAATTCTCTACCTTGGTATTGTATTTTTTAGTTCTACAATTTCCATTTGGTTCTTTTTTGGGGTTTTCATTTCTTTGCTAAAATGCTTTATATTTTCACCCATTTTGCCCATATTTCCCTCTAAAAATGTCACCATATATATTAATTAGTTTAAAATCTTTATTTGCTAATGCGAGCTCTGGGTCATCTGTGGGCCTGTTTCTATTGACTGCTTTTTCTTTTGATTATGGGTCCTACTGCCCAGTTTATATGCATGGCTTGTAGTTTTTTTAGTTTTTTTTTTTTTTTTTTGAGGGAGTCTCACTGTCACCAGGCTGGAGTGCAGTGGCACAATCTCAGCTCACTGCAACCTCTGCCTGCCAGGTTCAAGTGATTCTCCTGCCTCAGCCTCCCGAGTAGCTGGGACTATAGGCGCGGCCCACAATGCCCAGCTAATTTTTGTGTTTTTAATGGAGATAGGGTTTCACTGTGATGGCCAGGATGGTCTTGATCTCTTGACCTTGTGATCCCCCTGCCTTGGCCTTCCAAAGTGCTGAGATTACAGGCATGAGCCACCATGCCCGACTGGCTTGTAGTTTTTTATTGAATGCTGCAGTTTATGTATACCATAGCAGTGGAGACTGAAAGAAGTACTAATTTTTCTAGGAAGTGTTTGCCCTTTTGTGTGTCAGGTATCTTGGATTAGGATCTGATCTCTTCAATCTAATAATCAGTTGAGCTAAATTAGAGTTGAGGTTGCCACTCCAGTTGATTTAGTACACCTCTGGTTTCAAATATCTTGAGTGTGAAATCACTCTCTCTCCAGCAAGGCTATGAAATCTAAGCACCATGACACCACAACATTTCTCTCTGCTTTTCTGTGTCATCTCCTGACTTCTTGGACACCATTTATTCAATAAATTTCTATGGGAGAGAGTTGGAAGACAGACAGAGATGTCCAATGTTGTATTTTGGGATTCCTCCAGGTTCAAGTCTAACACTAGCTGTGAAATTTCCAGTTAGTTTCTCTTTATTCCCCCAAATTTTATTTGCCTGTAGCAGACTTGATTTTCTGTCCATCTACGACCCCATGCTTGACAACTTACCACAGGAATGGAAGGGACCAGTTTGCTCACCTGACATGGGCTCATCCATTTCTGGAATTTAGTTTATTTGGATTTTGAATCTATAGGTTTTAAATAGTTTTAAAGAAAAAGACAATTTAATAGCTTACCAGTGCTTTATCTTTGCTCTGCTGGAGTGGTGGTCTTTTGTGATCTTTTACATCCTAACCAGAAGTTGAAACACTTAATATCTTTTTAATTTTGTAAAATCTCCTTTTTTTTCATTTTTATATTTTACATTTCTTTTAAGGCATTATTTGTTTTGTTTATTGGCTCTGATGTCCCTTCTAATTTAGTTTTTATTTCTGAAAAATTTTCTTTATACTTCTAATTCTGTTTTGTGTTCTGTCATGTTCATCTGTCTTTCAAATCTTATATTTCTAAATGTTTCTAATTATGATTTAAATGATACTTTAAGATACTTTAATGACATCTATTATTTTCCTAGTTATTTTTACCTCATTTCAAATATTAGGTTACATTTTCATCTTCATTGAATGTATACCTCTCTGTTGTATTTTCATTGTCTGTAGGGCCAATATTATTGTTGTTATTAATATGTTATTATTCTGCTTTCTCTTATCATAACTTTATATTAGATTTGGCTATCATCCATTTTATTGCTTTTTTTAAAGTGAAACAAGTTTTTCTTTGTTCATAGGATGAGGCATAGGTCAAGATAGGTTTTCAAACTTCATGGGTCTACATTCCCTCTTCTGTTGTTTTTGCAAAATGATTTCAAAAATACTGCCTTGTGTTTTCTGAGATCTGACATTCTGATCCCATTCCCCATTTTCTTCTGAGTCATTTCTCTTATCTGGACATTTTGTTTGCTAGCTTTGAAGACTTATAGACTGCTTCACTGTGGTCAGAATAGTATTGTGGTCTCCTTTACCCACCCAGGAACTGAACCCGGTAGAGTCATCTCCCAGCCTGCCACTCTTGAATTGGAGCTCTGTGCTTTCAGGTGAACACTGGTCAGCAGTGTTGTGTTTTCCTGTCCTCTGGAACTGTTGGAATCCCAGTTGACTTCCCTAACTTGCCAGTTGTTTCCCTTTACACAGATCCTCATACCACGTGGGTCCTGTAGCTGTTGGTGATTTGTGCCACACACTCTTACTGTGAGATTTTTTGGGATTCCTGGTCATTGATTTTGTTGTAGAAGTACAAAGTCTTTGATTCTTTGCTAGTTATTCAGTCTGTTTTTATAGGGAAATTTGAGGAGATTAAACTATTATACCCTATAATCTCCCCAGAATCCTTGTCATAATTATGTTCAAAAGACTATAAAAGAAAAAAATAGTTTACTAATTATCCACCTCTGGTGCCAGTCAACTGAGATATTTCTGGAAAGGATGGTTCTCTCCCAGTTTGGTGGCTAGACAAGGTCATACACACCATCTATGGCTGTTTGCAAAGACCCCCCAAAAGCCTGATCTGGTTCCTTGACACCTTGAATTTTCTCTGTCAAGGGCTGAACTGTGTCCCGTAAAAGTCATCTGTTGAAGTCCTAACCCCCAGTACCTCAGAATGTGACTGAATTTGGAGATAGGACTTTAAAGGAGGTGACTGAGGTTAAATGAGGTCACAGGAATGGGTTCTAATTTAAACTGACTGGCATCTTTGTAAGGAGAGGAGGTTAGGACACAAACAGACACAAAAGGAAGACCCTGTGTAGACTCAGGAGAAGACGCCATCTGCAAGCCAAGGAGAGGGGCTTCAGAATGAACCCCCCACTACAGACACCTTGATCTTGGACTTCCAGCCTCCAGAACTGTGAGAAAATAAATGTCTGGGCTGGGTGCAGTGGCTCATGCCTGTAATCCCAGCACTTTGGGAGGCTGAGGTGGGCAGATCATGAAGTCAAGAGATCAAGACCATCCTGGCTAACATGGTGAAACCCAGTCTCTACTAAAAATACAAAAATTAGCTGGGCATGGTGGCGGGCGCCTGTAGTCCCAGCTACTAGGGAGGCTGAGGCAGGAGAATGGCTTGAACCCGGGAGGTGGAGCTTGCAGTGAGCTGAGATTGTGCCACTGCACTCCAGCCTGGGTGACAGAGCGAGACTCCGAGACTCCGTCTCAAAAAAAAACAAAAACAAAAAACACATTTTGTGGAAAGAAGAAGAAAGAATAAGGTAGAGTGATTTTTATTTTATTTTTTCTGTTATTTTGGCACAGGCATGACCAAAACCAGGAAGTGATTGGTCTTTTATCTGTTTTCTTATCTGTTTCTATTATGGCTGTACCTAAAAGTGTTTAAATTATATTGAATATTTTCTTGCTGTCTCTCTGTGTGTCTCTTTCAGAGTTTTACTCCAAAGGTTTTCTGGAGAGGGCGCGTGGTGGAAACCAGACTTTGTTGGCAGAAAGAGATGGTTCAAACCTTTTGTCTGCTGCTTGCTCGCTGGATTGGGCAAGGCATCTGACATGTTTGAGTCACTGCTTCCTCTTTTGTAACTGGGAAATGATGCCCTCTCAGTGGATAGACATGAGCATTACATGAGATAAAGCTGTAATTTGCTTCCTGGCCCATAACAGACCCCAAATAAATGCTATTTTCCATTTATTCTCTTCCTTCTCCCAACCCATAGTTAGCCAGAAAAAAACCAGTTATGAACCAAAGAAAATTCCAGTTCACTGAATCCCTGTTTACATTTATGTAAATTAGAAGCATAAATGTAAATTACATTTATGTGCACTGCACTCCCAAATCAGTGTCCTCAGCAGGAGTTCAAAGAGGTGCTGCTTCCAGACTCAGGAAGTGCACCACTAGGCCGGTCCATGGACAGTCTTCTGAGCATGGGCCCCTCTCAGAAACAGAGGCTGTTTCAAGAATTCTATAGACATTGCATTTATTGGGCAACTGGCAAGCTGATGTCCCACCTAGTGGTCAGTGGGAGGTAGCCCATTTCAGGAAGAGAAGAGAAGACCTTTCATAATACCTTCTGCTGGGCAGAGCCTGAAGAACTGTGTCAGCTCACCCCATTCTCTCCATTTACAGAGGCCTGGGCACGTACAGCACAAGCGTGAGGCATGACAGGCGCAGCGGGCAACGACCTCTGGCAATGAGGGTGGGGCTGGTGAGAGTCACTCTCCTGGAGAGAGAAAGAAAGTCATGAGATTAAGAGGCATACCTTTGAATGGTTTCCCTAAAATATAAAATATTTCAAATACACAGAAAAGTTTATAACACACAACACATTCCCCACCCAACTCTCTTGAGTGCTAACATTTTGTCACACTTGCTTTCTGTTTTATTAAGAAGCAAAACAATACACATGCCATCAAATCTCCTAGAATACCCTTCCACGACCCTTTCTCTTCCCTGTCTTTCACCCAGTGGTAACCATCAGCTCCAATTTTGTGTATACCTTTAATGGCATTCAAAAATTCCACTAACATCCCATGTGTGAATCCATTTTTTACATGTTTTCAAAATTTATTTTATTGATGACATGCTGTATTTTTTCTATTGCGAATAATGCAATGAACTTTCTTATGCCATTTTCCCTGTGGAACTTCTGCAAAAGTTTCTCTATTATTTTTTTACATGTGGAACTGCTGGATCAAAGAGCAAATGTTTTCTTTCCAGAGGTATTGTACCAAATTACCCTTCAAATCTCCAGAGGTAAGAAGACCTCGTGCTCTATATTTGCACTTATGTTGAGATTGTCAGTCTTCTAAATATTTTCCATTTGATGGTTATGAAATGACATTTCATACTGTTTTGATTCATAGTTTCTTATTTAGGAGCTATATTGAACATCTTTTTATGTTTCTTGGCCTTGTATTTTTTTTCTCTTCTGAATGGTCTGTTGATATCTTTTGCCTTTTATTTTTAGTTTTGAGACAGGGTCTCATTCTGTCATTCAGGCTGGAGTGCAGTGGTGGGATCACAGCTCACTGTAGCCTTTGTCTCCCAGGTTCAAGCAATCCTGCCTCCTCAGCCTCCTGAGTAGCTGGGACTACAGGTGCACACCACCATGCCTGGCTAATTTTTGTGTTTTTTGTAGAGACAGAGTTTTGCCATGTTGCCCAGGCTGGTCTCGAACTCCTGAGCTCAAGTGATCCTCCCACTGTGGGCCTCCCAAAGTGCCAGGCATGAGCCACTGTGCCTGGCCCCTTTTATTTTTTAGTCGGATTTTTTTTCCTTATTGATTCTCAGGGTTGCCTTGTATATTCCTGATAGGAATCCCCATTTTTGGTTATATGCTTTGCAAATATCTTCTCCCATCTGTACCTTATCTATTTTTTTTAAGTAAAAAGTTTAAAATGGAGTTATATACATTCATAAAAATGTACAAATCATCAATGTAGAGCTCAATGAATTGTTGCACCCATGTAACCACCCAGATCCAAGAATTGGAATACAACTTGCCCTAATTCCTGACCATTCTAGCAACTGCCACACTCCCAAGATAAGCACCGTGCAGATTTCTGAGTAACTTTGTGTTGTTTTGAGCTTTATACGATGAAGTCGCACACCATATACTCTTTGGTTTCTGCTTTTTTTTCACTTGATTGTAAAGTTGCAAGATTCATTTATAATGTTGCATGCAGCAGTCATTGTTTATTTCCCATTTCTATTTAGTATTTCAATGTATGCATCTACCTACTTTCATATGAATCCATTTGATTGTTAAAAATGTTTGGGTGGGATGGACGTGGTGGCTCATGCCTGTAATCCCAGCACTTTGGGAGGCCGAGGCAGGCAGATCATTTGAGGTCAGAAGTTCAAGACCAGCCTGGCCAATATGGTGAAACCCCGTCTCTACTAAAAATACAAAAATTAGCTGGGCATGGTGGCACATGCCTGTACTCCCAGCACTTTGGGAGGCTGAGGCAGGAGAATCGCTTGAACCCGGGAATCGGAGGTTGCAGTGAGCCGAGATGGTGCCGTCGCATTCCAGTCTGGGCGTCACAGCGAGACTCTGTCTCAACAACAAACAACAGCAACAACAACAAGTGTCTGGGTAATTTCCATGTTTGAACAATTATGAATAAAGCTGCTGTGAACATTCTGGTACATGCCTTTTGGTGTGCAGAGAGCGAAAGTGTGAGGTCATAGGGCCCACGCATCCAGCTTTTGTAAAGTCTGCCTGTAATGATGCTGCGAGTGCTGAAGACCCTCCCATTTTTGACCTGTCAGGAGGTTAGCTGCTACTGGGAGCTGCCTGGCCAAATGCTATCCTCTTAGCCCAGTGACAGTCCTGATTTAATGACTAGGAGATGTGGGGATAAAACAGCCCAGCCCCACAGGTTAATGCTGGACGTCTCTGAAGGACCATCCCAGCTTCAGAACTTCCTGAAGGATCACCTGAAGTCTCCATTTCAAAGTTGAATAGAAGCAGTGAGGACAAATACAATTGTCCCTTCTTACCAATGTAAGGGGGAAAGCAACCTTGTATTTCTGGAATCAACTCCATTGGTCATGATGTATTTTTTATATTTTCCTTGTTATTATTGGTAGTATTTTAAAAAAGATGTTTGGACCTAACTGCATGAGGGATATTGGACTACCATTTTCTTCTCTCATCTTCTCTTGTCATAAAATGAGTAGGGAAGAGTTTCCTCCTACTATATTTCTGAAAGAGATTGGTATTTTTATTTCTATTTGATAGACTTTACTGGTGGAACCATCTGGGATGAGTAATTTCTTTGTGAGAAAATTTTAAAATTACAAAATTCAATTTCTCACATATATATGTAGATGCGATTTCTCCTAGGTTTAGTAATTTGTGTCTCACAAGGAATTGGTTCATTTCATCTAAATTGTCACATTTATTGGCATAAAGTTGTTTATAATATAACTTTATTAATTTTTTACTATTTGTAGGTACTATAGTAATGAGCCCTCTTTATTCCTGATATTGATAATCTGTGTGTTGTCTCTTCAGTTTTTTTTTTCTTAATCAGTCTGTTTAGAAGGTTATCAATCAACAGCTTTTGATTTCCTGGAAGTTTTCCTATTATTTGTCCACTTTCAATTTCACTGATTTCAGCTCTTTACTGTTTCCTTCATTCTTTTGATTTTGATATTATATTACTCCTCTTTTTTCTTCTGATTTTTTTAGGTCGATACTTAGATAACTGATGCTAGACTCTTCCTGTTTTTCAATAAAGCATACATTTCTGACTACATGGCAGCATCCCACATATTTGATATATTATATTTTCATTCACTCACATTGAAATATTTCTGATTTCCTTGGTGATCTCTTCTTTGACCAATGAATTACTTAGAAATGTACTACTTAATTTCCAAACATTTGTGGATTTTCTAGATATCTCTTTTAGTGGCTTGTATTTTAACTTCATTGTATTTAGAGTACATACTTGGTATGATGTAAATCCTTTAAAATTTATTGAAACTGTTTCTGACACTGGATATGGTCTATAGTGAATGTTCTGTGTACACTTTTTACAAGATCTCTCTTAAATAAAATGCAAAGCTGTAAAATTTCTAGAAGAAAATTTGCATAACCTTAGGTCTATTGATGAGGTTTTACATATACAACACTAAATGCATGATCCATTTAAAAAGTTTATAAGTTATTTACAAGATCTCTCTTAATTTATATAAATATACATTGAAATCAGTGCTGCCTGCATCACTGACTTTTATTTTTTATTTTTATCTGTAATTTTTTTTTTTGAGGCTGGGGTCATTGGCACGATCTCTGCTCACTGCAACCTCCGCCTCCTGGGTTCAAGCGATTCTCCTGCCTCAGCCTCCCGAGTAGCTGGGACTACAGGCATGCGCCACCACGCCTGGCTAATTTTTGTATTTTTAGTAGAGACGAGGTTTCACCATATTGGCCAGGCTGTTCTCGAACTCCTGACCTCGTGATCCTCCTGCCTCAGTGCTGGGATTACAGGCGTGAGCCACCGCTCCTGGCCCTATTTTTTATTTTTAATTTGTTATTATTTGGGTGAATTTAAGGGGTACAAGTGCAATTTGTTACATGATTATATTGAGTGGTGGTGAAGTCTGGGATGTTAGTGTATCCATCATCAGAATAATGTACAGTGTGCCCATTAAATCATTTCTCCTCATCATCCACCTCCCTCCCACCCTCCACCCTTCATAGTCGCTAGTGTCCAGTAATCCACACTCTCTATCCATGTGTACACATCCTTTAGCTCCCATTGATAAGTGAGAACATGTGGTATTTGTCTGTTTCTAAATCTCCACGGGTTTAACATAACCTAAAGCATCTGTTGGTAAACTCAGCGTTTCAGGTGTGAAAACTCTGAAAGTAGAGCCACCGTCCGGCGAGATGAAGCGGTCAACTCTGACCCTACCCTATTGTGTGACTTGGAGTCCTGAGCACCTGAGCACCTTACTTTGAAGATGACTGTCCCCAAGGGCATGCTGTGTCCTAGCCCAGCGTCGGTAACAGAGCTCCTTCTGCCTCATCCCTTACCCTCTTCTCCCTCTGCTCAAGAACCAGTTGTTTGGCGGTGAAAGTGGCACCGCATAGGGAAGGGAGTCACACACCCAGCCCTGAATCCCGAACTGGCTGGGCACAGGTGTGCCGTGAGAGTCTCGGAGCCTCCCACAGGGATCATCTTGCCTGCCTTGCAGGTTGGGTATGGACGATACATCACGTATGTGTGGTGCCAGCCACAGAGTGAGCAATGAACACATTCATTCATTTATTCCACAAATATTTATTAAGCAATTGCTTTACACCAACAACACTGTCCAGGTACTTGGGATAGGGTAATGATTAAAATATAAAAAGGCCTGCCCACGTGGGGCTTAGATTCTAAAAAGCAGCAAAGAAAATGTAAACAAATAAACATATTTCAGGTCAGGAGTTGGCTGGGGCTGCTGGAACAAACTGCCACAGGCCGGGTGGTTTGAATAACTGAAATCTCTTACTAGAGGCCAGAAGTCCAAGGTTGAGGTGTCCCTGGGGTTGGTTCCTGCTGGGGCTATGAGGGGAAATCTGCCCAGGCCTCACCTCAGCTGTAGATGACCGGGCTGGTCCCACCCAGGTCCAGCCTGGAAGGAGATATTCTCCTTGGTCTAATTGGCCTTGTGGGGGAAGAGATGATAGGTGGAAGCTTCAGCGGGGGAGTAGGTGGGAGTGACTGATGTGAAGGAGAAAAACTGGCCGTGAGGGAAAGAAGTTGGAATGCTAGCTGTTTGTCTAGCCACCTTATCAGCATGTGTTGCCTAGAGCAATGGGATCTGATGCCTTTTGATGGCCCTTGCAGTGAATGACTCCAGCTTCCTTTGGAAGTAAAGCGGCTTTGAGAAGTGTTTTTATTGAAGAGGGTTTAATGATAGAGGACCCTTGTGTAGTGAGGAAACCTCTTGTATGGTGGTGCAGGATATGGAAGGCATATTTAGAGTCAGTATAAATATTGACATGTAGTCCCTTTGCAAGAGTGAGGACTTGACTTAAGTCAATGAGTTCGGCGTGCTGAGAGGTAGTGGATGGGGGCAGAGCGGTAGCCTCAATGATAGGTGTGGAAGATACTATAGCATAGCCTGTCTTTGCTGGTGAGTGGCAATTAGGCCTGGTGAAACTGCCATCAATAAACCAAGTGTGATCAGGGTGAGGAACAGGAAAGAAGGAAATATGGGGAAATGGGGTGAATGTCAGGTGGATCAGAGAGATACAGTCATGGGGGTCAGGTGTGGTATCAGGAGTAATGTGGGAGGCTGGATTGAAGGCCGGGCTAGGAACAATGGTAATTGTGGGAGACTCAACAAAGAGTGAGTACAGCTGAAGGAGCCGGGAGCAGAAAGTATATGTGTCAGGTGTGAGGAAGAAAATAGATTTTGGAAGTTATGAGAACTGTAGAGAGTGAGTTGAGCATAGTTTGTGATTTTAAGGACCTCTAAAAGTATTAGGGCGGTGGCGGCCTCCGCACGCAGACTTGAGGGCTAGGCAAAACAGTAAGGTCAAGTTGTTTGGACAGAAAGGCTACAGGCTGCAGTCCCAGCTCTTGTGTAAGAATTCTGACAATACTAACCATGCCTAGGAAGGAAAGGAGTTGTTGTTTTGTAGGGGCTGGGGTTTGAGAGATCAGTGGGACATGATCAGCAGGGACAGCACGTGTTTTTATGAGAATTATGCTGAGATAGGTAACAGATGAGGATGAAATTTGGGCTTGACTGAAGTAATGGGGGCTGTCTGTGAAGCCTGTGGCAGTACAGCCCAGGTAATCTGCTGAGCCTGATGGGTGTTAGGGTCAGTCTAAGTGAAAGTGAAGAAAGGCTGGGATGAAGGGTGCAAAGGGATAGTAAAGAAAGCATGTTTGAGATCCAGAACAGAATAATGGGTTGTGGAGGGAGGTATTGAGGATAGGAGAGTATATGGGTTTGGCACCACGGGGTGGATGGGCAAAACAATTTGTTCAATAAGGTGCAGATCCTGAACTAACCTGTAAGGCTTGTCTGGTTCTAGGACAGGTAAAATGGGGGAATTCTAAGGAGAGTTTATAGGCTTTAAAAGGCCATGCTGTAACAGGTGAGTGATAACAGGCTTTAATCCTTTTAAAGCATGCCGTGGGATGGGATGTTGGCGTTGAGTGGGGTAAGGGTGATTAGGTTTTAATGAGATGGTAAGGGGTGCATGATCGGTCGCCAAGGAGGGAGTAGAGGTATCCTATACTTGTGGGCTAAGGTCGGGGGAAACAAGAGGAGGACGCAAAGGAGGCTTTGGATTGGGAAGAAGGGTGGCAATGAGATGTGGCTATAGTCCAGGAACAGTCAGGGAAGCAGATAATTTAGTTAAAGTGTCTCGGCCTAATAAGGGAACTGGGCAGGTGGGGATCATTAAAAATGAGTGCTTAAAACAGTATTGTCTAAGTTGGCGCCAGAGTTGAGGAGTTTTAAGAGGTTTGGAAGCCTGGCCGTCAATACCCACAACAGTTATGGAGGCAAGGGAAACAGGCCTTTGAAAAGGAGGTAATGTGGAGTGGGTAGCCTCCATATTGATTAAGAAGGGGATGGACTTTCCCTCCGCTGCAAGAGTTACCCGAAGCTTGGCGTCCGTGATGGTCTACGGGGCTTCTGAGGCTATTGGGCCATGTCAGTCTTCAGCTGCTAAGCCAAGAAGATCTGGGAAGGAGTCAGGCAAGAGAGCCTTGGGCCAGAGTTCCAGAGACTCTAGGAGTGGCTGTCAGGTGAGTTGAACAGTCCGATTTTCAGTGGGGTCCCGCACAGATGGGACGCGGCTTAGGAGGAATCCTGGGCTCCAGGCATTCCTTGGCCTGGTGGCCAGATTTCCGGCACTTGTAGCAAGCTCCTGGGGGAGGAGGTTCTGGAGGAACCCCTGGCAGCTGTGCTTCAGGCGTTTGGAAGTTCTTGTGTGCTGGAGATGTGGCTGGGGTTTGTCTCACGGTGGAGGCAAGGAATTGCAACTCAGAAATATGTTGCTACTTGGCTGCCTCTACTCTATTATTGTACACCTTGAAGGCGAGGTTAATTAAGTCCTGTTGTGGGGTTTGAGGGCCGGAATTTAATTTTTGGAGCTTTATTTAAAGTCGGGAGCGGATTGGGTAATGAAATGTATATTGAGAATAAGAAGGCCTTTGACCTTTTAGGGTCTAGGGCTGTAAAGCATCTCAGGGTTGCTGCCGAACGAGCCATGAACTGGGCTGGGTTTTTCATATGTGATGAAAAAGAGCCTAAACACTAACTGATTTGGGAGAGGTCGGATAAAGAAAAAGGAACATTAACCTTGACTATTCCTTTAGCTCCAGCCACCTTTTTTTAAGAGGAAATTGCTGGGCAGGTCGGGGAGGGCTAGTCACAGAGGAAACGGTAAGCCGGAGTGGGTGTGAGGAGGGGAGGTGATAAAAGGATTATAGGGTGGAGGAGCGGAGGCTGAGGAAGAATTGGGACCTAGCTCGGCCTGGCGAGGAGGGGAGGGGTCAGATGGGTCTGTAGAAAAGGAAGATTAGAAAGACTCAGTGACGCTTGGGGTTGGGACTGAGGGGACAGGCGGGAGGGAAAGAAGGAAGATTTGGGATGACTTGCATTGGGAACAGAGACTAGGGAAGGACTGATGTGTAAAAGAATGTCTGGATGTCAGGCACCTCAGACCGTTTTCCTATTTTACGACAAGAATTATTTAGATCTTGTAGAATGGAAAAATTGAAAGTGCCGTTTTCTGGCTATTTGGAACCACTGTCGAGTTTGTATTGGGGTCAGGTGGCATTGCAGAAGAAAATAAGGCATTTAGGTTTTAGGTCAGGTGTGAGTTGAAGAGGTTTTAGGTTTTTAAGAACACAGGCTAAGGGAGAAGGGGGAATGGAGGGCCGAAGCTTGCCCATAGTGAAGGAGGTAAGCCCAGAGAAAAGAGAGAGTAGAGACATGGAGAGAAGGGGTGGGGGGTTCTTGACCCCCAGAAAAGCAAAGAAGGGTTAGAGACACAGAGAGAAGGGGTTGGGGGGTTGTTGCCCTCCAGAAAAGCGGTACTTGCCGCTAAGGGTGAAGGACCAAGGCAGGCGTCCCCGCGTGGTCAAACACCAAGGGAAGACTGTCTTCCCGAGTCCATGACTGGCGCTGAAGTTTTGGGTCCACAGATAAAACACGTCTCCTTTGTCTCTACCAGAAAAGGAAACGAACTGAAATTAAGGGAGAGATTGAAGTGTGGTGCCAAGATTGAAAGGAGAAAGAGGTTGAGGGACAGTGAGAGAGGTTGGAGAAGAGAGTAAAAAGAAGGCCACTTACCGGATTTAAAATTGGTGAGATGTTCCTTGGGCTGGTTAGTCTGAGGACCAGAGGTTGTAGGTAGATCTTTCTCATGGAGCAAAGAGCAGGACAGGGGATTGATCTCCCAAGGGAGGCCCCCGATCCGAGTCATGGCACCAAAATTTCACTCGCGTCCGTGTGAGGAGACCACCAAACAGGCTTTGTGTGAGCAACAAGGCTGTTTATTTCACGTGGGTGTGGGTGGGCTGAGTCCGAAAAGAGTCAGCGAAGGGAGATGGGGTGGGGCTGTTTTATAGGATTTGGGTAGGTAAAGGAAAATTACAGTCAAAGGGGGGTTGTTCTCTGGCGGGCAGGAGTTGGGGTCACAAGGTGCTCAGTGGGGGAGCTTTTGAGCCAGGATGAGCCAGGAGAAGGAATTTCACAAGATAATGTCATCAGTTAAGGCAGGAACAGGCCATTTTTACTTCTTTTGTGGTGGAATGTCATCAGTTAAGGTAGGAACCGGCCATCTGGATGTGTACGTGCAGGTCACGGGGGATATGATGGCTTAGCTTGGGCTCAGAGGCCTGACATCCTCTCAACCCTCAACTAATTACATTTGCAAAGACCCTCTTTTTAAATAAGGTCACATCCTGAGGTTCTGGGTAGATGTGAAATTTGGGGGTTACTATTCAACCCCTTACAGGCATTCACACTGGGCTCAGCATGTGGTAGCAAGGTAGTCACCCATAGTGGCTGGAAGCTCCTTCCTTTAGGCCTGAGACAGGCCCCGAGAGCCCTGGTCCTAACCTGGTGAGCCCTGCTCCTGCCCCAGATGACCCCTGATGACCCTAATCTTTGGGGACAAGTCTGCTGACACTGACCAGGCTGGAGGACATTTGTTTGCTCCCCTCCTCCAGCACCCAGGGCAGCCCTGGAGTTTTTTCTAGCTTTCCCCGATTCTTTTTTCAGCCCTATTTTATTTTCTGAATCTTTTTTTCCTGTATCTCAAGTAGCCTGCAGTCAAACCAAAGCCATGATCTGAATGTTGTGGTTATTGAGAGGGTAAAGTTTTTTATTTTTATTTTTAGAGATGGCATCTCTCACTGTTACCCAGGCTGGAGTGCAGTGGTGTGATCCTTTGGACTCAATTGATCCTTCTGCTTTAGCCTCTTGAGTAGACGAGTCTACAGGCATGCGCTACTGTGGAGTCCAAATTAGTAAGCAACAATGAGAAAGGGGCCCCCTGTGGGGAGAGCCATTGTTCTGAGAGACCAGTAATCACAGACAACCCACTAGCACAACATCCTGTTCCCAAATACCTCGCTCCACACACAGCGCCAGCAGCACAACATCATTCTGCACATAGCCCCCTCCAGTGTGAACCTATAAAACTTCCCTCCAGCCCCTGCCTCTCTGCACACAGCCCTTTCTCTGCTGTGCTGTCCATTACACCCTTGCAACATTTCTCTGTACCTTACCTAATAAATTGGCCTTTCTTTACCTACAACTGTCTTGGTAAAATCTTCTACCACCTGTGATGCTGGCCCCAGCCAGTGGCACCCACAACAGCCACCATGTCCGGCTTTTTAAAAAAATTTTTGTAGAGATGGGGTCTTGCCATGTTGCCCAGGCTGGTCTTGAACTCCTGGCTTCAAATGATCCTCCTGCCTCAGCCATCTAATATGCTGGAATTACAAGCGCAAGCCACCGTGCCTAGCCTGCAAACGTTTTTCTAAATGTTAAAGCAATAATTTGTTTAAAACTATTTTTAATTTGAAAAGATCAGAGAGAGAAAGTACAATACGTAAATGTGTGAAATTGGTGGTGGGCTGCAAAAATGCTCATACTGAGTTCTTTCTGTCTGTCCCCTCTCGACTTGGTTATCAATTCCTGCACCCCCTTAGGCTCTGTCAGGATTGCATCCAGCCTGCTTTGTACACACGGAACAGACTCCTGGGTTCTTGGCAGCCCTAAGGGACCAAGCTCTAGTGAGTGATCACAGCCAGCGCTGCCTTCCTTTCAGGCCCTAGTGCTTCTCTGTTTATGTGCCTTATGGCTTCTGCAGCGCTGCAATGCCTGGAGGAAGAATTTCCCACTTAGAGGCTTACTGCTCTGTGCACAGACACGCAAGTTGCAGAATGAGTGTCTAATTTGGCGTGGCGCATGAAGAGTGAAGGCTCAGCCCCAGGTCTTGGTTTACCTTCAGCTGCTGGCAATGGAGGTGAGGGGGAGGGTGGAGCTATGAGTTTCCACCTAATTTGTTTCTCCTGGATCTTTGGCCCTGGCAGCCTCCCTTCAGCATTTTGAGGTGTGGATAAACCCCTGGAGACGGTTTGTTCGGATTCCATTTGACACCAGTTATCTTGGTCACCCTGTGTCCAAGGGCCGGCTAAGTAGCTGTCCGCCTGCATTTCCCATTGCAGGCTTCTCACTTCCGGGGCTTGTTAGGGTGCATTAGCCAGAGCTCGTTTCATAGCAGTGAGATCGTTGCTGTGGCTCAGAGAGTTTCATAGGGCAGCTCTTCGTGGCTTCAGCACGGGTGAAAAATAAGGGATGATGCGAATAGCGATCCTGACAGTTGTGTTTTCATCAGGGAGCTGCTATGATCCTCTAATTGGAATGCCGTGAGTATGATGTGGTTCTGTTTTCCTTGTTGCTACTTTTTGGCGGGGAAGTGATGTGTGAATTCGGAGAAGGAAGCAGAGGAGGGCCAGGTGGGCGTTGCTCTGGGCAGGTGCTGCAGAGGGAGGGGACAGTGTGGAAACTGGGCTGAGGGAGTTAACCCCTCTCACCAGGCCCCTTCCCAGCTCAGCATCCACAGACGTGGAAGGGAAATGGCAGTGAGGCCTAATGTGGCAGGTGGTTTTCCAAAGCTAACTACAAAGCTGTTGCCACACCTATGGTCTTCTGTGAACTTGCCACCCTGTGATGGTGGAGGGCTCTGCATGGTGGAATCTGACTGCATGGAGCATCAGAATATGGTGAAAAATCACTCCGTTCCTCGTGTGGATAGGTAAACCAAAAATAAAATTCTAACCACCCCCCCCCCGCCCTCCCCATCTGAAGGGACCCCTCCCCTTGGCAAGGGCATTGGAAGGCTAACCTGAGGGACTGGTTCAGGCCACGATGTGGGGCGGGGGCTGGACATGCCTCACTATCCCCTCCTACCTTTCAGAATGACTGATAGAACAGGCTCTTTCAGTCTAATGAGAAACATTTATAATCTCTTCTCTCTGAAGCCTGCTACCTGGTGGCTTCATCTGCATGATAAAACTTTGGTTTCCACAACCCCTTAACATAACACAGACACTCCTTTCTATTGATGCCAGGTCTTTAGATAGTAACTTAACTCCTTCAACCGATTGCCAATCAGAAAAAATTTAAATCTACCTATAACCTGGAAGCCCCCTCCCCGCTTCCAGTTGTCCTGCCTTTCTGGACAAAACCAATGTTTATCCAACATGAACTTGATGTCTACTGTCTCCCTAAAGTGTGTAAAACTAGGCTGTGCCCTGACCACCTTGGGCACATGTTCTCAGGGTCTCCTGGGGCTGTGTTATGGGCAGAGTTTGGCTCTTTTCATTGACAGACATTAACGCTGAGGTGCTTCGGCTTCTAGCCCCTTGGAAGCTGCCATCCTGTAAGGAGGGGCACCTGGAGACTTCCCGACTGGGAAGAGCTCACATCTTGTGGAGTTTGGGGGCTGTGGAGACAGAGCAAGACAAGGAGGCTGAGGCACCTGCTGATGGTGCTTGGGTCAGAAACACATCCTCTGTGCCTGTCCTCCCAATCCCTGACCTGTAAAATCATGAGACAATAAAGGATGATTTGAAGCCTTGAAGTGTGGGGAGGCTGCCTATGGCGCAACCACATCACCGGAGCATCCAGCCAAGACAAGGCTGGGATATGGATGAGGTTGTAAGATGAGCTGCCCAATAGCCTGGTGGATGGGGATTTCACTGGCTTTCCCAGGCAAAGACAGAGAGGGGTGTCTGGCAGGGCCCAGTGAGGACTCTGGCTTCCTGTGCAGCCTGGTGGAGGCCCCCATCTCACTGCTTCTGGGTGTGAGAGGGGACTGAGCAAGAGCAACTCACTGTCCGCTCGCTGGGAAGCTCAACGTTCATCTCCCCACTTAGCAAATGCATCCCGATCACGTGTCCACAGGCCCGCTGAGACAGGAGGAGCAAACAGGTGACCTGGGCCCTCAGCAACTGGCGGTGTAGTGGCACGCCCCAAGAAATCCCTGCACATCCCTGGGAGGGGCAGGCGGGTTTCCATGGGTCACTCAGAGTGGGGATCGCAACCCAGATGGTGGCTGCCCCACCAAGAGCCTCCCTTAGCTGGTACCTCTCTGGAGGCTCCTCTGGGGAGTCTTAGCAATGGAAGCAATATGGCCATCAAGGTATCAGAGCTGGGTCATGACGTGAGCACCTCCTGAATCCAAGTGGATAAATACAGGCGAGATTTCCTTAGGGGCTTTGAGGCACCACTTGTTGAGACCCCTCTCCCTCGAGGAACAGGGAGTCATGTTTAGGGACTAAGCCCTGATCTTTTTCCCTTCGTCTTTGTTATCCTTGGCAGTAGCCCTGAGCCCTCCTGTAAAAAGTAAAGTAGAGGTTCCTCTTCAAAGACTTTTCTCCACATTTAATTAGGAATAAATAATAACTTCTCTTAAAAGCAAAATTTATTCAAAGACCTGCACTAACATTCTTAAATATCTGCAGCCGTAATAAAGAAATCAATATACTTTATGTTCTTAGCTCCCACAATTTAGCCTAAATATTTACCATGACATGCTTATACTGGTCCAAGCAAGCATTAGGTCATAGCCTGTTCCCCTTCCTTATTTGAAGGTGGTTTTACCTTTCTCAGCATTCCAAAGTTACTTCCTCCTTCCTCTGTTCTCCTCTGCCTTTGCCTGTTTTAAAAAGTTCTAAGTTGCTAGCCAATCGAGACAAATACAGAATGTGAGGTCCCATTCCAGCCAGTGGAAACCAGAAACAGCAGTAGCGTGGACACGTCAGGTTATAAATGATCCCGTCTCCTTTGTTTGGTGTACTCTCGTGGCAAAACTGCTGGCGAGTGTACCCTTTCTGCAGAAAGTATAAAAATGGCCTTGCTAAAAAAATTAAATTTATGTTCAAGTGCTATTTCTTTCTTTTTTTTTTTTTTTTGAGACAGAGTCATTCTCTGTCCACTAGGCTGGAGTGCAGTGGCGTGATCCCGGCTCACTGCAACCTCCGCCTCCTGGGTTCAAGCAATTCTCTGCTTCAGCCTCCTGAGTAGCTGGGACTACAGGCGCATTCCGCCACGCCTGGCTAATTTTTTTGTATTTTTATTAGAGACGGGGTTTCACCGTGTTAGCCAGGATGGCCTCGATCTCCTCACCTCGTGATCCACCCGCCTCGGCCTTCCAGACTGCTGGGATTACAGGCGTGAGCCACCGCGCCCGGCTCAAGTGCTATTTCTTTACGGCACCAGGAAACAAGCATTTCAAACACCTCCTGACTCACTGAAGCCAATTTTTGTTACTGGGCAAGAAGGAATGGCTGAAGATCCCCCACAACGTGGTGCCTCTTCTGCCCAGCAGCCTGTGCCTTGTGGTGTGAGACGCAGCCCCAAGGACTTTTCCTCAGGAGGAGGCTCATCTTATCCTGGGGCTTGTGGGTTTTGTCCTGGGCTCAAGAGGGCACTGCAAGTTTATAAAATAAAACCTCAGATTTCTTTAATAATAGAGAATTAAAAGGGAATAGATAAACTTAATGTAAAGACAATTCACAAATATTTTAATCAATAGTTGTATTACTTCACCCTCACGCTGCAAATAGAGACGTACCTGAAACTGGGTAATTTATTTAAAAAAAAGAGGTTTAATGGACTCACAGTTCCACATGGCTGAGGAGGCCTCACAATCATGGTGGAAGGTGAAGAAGGAGCAAAGTTATATCTTACATAGCAGCAGGCAAGAGAGCGTGTGGAGGGGAACTTCCCTTTATAAAACCATCAGATCTCATGAGACGTATTCACTGTCATGAGAACAGTGAGGGAAAAACTACCCCCATAATTCAATTACCTCCCACTGGGTCCCTCCCATAACACGTGGGGATTATGGGAGCCACGATTCAAGATGAGATTTGGGTGGGGACACAGCCAAACCATATCAATAGTTTAATCAAAGCTACTTATGGGAAACTAATTTGAAACTTCCTTCTGTTTCTTTCTTGTTCTGGACGTGTGCGTTACGATGTTATCACCAACTCTCCAGCAGCAGTGGGATGAGCTGGGAAGTTCATCATCATTTCTATGACTGATTGAGATTTGATTCTGTCTAATTTCACGCCTGCATGGGCACATTTTTCAAACAGTGTGTGGTCGGCCCGTTCCCCGTATTCATTCATGGCTTCTGTGTGAGGACACCTGTGGTCAGTGTTAGGGGGACAATGTGCCCAGCAGGGATGATAAAGCTGTGGGCATCTTAGTGAGGTTCTTGGGGTAGCTCCTCACCCCTTGATCACCCCAAGGGCCACGTGGCTTGCCCCTGAACCTCCCTTCATGTCCAGCTTCCTGGGCTGGTCAAACACTGATTCCAAAGGAACACTCACACCTTGGTCTGCTTGAGGGCTGCAGAATCGTGTGTGGAAGTTGGGCAGCTCCTTTGCAAGCCTGCTCCTTCCCCAGCAAATGGAAACACCATTCTGAACACCTGGGCATTGTCTCTGATGTCCCTTTTCATTTTCATCTCCCCACTCTCACACAATCCAGCTGGCTCTCTCTGCCTTCCACAGATATTAAGAATGTCCACCATTTCCTGAGTCCAAGCCCTTCTCACTCACCTCTTTCTTGAAATAATTTCTTCCTGTTTTTTTCCAGTCCTCCCTTCTGTTCATGTCTCTCCTCTGCACACTTCCATATTCTGGTTCAGAAAATGTCACTGTCTCAGTCACACTTGCCTTATGGCTGTTGTGTCATAAATACAGTTGATACTTGAACAACATGGGTTTGAACTGCATGGATCCACTTATACACATATTTTTTCAATACAAATATATTTAAAAATTTTGGAGATTTGCAACAATTTGAAAAAACTTGCAGATGAACAGCATAGCATAGAAATATTGAAAAATTAAGAAAAAGGTATGTCATGAATGCATAAAACATATGCAGATACTAGTCTGTTTTATCCTTTATTGCCATAAAATATACACAAATCTATTATAAAAAGTGAAAGTTTATCAAAGCTTATGCACACAAACACTTATAGACCATACAGGGAGCCATTCAGTAGAGAGAAATGTAAGTGAACGTAAAGGTGCGCTATTTAATCACAACTGCGTACACACTGTACCACTGCACTAATTTCAAAGCCACCTCCTGTTGTTATTGTGGTGAGCCCAAGTGTTGTGAGTATCTGCTTAAAATGCCATGTGATGCTCATCCTCTCTGTGTGAGCAGTTCATTTCTCCAGGAAATTGTGCATCACAGGAAAAAGTGATCTCTCGAGTATCCTGTGTGTTTTATGTCGTGTCTGGTACAATATTGTAAACATTGAATAACATCATGGGACCCACGCGAAGTTCCACTAGTGGTTCTGGAAGTGCTCCCAAGAAGCAGACAAAAGTCATGACATGCCAAGGAAAAGTTGACTTGCTACAGAACTCGGATTGAGGCCTGCCGCTGTGGTTGCTGCCATTTCAGACAGATGATCCAGCTTGTAAACAGATGACATAAACTTATGGTATTGATAACAGGGCATAGCACTGTCCATGTATTTTCCTTATGATTTTCTTAACAGTGTTTTCTTTTTTTCTAGTTTACTTTATTGTAAGAATACAGTCTGTAATGTATACATGAAATTGTGTGTTAATCAACCGTTTATGTTATGGGCTTCCAGTCCATTATACTACTAATAACTTCCAGGCTATTAGTCAAATTTTTAGGGAGTCAAAATTATATGTGAATTTTTGACTGTGTAGGGGTCCTGCGTTCTTCAAGGGTCAACTGTACACCGCATTGGGTGGCTTAAACAACAGAAATGTATTCTCTCATGGTTCTGGAGGCCAGAAGTCTGAAATCAGTACTACCGGGCTGAAATCAAAGTGTTAACTGAGCCCCTCTCCCTCTGGAGGCATCGGGGGGGAAAATCCCTTCCTTGTTTCTTCCAGTTCTGGTGGCCTGTGGTCTTCCTGGGCTTGCGGCCACATCACTCTAATCTCTGCCTCCTTCTCCTCTGTGTGTGTTCTGGATCTGCCCCTCTCTTATAAGCTACATGTGACGGCACTTAGGGCCCACCTGGATAACACCTTCTCTCAAGAATCTCTTCCTTATCACCGCTTTTGCCATATAAGATAACAGTCACAGGTTCTGAAGATCAGGAAGCAAATCTACATTCAGGGGCCCCTTGTTTTGCCTGCCATCACCACCCTACTTCAAGATGGCACCCTTTCCCCTCCAGCTTCCTTTCTCTGCTTTATTTCCTCTCATGACATTGGGAATAAGGAAACAGAAAGCTCCAGGGTTTCTTAGCAGTCAGTCCCTGGAGTTGGTGAATTTTAGGCACTAAAATGCCCAAGAATTGTAATGCACCAAGAACTGATGGCCTCTGTGTTGGTGAGGGTAAAGAAGCCACTCAATGGATTTCAGGTCCAAAGGGCTTAGTCAGGGAGTTAGGGGCTTGCCTATCTGCTGGGAGAGCTGGAGGAGAGAAGGTCAGGACTGGTCTCTCCTGAGGCACTGAAATGTCTGGGTTTCAGAAAACTGGAGTGACTCCCAGGGTCTCTGGGCAGTTTGCACCAACTTTCTCCAACTGCAGCAGCAAAGTAGGCGATGTTGAAGAATTTACCAGATGGCCGTGGAGTCTCATGTGTCTGCTTGCTGCTGCTTTGGGACAAGAGGGGCTTCTCCTTCCCTCCTCTTTTCAGGCTTCACACAAGTTCCTCTCATGGACAGACTCACCCAGAACCAGACAGGGATGGAGAGTTGGCAAAGGTAATTCCTGGCTTCCTTGAGATGCAAAGGGGAGTGTAGAAGGTAGTGGCACTGGTGATGCAGGCTGACCTCCCATCTCCAGCCCCACAAACAGTGGGGATCCATTCGCATGTCCTCACAACACAAGTGTCACCGTGTTTATTTCTCAATACTTCTGCTTATCTTTAAAAATGCATTCATCCATTCGTTTGCTAGAATAGATTGAATGCTTACTCTGGGCAAGGCATGGCTTCCACTGAAATGCGTGTCTGGCTCATGTATTTGCTCTGGGGAATTCTTCCCTAGATCTCCTTTCCCTTACTCTCTTCTCTTCCCTCGCTTTCTTCTTTTCTCCCATTCTTTCATTTTCTTTCCCTTTTTCTTTTCTCTTGATTCAATGGTGAACTTTTGTGAAGTCCTGTTTAAGTCTTCATTCACTCACTTCATAAACATGCCTTCCCTTTTTTTCTGTACCATTCAAGGATTTTGGATGCAAATAAGAAACCTTGAGCTCTGGTTGGGAAGTAAACTCTACATTTCGAACTGCATGTACTCATTGTCGTGTCCTCTGTTGGAAGTGCTATTCCCTTGGGTACCAAGATCTCTAAACAAGCAGACCCTATAGGTTTTAGGATAAGATGCAAACATTTTGCAAATGGGTCTTAGATGTAGTCCTGAGATGCCCCATCCCCACTTCCTCTCCTTCTTCCCATTCCCATGTCTTCCTGTAATGGGAGAAATAGTCTCATATCATACAGGTCACTGGCTCAGCATGCACATTGTATCCTGTGAGATGGCCCTCAATCTTGCAGGGTGTAGCCCCCCAGTTGATGGTGTAACTGAGTCTTCAGTAGGCCTCTTCATGAGCCTAGCTGAGTGTGAATAATGGGTACACGGTAAGGCTTGTGAATTCCATAGGCACCTGGTCATTGCCTTAGTTCTTCTGCTGATGTGATACCAATAATGTAATAAAGTGAATCCTTGTTCAGAAGCAGTGTCATGTCTGATACTGCGACAGTAAGAAAGGTGACCAGTAGGGCCATGTGCAATGGTGTTGGTATAAGTGAGGGTGTTGGAAAAAGCAAGCCCAAATCAGAGTAAGAGTCTCTTCCAGTGAGAATGTATTGCTGGGGTGATGGAGTCCCAGTGAAACAACTGGTTGCCAGGTAGCTGCCGTATTGGTCTAGAATTGAGTGTTCACACGTAGTTACTGCATTGGAAAATTAAGTACTCAGTGGTGTAGCAGCTGAGTCAGCCTTGGAGAAGGAGCTGTCTATATTGTTGAGCTCATGAATAGGATCCGTCCTGAAACCACGGTCCCTTTGTTGCTGGGTTCCCAAGCAAGCACAATGATGGTTGGGGAGGTTGGTGATTGACAGTCATAGGTAGCAGGGCCTTATTCCAAATGATTGGGACCCTTCTCCGCAGTAAAGACTTGTTGGTGAGCATTTGTGTGGACCACAGGTATTTGCACACCCAGCACTCATTCCTAAGGGTCTTTCTGAATTTATTGATACCAATCATCCAACTGTGCTTCTTCCAAGACCCTGGCTGCCCGGTCAAACCAATAGCCACTGCCTATGTTCTGATCTAGCTATTTCTTCCTCTAGGCAACGTAGACAATGAGAGAACCCTTGAAGTTATATCTACTAAAAATATTTACCTTCTCCACCATCTTTCAGAATCATCTCTGGTTTGTTTTGGGAAATGTTTAACAACAGGCTCTCTGGAAAAATAGAAGCATAATTTGTAGTATTTGCCAATTTCTGTGGTATAAATATTCCCACAGTCACCAGTCTCAAGCTACTGGCTTGATGTCACTGACTGCAGAGTTGGGAAGAGAGGTGCTATTGTCTTCAATTAGATAGCATTTCCACCAGGCATATACAATAGATGTCAGTGACCTCAAGAACAGAGATAATAGTAAAATACATCAAGCGATGAAGAGATGAATTTTGAGTATTTTTTAAACCTTTGTTTTAAAATATAGTTCATTTAATTGTAAGTTCATATAATTTTGTTTTTAATAGTGGTTGTGTTTAACCACGATTAACCAGCCTGCAAAATTCCTGGAAAAATTTCGGTTGGCTCTTGTGAACTGGTCCCAGCCGGCTCCAGCTCAACACTGGCTGTAATGCTGCAGTGTTCGTCCCACTGCTGGCTGGGGCTGGCATATGTGGTTGGCAGTGCTACCAGTAAATTTGGCCCCTTTTTTTTCTCCCCAGGTAGCTGGTCATAGAGAACTTCCCATGAGGCCTTAAGAGTGGATTAAGGAATGGGTAGCAGTGAAATGAGACTAAGCATGCCAGGAGTTTGCAACCCCTACCTCCACTTATGCAACTTTCTATGGTCTTCAGACCTGCTCAATCCCTGGCCTGTACATGCCATCCCCACCAGCTGATGCCAATGCTGCTGGGGTGCCCCACTTCATGGCCAGCTGGGAGAGACACCCAGCAGGACCTAGTATTAGTGGAGTGACCCTGCTAGGAGGTCACTCACCCCCAGTCAGCTGTTTCCTCCATCATTAGCCAATGTTGTGCCCCTGCCAGCCTTGGCAGGGGTTGATTAACGTTCTCATGCCCCCTCTGGCTCTAGCCTACTGACCCTGTCATCGTGTAGCTAATGATGGGGTAAATGCTGGTGTTCATTTCTTCCTTTCAATACAAAATGACCCAGACATTAGATCATCTCACAATGTTCACTATGTAACCAGCAGTATAACTTTCCATTCATTGTTACAATTGTGTGATACTAATTGTCATTTGTGATGTAATTTCAGACTAAGTGTTTAAATCTCTGGGCCTCTGTTTCCTCAGCTAGAAAATAGCTACTGATACTACTGATCTTGCAGGACTATAAGGATTAAATAAGATAATGTATAAAGAATGCCCTGCACCTATACATAAATGTGCTAATGAGTGGCGGTGTTTGTAGTTGGGGTGGTTGTGCTGTGATACAGTCCACAAAGGGAAGGAGTCATCTGTTCACCTTGAGTCTATAAAAGTGAAAAAACAATGGTTTTTGAGACTGAATTGACAAGAAAGAAGTTGGAAATGAGACCTGAAATGTATTGACCATGGCCTCTGGCAAGGCTGCTCTGTCCTCACTTTACCCCACTGTACTAGTGACAAGCAATGGTTTGGGGAACCACATTTCCCATTTTCTTGTCTTTGCGATTTCCTTGATGCTGGAGCACAGGGAGACAGAGACTGGACTGCTCCAAGCCTCCTTGGGGGATGGAAGGTGGCCCACGTCTTCTCTCTGGAGATGATTTCAGGATTTTGAGAGAAAATAACCATGGAGCTGTGATTTAGGAAAACTATAATTCAAGTAACTGTTGGGAAGACCCAAAATGACATTTATTTATAAGGGAAGAAAGATCATATTATATGAGCAAACATGTAAAAGGATGTGTGCATCCGTGCTGGCGAAGGACAGCTGCCATAAAATATACACATATATTTTATGTGGGAGACACTTGCTGTTCCGAGTTCCTCCACTGTGCTCTTTGAGTCCCATTGGGTGTAACATCTGTCCATCCTGAGGGGCCCTTCCTAGGTGGTGAATGTGGAAGCGCTTGCCTTTCTGGGGTACATACTGACCTTAGGTGGTTAAATGTATCCTACTGATTATAAGTATCTGGGTCACAGCCACAAGCAATAATTGGATAAGAGGACTCCTTTAGTTAATGTATACTAATGAATCTCACAGAAATCACGTGTAAGAGCTGATGTAAGTAGTGCGTTGTGTTTTGTCAAAATATGAGATAATTTGGTAGAATAAACATTTCTGCTATAGATGGAAAGCACCCGATAATTCCCAGCTGGCAAAGAATGAAATTTCAAAGAATGAAATTTTCAAAATATAATGCAACTGTGAAAGCAATAATAAAGGTTTCAGTGGCTGCTGTAGTCACCTGAATGGCAAACTCTGAATATTCCATCCATCCATCCACCCCCTCCCCCTCAGCCACCCATCCAGTCATCCATCTACTCACCTATCCATCCATCCATCCATCCCTCCACCCACCCACCCAACCATCCATCCACCCATCCACCCATCCATTGACCCATCCACTCATCCAGTCATCCACGCATCCACCCATCTACCCATCCACCCATCTACCCATCCACACATCTAGCCATCCACACATCTAGCCATCCACCTTCCCATCCATCCACCCATCCACCCATCTATCCATCCACTTATCCACCCATTTACCCATTCACCCATCCACCCATCCATCCGTGTACCCATCCATCCACCCATGTACCCATCTACCCATCTACCCATCCAACAATCCACCCATCTAACAATCCACCCATCTGCCCATCCAACAATCCATCCATCTACCCATCCACCCATCAACCTATCCACACATCTACCCATCCAACTACCCATCCATCCACCCACCCACCCATCTATCCATCCACTTATCCACCCATCTACCAATTCACCCATCCACCCATCCACCCATCTACCCATTTATCCACCCATCTTACCCATCCACTCATCCACCCATCCACCCATCTACCCATCCACACATCTACCCATCCACCCATCCACCCATCTATCCATCCACTTATCCATCCATCCATCTGCCCATCTACCCATCCACCTGTTTACCCATCCACCTACCCATCCATCCACTTATCCATCCACCCATCGACCCATCTATCCCTCCACTTATTCACCCATCTACCCATCCACCCATCCACACATCCACCTATCCACACGTCTATCCATCCATCCACCCATCTACCCATCTACCCATTCAACCATCCACCCTTCTACCCATCCACCCATCTACCCTTCCACCTATCCACCCATCCACTCATCTACCCTTCTACCCATCCACCCATCTACCTTTCCACCTATCCACCCATCCACTCATCTACCCTTCTACCCATCCACTTACCCATTCATCCACTCATCCACCCATCCAACTTTCTGCCCATCCACCTACGCATTCATCCACCCACGCATTCATCCACCCATCCACCCATCTACCCATTCATCCATCTACCCATCCACCTATCCATCCACCCCTCCACTCAGCCACCCCTTCATCCAACCATCCATCCATCCATCCATCCATCCAACCATCCATCCATCCAATAAATAAGTATTGAACACCAACTAAGCGCCAAGCATTACAAAAGTTGCTGGGAACAAAGATGAGTGAGATCACCTTTGGCTGACAGGGAGCTTGTCATGTCCTGGGGAAGACAGATAAGAGGAGTGAACACACAGGGCAGCGTTAGTTTACAGATCTCTGAAGCCCCATACTTGGAAGCCTACTGGCTCCCCAGGGGAGTTAGGGAAGGATGTCTGAGTTCCCTGGATGGCTCTGAATTCACATTCCAGAAAGAAAGGAACAATATTGCCAAAGCTGAAGTGGCCTGAGAGGGTGTGCCCTGTCTAGGGAATGTAGACATTTGATAAGGTAGGCTAAAAGGGGAGAGTTTTGGTCTGCAGAGGGGCCCAGGGCCCAGAACCTGCTGATGCTGAGAGGCTCAGCTGAGGCGTTTGGACTGAATGCTGCGTAGCAGTGAGCATTAACCTGTGCTCTGGTGGCAAGAATCTTGGAGCAGTTGGGTTTGAGGGGTAGGGCTCTGAGCCTCCACCCATGCTGCAACCAAGCTCTCCACTTTGTCTGCCTTAAATATCGAGCTTCTGCTTGAGCTTTCCTTCGGAGCATAGTTTCTTTAGTTTGAAAACCACCAGAATAGATGAAGAAGTGCCAGTATGGTTTTGACCAGGGAGTCGCTTTAGCCAATCCCTTCGGGGTAATGCAGAGGGTTGCCTCAGTGGCCAGAGAAAAGCAGAGATGGGGCTCCTCCCTGGATGCGTCTCCACAGGGTTGTGTGGGGCTTGATGGGTGCCAAGTGCGACAGACACACAGGGGCTGGGGGACACAGAGGACAGGGTAATAATTCCACCAGGCACAACAGTAATATTGGCAGGGGCACATTAGGAAAAGCAGGACGAAATACAGACGATGTCCCAGGGTTTGTTTCACCAAACACTAGCTTCTGGGAAAGAATTTATCTTAGGCACATTTTTACATGACTTTTGTTCATGTTACAGTGTGAGGCAACTCACGTGTCATTTTAAACCTTGGCTTCCTGCACACCTCGGTAGAGAGGGACAGCTGGCTAAGCCACCAACCCGAGATTCCCTGGTGGGGAGGAGTCAGAGCCGAGCTGAGGCACTGGAGTTTGGCAAAGCCAACCCATGCAAAATGGAACACTGAGAACACGAAAAACTCTCACAGAATGTTTCTTTAGTCCAACATGGAACTTTATCATGAATGATCAAACTCCTTTTATTAAGACTCTTAGAGCTGTGACCGGGGGCAGGATCAACTACTCTTCAAGTCCCTAATTCCCTTTCGTTTTTTTCAAGTTCCATGAAGTGCAAGGTACAAACAGGTATCAAAGGGGTCCCACTTGGGTCAGCAGGTGTGGAAAGGAGTGGAGCTGACCCATTGCTGGGATCTGGCCATAGGCAGAACATGGCGGGGGGGAGATGGGGAAAGAAACAGGAGGGGGAGAGGGTGAAGGAGGAGAGGGAGCAAGAGAGTTAGGGGGAGAAAGAAAGAGATGGAGAGAGAGGAAGAGTGGAAGGGAAGAAGAGAGAAGATCACTCCAAACCCATGGTACTGTCCTTGGGTTATGCCTGAGATGCCTGACATCTTGAGTGGCCCTGGGGCAGGGTGTTGCGCTTTGAAACAATTCATGCTCTCACTTGTAGAAAAGGCCGACTTCTTTGGATACAGACACACATAAAAAAGAAACCAAGGCCATATCAAATTTTTCTTTTATTGTTCCAGTCAAAAAAAGAGGAACACCTCAATATGTAAACAGTTTCCCTAACACAGCGAGTTCTTAAAGATATATATATATATTTTATTCTAAAAAAATTTGGCATTGTAATGATTTCTCAATACATAATTTGTGCTTTCGCATTGAGCATGCTTTCGTCTCATTGTCCGTGCACAGACGTACTTGGAGTTGAGTAAAGTGAGTTACAAAAGGACCAAAAAATGGGAAAGGAGCCAAACCAGTACTTGAGCCCTACCTGGTGTTCCTTCCTAAAAAGCTTGGTGGAAAGGTTGGCAAGATTGACCTCAGAAGCAAATCTTAGTGACTTTATTCCAAAGAAATCTCAGAAGCCTTGGTAGCAACTTTTGAAAGAAGCATTTCTTGTTTTCTTTCTGTTCATCCCTAAAGGATCATTGGTTTTGCTTGGAGAAAACTTTAGTTATTTTGTATATTATATTTCTTAATATCCCTAAGTCCCTTCTATAATAAACTCTTGTTTTACGATTTTGCTGGACACATGATGGTTTACTACTACATGCTATTGAAATTCCACTAGTGATTTATTCTGCTTTTTGCTGAATCATTTCAAAGTGCTTGACAGTTGTGTAAAGACCTTTTGGTTTTGTCCAGTGAAAATTATTTTTTAATTCAATACTAAAGACTTAAGAGCCTTTAAGATGTAATGATGGGTTTATCAATAATACTGTTCATGCTATTCCTTTCTTAGTCCTTGTCCTTAGCCTGAAATTCTAAGTCTCTAGAAATTAGCACCAGTTTTCCAAATGCATATTTTATCAAATCCTATGATCCTAGGCCAGTCTAGGTACCATCCCCCAATCTTACCTTGTGTGTTTCTGTTTTAAGACCCTCTCCCATGCTGGCCTTGCAAACTGAAATGCCTTTGCTTTTGGATCTCTCTCTCTCTCTCTTTTTAAAATAGAGACAGGGTGTTGCTATGTTGCGCAGGCTGATCTTGAATTCCTGGGCTCAAGCAATCCTCCCGCCTTGGCCTCTCAAAGTGCTGGAATTACAGGCATGAGCTATTGTGCTTGCCCGCCCTTGGATCTCTGTCTTCCAAAACCTATGCAGTCTTTGAGAAATGTCAGGGCAAGTGTCCCTTTCTTCCTCATGATGCCATTTCTTACTGCTTACGCAGAAGCTGATCTACTTTCTTTACATTCCAGCAAATTTGTTGTGCCTGTCCCTCTTCATTTAGGTATTTCTAAAACTAGACTCAGTTACTTCACATGTAAAGTGGGAAGCAGTATTTGCTCACAGGGTTTTGTGTGGTTCGATGCACTTAGCACAGTGTTGTTGCATGGTAAGGGCTGGCACCCATGGGATTACAGGCTTGTTGAGGACAGTGGGGATGTTACTTTTTCTCAGAGTCTTCATAGTAACTTGTCAAGGACATCACTCACTGTACTGCAAGTGTTCATTGAGTGCTCATGGCCAGCACTCAGGCAAGTGAATACACATTTGCAGTAATAAAATAGGGGGCATCAGCTAACTTTCAGAATAGTTTGAGTAGAGTTTTGTCCTTGTCTAGTTTTAGTTGGCTGCTGGGATCCCTGAGAATAAAAATACAAGTGTGTGCCTGCTCCCAGCACTGGCGAGCTTCATGCACCTTGAAAATGGAACACTTTATTTCTCTGTAGGATGTGAGCATTTGATAAAAAAACTCAAGTTCCTAAAAAAGTTTCTGGAGACAAAGTTGAGGATAAAGTATCATCTGTGCTTCATTTCTTTTGGGAAGATATGCGTTCTCTAGGTGTGGGTATTGGAGTTGGCACACTGACATGCACCCTAATGACCCTCAGCTTGGGGACCCAATTCTGACAGCTGCTGGGCTTTGCTTTCTTTGCTTAACTAGTTCTTGAAAATTCTGTGTGATGGTAAGAATAAGAACTTCCAGGTACATAGAAACATGAATGTCCACCAACATGCAACCCTCAAACTAGATGCAGTGTTATCTTCAATCACATAGATTCAAAATTAAAGAGACTATTGAAACCTTGGCACTGCTAGAGACTTTTGAACTAATAGCTTTCTGGAATAATTTTCTATCCTAAGAAATAGCTCACAGAACAACCCTATGTTTTACTGGGCCATAGTAAACATTTTGGGCCTTAATATAATGCCATTTTATTAGGGAAGACAAATACGATGAATTATCTTATGATTAACAATGAAAAGTGGTCACTATTTTCCATTATTGGTATATAACTAAAATAAAGCAGGAGTGCTATGGTTAAAATAAATCAGTTTAATTAAAGTATTATGGTTTAAGCTTTTTGCCTCCTTAATTATCCTGTCTGGTTTAGTTTTTTTTTTTTTTTTCCTGACTGGGGCCCTAGGTGCATACTTTAGGGAGAGTAGAGCTGGATTTGGGTTAAGAGCAAATTGTCAGTAGCCTGCTGGAGCTGAAGGAATTGCTCATGGATGAGCTGGTGAGATGCAGCCTCACATTTATTTTCTATCAATGATGCTGACCTTCCTTGGACATTTTTCTACTGCAGAGAAGACCACAGTGCACATCCAGTAGCACCTCATTTATCTAGAAGGCATCTACCTCACAGCTCATCTCTCTGCTACCGGGTTTAGTGGTGGTAAGGACAGGGGAGCAGGATGTGGTTGGTGGGTGCTGTTGGAGACAAGTGTGTGGCTGGTAGTTAATTTCCCTGCTACCAGCAAGGGAATCAGTTAAATGATGAAAACAGCTGAGACTTAAAACTGAACCATCTGGGGTCATTTAGTGTAGAGGTACAGTCTAGAATTGATGGTGGTGTAGGTTGGAATGGATACTAGAATTATTAAAGCAGAGACTATGGGGTTCAAATGTTTGTTGAAAAAGATGAGGAAACTACAGCAGATTAGTCTTTTTGCTTAAGCTTGCATGGAATGTTCATCAAGTTAGACTGCATTCTGGGTCATAAAACATACCTTAACACATTTAAAAGAATAGAAATTCTCAAATCACTTGAGATCAGGAGTTTGAGACCAGCCTGGCCAACATACCGAAACCCCATCTCTATTAAAAATACAAAAATTAGCCAGGTGTGGTGGTGGGCGCCTGTAGTCCCAACTACTTGGGAGGCTGAGGCAGGAGAATCGCTTGAACCCCAGAGGCGGAGGTTGCAGTGAGCCAAGATCATGCCACTGCACTCCAGCTTGCGCAACAGATGAGACTCTGTCTCAAAAAAAAAAAAAAAAAAAAATAAAATAAATAAATAAATAAAAGAATACAAATCCTACAATGTTTGCTCTTAGATAACAATGGAATTAAGCTAGAAATCAGTAACAGAAAGGTAGCTGGAAAATGCCAAAATACTTGGAGATTAAACAACACATTTGTAAATATCATGGGTCAAAGAACAAATCTCAAGATAAGTGAAAAAATATTTTGAAATAAATGAAAATGAAAACACAGCTTATTATAATTTGTGGGATGCAATAAAAGCAATGCTTAAAGGGAAGTTTATAACATTGAATGCAGATAGCACAAAAGAAGATCTGAAATCAATAATTTAAGTTTCCATTTTAAGAAAGTAGAAAAAAAGAGCAAATTAAATCCAAAGTAAGCCAATGAGAATAAATAATTAAAATTAGATTAAAAATTCATGAAATTGAAAATAGGAAATCAATAAAATAAATACAAAGTTGATTCTTTGAAAAGATCAATAAGCTCCATAAGTCTCAAGGCAGGCTAACTAAGAAAAAAAGAGAAAGAACACAAATGACTACTGTCAGAAATGAGAGTGGGGACGTTACTAGCAAGCCCATGGAGGTTAAAAGGATAATAAAGGATAATGAAGGAATTTTATGAATGACTCTGTGCTCACAAATTTGATAACGTAGATGAAATGAACCAATTCCTTGAAAAACAGAATTTGTCAAAACTCACACAAGAGCAAAGAGACAATCCGAATAGATATATCTCTATTAAATAATTTGAATCAATGGTTAGTAACCTCCCCAACCAGAAAGCACTTGGCCCAGATGGGTTCACTGGTGAATTTTACCAAACACTTAAGGAAGAAATGATACTGATTCTCTACAATCTCTTTCAAAAGCTAGAAGCAGAGAGAATATCTGCTAACTCATTCTATGAATCCAGCATCACTTTAATACCAAAACCAGACAAAGACATTACAAGAAAACTACAGACCAATATCTGTCATAAGCATAGATGCAAAAATCCTCAACAAAGTATTAGCAAATCAAGTCCAACAATATATGAAAATAATTAAACACCATGACCAGGTGGGATTTGTCCTAGGTATATAAGGCTGGTTCAACATTCAAAAATCAACTAATGTAATGACTATCAACAGGCAAAAGGAAAAAAACTACACGATCATATCAACAGATGCAGAAAAATCCAAACAGTCTTTCATGATAAAAACACTCAGTAAAGCAGGAATAGAGGAGAAGCCCCTCAACCTGATAAACAATATCTAAAAAAAAAAACCTTACCGCTAACATCATACTAAATGGCATGATGGTGAGAAACCTGAAGCTGTCTCACTAAGATCAGGGAAAAAATGGTGTCCCCATCACTACTGCTTTTCAACATGATACTGGAAGTCCTGGCTGATGCAATAAGACAAGGAAAGGAAATAAAAATATATAGATTGGGAAGAAAGAAGAAATAGAACTTTGTCTTTGTTTACAGATGACATGATCATCTATGTAGAAAATCTGAATTAGCTGACCAAAAAACAAAACAAAACAAAAACTAGCCCCAGAACCTTCCTGGAACTAATAAGGGATTATAGCAAGATTTCAGGATTCAAAGTTAATATACAAAGTCAATTGTTTTCCTATATACCAGCAATGAATAAGTGGAATTTGAAATTAAAAATACATGATTATTTAAATTAGTATCCCTTGAAATGAAGTACTTAAGGTATAAATCTAACAGAATATGTATAAGATCTACATGAGGAAAACTACAAAACTGGTGAATGATATCAAAGAAGAACTAAGTAAATACAGAAATATTCCATTTCATGGAAGGACTCAATATTGTCAAGATGTCACTTCCCAGCTTCCTCTGTAGATTAAATACAATCCCAATAAAAATCTCAGCAAGTTATTTTGTTGGTACCAACAAACTGAGTCTGCAGTTTATATGGAGAAAGAAAGCTACAGTACTCAAGACGATGTGGTGTTGGTGAAAGAATAGACAAATAGATCAATGGAACAGAATAGAGAGCTGAGAAAGACCCACACAAATATAGTTAACTGATCCTTGGCAAAGGAGCACAGGCCAAACAGTGCAGCAAAGAGGGTCTTTTCAACAAATGGTGTTGAAATAGCTGCACATCCACAGGGAAAAAAAAAAAAAAAAAAAAAAAAAAAAAAGAGTCTAAATACAGACCTAACACTTTTCACAAAAATTAACTCAAAATCGGTCACAGATCTAATGTAAAATACAAAACTATACAACTCTTAGAAGGTAACATAAGAGAAAGCTTAGATGACCTTGAATATGGCAGTAGATTTTTAGATAGAATGCCAAAGACATGATCATGAAAGAAGTAAATGATAAGCTGAACTTCAGTAAAATTTAAAACTTCTGCTCTGAAAAAGACAAGGTCAAGATAATGAGAAGACAAGCCACAGACTGGGAGAAAATATTTACAGAAGACACATCCGGTAAAGAATTATTATCTAAAATTTACAAGGAACTTTAACAAATCAACAATAAGAAAACAAGCTGATTAAAAAAATGCCCAAAAGACCTGAACAGACACCTCACCGAAGAAGATGTACGGATGGAAAACAAGCATATAAATATGTCCCAAATCATGTCATTAGGGAATTGCAAATTAAAACAGCAATGAAATACCACTGTACATCTTTTAGAATGGCCCAAATGCAGGACATTGACAACACTAAACACTGGTGAAGATGTGGAGCAACAGGAACCCTCGTTCATCACTAGTGGAATGCAAAATGGTACAGCCACTTTGGAAGACAGTTTGGCTGTGTCTTGCAAGACTAAATATAGCTTTAACATACCATATTTACCCAAATGAATTGAAAACTGATGTCCACACAAAAACCTGCATGCAGATATTTATAGTGGCTTTATTCATAACTGAGAAAACTTGGAAGCAACCAAGGTGTCCTTCAGTAGGTGAATGGATAAATAAACAGTGGTACATCCAGAAAATGGATGAGTGTTTGGTGCTAAAAAAAGTGAGCTCTCAAGCCATAAAAAGATATGAGGGAAACTTAAATGCATGTTACTAAGTGAAATAAGCCAATTTGATAAGGCTGCATACTGTATGACTCCAATTATATGCTATTCTGGAAAAGGCAGAACTATGGAGACAGTAAAAAGATCAGTGGTTGCCAGGGGTCGGGAGGACATAAGATGAATTGGGAGAGCACAGAGGATTTTTAGGGCTGTGGGGCTATCCTGTATGATTCTATAATGGTGGATCCATGCCTTCATATATTTGCCCAAATCCATAGAATGTACAACACCATTGTAAACAATGGACTCTGGGGTGATAGTAATGTCTCAGTGTAGACTCATTCATTTGCACAGATGTACCAGTGTGGTTTGGTATTTCACTCGTGGGGGCGGCCATGCATGCGTGGGACGGGGGTAAATGAGAGCTCTCGGTAATTTCTGCTCTATTTTGCTGTGAAGTTAATGCTGCTCTAAAAAATAAACTTTATCAAGTTTTTTAAAAAAGGGTGGAAGAAGCTATTTCCGAGCAGTGAAATGATATACCCAGGACGACGTTGCTCATCTGGGGGCAAAACCTGGTCTTCTGAGTCCAGGGTTCCTACCAAACACTGAAAGAAAGGCTGTTGCCGGCGGGTCAGGGAAGGGTTCGGGCATTTTTAAAATAATGCCATAGTGCCTGCAGGGGAGGGATGCCAATCTTAAGGCTTTGATTTCTGGAAATTTACTTTTGTGGTGTCACTCATACCTGATTAGAAAGGATAAGTGTGTGCGTGTGTGTATCTGTGTGTGTGTGTATGCATGTGTCTGTGTCTGTGTGTGAATGCATGTGTGTATGCATGTGTGTATCTGTGTGTGTATGCATGTGTCTGTGTGTGTGTATGCATGTGTCTCTGTGTCTATGCATGTGTGTGTATGCATGTCTTGGTGTGTGTATGTGTGTGTATGCATGTGTCTCTGTGTGTATGTGTGTATATGCATGTGTCTGTGTGTATGCATGTCTTGGTGTGTGTGTGTATGTGTGTGTCTGTGTGTGTGTGTGTATGCGTGTGTCTGTGTGTATGTGTGTCTGTGTATTCGTGTGTGTATGTGTGTCTCTGTGTATGCGTGTGTGTATGCGTGTGTGTATGCCTGTGTCTGTGTGTACGCGTGTGTGTATGCATCTGTGTGTATGTGTGTGTGTATGCGTGTGTCTGTGTGTGTATTCGTGTGTGTGTGTGTGATGTAGGGAGAGGGTGCTTATATTACTTAGGAAGGACTGGGAACATTATTGTTGCATAGTGTAACATGCAGAGGAATCCTCATTCTCTTAGAAAAGGAAAAGAAAATGTCTATGAAGGTGCACACAGGGAGGAAGCATGTGATAACAGGCCACATGTTTTGTTGATCCCTGTAGTCACAGGATTAGAAAATCCACGGAAGCAATTCTTCCAGTGCAGTTGTCGAGATTGTGGAAAGTTCTCATCTACCCTCTAATGCCCCATAAGACACAACAAGCTGACCAGGTAAGCTGTGGACCCTGGGATCTTGTTAGGCCTGACTCCCACAGTGTGGGCACAGTTCAGGGATTTGAATATTAATGTCCTCTTTCTGAAATCAGACCCTTGACTGACATTCCCAGCATTCTTAAGCAGTACCATGTCCAAAATTTCTCCAGGGTTTGTGTTCAGTACGGTGGCTGCAGAATTGTTACTGGTTAGCAGAGTTTATTCTTGCCTGGTCCATGGGGCCAGACTAAATTGAGCTCTGAAAGCTTCAGTGTTAAATTCCACTTTACCTTTTATGCCAGTATAGGGGAGTCTATTCTCAAGTTCAAAGCCAGATGGAAAATGGCAAGTTCAAGAAGAAATAGTATTCTGGGACTTTGCTCTGGGGGCAAAAATGAGTATTTCTGATTTGAAATCAGGTTTTCTGAAAGAATCCATAAGTAAATTTTAAAATTGCTTTTGTTTATATTTGTGCTTATTAAAACACTCCCTGTTCTGGGCCAATCTTAATCTTCTAGGCAGAATTTATTTAGTGTTAAGAAAACGGCAACTCTTTGGACATCTGTTACATGGGATAACATAAAAATAATTTTGAAAAATTTTTAAAGGCAAATGTGATTGGAGTGTGGGCATGAGTGTGATATGAGGATGATGGCTTGAAGAAGAGCCTTTTAAGAAGGAATTTGGCCACCTAAGTGCATCCCATCTTAGGAAGAAAGGATGGGAGTACCCCAGACCTGGTGTGTGGAGGGAGCACCTGTGTGCTGGGTCCTGCTCCACATTGCCTTGGGTTCTCCCAAGGCTGTCTGCAGGTGGAGCAGCCCTAGGGAGCCTCCACCCCATGGGGCCTCTGCCAGGTCTCCTCGAGCCTGCAGGAGAGTGGTCCACACTGAGAGGCTGGGAGTTACCATGGCAGCCAAGCACATCCTCGGTAACCAGGCACCCACGAGTGCTGGGAGTTTCCCCAGAGCACAGTCTGTGCAGACAGTGGGAAAGGAAAGAGCACTTTGCCAACACAGGCAGACACCTGGGGAGTCAATCATTTTGGAATCCCATGCACTTGTGAGTTCACTGTTGTCTCTGTGTGACTCTTGGTTAAGACGAGGAAGCATTGGGCTGAATAAAGATGTTCAGGAGCTTCTTTGGCAAGCTGGTCCGCTAATGGCATGCTGCAAAGGATAAGAAGATCCCACTGGACAAGTCCAGCTGTCCTTTCAGCACAAGACCTAACTTTATGCTGCTCTCGTCAGTTACCAGGCTGAGACCACGTATACGCCCAACCATCACTCATATGTGGGCAACTATGAAGCAGGAACAAAATATACTTTTATATATGTATATGGTTAGACTCTGAACATTTAACATATGCCCAGTTAAAATTGGTGGTGGCCATTAAGTGGTAAGGAATAGGACTAACCCCAATAATAGGTTGCTGGATTGTGGATGCTCAAAGATGAAATTAACCTTCCAACGGGGGTGTCAGGAAAAGTGAAATTTTCATGGTGAGATGAGGGAGAAAATTAAGAGAGAGCAGCTGGGGGTGTGGTTGGCTGACAATCTGCCATCACCTGAAAGCTGTGTGGGCACCAGGAGACAGTGTAAGCTGTGTCTGTAAGTGCTGCAATGCAGAGGAGTTCCTTGCAGATAATAACGAGACTCGACATTGATGCCTTCATTTGGTGACCCTGATAGAGGTGGGGATGTGCGATTTCTTTTTTTTTCTTTCTTTCTCTCTCTTTCTTTCTTTCTTTCTCTTTTCTTTCTTTCTTCCTCTCCTTTCCTTTCTCTTTCTCTTTCTTTCTTTCTTTCTTTTTCTTTCTTTCCTTTCTTTCCTTTCTTTCCTTTCTTTCCTTTCTTTCTTTCCCCTTTCTTTCTTTCTTTCTTTTTCTTTCTTTCTCCCTTCCCTTCCCCTCCTGTCCCTTCCCCTCCCCTCCCCTCCCCTCCCCTCCCTTCCCTTCCCTTCCCTTCCTTCCTTCCTTCCTTCTCCTTCCTTCCTTCCTTCTTTCTTTCTTTTCTTTCTTTCTTTCTTTCTTTCTTTCTTTCTTTCTTTCTTTCTTTCTTTCTTTTTCTTTTTTCCTTCCTTCCTTCTTTCCTTCTTTCTTTTCTTTCTTTTTTTGAGGCTGAGTCTTGCTCTGTGGCCCAGGCTGGAGTGCAGTGGCATGATCTCAGCTTACTGCAACCTCCCCCTCCCAGGTTTAAGCTATTCTTGTGCCTCAGCCTCCAGAGTAGCTGGGTGTACAGTCAGGAACTACTGTGCCCAGCTAACTTTTTCATATTTTTAGTAGAGGTGGGGTATTACCATGTTGGCCAGGCTGGTTCTCAAACTCCTGGCCTCAGGTGATCCGCCACCTTGGCCTCCCAAAGTGCTGAGATTACAGGTGTGAGCCACAGCACCCGGCCGTGTGATTTCTTACCCAGGGTGTGGGATTCTATTGGTTGTGGGGTAGCTTCAAACAAACCAAACTCCCAGCCTTACTCAAAAAGAGGGACCAGGTCAGACTATCCGGAGAGAGTTCTGCCATTGGCCTGATGACTGAGTCTGTGCCCACGGCATCGTGATACCAAAACGTGAGACTTTCTAGAGAAAAGAGAATTAGATATGTCACAAAAAAGAAAAGCACTGAGATCATCACCATGAGAAAATCAGAACTTTTGGGGATTTCCTTACCCTGATTCCATTTATTTTACTTGGACTTTCATGTGGGAGGGTACCCCTGTGCTTAGCAGATGCTAAAGGTCTTAATTCAGTCATCATCCCTGACCCAGGGAGGTGCTCTGTGGGGTCAAGGGTGTGAGGCAAGTTAAGCTTGAAAGATACAGGGTTCCCTGGAAGATACTTCTACGGGGTCATTGTCCAGATGGGCAAGAGCCAGACCCTGCAGGGAGAAGCTCCCCTAGAGAGACCTCAGTGGGTGGGCATGGCTGAGTCTTTTGTTCTGCCCAAGTCTGAGCCACAGAAGGGTATTTCTCATACCCACACCCACAGTCAGCAATGCTGAGAGATGATGCCAGGGTGATGCCTGTGATGGCCGGATCTGAGGACAGTGCTCCTTCGCCTCCTCTAAGAAGACTGGCTGAAGACCCAGAGGTTTGGGTAATGCACGGCTGACTGAAACTCTGCTCTCTGCACTCCAGTTGATCCAGTTCTACTAGTTGTGTTTAGTGATAAGACCCAAGACTGACATACTCCATAAGGCATTAAGCCTGGACTAGGCTCTTTGTAGCCAAAAGTCTGCTCCTAGGCTCCTGGAAGACCTTGCCCTTTTGCTTGAATGTTTTGTGATTTCTATCAGAATTTTAGAAACGATGATGATTACATGTTTATTTCACTAGTGCTTGTTGGTAGCAGATATTTACATTGCCTGAGAAAAACAGCCCTTCATATTCTTATAAAGATTGGCTTAGTTGATATCACAGTATTGATGATCGGTGTTAATACAATTGGCACTGAGCCTTAATCTTGAAATGGGCAATTACACAAAGTCGGTAGGAACATTTCATTCTCTGAAATCAAGATCTGTTTACTATGTGGCCACAATTCTCTGGCCGTTAGTGCATGTTAGGATTCACGTCTAGGGGGTATAGTGTCTAAAAATAACTCTATAAATACTGTTTTCATCAGTGATAAACCTAATCTCTATCACTTAATCATGTTGACCACCCCAGTGAAATATTTTTGTGTGCCTTAAAAGTATTTTGCCTTCCTTTTCCTAGGACTCTCTTATTGAATTAGGTGGATAAATGAAGCTTTCTTTTACCAAGGCAATGAGGCCAAGTAAAAGTTTGACTCCTTTTACATTTATTTAAGTTTTATGGTGTTGAACTTTGAGATTTGTTTCCTCCCACTTAGTTGTTACTCTCTTCCATGCAGTTGAGGGGTCACAAGCTTTTTGCGTGGTCTATATTGTAGATACCATTACCTACTTAGTTTCAGACGCAGGATCAAATCCATCCTTTATCTGTTGACAATATAACAACATCACAATGATTTGTTACATTGTTACATTTTTTTCTTTCTCATCTGATTTCCAGGAAAGCACTCATAAGAGAATTTGATATGTTTTTCCATAGAACTAAAAAGATAAGGAACCTAGCTTGGCTGACTACATCTGGCATTAGAAATGCTTCCTTAGAAGACAAGTGAGTTCAGCTTACTGACACAAAGAATGTCATTTAATATTGACTTATCTAAAAACCCCAAGGTCTGAACTTTTTCCATCCGTTATGTCTGTAATTACAAATCTTTGTCTTTGTTTCAGACTCAGAAAGTGCAAGAAATCCAACAACCCTTTACTATACTTCCGTGTCTCCCTGAGCTCTTTTCAAAGGACCTTTTGGTTTTCCATAAGAAGCATTTAGTTCGTTAATTGCACATTAAACTTCTAGCTTAGTGGCTAGAGAGAGCCAGAACTAGCGCAATTAAACATGAGTGGTAGTTCCAGGTTCACGTTCATCACCTTGATCAGTTGTAAATTGTAGGCTAGAGAAAACCAGCAAGAAAACAGAGGGAGACATCTGGGCCACCTATTTAGCTCTCCTCCAAGAAAGCCTAAGAGAGAAGCCATGTGGAGGAGCGAGGCGGGTTTGATGTGTGGCAACCACTGCAGGTCTGGGCTGCTTTGCAGGTCTGGGCTGCTTTGCTGAGCAGAGACTGGCAGCCTGAGCTATGTACATCATCCAGCGCCTGTGGGTGCCACTGAAGCAATATTTCAGCTGCTGGGCTGGGAGTGCCCATTTCTCTGTAGTTCATTAAGGAGTAATTTTACCGTATCCACTTTCTGAGTTGATCACTAGATCCTGGCTGGCTATTGACTCTATTTGCCACTCTGGAGGAATGGCATGAAAAGGAAGGATTCTTCCGTTGAGACCCTAACTGAATGACTGGGCTCTCTAAGTCTTGTGAAGCAGTTGTCCCTTTGACAACCAAAAAAAAAAAGAGTTATGTTATTTTGAACAGACTTATGAGTGACTTCAATAATTTATACTAGAAAAAAGTCATTCTTCTATATTGCCTAGGAATCTCTTAAGAGTACAGTACAATATTTCATAGTACTTAGTAGTACTATTACATACTATTATTAATAGTACTATTACTAGTACTTAATAGTACCAATAGTACTTAACAGTACAGTACAGGGGTCAGCAAACTTTTTTTATACAGGGCCAGATAGTAAATATTTCAATCTTTGCCGTCCACACGGTCTCTGTTGTAATTACTCAGCTCTGCTAGTGCATGTGGAAGCAGCCATAGGCAATACACAGACAAATGGCTGTGGCTGTGTTCCAATAAAACTTTATTTGTGGACATTGAAATTTGAATTTAGGATGATTTTCACATGTCTCAAAATATTCTTCTTTTTTTCCCCCAATTATTAAAAAATGTAAAAATCACTTTTAGCTCACAAGTGGTACAATAACAGGCAGCAGGCCAGATTTTTTTTTTTTTTTTTTAGCAGATTTGGTTTGCTGAAATTTTTTGTAGTAAAAATAGCCCACAGCTTGGGGCCTTGTGACCTGGATTTGAGACAAGGAGCTATGATTCACTGGCCTTTTAAACTTGGCCAATTTGCCCAAACCCTAGTTTTCCTTCTATAAAATGTAAATTATAATACTCAACCTCTCATGGTGAATTAGAATGAAATAAGATAATTTGTACAAGTGCTCTTAATGCTCTCAAACACCACACCATGTTGGGTAAAATATTGTTTTGTTATTATTATACATTCTGTGATTTATCAAAATCTCTTAGCAGCCTTCTGACAGAATTTTGACTTCTAGATGACACTCTGCATCTAAAGCACTCAAGACATTAAAGGCAGAAATATTAGGAAGAGGTGTGCTTTACTCAATTTTAAATTAAAGGCTAACATTTTCTTAGATACCGGTTGGCCATAAAGTTTAGAAACAAGATAATGTTATTTTAGTGTATTGTAATGTAATATAAATGAATCATCTATTATGTATATGTTACCTATGTTTTTCAATGTTAAAGCCATCCACTGAAAGGAAATCATCCTCGAAGATAATGTTTACCATATATAGAGGACACTGAACTCTCAACTACCTTCCTGACATTTCTAAATCATACAGAGTATCACCCAAGTCAAGGAAAGAAAGACTGAAGAGTAGCCAGACTATTAGCCAACTGTTTTGGAAATGATTTACTATGAATATTTTAATTGTATTCTCTCAGCAAATCAAATGATTTCCCATTCTTCTGGTGAGTTCAGGTAGTTTTCTAATAGCATTCTTATGCCCCCTTTCTCTGTCCACCAGTTCTCACCTTTGTAAGCAGTTTCTAAATATCTCAAAGACACTGGCTTAAATCTAAATAAAAAAGCAAAGGGGAAAAAAGTAAGAAACCCGAAATGTAAGAAAATGTAGGGATGGAAAGCATAAGAATGTTGCTCTGGAGAATTCAAAATTTAGACTATGAAATGAAGTCATGAATAATTTTTAAATTGGAGTACAATGAAAAATAGACATTTCAGAGCCCTAGCTTTGTTAGACCTGCAAGAGGAAATTGTGCTTAAGAAATAGGTTGACATTTGCAGCTGGATTTCTGTTAGGGAACATAAGGTACTGAACTAAAACAATAGAATTGGAACTGGAGAACCAGGGAAAGAGCAAAGGATGGGGATAGATGATGGAGGAAGGGAGTGGGGGGAGAGAGAGTTCTGCCTCATGGACATAAAGGGGATATATGTTGGAACAACCAGGCTGGAAGGCCATGTCTGAAGGAACAGAAAGGTTGACATTTGCTATGTTAATGTAAAAGAGTATAGCTTACCCAGGGGACAGCTAAAACAGAAATGATTTTATTGGTTCCATAAAGTTGATTTATAAATAAATGGGTGCTCTTCCAGTTGGAGAGCATGTTGGGGTGGGTGGAGGTGAGAATCCGAGGCACTCAGCAGCCTTGTGGTGGGGGGTCATGCTTGCAGCTGAACCTGCCCTTCCATCCAGGAGCACTTTGTTCTGTCAGATTGGGGTCAACTGTGGCAAACCATAACCCTTAAATTCCAAATTCTTATCTGGCTCACGGATCCCACCATGCTTTATGGAAAAGTGACTCAAATACATTAACCAAACAGACCAAAGGATCAAGTTGAGAGTGGTCTTCATTAGTTATGGATACTGTTGTATTAAAAGAGATTTTTAAAAAATTCTCATTGCACTTGGTTTGCTAATGGAGCGACTGAGGGAATGAAGACTGGATATTGCGGAATAGAATGAGTGGAAATTGTGGGGTCAATTTTGTTGAGCTGTCTTAATGGAAAACACCATTCACTCACTACTCGCTGCTTAGAAAATCAGTCTCAATGAACTTTCAGTTCCAAATTTTAACAGTTGACACAAAATACACTGTTAAACTGTGTTAACAACTGTAGAAAAATAGACATGTTTGATAGGGACATTCTAGTAAAAGGTTCTTCAGGAGCATCCTCATTTAAAGATTCAGAGGCTCACATTACAAAAATGAGATTTGGTTCAAGTTCTGTCTCCAACTACATTGACAACAAAGACAGTGAGAAACAGGGAGAGACCTCACATCCGGGTGCCTGTCACAGACACAGAACTGACAGGTGCACGTGGCCAATGTCTTGTCAAGGCTCTTCGTTCAGTTGTGCTAAAGGGCAGGCAAGCAGGGATCAGGCCCTGAGCTGCTTGCTCTTCCAACCAGACACAGGGGTGTGTGCTGTCCTTTAAACCTCAGCAATGGAATTAAAAGGGCCCAGTGAGTCTTCAAGAGCTAAATTAGAAGACATTTTGCAGCCCCTATTCCACCTTGTTTTGTGCCTGCCATGGCCTGCCCTGCAACCCTGGCAAGGCTGCAGGGGAGCTCCCCAAGCCAAGTGTGCCCTTCATTAGGTTGCAGAGAGGTCAGGCCATGGCTCCTCTCCGCAGCCTCAAGGGGAGTGTATTGAGCTTCCTGCTTCTGGACCACCATCTCCTTCTTAGAGTGTGCGAAATAAAGAAATGATTCAACAGAGATTCAATGCAAAAAAGGAAATGCTGGCAAACAGGAAAGGGCTATGGCCAACAGTTTTGTTTTCCTTAAAGTCAGTGCCAAGAGGCAGTTGTCCTGATCCAAGGTCTCTGAGATGGGAGAAGAGAGGCCCCAAGGTTATATTTAGGAGCCACTTTCCTTATCCTGGGACTTCTTTTTGAGTAGACAAGGTCCCCAGACTACAGCAAAGGCCTGTGCAATCAGGTCAGGGAAGGCAAGGGAAACAAAGAGGGACAGCTAGTTTGATCTCTTTGACCTCCATGGTTCAGAGCCTCAAACTGAGCACAGCTGTAGGAGCTGAAAATAAACTTGGATCCATTCAATGAATATTTATGATGGGCAACTGTGTTAAAGAACAAACAGCTTATAAATGCAAAATGAATGTGAAAGATCTGTAACAGTGCAAAATCTCCACCTGCCCCGGAGGTTGATCTAAGATTTGTTTCCTTATTTTTTTCATTTTAAAATTCAGATTTCTAGTACAAATATCCTTCCTTCCTTCCTTCCTTCCTCCCTTCTTTCCTTTTTGCAGATTAAAGTGAATTAAGGCTGGAGTTTTTTATTTGTTTTCTTTTGATTGAGAGACACTGGATTTGATTTCTAACCTGTGGCATACTCTAGAGACATTTCTTAGACAATCATCAAGATTGTTGATCTAATCTTTGAATACTAAACTCTGGTCATTTCAAAATAATAAAAGATCACAATGCAAGAAATGCTGATGGATAAGCCCCAGGGACGGGCGAGATGTCATTCTCAGAACGCCAGATAGAGTCAAAGTGTGAGAGGTCGATGATTATAATGCATGCCACTCACTACATGCCTTTGTGAATTTCATGGCTTTAGACCCAAACCGTCTTCTGCTAACTTACCATGTCTCATCGTAAGAGTGTAGAGAAACTACAGCTGGAGAATCAATGGTTTTGCAGAAAAGTTTCCTAAATTATTGTACTACAAAGGGCAAGAGCTCATGTGAAAAGTAAAACATACCTTTGGTGACAGGCTAGAGAATATTTCCTTCCTGGTATTCCCCCTCCTCCAGGCCAGTTAGTGAGGCCCTTGTTATCTTTTAAAAAAAGACATCTGTTTTGTAACATTTCACAGTATATCAGCATATTGGTGGTGGGTTTTGCCATCTACCAGACCTCTCAATTTCCCCCAGACCTATGGCTTGTTAGATTCAATGAAAGGATCAGCGTGGGAACAGTGAGGTACCCTAATGTCTGCCAGTCTGAGACACAAACAAAGGCCATGCACTGAAGGGCCAGCCATCAACTGGATCAAAATAACCTAGAAAACACAGACATCAAAACAGAAATGCCTACTGCATGTTAGGAATCTGTCTTTCTTTCTTTCTTTTTTTTTTTTTTTTGCTTCTTATTTCTAAAGTTATATATCTAAACCTACATTAATGATACATCTATGTACAGTATTTAGCAGTTCTGTTCTATGGTACTTTTGTACATGCTGGGTTTTGTTACTAACTACAAAAAGAAAATAATTACATAAGGCATATATATGTACAGTGGTTTGTCTTCAGCTCACCTGGGCCCTGTAACTGCCACACCCACATGGGGGCAAGCACCTCACCCTGTAGTAGATGAAATGAATTGGGATCCATAAAACTGAGGGCTCCACTCTGTGTCTCACTGAATGAATAAATAGGCACCAGACACCTTGCTTGTCATATCCCAGGTAAAATCTTTGACACACCTTTTTGAGTGATCTGGTATTGTATAACACATGCAGGTAAGTAACTGAAATCTCCAGGAGTTGGACGTGTAGTATTTTGGGAGGAGACCAGGCTTGGGCCACAAATGAGGGCACTTTGCACCTTCATCAAATCCATGTCTACCTTGTCAATCTGAATAACTGAGAGAGGGCAGGTAGATATTTTACACCTTGAAGATTTGTTTTCTGGTCATGTAAAAATTAAATATAAACAAATAAAGAACAAAGCAAGAGAGACAGAAAAGAAAGAGAATGAGAGACAAGGAAAGATTGTGTTGGGGGGGAGAAGAGAAGGGTTTGCCCAGCTAGGGCACTAAACTTTGGATTCATTCTCCAGGTTTGCCACATCACCATTTCTTTCTGTTTGCTCTTCGAGGTTCTTTTCTTCCTCTTCAGTCTCCAGTTCTGCATGTTGGTTGAGTTTGCTGGATACAGACCAACTCAGGGGCAGCTCTGCCCTGCTGGCTAACTCGGCCAGCTCTTTGGCACTAAGGGATGGGGTGCTGGTCTCATAGGTCTCATGGAAGCTGTTGTAGTCAACTTCGTAGAACCCATCTTCCAGGGTCAGGACAGGTGTGAACCGGTAACCCCACAGGATCTCACTGGTTATGTAGGAGCTTCGAGCTTGGCATGTCATCCCTGCAGAGAGAAGAATGGAGGCTTTAGCATATTTAAGTGTGGGCTTTCCATGGCCAAGGAGTCACAGAGAGCCGGGACGAGTACTGCATGCAGCTGTTGAGACTGACCTGCATACGATGCCATGCTTAGTAGCTTAGTAGGTGTCATTCATGTTGTAGACACATGCTAATGTGCCATGGAGATTCCAGGCCTCTTAGGGGAGTCCTGGGGAACAATGAGAGAGTCCTGGCCCGCATCAAGCCACAATTGCCTGCATGGCCATGCACACACAAAGGAAATCAAGTGTGCAAATGCACACAAGTTTTCGTGTGTGTGTGGCTATGTCTGGTCCACTCTGCTCTGGGAGAACCCTGAAGCCATGACTGTGGCCTCCTACTGCTCTTGGAGGTTTAGCCTGGGTTCTAATGGGATTTGAGCTCTTTGGCCACAGACTTAGAATGAAATTTCAGATATGGAACTACACTTAGGCTGCTTTTAAGCTAGAGGCCGCAGATCAGTGTTACCCTCCCACCCGCCATTAACACACAGGCTATGACTGTGGCCCCAGATTCAGTTGGAAGGGTCACCCACCTGAATTTGCAGTTTCCTTAGGCCCGGTGGTCATAGTTGCTCAGACTATGCAATCATAACTACTTTAAAAGCTTTTCTCCCTTTTTTTTTTTTTTTTTTTTTTTTTGAGATGGAGTCTCGCTCTGTCGCCCAGGCTGGAGTGCAGTGGTGCGATCTCGGCTCACTGCAACCTCCGCCTTCAGGATTCAAGCAATTCTCCTGTCTCAGACTTCTGAGCAGCTGGGACTACAGGTGCACACTGCCATGCCCGGCTAATTTT